>NW_027556402.1:180830074-182030074 GCF_003287225.1 Phascolarctos cinereus | reverse complement strand
ATTTATGACCGAGAAATCATGGAAAAGGTATTCCAGGTAAGACATTTTCTTCATCAACACTTCGAAGTTTCTCTGGTTCCATACATGTGGGTATTTCCTCCACTAAGCCATGGCAAAGTGTCTAGTGATAAGTAGACTAAAGCATACTACCCACAGTGACTTGCATGTCAGAAGCTGCATAAAAAACATTATCAAGGCCGTGTATAACCAGAAAAGGAGATGGATCCATCACATAGCAAGAACAAGGAACAAGATAGTTATGAACACATGAATATATGAAATACACATGACAAAAACATAAGATATGTGTCATACATGAAATACATTAAATATCAAAGACTTCAAGCAGAAGTTCTTAACTACTTTTTTGTGTCATGGACTCCTATGGCAGTCCAGTGAAGTCTGTGGAGCTCTCCTTAGAATCATGTTCTTAAATGCATAAAATAAAATATGATTACAAATAAAATCAATTATATTGAAATGCAGTTGTCAAAATATTTTTTAAAAACAAGTTCACCCCAAGTTAAAAAGGCAAAAACATCCCCTGCCTTCAAGGAACTCACAATCTAATTGGGGGGACATTGTGTAAGCAACCATGTACAAACAAGAGATAGCTAAATATTGATAGCTATTCTTTATAGATATCTATATCTATAGATAGATCAATATCTCTCTGTAGATTTATATGAATATCAATAGATATCTCTATCAATATCTATCTGGATAGATACCTACCTAGCTCTATCTGCTGATATCTATCTACATACATATATGTATGTATAAGAAGAATAGAAAGGCTTTAGCAGGGGTTTGAGCTAAGACTTTTGGGAAGCCAGGAAAGCCAGGAGGTGGAGTCAGAGAGCTACATGCAAAATATTTCTCTGCCTAGAGGCACCTGTACTTCCTCTCAACTTCCTATTATTGGCTTTCCCCTCCAGGCCATGGGCCCTACTTTGGTCTCACCATTTGGTGCTTTCCTCAACTTGACCAATTCTTTTCAGCCTCCCATATCACAAATGTTACCTGGGCTTATCCCTGACTTTACCACTCATCCTGAGATACCTGCCTTCTTTCATGCCTAACCCTCCTTTCAGAGGACTGGATCTACAACCACCTTCCATTATTGCTCTCCACTGCCCTGTATTAAACATATATTAACCTATTAATTGTTCAGCATACCTACACGCACACACTTAGCCAGTTGTAGAGTCACTGGATAATAGATTTCAAGCTGGAAAGGACCTTAGGGGATGTCTGATCTAACTCCCTCATTTTACAAATGAGAAACTGGAGTCCAGAGTATGGGAGGAAATGGCCCAACAGTAAGTCTCAGAGCTAAGACACAGACTCAGATTCTCTGACTCTAGATACAATGCTATTTCCACTACACCACGGGTACCTCTAAGGAAAGACATGAAGAAGATTGTAGAGGAAGTAAAGACAGAGATGGGTTGCAATCATCACTGGGAGTGCCTATATGGATGAACTCACATATCCAAGCAAGAACAGGTAACTACCAACCTAGGAGGTCAGATAAAATTTACAATCTAGTTAGGGAGAAAAGATTACACAAAATCAAACAGTCAAAGGTGGAACATATTTAAATTCTTTATGATATCAAAAGTAATTTTAAATAATAAAATTACATTAATTTTAAATGCAGGACTATGAGAAACGGATACGTGACAGAGGTGTAATTGAAACCAAGGATCACTTAGATACTCATAGAGCTTTAGTGGCCAAATACCTCCAACAGGTAAGAAAGATAAATTCAATCTTTTTCTCTTTTGAAAAGAATCTTTTGTTGTATAGTACAAATTATTAGTAAGTTACTATAGGCACAAGTGTGTTTAGCATTGAAAGAAAGAAAAAAAGTCATGTGGGTCTGATCCTAGACAAAAAAATTCAAGTATATTGGGACAGAAGTGGTGTTTTCTTCTTTTCTTCCAGTGGAAATATGGAGCTTTGGAAAAGAAAGTAAGGTATAGGAAGTAAACTGCTGCTGGTGTAGATGGTAATGAAAAACAGGATTTGGCCTTCTGGACTACCACAAAACAAACTGGAATTTGGGGTTTCTGGCTAGGGACAGAACATATCTCATGAAGACAGGAAAGAACATTTGGGGAGCTTTCTCTATTTGATGAAGAAAAGGTTTAACTAGAAATAGAGTGTTTCATTGTCAGTTTGAATGCTTCTTGAAATGTTTTGTTTTTCCACACCAATAGCCACCACAATACCTTTAACAGTCAATGAAATGTGCTCTTTTAAAGCTACAATTTTCCTCAAAGTAAGTCATTTTTTAAAGCCATGGAATTAAAAATACAATAAGGGAGAGCATAAAACACATGAGTATGGCATGAAATCCAGCACTTAAATGACAGAGAACTAATTAAAGAGTAGGAAACCAATTCAATCCTTTTTCAGCATTTTTGGATCAAACATTGTGAATCAGACAAGTATCAGTAGAAGCATGAGCATTCCTGTCACAAAATGAAACCACATCAGAGTTATTGCTTGTCTCAAGCAATTCATGTGTTACCTTAATTACACAGAAATATTTATACAATGAACACAAGGTAATTTGGGGGAGAGGCACTGAGGGAATCAGGAAATGCCTTATGTAAAAGATAGCCCTTGATCTGAGTTTTGAAGTAAACTCAATCTAAGAAGCAGAGGTGAGAAGGGAATGAATTTTTGGCATGGGGGACAAGTAGGGCAAAAACATAAAAAGAGAAGGTTGGGTATCATGTATGAACAAACAGAAAGGTGTTCAGTTTGGTTGGACTGAAGAGTGTGTGAGAAAGAGTAATGTTTGATAGGACTGGAAAGATAGGTCAGAGGCAGATTGTGAAGGGTTTTAAATCAATCAATTAATAAGCATAAGTGCCAAATAGAAAAATCTGTATTTGATCCTAAAGATAATAAGGAGCCACTGGATTTTATTGAACAGGGAAGTGACATGATTAGACATTTGCTTTAGAAATATGACTTCGGCCTCTGTGTGAAGGATAAATTAGAGAAGGCATAGACTTGAGGGAGCTAAAGCAATTAAGAAGCTATTGCAAAAATCTAGCCAAGATGTGATGAAGGCCTAAATCAAGGTGATGGTGTGGGGATGAACAGAAGTCATAGAGGTTGAAATAACAAGACTAGGCAACTGATTGAATATGAGGGATAAGGGAGAGTGGGGTTGCACACTTGGGAAACTAGAAGAACGGTAGGATTTCCTCAGCAGTTGTGTTTTAGAAATAGGAAAGTTTATTGAAGGGTAGGTTTGAAAGGAAAGAAAATGAGTTTTGGTTTTGGATATTATGAATTTGACCAAAGTCTCTTTGATATCCAGTTTGAAATGTCCCATTAGTAGTTGGTCACATAAGACTGTAGTTCAGCAGAGAGACTGGGGATGGATGACCTGGGAATCATCTTCATAGAACTGATAATAAAATCCAAGGCAGCTAATGAAATTGCCAAGAATAGAGAGAGAAAAGAGTTTGAATGCTTTAGATTTTTCTTCCTTTTCTTCCTCATTAAGATCAGTGCTGATGGTATTGACAGAATTTTATTTTTGAAGGGTTCCCATTCCTCTTGAGCCCCCTTTCCTTTTATTGCCTTAGGTCATGGAATCATGCCTTCATTTCTCTGAAATCACTGCAATCTGTACTCCTGACATCAAGAGTAAATATCAAACGGCCTCCAGCACTCCCTCTTGTAGGTTGTCACAAACCCTAAAAAAAAATAGTCCTTTTTCCCCAAGGCTCTCATCAATTCCATTTTACCAACCTTGTTGGTCAGAATTAAGTCTACTGTAGCAGTTTCTCTCATTACTTCCTCTGCCTTCTGAGATATGGAATTGTCAGCAAAGCACAATCAAGACTTTATCAGATTTTAGCAGAGTAAGACATAGCAGATGTTCATCACTACTATACTTTGGCTCCATGCCCATTTTATGAATTGCTATGGGAACTCATCATCTCTTTCTTTATCTGATAAGGTAATATATAGTATATTACAAACATTTCATCAGACACTGTCCCCCTATGCTTCCATAGTAGCATTTGATGCATGGAAATATAGCCTTCTTTCCTTTCCATCCATCTCCTCCCTACCCCTGACCCAACTAATTTATTTTACTATAATCTCTGTCTACATACTAAAAATTAAAAGTAGCTCCTCCCCACAAAAATCTTGGGGATCCCTGGATCATAGGAATAATTATTAATTGATTTTTAAATGGACTTAAAACTTCAGGATTAAAATTTCATTTTGATTATTATGGGCAAACTGTGGTTCACACATAATTAGGCATCAAGTAGAAGAAGGGCTTATGGAATCAAGCCCAGACTTTTAAATTCCATTAGAATAATAATCTATAGTGCATTTTAAAATAGTAATCTACCATGACCAAATTAGAGATAGAGAACATTATGAAATGCAAAATGGATAATTTTGATTACATCAAATTAAAGAGGTTTTGCACAAACAAAACTAATGTAACCAAGATCAGAAGGAAAGCAAAAAGGTGGGAAATAATTTTTACAGCCAATGTTTCTGATAAAGGCCTAATTTCTAAAATATATAGAGAGCTGAGTCAAATTCATAAGAATACAAGTCATTCTCCCATTGATAAATGATCAAAGGATATGAACAGGCAATTTTCAGAGGAAGAAATTAAAGCTGCCTATAATCACATGAAAAAATGCCCTAAATCACTATTGATTAGAGAAATGCAAATTAAACATCAAAATGCAGCTCTGAGGTACCATCTCACACCTATCAGATTGGCTAATATAAGAGAAAAGGAAAATGATAAATGTTGGAGAAGATTTGGGAAAATTTGAACACTACTACACTGCTGGTGGAGTTGCGAACTGATCCAACAATTCTGGAGAATTTAGAACTATTCCCAAAGGGCAATCAAACTGTGCATACCCTTTGATCCAGCAATAACACTGCTAGGTATGTATCCCAAAGAGATCATAAAGAAGGGAAAAGGACCCCCACACACAAAAATATTTATAGCAGCTCTCTTTGTCATGGCAAAAATTGGAAATTGAGGGAGTGTCCCTCAATTGGTGAACAGCTGAACAAGTTGTGGTATATGAATGTAATAGAATACAATTGTGCTATAAGAAATGATGAGCAAGCAAACTTCAGAAAAACCTGGAAAGACTTGTATGGACTGATGCTGAGTGAAGTGAGCAGAACCAGGAGAACGCTGTACACAGTAACAGCCATGTTTTGTTGTGCGATGACTAACTTTGATAGACTTAGCTCTTCTCAGCAATATAATGATCTTAGACAATTCCAAAAGACTCATGACGGAAAATGCTAACCACATCCAGAGAAAGAACTATGAAGTCGGAATGCAGATTGAAGCATACTATTTTCACTTTTTGTTTTTTCTTTCTTGTGGTTTTCCCCTTTTGTTCTGATCCTTCTTTCACAACATAACTAATGTGGAAATATGTTTAACACGATTGTACATGTATAACCTATATCAGATTGCTTGCTGTCTTGGGGAGGGGGAATAGGAGGGAAGGAGAGAAATTTGGAACTCAAAATTTTACAAAAATGAATGTTGAAAACTATTTTTACGTGTAATTGGAAAAAATACTACTAAGGAAAAAAATAATAATCTATAAGGCAGCATGAAGGAGTAGATTGAGTAGTGTACTTTGTGTCAGGACACCTAAATCTCAACTCAGACACATATTAGCTGTGTGATAATTGAAAGTCACTTTATCTCCCAAAGAATCAGTAAAATGGGGATAATAAGACTTGGATTAATTTTCAAAACTTAAAGTTCTATATAAATGTGAATTATTATCATAAATTTAATGAGAAAACTGCAAGTGAACCTGACTTTTTCCCCGTAGGTTAGAGAATCTGTGATAAACCGTTTCCTAATTGCAAAACACCATTTTCTTCTTTCGGACCTGGTTGTAGAAGAGGATGTTCCCAATATTAGGTAGGTAAGGGGGCAGGGGGAGTGGAGATTGTTCTTTTTAGAACTTTAAGTTTTGTTTACCATGCCACCATTAGGGCCTTTTGTAAAGGAAAGATGGTCTGTGAATGTAGGATTTCCTCATCATTCAAGTCTCATTGTGGCCCAGGATAGAGTTGGTAACACATATAGTAAAGTCACTGCTATGGACACACACAATGAGAAGGAGCCATGAGCAGTGACAACCCAAAGCCTGCAGCAAGTCTGCTACAACCTCCTTTCCCATGCCCACTTAGAGAGAACCTTTCTCATCCCTTATTTCATTTCAACAACAAATATTTATCAAGTGCCCACTCTCGTACAAGGTGTTGTTACCAGATACTGGGAGAAATTCAAAGACAAATAATATGTGCCCCCTGCCCTCAAGGAACTTTCAGTCTGTTAGGGGCAATGACACATACAGAAATAACTATGCTTCAAACAGAAACAAAATACTCTAAGAGATCTGAGAAGGCAGAAATTCTTTGGGTTTGAAGGGATGTAGGACTGGGTGGGGAGGGTAAATCGGGGTTAACCTGATGCACTTAAGATGGTCCTTGAAGGATGGTTGTGGTTTCATCAGGTGGAGATGAAAAAGGTAGGCATTCCAGGAATAGGAAACACCATGAACATATATACAAAGGCAATTCCTGCCACCTTCTCTCTTCCCACAGGGCTGTTACCCCACCCAGATTCTGTGTAGTCTGTTTCTTTGATGCATCCTTCCATTTCATTCTAACTCCCTTCCTCTTCCCACCCCCACCCAATTTTTACCACACCTCACTATCAAAGAAGCATAGAGATTTGGCTGACCAAGGAGAAAGGTCGATGGGAATGGTGATGGGATGGATACAGCTATACCAATGGGGAAAATGCTATGACCACAACTAGTGGGAAGATACATGGAATATTCATATAAGTTAGTACACTGTATTTCTCTTGTCGACTTCATTTCCATAAATGACCTCTAAATTTTCCCAAGAAGCCTGATTCCTCACTCCTCTCTCTCACATGATCAAACCAGACTACTAGGTATTTCTCAGTCTCATCATACACTCCCCTGCCTTCATGGATTCACACAGGCTTTTCTGCCATATCTGAAACAGACTTATTCCTCATCTCCACCTACTGAAGTCCTTCTCTTCCTTCAAGACCCAATCTGGTCAGGCATGACCTTCTCTGTGAAGTTTTCTCAGATTTCCCAACTGCAAGTGACCTCTCCTTCCTCAGATTTTCAGACAACACTTTATCTGGGTGTCTGTGTTGCTCTTAACCCATTCTATTTTGTCACACTTATTTAAGTATGTATCTTATTCCCCTTATTAGATTATAAATTCCTTGTGGCCCTCCAGTGCCTTGTATAATACTGCACATTAAGAAGAAGCTTAATAAATGTGTTACAGTAGGTAATCTCAGGCTTTAAAGTTCAAAGGGATATTACTGATGATCCAGTTCAACCTCCTCATTTCATAGAAGAAACTGAAGCTCAGAAAGGTTAAATTAGTTACCTGAGGTCACACAATAAGTAACAAAGCCAAGATTCAAACCCAGATCTTTTGACCTCCAAGTCCAGATTTCTTTCCATTATACCTTTGTGTGTTGAGCTACATAACTAATTCCCTCAAATGTGTTGTGTTGAATAATAGAAAATTGAATGATGTCAAAAATTATGTGTTGGGGACCGGAGAGGAGGAGGAAGAGAGGAGGCAAGCATGAAAATATTCCAAAGCATTCCTTTGGACAACAGAGTAGCTGAATTTATAGTTTTGTGGTATAAATGCATTGTCAGTGAACAGCTCTCCTTTTGCCATAGCCTCTTCCTAGCTTTCCACAAAATCACCTGGCTACATGGCTCCCCAAAAAAAACATTTCTGTTACAGAGATTTTCTTTCTTTGGAAACGTGATCAAGGTGGGAAAGAAATGAGAGAAGATTACTACAAAGTCCATTATAGCCCATACACTCTTTCTCTACTCGACCTCTGATCCTCAGACACTTCTCCTTAGGTATCCAGGACTCTGCAACCCAAGAGTACAGTAGCCACCCATATAGTCCCCTTGATCAGGTACAGGGTTGGGTATGTCCGAAGTAACATTCACCAAAGCCTTCTCTTGCCTACACTTTGGGAAAATACAGGTTTTTGGTTTGTTTACAATCTTGCAAGTTACTTGTAGAATAGATGCATATTTTTCATTTTATGTTGTTTCTCTTCATGCATGCCATTCTGCTTTATTTGGGGCATTAAGTTCTGATGGCTCAGGGTATGTGCTTTCCTATTTTGTTTTAGCTATTAATCTGCTTCTATGTTTGTTACTCCCAGTCAATATGCCATAGCTCCCTGTGTAGAATACCTCATAGGTGGGTCACTGTCCAGGATCAGAGCACTGACCTAGGGAAGTGCTTAAGCAGATTACACCCCGTGCCCCCAGACCCACAATACCTTACAGAAGAACTCCAAGTTTATGACCACTTCCTAGGAACAACCTGCCTACCCCTGCTGATAGCAAAGCATGAATCTATAAATAGCCAGAGCTGGTAGCTACTCAACTTTCTTAAAAGAGCTCATCTATTGGTGGGATCTATGAGACATACCTTCAAAGGAAATCTACTTTGTTATCAGCTGATGTGGGCTAACTGGAGGAGTATGAAGTCCAGCCAGGCACTGAAAAAAAAAATTTTCCCAAGTAGGACCAGCTCACACAGTCAAGCCCCAGTTATTATCTGAATCAATGGAAAGATTACCCATACAGATTTTTTCCCTAAAACCCTGATTTTTTTTAAGTATTAAAGAAAAGGGTTATCTTAGAAAAAGTTTCCATGCTCTGTGACTCATCAATTTTTCACTCTGTTAAGTTTGTCTTCTTTCCCTTAAGTCAGGGGTTCTTAACCTGGATTCCATGACCTTGTTTGTTTTATAAACTATTTTAATAACTACTTCAACATAATTGTTCTCCTTTGCAATCTTATGTATTTTATGTATTTAAAAATATCATTCTGAGGAGGGGTGCACAGGCTTCAATAGATTGCCAAAGGTGTCCTGCCTTAAATAGAATCACCTTCCCTTAAGTGACTTTTTAAAACTCATTGTCTTCCTCAAATGAACTAGGTAGACAGAAGAGAGCCTTCATGTTGAGGACAGAAAGATCTGGAGGAAATGAATTACCCTAGAAGCCAGATAGAGACTAGTGAGGGTTACCACCCCCTCACAACTCTGAGTGAGAACCTATGATCAAATGAAGGAAACATCAGTTAGACCTGGGCCTGGGGCTCAAATGGGAATGTAGCTCTCATCCTTTTGGGGCCTTCACATGAGCACTGGGCAGCATTCTGATCCTTCACAAAGAGGCCATGTTGGCTACTTCCATGGGATTCTAGCCATTGCCCATATGAGATCAAAGCCCTTCAGGGCTCACTTTGTCCCTTGACATTTTAGCTCACTCTTCACAATTCCACCTATAGAATGAGATTTAGTTGGAAGTGGTAAATGTATATTTTTAAACTTCTAGACTAGAATTTAATTCTTTGGTTCATATTATTCTTCCCCTTTTTTGACACTTTCCATTCATTCATTATTTATGGAATGTCTATTGTGTTCAATATATTGTGAGAAGCCCTATGAGGGATACAAAAATGCATAAATGCTGCTGTTCAAAAGGTTACAACCTAGTAAAGTAGATAACATGAGTACAAAGATAAACCAAATACAAAGTAAAATGTAGTTAAGCACCACATAAGTGATACGTACTATCGTTTCTCAAATTGATCTCTATAGAAACTTGGTGTTCTGCACAAAGTGGAGAGAGATTCCCTAAGGAAATTTTGTTGATAGAGCTATTTTCTTTACAAAAATATTAAACATTAAATTGCATACATATCAAAAAGTACTTATTCCCTGCATCATTTCTTCAAGTTTGAAAATAGGCTTAATTTCCTCTACTTTGCTCTTGAATTGCCTATCTCCTAATATTTTTGTTGAAGGCATTCCTTATCTTCAGATCCCCTGGTCATGGATTTCTATATTATGTAACTGTTTCAAGCCCCAAAATAGCCAAATAAATTTTGGAAATGCTCATATAGACAAGTGCTTCAGGAATCCTGAGGAGACAAAGATTGTTTCTAATGGAGGAGACTGTGGAAGGCTTCACTGAAGAGATATCATTGGATTTGGGTGCTGGAGGAAGAATAGGATCTGGATATGTGGACAAGTGCGGGGAAAATTTCTTGCTAGAGGAAGTAAAATAAGCACAGTCTCAGGGAAGTGGACTGATCTGGTTGGAAGTGAGAGTTCATGTAGGGCTAGATGGGGCTAGAAAGACCAGAATTTAAATATTCTTCCTTAGGCAGTTAGCAGTTAAAATAAAGTTAATAACAGTCCTACTTAAGTGTCTTTCCCATCACAGTAGATTATGTAGGTCAGTCTCAATCTCCTAAAGTGCCCAAGGGTTTTTTGAGAGGCCCTTAAGGTGCTTTGAGACAATTTATGGGTGAAGGCCTCATGATCTTTCAGACTCTTACTTTCTACAATGTCTTTAAGACTTAGAAACTCTGATCAACACAATGATCCACCATAACTCCATAGGACTCATGATATAAAATTCTATCCACCTCCAAATAAAGAACTGATGGACTCAGAGCACAGATCGAAGCATATTTTATTCCTTAATTTTTCTAGCTTTTTTTTTCAGAATATGGCTAATGCGGAAATGTGTTTTGCATGAAAGAGAGAGAGAGAGAGAGAGAGAGAGTGTGTGTGTGTGTGTGTGTGTGTGTGTGTGTAAAAAAAGTGTCATATTTCTTGCCTTCTCAATGGGAGGGGAAGAGAGAGGGAGAGAATGTGGAACTGAAAAGTAAAATAAAATTAAAATAAATTAATAAAATGTCCTCAACATCTCATTCTGTGGTCACTAGCATTCTGGGTGTAAGCCTCTTCAAGTTGGCAGAACAAAAGCGACCACTGAAACCCAGGAGAAAAGGAAGGAAAAAAGTTCCAGCACAAAATCTGTCAGACGGAGACATCAAAGTCTTGGTGAATGTCCTTAGAGCCTATGATATTCCAGTACGAAAACCCATAGCCAGGTAAGAAAGAGCTGCCGCCTGACCCAAGGTGGGACTGTCGTTTAAGAGGTAGATGAGAACTGAAAGTTCATTTGGTCCATTCTGGATATGAAAAGAGCATCCCATTCTACAGCACCCTGAACAGGGGAGCATCCAGCCTCCACCTGAGCACCTGTGATGAGTGGAAGCCTGTGACTTACCGAGGAAGTCTAGTCCTCTTGCTGAATAGCCTTAATGGTTATTCTTTCCACCAGGGAAGTTTTTTTCCTTGGATTAAACTAAATTCTGCTACTTTGTAATGTCCACCCATTTCGCCTATTTCTGCCTTGCAAGATCAAACAGAACCTGTCTGATCCCTCCTGTACATTAAAAATAGCTAACACTGGCTATTAGTGTTCTTTACCTTTCTTGTAATGGACAGTTTTTATTAAATGCTCATTGCATTTGTTTAAAATATTTATTTATTCTGTTGGGTATTTATGCTATTCTATATACTTATTCCCCTAATGTGCTGAAGCAAAAGTTGTTCTGCAGACACTGATTACTCATCACTCACATTACTTCTATAGTCTTTTAAGGTTCATAAGCCACTCTTGAAGGTTTATACAAGGGATGGGGAACCTGCAGCCTGAAGGCCACGTGTGGCCTCCAGGCCGCAGGTTCCCCACTCCTGGTTTATACAGACACGGGAAACGGGCAGTGCCAAGTATTATTATCCCCATTTTATGGATGTAGAAACTGAGGCTCAAAGTAGGGGCTACATAACTAGTAACTAAATTAGCTGGGATGAAAACCCAGGTCTCCTGACTGCAGGTCCAGGGCCCTTTTTATTATTGCGTATAGTCATATTAAAGAGACATCTCCACTTCCTATCTGATGTTGTGCTCCATTGTGGAAAATGAGTTGTGACCTGGGGGTTCCCTCATCTGGTTGAAAGGAAGGGCCTAACATTCAGAAATAACTTGTTCCTGCAGTAGATAGGGCTCCAGCCTTGGAGTCAGGAGGACCTGAGTTCAAATGAAACCTTTGACACTTAGTAGCTGTGTGACCCTGGGCAAGTCACTTAACACCAATTGTCTTGTAAAACAAGACAAAACAAAATACTTTATTGCTAAAAACCACTACCTATCTTCTAAGCCTTTAGCAAGTCATAATCTCTTTTCTGGTGGAGGGTCTGACCTCAATGTTGATGGCTACTCACTGATCTGGGGGGTGGTTCCTGAAGGTTGGAGTGACAGTAGCAATTTCTTAAGATAAGACAATATTGAAATTTGCCGTATGATTGACTCCTCCCTTCATTTGAATACTTAGAGGTCATTATAGGGGTATTAACAGGCCTAATTTCAATACTGTTGTGTCTCAGGGAATAGCTAGGCCTGAGCAGAGGGAGAGAAATGGGGAAATGGCTGGTAGTATATGTGAGGCCTCAAAACAACTACAGTAGTAACATCAAAGATCATTAATCACTGATCACCATAATGGATATAGTGACAATGAAAAAAATTTGAAATATTGTGAGAATTACCAAAATGTGACACAGAGACACAATATGCTGAGCACATGCAGTTGGGAAAAAATGGTGCCAGTAGATTTGCTCCATGCAGGGTTGCCACAAACCTTCGATTTGTAAAAAACATAGCATCTGCAAAGCTCAATAAAATGAGGCATACCTATAGAAAGAAGCATAACAGACCTATATTTAGACATTTAAGTATGACTACCATACTGTCATGGACCTGTGATCCCACCAAATTGGTATTTCATACTTGCCAGGCCAACTCATTCTTTTTTTCTTTCTACCTTCCATTGCTTTCTTATTTGTTGAGGTGAGTAGAATATACTAAGTGGAAAAGATAAGGTATAGTCAAATGAGATAATTTATGTAAAACATTTGACTCATTTGTATTTTCCCACAGTGCCTAACCACAGAGTAAACACAATGATTATGAACTGACTGACACATTTAATAGAGTTCAGATAGAAATGGTCCTTGGACAAATCAATAGCCTACTATTGCTCTATTGGAGTTAATGTTTAGTGGACTGTTACTAGGGTGCATAAAATGATTGCTTTTGGTGATTTCATAAAAGTTTTGGCATATAAACTCCTTGACAGGTTCATCAAAGTTATCTTTGGAGATGATAATGCAGTTAGGATGATATTATCCGGGTTTGGTTTCCTTCCATTGTGTCTCTATGCTTGAAGGGCTTTTTATTCCACATAATTTAGAGATTATGAATATTTAAAGTGTCATCTATTAAAAACATTCTTAGATATTAAAAAGTTGGTATTCTGCCCAGCAATTCAGATTTCAGTCTGTCTATCCATGCCTACACACTCTGTATGTTGCTCTTCCATGTACTCCCATTAAAGTTGCCACTGGAAGTCTACCCAGCATGCCTGCGGTTTTATTCATGTTCTTTTAACACTGCAGAGATACCAATGGGGCACACAGGCTGTTATCCCTTTCTTTTGCTATATGATTCACCAATCTTTTTTTCCACTAGTACATTTATTTGATGAATTCCTTGACACCACTTATCTAATACAGTTCCTTACTTACAACATGCTTCAGCCTGCTCATGCCCCACCTTTGCCTCTCTCTCATCCTTTGGGTGATTTTTCATTTCTTCCTTAAATGCTATGAAGATTAATTAATACTTGGCGTCATGTCACCTGGAACTTTTATGACTTTTCTCTCCTAGCAAACTCCAGCAGCCGTCCCGATCTTCAAGGCCTTTCAGTGAAACACTTGTGACTTCCCCATCAACGCAAAGTCCAGCCCACACTGTGGACAATGTGCTCAGTCAGGTAACAAATCCAAATTCTGAAGTTCATTTTTTCACAGTTTATTCCAGAATTAAATCTGAGAGGCAGCACATCTTACTTCATATTTTCTTTTGCCCCATGCTTTTGCCTGAGGCAAAACCTTTGGTTTGGTTTGTTATCAATTTGGTTTTTTCCTAATTTGCTCTCATTTTTAAGGTTTTAGTTCGACCTTTTGTAGAAGTTTCTTTTCAAAGAACTGTTTGCCACACTACTACAGCTGAAGGTCCAAATCCCAGCTGGAATGAGGAACTTGAACTTCCATTTAGGTAAGGGCAAATCATATATTTTTTTTCTTTCTCCATGGATACTATAAAATGTTTTGAGGGCCTTAGAGATAATTGAACCAACCCCCTCATTTTACAGAAGAGGAAACTGTGATCTAGAAAGATGAAACCAATTCTCCAAGAGTCAGGCAGGTAACTAGTGCCATAGCAAAAAAAAAAAAAAAAAGGTCTCTTGATTACCAATCCATCATAGAGCTTTGCGTCAATTGTGAAGAAAAGAGAAGTGTCCATGTTATGAAAAGTCTGAATCAATGAGTGCATAATAGGTACACTTTTAGATTGATAAAGTCCAAAACTGAATCATTCTCTTGTCTCTATAGCCCCGCCCCCCTTGCCCACTTCCAAACTTTCCTATGCCTGTGAAGAGTACCACCATCCTCCCAATCACCAAGGTTAATACCTTTGGCATTGTTCTTGACTCCTCAGTCATTCCATCTATCCGATCAGTTGCCAAATCTTATAGCTTCCACCCCCACAACATCTCTCAAATCCATCCCCTTCTGTCCACTCACAGAGCCACCCCACTAGTTTGGGCCCTCTTTAACTCTCACCTGAGCTGTTGCAATAGCTTCCTGATTGATCTCCCTGCCTCAAGCTGCCAAAGTAATTTTCCTAGAGTGCAGGACTAACTCCATCACTCCCTTAGTCCACAAATTCCAATGGCCCCCTTCTACTTTTAGGATCAAATACTTAGTTTTTAAGGCCCTTTGCAACCTGATCTCAACCTACATTTGCAACCTTATTACGCATTATTTCTCTTCCCACAGTCTATGTTACAACCAAACTGTCCCCTTTACTGTTCATCACAGATGACATCCCATCTCCCACCTTCATGACTTTGTATTGGCTGCCCCCATGCTTGGAATGAATGCACTCCCACCGCCTCTGTCTCATAGGAACACATTTCCTTGAAATTTGCCCACCTGGAACCTTTTGCATGAAGTCTTTCCTGATTCCACCTTGCTGCTACTGCCTTTTCCCCTCCAAAAAAAAAAATTACATTACATAATTTATTATCTGATGAGATAATAATTATAAAGCACTTACCACAATGCCCAGCACATAGAAATGTTAGCTACTATTATTACCATTATTTATTTTGTATAAACTTATTCATGTACTTGTTAGCTCTTCCAATAAAATGTAAGCTCCTGAAGGGCAGAGATTGCTTCATATTTGTCTTTGTATCCCCAGTGACTAGCACCTACTAGGTGCTTAATGTATAATTGCACATTAATTTATTTTCTTGCACCTAGAATATGACATAAAAAATTGTCCAAGGAGTCAATATGTACTACTGCCAATCATACTTATTAACACACAACCAATTTATCATATGCTCATAGCACAGTCCCATGGTACACAAAAATCAGTGGGCCCCCAATAACATTTTCGACAACCTTTTATAGGTTTAATTACAAGGCAGAATAGATACAATTGGAATTTTACAGAGGGAAGAATGGGAAGCTAAACATTTACATATCAAAGAACATAGCAGAAAGGGATGATCTATATCAGGTTAAAACAGGAAACTAGCTAGTAAACACTGAAGCTTATAACTGGTATCTCAAGGTGGAATTTTCCAAACAGGACAGAAACAAATCAGATAGCACCAGGGCTATAGTTGATACCTCATTTTAAGTAAATAGAGGTCATAAAGTTAAGCCAGAAATTTTCTTACCACTAACCTGTTAATCATCTGAGCTAAAGTTTGGTGTCTCAATTAAATTCTGTATGCTCTGGCTAGTGATGTGACTAGCTGTCTTAAGGAAATGGTAGTCATAAAGTCAATTCAGAAAAATGTTCTTACCACAAATGAAAAAACCTGACTTCGCGACATGGTTTCTGTGCATTACATGACAGTAGATAGATGACAACCTCTCGAAGCCTCAAATGCTCTTTCTGTGAAGTGAGCAAAATTCTATTTGCATGATCTGTTTTGTACAGTTGTGAGGAAAATGCTCTGTTTATAATTTCTAGAGTAAGGGAAGTCGATCAGAGGAGTGACCTGATCAATTTGGTTAATTTCCTCCCAAAAAATGACAAGCTTACAAGGTATATACCTTTATCTAGGATCAGGAAACTACTTCCCCATGCTGAAAGCAGTCACATCCACTGGGGCCTAGTTAAGAGAACAAGGACTGGCTTTTGATTAGGTTCTAAGAACTTGTGCTATCCTCAAGCTGATTGGCTGGCTGAAACTCAGAAGGATGGGATTTTTCAGAAATGAACTGATAAACCTGCTCAACCTTTTCACTCTCTCCCCCACCCCTGGCCTTTCAACCTCTTCTCTATAGTCTTTCTTCCTCAGGGGAGTCCCCTGATGATCAACACCCCCACCCCCACAGACCTTCACACTGATTTACTCATTTTTATAATAATCTGATTGTATTTTTCTTTGATAGAGCTCCTAATAGTGATTATAGCACAGCCAGTATGCAATCAGTGAAGGATGATATATTCATTAACATTTTTGATGAAGTACTCTACGACATCCTGGAGGTAAGCTCATGGTTTTGAGGAAGAAGTCCATACTATTTCTCCTATTTTCTGGTGGTTGTAGGTATATTGCTTACTCTGATCCTAACAATGGGTGAATTGGGTGAGTTGAGTGAGTTCTGTCAGAGACGATGAATAAGTGGGGTTCATGGTACTAAATCAACATTTCTGATTTGAGGATCAGAGAGAAAAGAGTTGTCAAATTTCTGGTCACTTCCCCTCCTGCTCACAAACTGCAGTCAAGGCATTCCTTTGCTGGCAAGGGTCCAAGATCAAGCCAAGCTCCAAAACTAGAGCCATTTTGTTGAAAGGGGCAGGGGCAGGAGGCTGTAAATGACACAAAAACATTCTTAAAACCAAGAACTGCAATAGCATCCGAGAGGATTCTAATGAGTGGCAAGGTTAGGAGTTCAAATTAAACGTAGTTTGATAATGGGCAAGTAACAAGATATTAAGCTAGAAAAAAAATGATCTGAATTTGCCACAGAATTGGTCTTTAGATTGTGTGTGTGTGTGTATGTTTGTGTGTTTGTGTGTTTAATGCCAAGGCATGTTAGGGATACCCTTCAGTTTTTCCTTATTTCTCTAAACTGCAATATCCCTAACAATATGAACCTAATTTTCTCCATAAGTCAGTGGCAAAATTAAGCCAGTTTTCCAAGTTCTTGTTGGAAAGTGTTCAACTATTACTTCTAGACTCTCTACACAGTGGCATGTTAATGAATTACCTAGGATTTGGCAAAAACACACACAAACCCTATAGATATTTATTCTGAAAGAATGGGCTATCTAGATAATTTTTATTAGTTCTTCAAATAATAACTTGATTCTTCAGTATAACATGCCATTCTGATAAAATGAAATGTTTGCATGACTAACAGTTAGGAAGTAAACCCTTTTAGTTTCAGTCATAGTTTAAAAACTTTTTTAAAACATCTAAGCTCAGGGCAGCTAGATGGTGCAGTGCATACAGCTCTGGCCTTGGAGTGAGAAGGAACTGAGTTCAAATCCATTCTAAGACACATGACACTTACTAGCTGTGTGACCCTGGGCAAGTTACTTAACCTCAATTGCCTCACCAAAAAGAAAAAAAGAAAAGAAAAAAATGGGGGCAATGAGGTGGTGCAGTGGATAAAGCACCAGCCCTGGAGTCTGGAGGACCTGAGTTCAAATCCAGCCTCAGACACATAACACTCACTAGCTGTGTGCAAGTCACTTAACCCCAATTGCCTCACACACACACAAAAAAGTAAGCTCATTTATTGCCTTAGTAAATAGAATCTAATGCATACAACCAAATCTCTCTTTGATGTTAAAAGATCATTCAAGGTTTTAAGGCCACAGAATACTACTAAATTCTGTCAACTCTGCTTATAAAACATCACCTAAATCCACCCCCCAATCACTATTCCTACTGCCACTACCAAGTAGAGGCCTTCACTGTGATCCAACTGAACTGAACTCTTGCAGTAATCACACATCTACAGACTGAGAACTGGAAGGGAGCTGAGAAGTCATCTAGACCAGAGGTGTCAAGCCCAAATAGAAACAGGGCCCACTAAACTGTGCACAAGGATCCCAAGGCCACATATTGACTTAGAAAACTATATATTAACATTATCTATATTCTATGATATTTTTGATTATTTTGTTAAATATTTCCCAATGGGCATTTTTATATGGTTTGGGCTGCAGAGGATTGCTGAAGGCCAAATGTAGCCTACAGCAGTTGTCTGACACCTCTGATCAAGTTTATGTTCAATAGGTTTCAGCTGTGTCCTACTCTTACTGACCCTATTTGGTGTTTTCTTGGCAAAGATACTGGAGTGGTTTGCCATTTCCTTCTCCAGCTCATTTTACAGATGAGGAAACTCAAGTCCAGAGAGATTTAAGTACAAAGACGGGATTTGAACTAAGATCTTCTAGTTTCAAATCCAGCTTTCTTTCCACTTTGCCATCTTGATTCTCCACAAGTTTTCCTGAACCTACGCTCTCCCTCCTCTAAGTCAACTACGATAGATAACAGCTTCAGAAAGGGGTTTCTTTCCCAGCCAGAAATTCTGAGGATCTTAAATGTGAGTTGACTTTTTAAGTTGCCTAAGTCTCACTAGTACAAAACCTATCTTGTCTTATTCCTTTTAACCACTGAAGAAGCTAGTACAACAAAGAAACCTCTCCAACATTTATCAAATAATGACATTTATGTGGTTTTTAATTTACTGGTACCAATTTTTATACCTTCTCTAGGATGATCGTGAAAGAGGAAGCGGCATTCACACCCGAATTGAGAGACATTGGCTGGGATCCGTTCGAATTCCCTTTAGCACTTTATATTTTCAGGGCAGGGTAAGTATTTGAAATTTAGTGCTGGAATATTTTCATTACAAAATCACAACAAATGTGTCAATAGAGTAGTTTTTAATTAGGTCACCTTTAGGAATAGGGAAAGTATGTGGGCAGTTTTAGAATTCATTAGAGTGAATTAGTCCATCAGCTTCTACCTCTTAAAATGGAGTAGTCTAGGGGGAATTGTTCTAGGCACTAAGATAATACATAAATAAACACTTTAAAAATCCCAAATTATAATGCAAATAGAAGGTGGTATAATTATAGTCATCACTCAGTGCTTATTTTTGTCATATGTGTGACTTATAAAATACACATTTTCTTTATATCACCAGTGCTTAGCACAGTGCTTTGCACATAGTAGGTGCTTCATAAATGTTTATTGACTTATATTTCAGTAATTGGCTACTAAAACAAGCTCTCTTTTTCTTCCCTTATCTCTTCGCCCATATATATATTATATGTGTGTGTGTGTGTGTGTGTGTGTGTGTGTATATATATATATATATATATATATATATATATATATTTCCTTACAATTAAATACTAGCAGAAGATAAGAAAGTGCCCTGAATTTAAAAAACTGGCCAGAATAGTAAAAGTGAATGAATATGCAAGTTCTTTGAAGAAAATTGTGGTATTCATTCAACAACAGAACTTAACAGAAAATTATAATATTCATTCAATAATATTTACTAAGTGTTTACTGTGAGCAGAATACTGCTAAATTCTGGGGAAGATACAAAGTTGTGATAAGACATTTCACTGCCCCCAAAGACCTTATTGTCTATAAGAGAGATGAGATAGAGATGCATGCATTAGAGAGGTATAAAAATGAAATGCTTCCTATTAGGGAAGGTCATTACGGGCATTGGATCAGAGAAGGAGGTAGCATTTGAGTTTTGCTTTAAAGGATAGGTAGGAATTTAATAGGTATAAATGGAGAAAGTAGAAAAGAACAAAATATGTTTGAGAGCAAGGACAATCAAAAATCAGTTGCCATCAATATTCACAATTGAGGAAGTAGGGGAAAAAACTGATAGAGACACACCCAAGAAATACACACTTCAGCAGAGTTGGAGGATTTACTTAAGAGGATTTGCTGAGTTAAATCTTTAGTTGCTTTAATATTTCTCTCCTGAAATAGCTTTAATCCATTTAGTGCCCTAGATAGCCTGAGACTACATCCATGGCAACAGTAGGCCTGAGTTTTAGGGTTGTAGCTAATCTTTACCAGCCAACAAAGGAGCAACCCAATGTTGCCTAGAAGCAACATTACCAAAGGAGACTAGATACAGAACAACTTTGTGGTACTGGTCTGGTATGTTATAGAGGAAATTCATGCCTCAGGTAGGGGGCTAGGCTAAAAATGACCTTTAAAATTCCTTCCAACTCTGATTCTATGAAAAACTAGCTGTGTGATTTGGAAGTATTCATTCCCCCCCTCCATAGGCCCCAGTTTTCTTATCTGTAAAATCAAGAGGGCTGGACCAAATCATCTCTGAGGTCTAAAATTCTGTGATTCATGGTTTAGAACTCAAATTTCAAATCTGATTACATGCAGTGTCAAGATGAACATTTATCCATCTCAGTCAAGACAATCATTCTCATTAAGCAGAACTAACAATGGGTAACTGTTAATGCAATGAAGTGTTTATCTAGATAAGCACTAAACTCTCCAAGAGTAATTTCTTCACTTGGATTCTTTTTGCATGGACTTCTAAATTATACAAATGATTTCTAAAATTATTTATTGATAGGTACCGCTGACAATAGTACTTATCAACAAATGGAGACATTTAATAACCAGTTTATCATATTCTCAGAGCACAGTCCCATGGTACACAAAAACCAATGGGCCACAAGCAGCATTTCCAAAAATCTTATACGGTCTTTACTTATATCAGCATGAAAGATATAGTTGGAATTTTCCAGAAGTCAAAGGGGAAGGTAAAGAATTAAACCTCAAAGAATCAACAGTAGGAGGGAAAGATCTACATCAGGTAAAATAGTAACTGAATCAGCAAATACTAAGCTGACACTTGCAGAAAGAGCAGGAACTAACCACCTAGCACCAGGTCTAAAGTTAGATATCTTAGGCAAAATGGCAGCTGTACTAAAACTCTCTTATGATACTTTCCTTTTGCAAATTAAAAATCCCATACCACTTAACGTGTTTTTGTTCCAGGTTATGGAGCAAAATGCCTTTATAACTTAGGAAAAATATATCTTCAAACAGAGAAGAGCTCAATTTAACCTAAAGGGCAATTGTCACATTCTAAAAGTTCATTTTATCTCATTAGCTTTTCAGATATGGAAATCTATCAATAAGGATAAATCTTTAAATTGGGTACACTTCACTTTTGTGAATTTCAGCTCCCAGAACAAACACACTTGCTTGTTGGTACTATCTGATATTGTTCATAGAAGCTACTATCATAGAAGACCCTAGCCAAATCCACAGACTCATCATTCTACAGTTAGAAAGGGCCGATGATGCTATTGAGTCCAATTCTCTCACTTTATAGATTAGAAAATCGAGGGCCAGGGAGACTTCAGTGACTTACACAAGTTCACTAAGGCAGAAATATCAGTGGGGGAATCAGAACCCAGATCCACTGACTTCCAGAGCTGGAAAGAAAGTAGATATCATTCAGGGCAGTGTACAGAGAAGGAAAACAAGACAGAGAAGGAGAAATGGCTTGCCCATTGTCATGCCGCTGAAATACTATATTGTACCTTTTTTGTGCCTTGAGGAAACAGATTTTATGAGATATCTTGTGTTTGGTGATTGTTACTTTTGCACTGTCCATGAGGAGATTTATTGAATTTTATTTTTTCTCACAGATTGATGGTACCTTTAAAATAGATATTCCCCCGGTTCTCCTGGGCTACAGTAAAGAGAGAAACATAATTAGCGAAAGGGGCTTCGATTCTGTCAGAAGTCTGAGTGAAGGCACCTATATCACACTCTTTATGACTATTGAACCTCACCTTGTGCCTGGGGAGTCAGTTCGAGAAAAGGTAAATGGTTTCCAACTGTGTAAACCAATCAGTGATTTCGGTCAATCATTTAAAAATTCTATCCCCTGTGCATACAAACAGATTGTGTTATTTTATGCATATGAGGCTAACAGAAATGTTTATTTGGGCATGTTTTTTTTCTGGCTTGGACCCACAATGACTTTATACTTTTAGTGTTGAACTGAATCACAAAAATAGATCAAAAAGGAAATAGGTTGTGAAATATGCTTCTCTCTCTAGACCCATATGTTTGATTATATCAGTAACCTATCATAAGACCAGATGTCCTTAAGAGGTCACCCCCAGTGCCTTCAGGCAGGAAGAGCCAAACAAAAGCATGGGTTTAGGTTTTCTTATCTTCTCTTTGTTTACTTGTTTATTTATTTTCAGAGACTTCCAAAAAAGGTGATTTCATAGACTTCATTGGTAGCTATTCCTGAAGTTCACAATCTGCACAATCTCACTCTTGTTTCAGTTTAAGATGGTTTCTTTTTGTCTTGACTTCAATGAAGATGGAAAACCATTTATCATTGCCTTTCTATGAACATACCCCAGCTCAAATATATTCTTAGATCTACTTTTGGTACTTTATTAGATGGATTCAGATTCACATGGAAGTGCAGTCTTCTAATTCTCTTCTTTCTTAGTCTGAATTAATAAAATAACATAAAAGAAATTTTAATTTTATCTCTATTTACCAAATTTTAAGATAATTTATATAGTAGATATGCTTTTCATTGAATAAAAGTATTGTTCACTAGGAAGCACTTGGTGTCATCTATTTCAAAATATTCTTAAAAGAGAAAATATATTTATATATTTTTATGTTTTTCTACATCTGTAAACCAGAAATAATAACATCCAAGACAAGGACATAAGCTTAACTCCACAAACATCTGCTCTAAGGAAAAGGATATTTTTCCTATGTTTATTTAAATAATTCAAGGATTTGTGATTTCATCAGTGTGGGGTCTTCCTCCACTGACATAGATCACAACCTCTCCAAGACTCAGGAGACAGTCCTTTCAATCAATCAACAATCATTTATTAATCTCCTACTATATGTCAGACACTATGCTAAGCACTGAAGATATAAAGAAAGGCAAAATACACAGACCCTATCCTCAAGGAATTCACATTTTAATGGTAGAGACAACTTGTAAACAATTATACACATACAAGATATATACAAGGTAAATTAGAGTTGATCTCAGAGGGAAGGCACTAGCTGTAGGGGTGAAGCGGAGAGAGACTGAGAAAAGCCTCTTGCATATAGTGATGTGTGATCTGAGTCTTGAAGGAAAGGGAAGCCAATGAAAAGGCACAAGGTAGAGAAATGAGGCATTGTGTTCAAGGTAGAATAAGGAGGCCAGTGTGGTTATATCATACAGTATGTGGAGGGAAGTAAGGTGTAAGAAGACTGGAAAAATAGAAAGGGACCAGGTTGTAAAGGTTTTTTAAATGGCTGAGGATTTTATAGTTGATCCTTTAAGTAATAAGCTACAGGAATTTATTTAGCAGGAGATAAAATGGCCAAAAGAATTCATCACCTGTTGGCCAATTTTCTCATGATGAGCCTCTCCAACTTACCAGACATTTGGTCTACTGCAGGGTCTGTACTCAAAACCTTTCCAGAGTAGTAGGACCTGCCCAGGCTGGTATTTCACTGACCACTAAGACTCCTGGGTCACTTCTATGTCACAATGAAACATCTGAGCAGGACTTTCTGAAGGATCTTCCCGATGTATGCTTTAGCTCAGTGGTGTCAAGCTCAAATAGAAACAGACCCCTGAAATAACTACTGACATAGAAAACCACAAATTAGTATTATTTACATCATATTCTTTTATTTTGTTAAAGATTTCCCAATTATATTTTAATCTGGTTCAGCCAATTCAAGAGTTTGACACCTCTACTTTAGAATGAAAGACAGGTTGACAGAGATAGAGCAAGAGGAATGATATAATGATGTAAATAGATGGTATAGATATATAGGCAGGCATGCAGGCAGACTGACAGATAGATACACAGAGAATTTATTAACTGTATGCCAAAAACAGTGAAGTACTGGGGATGTAAGTAAAGCAAACAAGACAGCCCCTACTCTCAAGAGCTTATATTCTAATGGCTGAAGACAATACATAATGGGAAATTGGAAAGCTTGGAGGGGAAGGATGGGGAGAGTGCAGGAGAATGCCCAGATTGGGACAAGGCTGCAGATCAGAAGATAGAAAAGTCTAGTAAGGCTTCGAGCTGGAAGTGGTGTTTTGCGTTTTTTTCAAGTGTGTTGTCTTCACATGGGTTTGCCAAGGTATGTGAATATGGCTGAAAGAATTAATACATTTTAAGATTCCTTCCATCCTGGCACATACTTTACAGACATTGACATCATTTTTCATGAATTTTAATTGTGCTCCAGTGTCCTTTAAGCCTCTCTCCTTTTTTTTTTTTTGTAAACACAATTTTGTACATTCTTTCCTCCCTTTGCAAAAATGTTGTAAATTTTCCAATCTGCTCGCTTTTTTGGTGCCTCACTGCCCCAGTGTGGTCACAGAAAGCATGATCCTTGTGCACATGGACTTAGCTATATACCAAAACCTCAGCAAGATGCTCTTATGCCTTTTGATGAGAGCCACACCCAGTATGGCTATCATTCTACAAGAAGAGGTGGAGAGAGCAGGAATTGTTTGTTTTCAAATGATCTTTTCAGGAAAGAGGAGCTCTGGCCATAAAACAGCCACTGAAAAGGAGTATGATGTAGGATTTGGATGCATTTTTCCATTTTGAGAACTTATAGGAATGATGAATGGAGTATCAATCTTCATATTCACGTTAGGAACCAAGTAGATTTTTCTGTGCCATTTTTCAAGTTATTTCTGAATGGAAAAATTTTAAACAAAAATAAGTGTAGAAGTGTAGAAGCTGAATGCCTTTCTCTATTTTAGCAGTTCTTTCATTGTACTGTTTTGGCAAAAGAAACTGAATAGTTCCATTTTTAACTTTATATTTCTGTTATTACACTGTTTTGCCTGTTATTTTTTCTCTTCCTTGCTTCTGATAGATGACTGACATGCTAAAGAAGGTAATGAATATTTTATTTTATAATAAACCAGGCAATATTTATTTATTAGTCCTGAAGTGACAGCTTTCTCTTCTCCTCTACTTTTGAAAGCTTTAAGTCTTAGTGTGTATGCCTAGCCTCTTCCAGATACACTTCACATAACTGTAAAGTTTCAAAAACTTGGAAAGGATCTCAGAGACAACTGACCCCCTACCTGAAAGAGAATCCCCTACATACACAAGGGTTTATCCAGGCTTTCCTTGAAGATCTCCAATGAATGGGAAGCCATCACCTCTCAAGGCAAACCATTCCATTGTGGGATAGCTCTGATAGGCAGAAAGGTTTTTTGGTTTGTTTGTTTGTTTGTTTTTCTGATATCAAACCTAAATTTGTCTCCTTTGCAACTTTCACCTATCGCTTCTGGATTTTTCCTCTCATACCCAAAGGAACAATTTAAATTAAATTGTCAAATTGTCCTCTACATGACATTCCTTTCAAGACAACTATTGTTTTCCCCTTGGGCTTCCCTTCTCCAGGCTAATGGACTCTGGTATGACATAGGCTCAAAGACATTCACCAACCTAAGTATCTTCCCTAATTTAATGTCCTTAAATTACGGTGTCCAGAACTGAGGGCAATATTCCAGATCTATATACCCAGATTCCTAGATAGGACAAAGTAAAATAGAATTATCATCCCCTTAGTCCTAAATACTAGCCTCTTTTCATGCAGCCTAAGGTCACGTTAGCTTTCTCTCTCCTGCGTCATTCTGTTGACTTGTAGTTAGAATATAATCTAAGCTTCCAAATCTATTTGGATGACCTGTCTAGCCATGCTGTCCCCATCATGTATTTTTGAAGTTGAGTTTTGAACCCTACTGCAAATCTTTATATTTATCCCTTTATGGTTTATATTATTCTAATTGATCAATGTTTTAGCCTATCTTTATGGCTCCTGACTCTCTCATACAGCTGTTAACAGGCCTTCCTACTTTGTGTCACCTGCACATTTGATAAGCGTCTTATGGTGCAAGTAATTGACAAAAATGCTAATGGGAACAGAGCCAATCACAAATACCAGTCACATGCCACCAGAGAGTGGACCTCCTTCCAAATTGTTATCAAATTGTCATCAAATCAATTTTGAGGTCCAGCTACTCAACTAGTTTTGAATCTATTTAACTATGTTGTCATCTAGTTTACATATACCTAGCTAGTCTACAAAAGAGGTGTCAAACACATAGCCTGCAGATCACAAGCAGCCACAAAATCCCCAAGCCTGAACCAGGCAAACTACAATGGGGAATGTTTAACAAAATAAATAAAAATACAATAGAACAAATAATGTTAATTTGTAGATTTCTAAGTCAATATGCAGCCAACAGTGATTCTTTCATATTTGAATTTGACACCACCGATAGATATGATTATTGAGAGAATTTATCAAATGTTATGCTAAAATCTAGGTAAACTCTCTCCACCCCATTGCTCTGAGCTACCACTGTCAAAAGAAGAAATTGAACTAGTCTGGAACTCTTGATTTTAAGAAGCCATTCTGGCTCTTTATTATTCTCACTTCCTTTTCTAAATGTTCACTAACCAACCATAACATGCCCCAATTAAAGGTTCTAGAATTTTGCCAATAACTTAAGTCAAGTTTACTATAAAATTAAGATAAAATTTGCTTCCTGTGTGAAAGCAACAGTCTTTCAAAGATCACTGACAGTGACATAGCAATCAAATGCACCAATTACTTTGTATATCCTGGGATGTAATTCATTTGTGCCTGACAATTTGAACAGGTAACTAGGTGGCACATTGGATACAGTGCTGGTCCAGGAGTGAGGAAGACTCATCTCACTGAGTTCAAATCCAGCCTCAGACATTTACTAGCTGTGTGAGCCTGGGCAAGTCACTTAACCCTGTTTGCCTCTGTTTCCTCATCTATAAAATGAGCTGGGAAAGGAAATGGCAAACCACTCCAGCATCTGCCAAGAACACTCCAAACGGGGTAACAAAGAGTCAGACACAACTGAAAAGCAACTGAACAACGTGAAGTCTTGATCAAGAAATGGAAGATTTGGGGAGCAGAGGTAATGATGTCATCTGGTGATTGATGACAAAGGCTTTAGCAGAGAAAGGCAGATTTGGACAGTGAACCACAAGTTAAAAAGATGGTGGCAACGCACAAAATCTGTTGTTATCATTTCAGCAATCGCAACTTTAATACCAACCCTTCAGCAGGGAGTGGGCAGCTAGGACTTGGCTCTTCTTCCTCTAACCCTCAGTAGACATTATCTCACCTTGGGGATCCATATATATCATCACACCTGCAACAAACAACTCCTTACTCCTCAGAAGGCTCTATGCCCTCCTGTTCAGTAAGAATTTATATCTATTACTTAGCTTCAAGTGGTCAATGCCCCTTCTTCTTCCCTTTCCCCTCTATGTCACATGTTTCTCCCCTGTGGCTTCCAGAAACAGGTCAGAATTTCCCTCTGTCTCTCTTCAAATCTTTTTTCTTAGGAACAGTTCATTTTACCTGAAAACATGAACAACTGGGAAGTGTTCTTCAAGCCTCTGTATTTTTCTCCTAGAAGCATCACCAGCCTATGTTCTAAAACACAGATAACAACTACTTTGGTTAGTCATTTCAGTCATTTGTGACCCCATTTGGGGTTTTCTTGGCAAAGATACTGGAGTGGTTTACCATTTCTTTCTCCAGCTCACTTTAGAGATGAGGAAACTAAGGTAAACAGGATTAAGTGACTTGCCCAGGTTCACACAGTGTCTGAGGTCAGATTTGAACTCGGGTCTTCCACACTCTAGACCCAGTGCTCTATCCAATGCAACGGTCAGGCCATATCCATACACTATGTTTGGTAAAAGGCCCCACAATCTGAGAGGGATAATTCAAAACTGGGAGTTTACCCAGATGGTGAAGAGACTCAAAACCTCTTTGGATGAGGAACAGTTGAAGGAAGAGGGAAGGTTTAGTCTAGAGAAAAAAAGTCTTGGGGGAGGAGGAGGAAATGTGATAGTTGTTTTCGGTTATTTGAAAACCTGTCATGTGGAAGAGGGATTCGGTTCTTTCTGTTTGGCTCAAGAGAACAAAAGTAAAACCAAAGGGTGGAAATTACAGGAAGATAGATTTTGATTCAACATAAGGAAGTTACTAACAATCAAAGCTGTCCAAAAATGGAATGGCCTACCTTGGGAGATATAATGAGTTCCTCATCACAGAAAGCATTCCAATAGAAGCTGACAGTTGAGGGATTTTGTAGAAGGGATTCTTGCATACAAAGGAAGGCTATACTAGATGACCTCTAATCTCCCTTTGAACTCTAAAATTCTGGTTCTATAATTAAACGCTCCCTCTTTTTCTCACGCCAAGCCAAAGACAGATGTTAAGTGTTAGTCCTATTGTGAGGGATAACATTTATGGCAGTTATGGCTTTAAACTAGACATCAAAAAAAAAAGTGTAGAGATATTTCCACCCTGTATCCCCCAACCATCCCTATTATACAAGAATAAGGTTCACATTTCAACTATGAATACCAATTAGAAGGACTAAGAAATAGCTTTCTTTAGTTAGTAAGCTTGACAAATTGAGGCCTTTTGAAATGAAAGACACTATAAATAGGAAATCAGCACACATACACATATTATTTTTATGAACAGCTAATAAAAATGTTGAGGGGATAGTCTAATCTTGTTAACATACTTCAACAATGGAACAATGATCTGAGTGATTTTGTGACCCTAACGTGTTTCTAGACAAGCATGCCACGCTCTTTGTTACATCTGTTTGAAGTTACCTAAGGACCCTGGCAGCTGGTCACTCACCCTGGAGTGAATCATTGTAAATCACCACTATGGATTTGTGGTCCTGATTCTGTTTCCTTTCTCTGGAGATGATGAATTGTTGGTTGTCCCCATGTAACTGGATCTGCAACTCCCAAACACACATAGGCACATCTGCAGACTTGCAAGCTTAGAATTTTCTTGAAATTTAAGCCTAAAGGATAGTTTTAGCAACCTGAAAACAAGAGCAGTAAGACTTGCTTGAGGGGAGCACTGACACACACAGCTGGTGGTTGCAGCAGTTTCTGTCAATCTGCCTAGTGCATCATAGGTTGATGCTCATGGAATTTTTAGTCATGCATCTTCTATTAAAGAAGTGGACACTGTTACGTTAACTAGCAGCTCTCCACTCAGAATCTGCCTATGAATGCTATTTAATGCATTGAATGACTTTAAAGAATTGCTCTTCTTTTTAAAAATATTACAAATGTAGCCATTTCAGTATAGTAGAAGAGCTGGGTAGTTTTGTGGACAGTTACTTGACAGCATGGTGAGTTATACACATAATCTACAGAAAAGTAAAAATAGTCATCTGAGTAAGAAATCCTTCCATTAGCTGTATGTCTTTGATTCTCATTCATGTTGGATGTTGTGGCTATAAACATTTCCTGTCGTGTATCCATAACTATCTATTGATCCATGATCTTTCTAAAGTTTGATTCCCAGGAAGATGAGAAATTACTTCAAGCAACAGAGAAGTTTCATGTTGAATGTGTCTTGAAATTTCCAAAACGACAATGCCTCACTACCGTGACCAACTTAAGTGGGAAAACAGTTTTTATCACACGTTATCTCAAGCCTTTAAACCCACCCCAGGAGCTCCTAGATATGTACCCCAATAATCCACAAGCAACGGCAGTAAGTATTTAATTCCTAAATAATGTCCTTGTTAACCAAGAATGTGACATTTTAATTTCACTTAAAATGACAACCACCTTAAGAAATTTTCATGTTCAGAGGGGCTAATCTTTAGCACCAAGAGGACATCCTCATTCAGGGGAATCTGAAGGGTTATCATGAGTTACATAATATAGCTATTTCACAGAGGAGACCCTAAAGACAGAAATCAAAGTGAATTTATAGTACTATTTTTGTACTATCCCTATCAAGCATAGAATTGTAGCACAAGAAGAGAACTTAGAAGTCATCTGATACAACTATTGTGCAAGGAATGAGTCCTCTTTCAATATTCCTGATAAGTGATCCAGATAATGTTTACATATCTCTGCAGCATTGGAACTTACTTCATGAGGCAGCCCTTTCTGCTCTGTTAAGGAGTACTTCCTTACACAGAGCTGAAATAGCCTGCCATTCATTCTAGTCTTCCCCTATGGGGTCAAGAAAGGTAAGTATATAGTATTAAAGGCCTGTCTCAAGCTCCAAGGCATCTTAACTAGAGTTTCAAAATTCAAATAGACCAAAAGTAATTTGGCCATGCTTTACTTGTTTAGAAGAGGGAAAAGTGGGCCATATTTTAGTACTAGCTCTGGGATAAACTGACTTGTGGTAACTTCAGCAAGTCACTTATTGCTCTAGGGTTCCTCCCTTGTGAGCTCAGGATGCACTAGGATCTTAACATTGTTTTCGCTTTATGAATACTTCTAACCTATAACCACTCTCATGAGGTGGATAGCATAGGGCAGATGCAGCTACCTAGCAAATCAAAACTCATCTACATATAGTATCAGAACCTCAGAGTCAAAAGGGACATCAGAAGACATCTAGCCTTACATGTAACTGTTCAAGAATCTTTTCTACATCATATTATTCCTAGTTCTGTCCCCTGGAGCTAACAGATCTAAACTCTCTCCCACACACAATCTCTTCAGATATTTAAAAACAACTACACACCTAGATCTTGTCTCACTGAACCTAATAACCTGATGCCTTTTGACCAGTCCTCTTGGGGGATGGGTTCCAGATACCTTCAATCATGGGTGTCTTCTTATGGGTACCACATCCTATGGACATGCTCCATCAAGTTGTCAATGTTCTTCCCAAAATATAGCATCTAGAATTGAATATGCCATATGAGGCCTAACCAGAGCAGGGAACAATGGGACTTTCACTCCCCTCGGTCTGACAACATTTCTCTTTTAATGTAGCCTAGCACATTGGATTTTTTGGCAGCTATGTTACAATGTTTATTCATATTGAGTTTACAGGCCATTAAAACCCAATTTTTTTTCCTACATAAACTCTTCTCTAAGTTGTTCTACCCAAATTGTATCTTGCTTAGAGGTAAAGTAAATGACTATACCCTGAACCACAACAAACGGTCAAGGCCCCTGGGCCACACCCCAGATGGGTTTCCTTATCCCTGGAAATACAGCAACCTCCCAGTATCCTGGGGTGGCCTCCCTCTCCTCGTCCCACCATGGCTTACCCTAGCTGCAAAAATTACAAGCTATTTCTATGACTCATTGCTATAGTCTTAGGTAAAGTTTCCTGAAAGGATATACAGGATCAGGAGACAACCACAAGAGTGGCGTCATCACCACAGACTCCAGTATTCCCAAATCTGGGCTGTGCAGTCTGCTTTTCTAAGCAGGAGGTGCTTACTTACCATTACTCAGTACAATGACCCAAAGGTGGTCCTCTAACTTTAACTGAGACTTTTAACCTACAGGGGTCTTTCTAACTTGTGAATGGGTATTAGCACTTACTTAATAAATTCATATCACGCCCTTCTCTTGGCAGTCCTGTGACAAAAGAGAATGGGAATTTGGAGTGTGTGGCACATACTTGACACTTTGATGGCTATGGCATCATAAAGATGGCTCTTTAACATATCCCCTTGTCCCATCTGTATTAACATGACTTTTTTGAACCCAAGGGCTCTCAAAGTTTCTCTCTCTCAATTTTCATCTTATTAGCTACAAGTCATTGTTTTAGCCTCTCAATAACTTTTTTAGATGTTGACTCTGTCATATAACATATGACATAACATAACATATAACCTGTCTCACTCAACACTGAATCAAATTTAGACAAATTTGTAGATGCTATTGTAGACAAAACTGTAGATGCTATTACTAAAAGGATGGTTGATAAATATCCAGAAAAGGAAGCCATGATGACAAAGAGCCTGAATGGTTTAATCAAGAACAAATCATGTCAGACTAACTTTATTGAATTTTTTATATCAAAACTGGTAGATCAGGGTAATTGCTGTAGATAAATTTTGTCTAGATTTTAGCAAAGATTTAGATAGTATCTATCATTGTAGATACTAAGGTAGAGTTAGCAATACTAATGCTAATTGTACGTTAGCAATACTATGGTTAGGTTGATTTGGAGTTTACTGAATGACTGAATACAAAAAAATAGTTATTAATAGTTTGATATCAACCACTGAATGTCAGAGGAATAAATAGTTGGTCCAGTACTATTTAACATTTTTACTAATTACTTGGATAAAAGCATAGATAGTATCCCTATCCAATCTGCATATAACACAAAGCAAAAAAAGCTAGTTAACCTATTAGATGACAGAGTTGGGCTCCAAAAAGATCTCAATAGGCCAGAACTTTGGGCCAAATCTAATAAAATTAACTTCAGTTAAGGATAAGGATAATGTCTTACCTGAGTTCAAAAACTCAGCTTCAGAAGAACTAGGTTAAAGATGAGTGACAAGACAGCAGTTAGTTTAAGAAAGATGAGGGAGCTTCAGTAGACTGAAAGTCCAAAAGGAGTTAAACAGATTTATTGCATTGGCAGTAAAAGACAGCAGGGTATAGTAGATGGAGAGCTGGCCTCAGGGTTGGGAATACCTGGATTCAAGTCTTGCCGCAGACATACCATGGCTGTGGGACTCTGGATAAGTCACTTAACCTCTCAGGGCCACATGTAACTCTATAATATAAACTATAAATTGAAGAGAAAGTATTAATCTGCATTGGTAGAAGGAGTTTCCTTACCAGAATTTCCCTATACCAGTAAAATTAGTTCTAGTGTTCTTCCCCAACAACAACAACAAAAAAAGGCAGACAAGGAATCCCAGAAATAGTCATTTTATTTGGCACTTGTTTAAACAACAAAATAAAATTAAAGAAAAAAGAAAAAAAAAGCAGCCCAAGCCCAAAAAAGCTAATGTGATCTTGGGATAAATTTAGGATTAGGAAGGTAACAGTTCCCCTATCATCTGCCTTGAAGCATACAGACATCTGGAATATTGCATTCAGTACTGAATTTAGTCCATATTTTAGGAAGGACATGGATGATTTGGAGAACCTCCAGAGTAGGGCAGCCATGATGGTGAAGAGCTTTGAGGTCCTGCCACGTAAGGATCAGTTAAGGGAACTGGCAGTATTTAGCCTGGCAAAGAAGATGTAAGGAGAAAATGGTGGCTGTCTCCACTTAGATGAAAGGCCATATTCTGTAGGAATTATCTTTGTTCTGCTTAGGCCTACAGAAAACAACTAGGCAAGATGAATAGGAGATGGCTCAGCAGAAGAAATGACTGTAGTCAGAGGACTTGGGTTCAGATTCTGTCTCTGGTGTTTATCACTGATATGACCTTGAGCAAACACCTTGAACTTGCTAAGCCTCAGTGTTCTCATCTTAAAATAATGATGTTGGAATAGATAATCTCTGATCTTTTCTAGAGTGCTGATTCCATGATCCTAGGTTGGAAAGAGACAAATTTAGGTTGGATGTAAGGGAAAACTTCCTGGTGTTTAGAGTTCCTTCCAAAAATGGAAAGAATGTTCCAGGAGGAAGGGTCTCCCCAACTGATCATAAAAGAGATACAAATAAGGTACAAATGGAGTTCAGAAGAGGAAAAGATCGCTTCCAACTGGAGAAATCAAAGAAGGCTTCCTGAAGTAGGTAGCATTTTTTAAAGAGCAGGCTGGAATTCAAGTATAGCATGGCAGGCTTTGCCAATGCTTTGCTAAAATCTAGATATACAACGTGTACAGCATTTCTATAGGGTTAGTATAACTCTTGAAGTTCAGCAGGACCTGGGTTCAAATCCTGCCTCTAACTCTTACTAAAATCCCTGGGCAAATCACTTAATCTCTCTATGCCTGTCTTCTCATCTGTAAAATGGTAATAATACAGTGTTAATACCTATCTCTGAGGCAATGTAAAGTACAAAAAGCTAGCCTTGGGGTCAGACCTGGGTTCAAGTTCTGCCTCTGAGATATATACATATATATATATCACATTGCCCTGAGTAACTTCTCAGTGCTCCCCAAGAAACTCTCAAAGATCATAAATTGTAAAGATTTCAATATGCATTGGTACGCTAACTTCCATTCTGACTACTGACCTCCCAGGCTTCCAACTAAAATCTTCTCTTTCATCAGAAACCTTTCCCAACCTCTCTTAATTCCGTGCCCTCCTTGTTTTAATTATTTCCTATTTATCCTGTATGTAGCTTGTTTGTACCTATCTGTTCATCTGTTGTCTCACCCATTAGAGTGTGAGCTCCTTGAGGGAAGGGGCTGTCTTTTGCCTCTTTTTGTATCCCCAGCACTTGGCACAGTGCCTGGCATGGTAGGCAATAAATGTTTACTGACTGAGTGATTCTCACAAACAATATCCCATCTCCAGCTCTGTGTATCTGCTCTGTCTGTCCTCTATGCCTGGAAGGCACTCCCTCCCTAGCTCCTACTCAGAACTCCCACTCTTCCCTAAAAATGAAGAGCAAGCAACCTCTTCTTTATGACATCTCTACTCCTGATTCCCCTCCCTCTGTTATCAATACCACCCCTCCAAAACTACTTTGAAGTGACACAGTGTCCTGGTTCCAGGCATAATAAAGGGAAAGTTCACCTATCAGAACCCAGGGTAGTCCCAAGGTCAGACTCCAAGGTTTCAGTGGGGAGGAAATGAGGAGGTTGCAGCTTGAGGCCAGAGCGCAGACAGCATGATTTGGGTATGGTCAAGAAATGACATGGAGGATTGATTCTAGACAAAATTTAAGGTGAGAGCAGACCCTTTAAAATGAAAACTCACCTGTCAGAACCCACAGTGGTCCCAGGATCAGACTCCCAGGTTCTAGTGGGAAGGTGATAAAGAGGTCAAGGATAATAACCAAAGTGCAGTAAGTATGGTTTGGGAATGGTTTATCTGGCATAAAGTTTGCCAAACACAAAACACTCACACTTTTTGTCATTCTGTAGGAGCTGGTGGCCAGATACGTTGCTTTGATTCCTTTCTTGCCTGACAGTGTTTCGTTTACTGGGATCTGTGACTTATGGAGCACATCAGATGTAAGTAAAGACAATTTTTCATTCTTCCTCATATATTTGTTCAAACTTAACTGTTACCTAGACTTTATTAAGGTGACATAAAATGTTGATTAAGCACCTGGCACTGAGAATAATAACAATAGCTAGCATTTATTTTGCACTTTAAGGCTTGCAAAGTAATTCACAAATTTTATCTTATTTGATCCTCACAACAACTCTGGAAGGTAGGTGTGACTGTTCCAATTTTACAGATGAGGAAAACTAAGGTGGACAGAGGTCAAGAGACTTGCCCAAGGTCACAAAGCTAGAAAGCATCTTAAATTAAATTAATAACTTGGGTCTTCCTGACTATAGATTAAGCACTCTCTCTATCTACTGTGCCTTCTAGCAACCTAGTGTCCTGGAGCGTGCTCTTAGTCTAACTCAGGTCTGTCCATTAATACAGGAACCTGCAGAGCATTAAATACCACCTCGAAGCACATGTAGGCAGATCCCCTTTTTTTTCAACTCTCTCTTCTTCAGTTTCACAACCAGGTGTCCCCCTTGCTTCCTTAATTGCCCATTAACAAATCCATCCTTCTTTGAGCTTAGAAATTATTAGGAAGTCCTCCAACCTCTTCCCACCCACCAGTCATCATTAGACTTTCTCAGTGGTCTTGTATCCTTTATTCCACCTGGCACTGGTACTGGGCCAGTTCTTCCTTAGGTTCTTAAGATCAAGCATCCGTGTAGGCATGCAGTTTTCATCAGAAAGAATTTCTACTGCTTATTCACTGCATTTAATGTACTTCCTTTAAAAAATAAAATAAAACAAAAAAGAACCTGTATCTATCACAATATCCCATAAATCAGGTGCCATCTCAATACACAATTCCTTATTGGGTACAAACCAAAGAGTCCAAGAATAAAGGTATTTAAATGAATTCATTAAATTGTTTCACAATATGTTTTGACAACATCTAGACTGGTAATTTTAGAGAATCCATAAGTTTAGATTGGTAATTTTAAGAGATATCCATTTTTTTTTTCACCTAAGACACTTTCAAAGCATGTATTTTTTCTCAGGGTAGAATCTAACATATTAGGCTTGTCTTTTTTTACTATCTATTTGCAGTAATCACATAAGCATTCTGCCTGTCCCTACCATTATCTACGTCAGTGGAGTATTTCTTGCACAAGTTGAGTGATTTCTTTGTTCTGCATTAAACATTTCATTGAGGATTTTTATATTAAGGCTTTTCCACTAAAGGCAATTTTCAAAAAAAATATGCCATGTTGAAAGTGAATAAGAGCTTGCCAAATGATTAAGCTGCCAATCTATTTAGTAAACTGTGTCTTTCTTTATTAGCAATTTCTTGATCTTCTGGCGGGAGATGAAGAAGAACACGCAGTGCTGTTGTGTAATTATTTTCTGGCCCTAGGTAAAAAAGCCTGGCTAGTGATGGGCAGTGCTATTCCTGAGGTAAGGTCATTGGTGTTTCCCAGAAGTCACAGAGTTAAATGGTCATTCAGTTGAACCCTTCCTTTCATGAAATGTGCATTTCCTCTAAAATATCGCCACTAGTAGTCAAGACTGAAATTTGATTTGATAGATCTAATTATGGACAGACGTAGCTTCTATAAACGTACAGAGTCGCTTACTGGAAAATGGCAGAATGACCTGCGATCGGGCTAGGGATGACAGACTGTACCTTACTTGGACAGAGATGGAAATTGCAAACCACTACAGTATCTTTACCAAGAAAACGCCCAATGGGGTCACAACTGAAACAACTAAACAACAACAGCCACCTTCCTCGGAGCAGTCCAGGTGCCCGGGAACCATGATGAATGTTATGGTTAAAGAAGACGTTGCAGAGGGTTCAGTCATTACTGGTGGCTGCTTTCCCAACTTATTTTACCCTCTGTGTGCCAGCACACCTTACACAACAACTATTTTAAAATTAATATCCCTGGCCAATTAATTATCCTTAGGAAGTGACTGAGGTGATAGTTTAGGAGCGGCTGATGGTACTTATTTAGCACATGGAAGCCCTATTATATCTAATTATTAATCATCATCTATACCATTCAGTGTACTTACATAGATGACAGAGAATTCCCCTGGTTCTAAGAATTTAATTTGTATTGCTGACATATTGTTGACATAAAAAGTCAGGAGAGGTTTCCTCTTAAACCAGAGGAAAGACTAATAGTTATGTAAGACAGGCATTAGTAACTTACATCAACAGTCATGCCAGAGGTGAGTGTCACGTAGGTATTGGAACCAAGACACTGATCAAAATTGTAAAATTTGTCTTATTTTTCAGAACTTGTTAATGATAGGGTCAAGATTAAAAAGGATCAAGATTGAAAAGCAAAATCAAAGCAGGTTTATTAGCCTAGGAGGTTACTGGTAAATGGAGAGAATAGATGTCACAGTGAAGACAAAGAAGTGGTTTAGTTCTTTCTACACTCCTTCAGTGATCTATTAACTCCAATAGGCTTAATTACCATCTCTATGCAGATGACCTACAGATTTATATATCCAGTTCTGGTCCTCCCCTGAGCTTTGGTCCCACATTACTGGTTGCCTATTGGACCTTTCCAACTGGAAGTCCCAAAGGTGTTCAATGTCAACACATCTAGAACAACTTATTATCCTCACCCCAGTCCCTTCCAAACTTTCCTACTTCTGTCAAAGTGACCACTGTTCTTTGAGATTCTCAGGTTAAGAACTTTAACATCACCCTCATCCACTCACTTTTACCCCACTTACAGGATCAGTTGACACATCTTGCAATTTCAATCTCCACAATATCACTAGCATCTTAACCCTTCTCTCTACTCAAACATCCACCACTTTGGTTCAGACCTTCATCAACTCTCATGTCGATTGGTGCAACACCTTCCTTATCGATTTTTCTGCCCCCAAATCTCTCCTACTCCAGTCCATCCTCCACATAGCTGCCAAAATGGTTTTTCCTTAAGCAGAGATGTAACCATGCCATCTTCCTACTTAATAAACTCAAGTGGCTTCCTATTGACTAAAATAAAATATAAATTCCTATTGACTAAGATAAAATATAAAAACCTTTCACAGCCTGGCCCAAAACTATCTTTCAAGTGTCTCTATACATTACTCTCCTTCCCATATTCTTCAACTCAACCAAATTCACTTTATTCCTGTTCCTCACACATGACACTCCATAGCGTTTGCACTGGCTATCCCACATGCCCAGAATACACTCCCTTCTCAACCTTTCCTCACAAAACCCCTGTCTTCCTTCAAGACGTAACTCAAGCACCACTTTCTACATGAAAATTTTCCTGATCTCCACCAATTTTTAGTGCCTTCCTCCCCTACCTACCTTTTAAACTGCCTTGTATTTATTTGTTTTATATTTATCCTGTACATATCTATATATGTACTTATTTCCCTGGTAGAATGTAAATTTCCTTGGGAATACCGAGTTTTTGCTCATCCCCAGGACCAAGCACAGTACTTGTCACATAGGAAGTGCTTAATTAATGGAGAGATGGAGGATAGGAGATTATGATCAGGTAGATCAGCAATCCTCAAAATTTTTGGTCTGAGGACCCTTCTAAGCTCTTAAAAATTACTGAGGACCTCCTAAAGGGCTTTGTTTAAATGGATTATATCTATCAACATTCTCTGTGTCAGCAAAGGAGACTGGGAGATTAGAGTATTGAAGAGAGCATCAACAGATATACTAAATGCCCTTTAATGCAAAGGTCAGAATTGGGAAGGAGAGAAAGACAGCAAGTCAGGTACTGAACTCTTGAGAAAAGAGGCAGAATGACCCAGGGGCCAAAAGAAAAAAGTTACCATAATCTGGATTGGATAATAAATTTTAACAGAGTGAATTTTAGAGGGAGAAAGGTTGCCATGTGTTGGCAGGAGAAGAAGACTCTGAAAGTACCAGTAGGGAACAAAGTGTATTCTGACTCCTGTTCCAAGACCAGTGTGATAAAGGGTACGGGAACAGGTGCAGCTACTACTGGAGAGAACATCCAGGAAAACAGTTTTACCTAGGAAGCTGGGTTTCTCTGAGTACCAAAAGATAGAAAGAATATAAGAAGTCCAAAATGAAGGAAAATCGAGATGAGAAAATGGAAGATGAGGAATTGAGGGGTTGGTCATAGTTTAATGCAATAAGAAAATTATTTTATATGTTATGCATATTATTTACATATGCATATTATTTACATATGCATATTATATTATTGAATTATAATAAGAAACTCTAACCTGGAGCTCCAAGAAGTTATAGCATGCACAGTGGCCACAACCCTGGTAAGACCATCTTGGCAAACAGACTAAACCAGGTTGAGGATAACTGACAGGCTTCAAACCTGTTACAGACCTAGAGGAATGTCTACTGCCTGCGTGTAAAGACTTCCCGTAGTGGAATAGGTGGATGAGGACAATTTGTTCCAGCAGCCATGAAGGCAGGTAAAGCAGGCACTATGGAGCACTGAGAGCTTGGTCAGACATCAAAGACACCAAGGTCGTCCACTGCATCCTGGGCCATTGTTAATTGTCTTGACTTCTGTCTTACCACCGGACTTTAGTGACTCTGGAAGAGAGTGAGGCTGAAGATTTTGTGCAACTCTGCCTCAATTTAATCCAACTCACACAAGTCAAAACACCACCCATTATCCACTATTTTACCCAACATTATAGCATTGGTACTCCTCAAAAATGAAGGACAAACAGCAACTCTGGTAAGAACCTACTACATGTCAAACTCTAGGCTAGAAGCTGAGGAAGATAAAAAGTTGAGATATAACAATACTGCCCCCCCTGGAGCTTAGAGTCTAACTGAGTAAAAATTGCACAGAAAAATACAAGTATTTTAGGGAGAGACAAGATACTTTGTGGGTTCTGAAGACAGACTGGCCATAACCCGCAACTGAAATGTGAATGAGCAAAGGGCTTAACCCTCCCTGGAGCTTCAAAGATTTAAACCTGGAAGGAACCGTGATGAACCATAACTACAGGAGAAGCCATAACCATAGAGTCATGTAGTCTGACCACTTCATTTATTTTTTACAGATAAGGCAAATGAGGCCCAGAGAGTTCAAGTTACTTCCCTGTGTTACCACAGGGAGTAAATGAAAGAGCAAGACTTTGAACCCAGATGTCTTCACTTCAAATCCTGCACTTTTTCCACTACCCCAGTGATATTAAATGCAAATAGAAACGGATCCCTTTCGGGAATATACTGACTTATTTTGTTAAACATTTCCCAATTACATTTTAATCTGGTTCAGTACCTATGTCGGCCTGCCCTCTGTACTATGTCATATTGCTTCTTGAGTCACTTCATTTTAAGGTTGCTGATTAGGATATGGGGGGAAAGGATAGAGATTTGCGAGCAAGGCAATCCCTGTGATTCCTATCTTCTACTCCATCACGTATCCCAACAACAACGGCTACTAACCCTTCCCCTCGTGCAAATAGATTGTCGGCAATTTGACACCTCACTTCTCAAAAGCTGGCAACTTCTGATCTGAGTTTTATACATCTGTTCTAAGTTAGGAAGAAATTAGTGCTACTGTGTTCACAGATACTAAAACTGGAAAAAATACAGAGAAGAATCACATGGCCCCTGCCCAAAGGTGACACCCAAATTTGCAAAGCATTCCATGTTGGTGGAAGTTTGTCAAACTCAGAATAACAAAAAATTAAAATATGAAATTTAGGGTTCGGAGGAGAGGTCTCATATAAAAAGGATTGTTTTGTTGTAGGATTTTATGGAAAGATCTCCTTTGGAAAGCCCATTTCATATTATTTAGAAAAGATACCCCTTAGTACATTCACTAATATTTAGCGTGGTTGTAACTTTACTAACATAAAATCTTTTGTGGGAACAAAGTATTCATCCATGGGAAAGTTGAGTATTTGAGGGCATATAAAGTTTCTGGTCATTTCATATAAATTTCACATACATGGCTACTGGTCCTTTCGAGAAAGTCTTCTTTCCCAGTGACTTTACTCACAGTTGAGATTACTATTTAATCTTCTTGCCTTGCTGACAAAAGACCACCAGTGTTAGCAGTAGAGAATTACTGTTACCTCTTTTAAGCCAAAATTAAGGATTAATAACTGTTCAGGCTAGATAGAACTTTACAGCATACAAAACCCTTTCTCCAACCAACAGCCTTTGAAGCAGATAGTGCAAATGTGGCTTTGCAGCTATGGAAAGGTCCATTTTATTCTTGAGCAGATCTGCATTCTTCTGCTGTCGCAAGTTGACATCTATTTATAGATGCTTTTTTCAAATCACCCAGAAGTTTGCTTTGTGATGTTATGAGATTCTCTGCCCTTAACTAGGCCAGTCCCTCAGAAGACAAATACAGTTTATCATGGGATCCATGCCCAAAACCTTTCATGCTTAGTAAAACTTGCCAGAGCTTACACTCCAATAATAAAACCTTCAAGTGTCCAGAGTCACTTCTACTAATAATGAAGTGATAAAGGAGAACTATATTGAAGGAATGTAAGCATTATAATCCAAATTTTCCAGATGAGGAAATAAGGCAGAGACTCAAATCCTGTTCCTTTAACTCCTAAGCCCATAAACAGAGTAGAGTGGCTAATATTCCTTGGATAAAATTTTGTCCTTGGGCAACTGAATTTATGGTTTTAATCAGCTCAAACCTAAAATTTCAAATGTATTCTCTATGTGATTTTGGAGATATTAATTTATGATTTAAAGTAATAACCTAACAATGCAAAACTCCAACCAGTGCTGTGGACTACTGAAGTATAAGCTCAAAAATCATCCAGTTTTTAATAAGTATTTACTTTTCCTCCAGGGTCCAACTGCCTATGTGCTAACTTGGGAACAAAGCCAATATTTAATATGGAATCCCTGTAGTGGACGCTTTTATGGACAGTTTGATACATTTTGTCCTTTAAAAAGTGTGGGCTGCTTAATAAGTCCTGACAATGTAAGTGTTCCCCAGTTCCTTTTATATAGAGATCACTGCTTTCTTTTTTCCATTTAATATTTCAACAATATTGTACATTATTGGTTTATTTGTTATATGTGAATCATGTCTTTCTAATAATCACTCATAATGGCAAAATAACTTTAAAATTATACTTTCACTGTGTCCAACCATAGGAACAGAACTAATTCAAATATACATTTTGTTTAAATTCACCTTTAGTAAAGACTTGTTAATTGATAGGTTGATCCTTGGATATAAAGTCATCAATAACCAAGTAGTGTCAATATATTTTTTTGGGAAAAAACCTAATGGTAATGCAAATATGAGGTCTGTCCAGTTGGGACCTAGTCTTATTCCTTTCCATAATTATGTAGTAAAGCTCTTAGACGTTAAAGGTGCATTTCCCTTAAGTCAGTTTTACAGTTCTCTTACAATTATGTATAGTATTGTCTCTCTTCTGGGAAAAGGAATACACGATAATGAATTTTAATATTGTACATGTTCTAAATAAATGTTCTAAAGAGACTAGGTAATGGTGATCCGCTAATGTATTTCAATTGGTTCTTTAGATTTGGTTTAATATTCAACGGTATGATTCTCCAACGAGGATAATTTTGACATCACCAAACCCAAACTATGGAAATCTTTTTTTTCAAGAAGTCTTCCATATCCAGGGCTTTCAAGTGTTCAGGTATTAATATTATCTTTGTTACTAATGAAGTAGACCTCAAATCTTCCTAATGTTCAGATGCTTCTGGTCCCCAGGACCCTACTGTTATAGGGTTTGATACCCAAATATGCAAAAGAGACATGGTAAAATACAGAATCTCATTGGTTGACAGACCTTGCTCTTGAGGGTCAATAATGATGGATCAGCAGGGAGGTCACAGGTTGGGTGAAGCATGGGGCATGTCCACTGACTAAGTGGTCATAAGGGGGTCATAAGATTGTTACCTGCTCACATTGGACAAGAGAGAATGGTCTGGAGGTACAAAAATAAGTTGGGAGATTTTCCAAAGAATCAAGGAATCCCACCCATGCTGGGTTTGGACATGTAATTTGAGCAAAACAGGATGGAGATAACTTTGTCAGCATTCTTGTGGCTGCACAAGTAAGCACTACTTGCTAAACAAGTAATGAACATTACATTAAAGTTTGAAGACTATTATAAAGGCCTACTATAAGAACCTATCTTATGTAATTCTCCTTACATGATTTATGTAAAATATAAAACTGATTAATACTGATTGGAATAGAGTAGGGGGCTAAATGAATTATTTCTCACAGTGACAACTGATATACATGTGTAAACATGTAAAAGAGAACACAAAATCATTTTAATAGCCAGGACTTTTCAATACTTACCTTGCACAAGTAGGTAGAGTTATGTTCAAGATATATTATTTCATTATATCAAAGCTTTTTAAATTTTTCATATCTTTTTCAAATTCTAAAACATTTCTTCTCAGCCTGAAGAATTAATTTACCAACATACAGACAAAGCTGCTGCAGCAGAACTACAAGACAGGTAATTTTCTCTCTATAATTCCCTATCTAATTCTGTGGGTAACAAATATCCAGTGAGTTGTAGTCTAAATCAAGGAGGCAGAGGATTCAATTATTTTTGTCCATTTCTAAAAAGAATACCTTTTCCCACTCTGTACATACACTGTACATTATTAGTTGGTGTATGTGAATAAACTTGTCCCAAATTGTAGCTCTGTTGGTGCAGGGCATGTTTTGACCTTAGGACCAGCCCTGAGCATGAAATAAGAACTAAATGCGTCAAGTCCAGGCCGTCATTCTTTTCCCCCTGATCTTATTACTCACCACAAATTCCTTTCAGCCAGGAGCAGACACCAGTTGGTAGTCATTTAGGTTCAGTGATGTGAAGATATGTTGTGAATTAGGGTTAGACTTTAAATTGTGCAATGTTTTATTCAATATTGGTCAGTTAACTATTATGAGTCATAAAATAACACATTTTGTTCTTTTCTTTGGCTTATATGAAAATCAAGACAACTGAAGACACGTGCAAAAAAAATTAAAGGGGCTTCCTATTTGCTATTTTCAAAAATGTCAGGGGTGGGATGGGAGCGAGAAAGAGTGCTTTATGTAACAATTACAGAACTTAGCAATTTCTTTATTGGCCTAATATGAACCTCTCAAGGAAGCACCTAAGTTTGGTAGTGACTGTTCAAATTACTTCATCTATATAATGAGATTGGACAAGACAATCACTAAAGCCCTTTCTAAGCTAACAATCTCTGATACACATATTCTAAATTCAGGCTGTGAGATCTAACCCCCATAATGTCTATAAACATCTGTCTCCAAACGACAACCAAGATGCATGTTTTAATGCCTTAAGTCTTGGTAAGAATATCATAGCGGACAGAACAGTTGATGGGAAGTCAGCAGAGGTGAGGTTTGCATCCTAGCTTTGCTACTTACTGCCTATTTATCTTTGGACAAGTCACTTCAGTTCTTTAGAGCCATTTCTTCATCTGTAATATGGAGGGCTTAGACAGAATACTATCTCAAGTCTCTTACAAAGCTAAATACTGTAACTCCTCAGTTAAATCACGGCCCTTAGAATCAGAATCCCACTGATTTCAGAAGCCACTTCATCCAACCTATACTGAAACCACAAATCCACTCCACAACATTCCCTCTCACAAGTCAACGACAGAAAAAGAAAAATCCTCTCTACCAAATATTCATAACAACACTAATAAAGAAAATCTGGAAATAAAGTGTGTTCTAAAAATTGAGGAAGAGGGGCAGCTAGGTGGCACAGTGGATAGAGCACCAGTCCTGAAGTAAAGAGGACCTGAGTTTAAATCTGGCCTCAGATCAAACACCTGACACTTACTAGATGTGTGACCCTGAGCAAGTCACTTAACCCCAATTGCCAAAAAAAAAAATTGAGGAACAGCTGAACAAATTGCAATATACAAATGAAAAGAATTATTATAAAGAAAGAGTTTTAGTAAAGTAAGTAGTGCTTTAATAAAGGACAGAATTATTGTGAAGTATGGAGAACTCAAGAAAACATAAGAAAGCTTGCATAAACTGATGCATAGTAAAGAAATCAAAATCAAAAGAACAGTATAAACAAAGTATTTATAGGTTACAAGAGATAACAAAATTCAGGTCAAACAAAACAAATAATGTCAATTCATAATTATTAAAGTTAAAATACACATCCTTCCTTTCTGTTAAACTGTAAAGTGTGATGATGTCTTGATCCCTGTCATATAGTTTTGTTTAACTGATTTTTATGAAAAAATACTGGAGTTAAAAAAAAAACATGAGTAAGGAAAGGTGCTTGTTGAGACGTGACTGATATGTCCATCAAAACAAAATGTATACTCCCCCCCAAAAAAAACCCACTATTAGTAAGAGAATCTCTAGCATCTGCTTATACAACTCCAATTAAGAAAGGTTAACTCATTACTAAAAGCACTCAGTTGAAAATATATTATTAAGTGCCTTTTGTGTGCAGGACACAGCTAGGATACAAAGAGATATAAGGTGCACTGTGCAGTCTAATTGGAAAAAAGCTTGTTGTTCAGTTGTTTCAGTCATGCCTGACTCTTTGTGACCCCATTTGGGGTTTTCTGGGCAAAGATACTAGAGTGGTTGGCCATTTCTTTCTCCAGCTCATTTTACAGAGGAGGAGACTGAAGCACATAGCTAATAAGCATCTGAGGCCATATCTGAACTCAGGTCTTCCTGACTCTAAGCCTACCACTATATCTGCTGCACCACCTCTCAATGAGAGAAAGACAAAGCCACAAATTACAAGATACAAGAGAATGATCTGAGTAAGCATAAAGGTCTAGACCAAGTACTATGAGAAACTTGAGGAAGGAAGGAGAATCATTTTACCTGGGGAGTCAGGGAAGGCTCAACAGAAGAAGAGAAATATGAAATATGAAAAATGAATTTAGTGGTCCTGAAGGAAAAGAAGTATTTCAATAGAAACAGAAGAGTCATTCCAAACAGGGGGAATGGCATGAATAAAGTCACTGTCATAGGAGGTAACAGAACAAGAACAGGGAATGGACAGTGATCCTGTTAGACTGAAGCATTGAGTCTATGACAAGAAGCAGCATTAGAGAAGGCTAGGTAAGGTTGGACCTAGACAATAAAGGTACTTAAGAGCCAGAACAAGGAGTTTATGATTTTATTCACTAGGCAATGGGAAGCTACCCAGGTTTTCCGAGTGGAGGAATAACATGATCAGAGTGATTCAAAAGGAAAATTACTCAGAGTTGGCAGTAATGTGAAGTACAACAACTGGCGGAGAGGGGCTGGACTAGAAGCAAAACCAGTCAGGACTCTGTCACAATAACTTAAGCAAGAATTTAGGAATTCAGGTGGTTGCGGTGGGAGGGGTGAGGAGAAAACAAATGAGAAATTGTAGAGGTTGAAGCAATAGGTCTTGGCAATTTATTTGGACATACTGAATGAAGAAAAAGGAAGGGTAAAAGATCACGCAGAAGTTACAAGAGCCTGGGTGACTGGAAAAATGGTGGCAACACCAATAGAAATACAGAAGTTAGAAATCAGTGGTACAATGAGAAGAAAAAGAAATTATGGAAATAAGCAAAGGCAAAGAAGAAATAAAATTGTCACTTTTGTAGATGATATGATGATGAACTTAAGGAACCCTGAGTAAATTTTAAAAATTAATTGAAATAATAACTAAAGCTGCAGGATATAACTAATACATACAAATCATCAGAATTTCTATATAATACCAATAAAACACAGAAGGAAGAGGTGGAAAGAGAAATTCTACTTAAATAAGAGGAAGAAAACAAGCATTTATTAAATACCTACTATGTGCTAGGCATTGAGCTAAGTGTTTTAAATTACTACAGAAAATATAAACTGCTTGGTTGGGAGCCTACCTACCAAGATATCCACAAGGTGAAAATATAACTACAAACCACTTATTTAGAAAAAATAAGGAATAAAGACTGACCTAAATAATTAGAAAAATCTTATTTGTTCATTGTCAGGATGACAATTCTAATAAATTAACTTACCTATGCCAAATCAATCAAACTACTAGATAATTACGTTGTAAAATTAGAAAAAAATTACAAAATGTATATGGAGGTTTAAAAAAAAAGGTCAAGAAACTCAAGGGAAATAATGAAAACAAAAGTACAAACAAAAGGGCAATACAAGACCTCAAACTATACTATAAAGATGCAATTCTCTAAATAATTTTGTACTGGTTAAAAACAGAGAGATCAGTAAGTAGAACATATTAGGTACACAATCTACAAGAATGGTTTTGTTAATCCATTAGTACTTAATTATTCTACGACCCTTGGGGCCAATAGCAAGGATTTGTAGTGTCCTCTTTTCTAAAATAGGTATGACACATGCATTACATTAATACAGTAGTTGTGAGAAAAACTGCTTGTAAATTTTGAAGTGATCTATAAGGTAACAATAGGTCTAGAAGCACAGCCTACAATTATGTAACAAAGTAAAGTCAACTAGGCCCCTAAATTTATCTGTTTCTATCCTTTTTAAACTTTATTATTCACCTTATGCTCAATATGAGCAAAAAGTGTCTTATGAACAGAAATAATTGAAAAATTAAAAATCCTATAATTAAATTACAATTATAAATTACAATTAAGTTTCATAATTACAAATTAAAATCTTATGTTCATCCACCAAAAAAAAAAAAACAAATTGGTACCTCAAAGCCCTGTCTTTCCCTGTCTCTGATGATAGAGGTTATTATGGAGGACAGAGAAAGTTTAAAACAAAAATCAGAAAATGACATACTCAAGAACAGTAATAATATCTTGTTTAGCACACCAGGGTTTCCAAAGCATTTTCTTCACAATCAGCCTGTGAAATTTTGCCTATAAATTCCCTTGGGCTTTTTCTCTACTAACTCTGGAACTGAGATATTTACTATGATTGTACAAGTGGTTGGTTTGAACAACTAGCCAAATAAGACACACATAGTAAGTGAATCCTCTTACAATTTTCACTGTGGCTATATTATAGGAACAGTCCCTTATAGACCAAATCTTTTTTTTTTTTATGCAGGATTGAAAAAATACTTAAGGAGAAAATCATGGAATGGAGACCACGCCACATGACTCGATGGAATAGATATTGTACATCTACTCTACGACACTTCCTGCCTTTGCTAGAAAAGAACCAAGGGAAAGATATAGAAGATGACCATAGAGCAGAACTCCTCCGACAGCTAGGAGACTATAGGGTAAGAAGAATACGCGTGGCCTTTTAAAATGAATACATAATTTCCTACTTGAGAGGAAATATTCATAAAACATGGTACTTTGAGCCTGAAAATCACCTAATCAAGTTACTTGCCCAGATAATGCACTTTTACCTCTATAAGTTTACTTTTACTTATATGTGTGTATGCATTAGGCAGATGAATAGAAATATAAATTGGGAACATAAATTCTGAATGTTTATCAGTAACTTTATCTGAAATCTAGAAGATATAAAAGGTATTTTATCTACCAAATGGGAGACTAGGGAAATCATTTCTGTCAAAGGATTGCAGAAGAAATAACTAACCATTTAAAAATGAAATTCAAGTACTAAGAACAATTAGCTAAATCACTTTAGATTAGGCAGCCAATTAAAGTACATGCATCAACCAATCTTCATGGCATGCTATTTGCTTATTTAATAGACCCATCATATTTTTTTTAAACTTTCTTTTTCTTTTTTTGCACCATGACTAATATGGAAATGTTTTGTATGTCTGTACACGTACAACTTATATTAAATTACTTGCCTTCTCAATAAGGGGGGAGGACAAGAAGGAAGAGAATTTGGAACTCAAAAATTTTTTAAATGAATGTTAAAAACTTTTTACATGTTATTGGGGGGAATTTTTTTTTAATTGACCCATCAGATTTAATATACCTAATTCTAAATTAACACTCTCTCCCCCTTCATTAAGCTCTATATAAAACCCAAAAAGTTAACATAACCAAAAATAAGCCTTGTTGCTTCAGGTGCATCAGCCAAGTGACTGAATAGTTTAGTTCATAAGACCAAATATTTGTTTATGGATAAATTTCTTACAAGTCCAATTTCTTACCTTTAAGGTAATCAATATTCTGGGAAACACTAACATAGTCACAGAGTTAATTTGCCTGCTCCCATAAATTAGATTGCTTATAAGGTAGCAGTCTAATTCACATTCATCTCAATATGTGTAATACACAGATACTTTTGTGCATAAATAACTAAACAAAGGAACTTCAATCCAGCAGTTGAGCCAGTTATATATGGAAACTACAATACATTTACAGGAAAAAAAAAACTAAAAATTTTAGGAAAAAGCTTTTATATATGCTGATTTAAAAAAAAAACCTTTAATGATTTTATTTTCCCTTCTAGTTCTCCGGATTCCCAATTCATATGGCATTTTCTGAAGTGAAGCCTTTGATAGAAGCTGTACACAGCACTGGAGTTCACAACATTGATATCTCCAATGTTGAGTTTGCTTTAGCTGTCTACGTACACGCTTATCCCAAAAACGTGCTCTCCGTATGGGTCTACGTGGCTTCACTTGTTCGTAACAAATAAATGCATACTTGAGCGTGCCACAGGTAAAATTAAATCAAGAACAGCACTGGTCACTTTGGGTAACAGGGGAGTATATTTTCAGTTGTCAAGGATAGAACGAGTGTGCTTAATTTGAAGGCCATTAAAAAAAAACACCTGATAGATTTACCTCATTTAGATACTACTGGTTTTATTCTGAAGATTGCAGGGGTAAGTTTTTTCTACTTGCAACACTGGTATTTTAGGTATGATTTTTAGGAAATTACCAATTACATAGAAGACTATAGACTACAATTTGACTGCAGTAGTGTGTGACTTGACACTAAGTAAATGAATTTATTAACTTAAGACAATAAACATCTTTAAGAAACATCTTTACATCCTTAAGAAACTTTTACAACACAGTATGTGCCCTTTTGTTATTTGCTTTACGTGATTTGACATTAAGTTCAGGCTTATGGTACAATCTTCAATTCTTCATCATGAAACCAGTTTTATCACAATGAATGTTAAGCATGCCTTTAACGAACTGTCCATCTTTTCAAGTCTATTTTTCATTATAGTTCATAGGTTTTAATGGACTCTAAGTTAAATGAATGTACTTGAAGTATATCTATCTAATTCTACTAGAGAAATTGCTTAACTTTTTGTGGCATGGCGTAAGTTTATATTTTGGCATTCCCTTGCCATTTGGCAATTTCTAAAAGCTCAAAACAAGTTTGTTTCTCAAGATATCAATCTATTGGGGAAGCTAGGTGGCACAGTGGATACAGTATCGGCCCTGAAGAGGATCTGAGTTCAAGTCTGGACTCAGATCAAACACTTGACACTTACTAGCTGTGTGACCCTAGGTAAGTCACTTAACCCCAATTGCCTAAAACTTTTTAAAAAGATATCAATCTATTTATCAGAGCTGATCATTCCCCAATAGGGACAAAACTTCCAGGACCACTGGAAGTAAAAAAAAAAGGGGGGGGGTTAGGGTATAGATATTTCCATTTGATGAATATACCCAGTTCTCACAGGTTCACTTGGGAGTTCTTCTGACCATAGTTTTGTTATGGCACTAAATAAAGGAGTTTCATAAGCCCTTTTCACAGCCTTCAGTACTCTGGTCATCATATTAGTCTGGCCCATGGCAAGCCATTTTTCTTCATAGGGATGGGGTTTTTTGGTTGTTGTGGTTGTTAAGCTGTTTCAGTCATGTCTGACTCTTCGTGACCCCATTTGAGGCTTTCTTGACAAAGATACAGGAGTGGTTGAGTGGACAGGTGGATGAACAGCCTTAAAAAGGCCTCAGCAAGCCTTCATTCCAGAGGTGCTAATCCTTCCTGAGTACCCCATATACCTGCTGTCACCTGTGACTCCAAGAAGCATGCACAGAAGCCACATCCCCATAAAACAGTCTTGGCAGAAAGGTTAAACCAGTTTGAGGGTAGCTGACAAGACTCAAGCCCGTCAGTGAGTTAGGGGGATGTCTACCCCAAGCATATGAAGACTTCCCCCAGTGGAATGGGGAGATAAGAACAATTTGTTCTAATGGCCATGGAGGCAGCTGAAGTGGGCACTGTGGAGCTCTTAGAGATTGGTCAAACATCAAAAATGCCAAGGTCATCTTGACTTGTCTTGCCACTAGATTTCAATGACTCTGGAAGAGAGAGTAAAGCTGACAGCTTTGTATAACTCTGCCCCACTTACATCCAATTCAAGACATCCCCTCATGATGTCATTGGTCCTCTTTGAAAACGAAGGACAAACAAGAACAACTAAAGTGGTTTGCCATTTCCTTCTCCAGGTCATTTTACAGATGAAGAAAACAAACAGGGTTAAGAGACTTGCCCAGAGTCACAAAGCTTATAAGTATCTAAGTCCGAATTTGAATTCAAGTCTTCCTGACTCCAGGTCTGGCACTCTATCCATTGTGTCACCTAGGTGCCCTACAGGAATGATTAGTATCTGGGGGTTTTTTGTTTGTTTTTTATTTATTTTTGCTTTTTGGTGAGGCAATTGGGGTTAAGCGACTTGCCCAGAGTCACATAACTACTAAGTGTCAAGTGTCTGAGGCTGGATTTGAACTCAAGTCCTCCTGACTCCAAGGTCACAACTCTATCCACAGTGCCACCTAGCTGCCCCAAAATACAAGTACATTTTTTTTTTTGCAGGCAATCAAGGTTAAGTGACTTGCCAGGGTCACACAGCTAGTAAGTGTCTGAAGCTGGATTTGAACTCAGGTCCTCTTTATTCCACGACCAGTGCTTTATCCATCGTGCCACCTAGCTGCCACCGTTTCATTTTGGTTTTTTACTGGTCTTCTTGCTATTCTTCCAACTTCAAGAGGTTTTATTCCTTCCTCACTGAAGAGGAGTCGATAACAACCCACCCAGCAGCAAGTCTCTCTAAAAATCCAGTTTGTTTTCTGAGCATCAGGCTATTTTGCATCAATTAGTTACTGCACTTGTCGTGTCTTGACTTTTTTTCTCATTTTTAGCACATTCTCCTTTGCATTTTGGTTTGGATCCTGCTTCATCATGGGCTTGAATGATCTTTGAAACAACAGCTACTGAAATACCTCTAACAATCAAATTGCTCTCTGAAGAGCTACAATTTTTGCATGTTTCATTGGAGAGAGAAAAACCAGAGTTAAAAACACAAGAAGAAAGTAATGACATATGTACAGCACGAAATGCAGCACTTAGCTGACAGGAAATTAACTAAAGGCACGGAAATCAACTCAATCTGGTTTCATCTGATCAAAATTAAGTGGAAACACACAATCATTGCTATCACCAAATGAGACCATTTCAAAAATTAGTGCTGGTCCCAAGAAATTTGTACAACACTGTTATTAACTGAACCAATACTTCAAATTGCTCAAACAGCTCCCACACACTAGCAAATTTCAATTTAAGTTAAGAATATAAACACCAATATAGTATTTAAAAACGTATCATTGAACTGATGCAGTGAACTGAGAAAACCACGAGGTCATCATACACAGTAACGGCAATATTATGCAGCAATAATGATCAACTTGTGAATGACTTACGCTATTCTCAGCAACACAATGATCCAAGACAATTTTGAAGGATTTATGATGAAAAATGCTATCCACTTCCAGAGAAAAAACTGAAAGAGTCCAAATGCAGACTGAAGAATACTTTTTTTACTTTATTTTTCTCATTTTCAGGGTGTTTTGTTTCAGTCTGTGTTCTGTTTTGCAACATGGGTGATACAGAAACATGTTTTGACATGTATGTATAATCTATATCAAAGTGCTTGCCTTCTCAAGGAGGGGGGAGGGAAAGGAAGAAAGGAATTTGGAACTTAAAAATTATTTTTAAAAAAGTATGTTAAAATTGTTTTTACATATAATTGAGAAAATTGAAATAAAAACATTATTTTAAAAAATACCATTGGGACAGCTAGGTGGTGCATTGGATAGAGCACTGGCCCTAGAGTCAGGAGGACCTGAGTTCAAATCTGGCCTGAGACACTTGACACTAGCTGTGTGACCCTGGGCAAGTCACTTAACCCCAATTGCTTCGCAAAAAAAAAAAAGAAAAGAAAAAATATCATTGAGGTACACTGATAGATACATTAAGATATATTAAACACAAAATGATAATATACTTAGTCACAGTCAGAATTTCTGGAACACTAATTGGTTTTCTATATCTTAAAAAGCTATGGAAAGAGACCAAAAAAGGTCTAACGGGAAAAGCAACAAAAACAAGTAAAGGAGTGGGAAGCAGGCAAACAGAGGAAGCCAAAGAGTACATTCAAGGACAGCGTTATCATGGAAGTGATCATACTTAAAAAGAGAGAGAAAAATTTTTTTAAAACAAAAGAGGAAATGGATTAAATTATGCCAGGTAATAACTAGGCAAACTTAAAAAATAAAGATTAGAACTAAACTCTCTCAAATGGTTTAGATAGGAAACTAGTCCACTGAAATAATAAAAGAAAAAATATGAAAGAGACCTAACAGGTAATATAGGACAACACCAAAGCATGAACCTTCAAAATATCCCTAACAACTGGTCATCTAGCCTGTTTGAAGAAAACAAATCAAGAGAAACTCATTACCCTCACCCCACCACTAAGGCAACATTCTATTTTTGCACAGCTATATTATCCTGAAATCTTTACTGTTATCTCTCAGAAATCAATTCCTTTATCTCTTCCAACAAAAAAAAAATTTAGCTCAATAATTTAATTTGAACGGAGGGCTGGGATTTGAGAGGGAAGAAAAGGTAATAGGCTAAAATGATATCACCCCTTTCTCCCAAATTAGGACATAATACTTTCTAAAACAAATGTCCACAGCAAATCTAGAGCTGACAACGAACTAGATCTTTGGTTTGGGAATTGTCTGCATCAGCATTTTACTATAAAAGTCCTATTCTGCTTTGAACTAAAAGTCAGAGAACCTGAATTTACATATCAGCTCAACTACTTACTATCTTTGTGACTGATAAATCCTCTTCCTTCTCTGGGTCTCAGATTCCTCATCTTTAAAATAAATGGATAGGACCAGATGATCTACAGGGTCTCTCCCTTTCACTCTAAATTTAGGATCTTTCAAGGTTTTTAATTTTGATTGACATTGGCCTATTAATATTATCAATAATGTATAATCCTAATGTATGTGACTTTTGACAAAGTGGCAAAGATGACAAAAGATTGCAATAATAATACTAGAGGACTTGTGGAAAGATATACTTATGCACTGTTGATGGAGCTGTAAATTGGTCCAACTATTCTGGTAAGAAATTTGGAGTTATGTAAAGAAAATGACTGCAAGTTCCATTCTTTTTGACTCAATATATGCCAAGAAAGGCAGTGGCAAAAAGGCCCCATATTCACTAAAATATTTATAGAAACGTTTTTTGTAATAGCCAATTTTTTTAAAAGTATTTGTCCATCAATTAGGGAATGACTGAAACAATTGTTAAATGGAATGAAATTTTACTGTGCTGTAAAAAGCAATGAGTAGGTTGAATACAGAAAATCATGATAAGACATTTGAACTGAGGAAAACATGAAAACACAATGGCAATACTGTAAATGTAAACAACAATGACAAAATGATAGAAAACTCAATGATACAAAGGAAGAGAAAGGTAAAAGAGAAATGAGAAGGCACTGTATGCCATGTCTTTATACAGGTATGGTGCTATGTTAGACTTTTTCAAGATCTTGGTAAGATTTTCTGAACTGTTTTTTTTTCTTTTTTATTCTTTATTGTAAGGGATGACTCTGGGAAAAGGAAGAAATACATGGGATATTTGAATAATGTAAAAACAAAGCAATTGATACAAATTTATTTTTTTAAAAGAACACTTTAAATATTGTATGGGAAATATAACTGATAAGTATAATGTAAATTTATTAATGCTTTGTGATTCAAAAGGATAGTTATAGATCATGTTTTTTCAACTATACTGAATTTTATATAAATTAAATATTTTTTGGTTATTACATATGCTTGGTTTCTCATTTAAATCCAGGATGATTAGTTTTGCATATAACCACCAATTAGCAATGCTATAAAAATAAAGGTTCAAAGGAAAAAGCTGTAATTTTCAGATACTTACATGTTAGTATGTGTGCTAAATATTCAATATTCCAATGGAAACCAAAGCACACACGCACGCATGCATGCACACAGACATACACACACACTCCTTTGTTCTTCTATTTCTAAATTAACAAGCATTTTTAAAATATTTACTACATGGCAAGCACTGTGCTAAGTAGCAGAAATACCTATGCAAGCAAAAAAGAAAGTCCCTGACCTCAAGGAGTTTACATTCCAAGAGAAAACAGAAAAGGGAGCTGAAAAGCAGGAGCAGGGAACATGGAGTGGAATAGTGATCGTTATGGCAGAGTAATCCACAGAGAAGAGTCAAAAGCAGAGTCCAGAGAGCAGTAAAGGACTGCGGCTGGCAGGGCTGGACCAGCCATGAGTCTAGAAGAGGGCACCACAAGAGCAAAGGTATCTTCCAGGGTGAGAAGGCTGCTAGGCATGGAGTCAGGAGCAGCCTTGTCAACTTGGAAGATACTTCTGTCCCTCCAGCCCTACTCTCTGCTTGGTAGGTTCCTCCTAGAGCCTATGAATAACTCACTGAAACAGTCGTTCAGCTGTGCTAGACACTATTTTTGCACTGCTAATTTTCTTTTCTAATCTACAGTCAACATTAACTAGCCCTTCAAACTAATAATGGACTTTAGCTCTAATACAGTGTATCTGCTTCCACCTGCTATACAAATAAGACAGTAAGGGTCAAGAAAGCACTAGAAAGATGACTGGCCTTCTAGAAAGTGTGATAGTTCCTCAAAAAACATAACTTCTGGGACAGCTAGGTGTCGCAGTGGATAGAGCACTGGCCCTGAAGTCCGGAGGACCCGAGTTCAAATCTAGCCTCAGACCAAACACTTGACACTTACTAGCTGTGTGACGCTGGGCAAGTCACTTAACTCCAACTACCTTTAAAAAAAAACATCACTTCTGAGTTCAATTTACTCATTTCCCATGATGTAATACTATCTCCATTCTATGTCAGCTATACACAGAAATCTTGCTGTCACCCACAAGCATTCTACTTCCATTGTCAAGAACTCTAAAATTCCTTTATCTAATGATAATCTTTATCATTCCACCATTCCCTCTGCCTTACAACCACTGGCCATTAGCCCTATTCTTTCACCTTCACCATGACCTGCAAATCCTCCACACTGCCCCAGTTCTTTCCCAAGCCATCATCATCCCTTCATTGGCTACACTCTCCTTCCTTCCTCATCTTGACTTCTTGGTGGACCATTTCAACTCTACACTGCCCTATACACTCAAATCCCTGAATCCCTTATTCCATCACTAATCACCCCATGCCAAGCCCCAACTCTGGATTTTTCCCATCATCCCCTGCCTTTGTTGCTATTCAGATTATGTTGAATGCAGCTGGAGAAAAATCACAAAACCATGCTGAGTCCACTACGAATTTATGTTTCACAATCTCAATTAAGCTCCCACTTCGGCAAGGAAATCCTTTTACAATCCCTAATTGACTCATTTCCATTCATCAAGCAGTTGGTGGAACAGTGGATAAAGCAATGGTCCTGGAGTCAGGAAGACCTAAGTTCAAATTCATCCTTACTTTCTAGCTGGGCAAGTCACTTGACCGAAGTTTCCTCATCTGAAAAATTGGGATAATACACCTTTTGCAGGGTTGTTGTGAGGATCAAATTAGGAGAGTGTCTGGCACTATATAACTGCTTACTCTCTTGCCCTCTCAGAAACAGAGCAGTGGTTCCAACTCTCCCCACTCAAACCACACCATGGCTCTCTTGCCCCTCATTCTCAGCCGGGAATCTTGCCTCATATTTTACTAGAAAAAAAAAAAAGTCCACTCACCAAGAGATCTTTCTTTATCTCACATCACTGACTATTCCCCCTGCTTATCTCCTCCTTCGCTCATCTCATGTGAAGAGAGGGCCCTTCTGCTTGCAAATACAAGGCCCCTTTACACGCAAACATGGTCCCATGACATCAAAACTTTTCCAAAAGTTTGTCCCCTCCACCATCCCTACTCTCACTAACCTTCAATCTCTCCCTATCTACCAGCTACTTCCTTGCTGCCTACAAACACATCTGTGTGTTCTTTGTTATTTATAAAAAAAATTGTCACTCATTATTTGCAATTATCCTATATATCTCCTCCCTTTTATGGCTAAACTCCTTGAGAAAGTTATCTACCATTGGTGCTTCCATTTCCTCTCATCTCACTCACTCGTAAAGTCTATAATCTAGCTCTCTCCGAAGCTGTCCAATTCTTCATGACCCCATTTGGGGTTTTCTTGGCAAAGATACTAGAGTGGTTTGCCATTTCCTTCTCCAGTGGATTAAGGTAAACAGAAGTTAAGTGACTTGTACTTCTGAAGCAGGAAGCAACTTGGACTGATAGGACCTTCAATCAATCAACCTATCAATCAACAAATTGAAAGCCCTATCAATCCACAAATATTTACTAAGCACCCAAGTGCCAGACATTGTGCTAGGTATTACGAATAAAAATGAAATGGTCCCTGTCCTCAAGGAACTTACATTCTATGCAGGGAGACAATGTGTATATACAGAATATATATTAAGTTGGAGTGATGCTGGGAGATAAAGAATTCAGGTATATGGTAGCTGAGTCTCAAAAAAAAAAAAAGAAAGGATTCTAAGAGGCAGAGTGGAGGCCAAACTTGGAGGCCAGCCAGTACACAATGGCATGGAGACAGGAAGCGGAGTGTCTATCATTCGTGAGGAAAAGCAAAAAGTCAAGTTTGGATGGACTGTAGGGTACAGACGATGGAACAAAATATAAGGATGTAAAGTTAAAGGATTGTGAAAAGTTGTTTAGATTTTACCCTAGAGACAACAGGGAGCCACTGAAGTGGAGTATGGGAATGACACAGTTAGACTTATGCTTAAGGAAAATTAGTTTGGTAGCTGTACACAGGCTGGACTGAGAAAGGAGAAACTTAAGGCAGCTACATGCAATAACTGGTTATTACAAAAGTCCAAATGAAGAAAGTCCTGAACAATGGTCGTGAGTACTGAGTCAGATAAAAAAGAGAGGGTGATTAAAATGGCAAGATTTGGCAAATACATGGTGAGACATCAAGGATTATCTGGAGCATAGGTGTCAAATGCACAGTTTTCTAACTCACATACAGCCCACAGGAATCCTTGTGTATAGTGGCTCCCATTTCTGTCCAAGTTTGACACCACTGATCTAGAGAACCTCACCATTAAAAAGATATCTTTCAATCTGGACTTTACACACGATATCCTTCATGAAGTCGGCCAATCCATTTGTCAAGCCATCTCTCCCTATCATGACTTGGTATTGCTAATAACAATCATTTAACAAAGTTCTCCACAGTATTCATCAAGGAATTTTACATGATCTTACTATGCTATGTGAAAAAAAACAGTAAAACTTTTTTACTGAGTCAAATGCTGTTTCTGAAGACAGACCCTACGAGCTGTTATTTGCCTCACCTTAGTCAATTATATGGCTATGCAGATACGATCTACAGCAAAGTTTGTCTGATTTACCTCTTAAATTTCCATCAAGGATACCCTCAATATATACATGTTACAATATGCACAATTCCCTCAACAATGTTGATGATGGTATCAGTTTTGACAAAGGCTGCATGATTATTCTATAGATGATAGAGAAAAGATGAAATAAGTATATGCATTGGTTACTTAAGTCACTTATAGAGGGAAATGGGGGAAAGGAAATGCCATCTTTAATCTTTCCATTCTTTTGGAATCTCACCATATGAGATTATATTCAAAAATCAATTCAAAGTTCCAGACTGTATGACCTAATTTCTTCCTTATGTGCTTGTTCAGGTCTAATAAATGCTTTTTTTCCCCCCTTTCTTCTTTCTCCCTTTCCCTCCTCACTAGTGTTTTGCTTCTGACCACCACGTCCCTCAGTCCCACCTCCTTTCTATTAGCCCCCTCCCTTTTCTTCCCCTTTACCTTACTATTTCTTCCCTCCCTTCTATCCCCCCTTCCTGTTCTTCCCCCTTTTCCTTTTTACTTCCTACAGGACAAGTTAGATTTCTATACCTGATTGTTATTCCCTCCTTGAGCCAAATCCCATGAGAGTAAGGTACAAACAATGCTCGTCTTCTTCCCTTCTTTCCCTCTACTGTAATAGGTTTTTGTGCCTTTTCCTATAACATAATTTACCCTTGTCTTCCTCCTCCTTTCCTTTTCTCCCAGTACATTCCCTTAGTTAAATCACATTAATCCACTTACTTAGATCCATTTAACCCGCTTGGTTTGTTTTATCATTACATCAAAGTCAACTTATACCCACCCCTTTAAAATAGTATAACAACAATATAGTTCTCAAGACTGTCGTTACCCACACATGGGGCTTCAGGGCTTGCTAAGCTATTAATAAAGCTATTAATAAAAATTTCAAAAAACTAATAAGCTATTAATAAAAAGTTTTTCTGGTTTAAAAAAAAAGGGTTACAAGTGTCATCTTCCCTTGTAGGGATGTAAACAGTTTGCCCTTATTAATAACATGTTATTTTTTTTCTGTCCCATTTACCTTTTAGTGTCTCTCTTAAGTCTTGTATCTGAAGATCAAAATTTCTATTGAGCTCTGGTCTTACCACAAAGGTTTGGAAGTTCCCTATTTCATTGAATATCCATCTCCTCCCTCAAAAGATTATGCTCATTTTTGCTGGATAGTTGATCCTTGGTCGTAACTCAAGTTCCTTTGCCTTACAGAATATCATGTTCCACACCCTTTGATCTTTTAATGTAGAAGCTGCAAGGTCCTGCATAATCTTGACTGTGGTTCCATGATATTTAAACTATTTCTTTCTGGCTGCTTGCTGTATTTTCTCTTTGACCTGATAATTTTGGAACTCCTTGGTGTTTTCAACTTGGGATCTCTTTCAGGAGGTGATCAGTGGATTCTTTCTATGGCTATTTTACCCTCTGGTTCTAGGACCTCAGGGCAATTTTCCTTAATGATTTCCTGAAAGATGCTGTCCAAGCTCTTTTGTTCATTGTGATTTTCAGGTGGACCAATAATTTTAAAATTGTCTTCCTGGATCTATTTTCCAGGTCAGTTGTTTTGCCAATGAGGTATTTTACATTTTCATCTATTTTTTCATTCTTTTGTTTCTGTTTGACTGATTCTCACTCTCTCATAGAGTCATTAGCTTCCATTTGCCCAATTCTAATTCCTTTTCCAAGCTACTGACTCTCTCTTGCATACCTCTCATTCCTTTTCCCAATTTTTCTTCTACTTCTCTTATTTGACTTTTAAAATTCTTCTTGAGCTCTTCCAGGAAGGCTTTTTGGGCTTCAGACCAGTTCATATTCCCTTTTGAGACTCCAGATGTAATATGTCAACAACGTTGTCCTCTTCAGAATTTCTGCCTTATCGTCAACGTTCCCATAATAAGAATCTATAGCACGTTTCTTTTTGCTCATGGTGTTTGCTTATTTCCTGGCCTTTGAAAAGACTGAGCTCCTCTGCTGGAGAGCAGGGGGGCACTGATCAAAGCTTCTTGTGCTGGAAGCATGGGGTCTGGTCACTGGCTTGGTGTGCTGGGGCCTCAACTGCTGGCAGTTGGAGGCTGTAGGGTTCTAGCAGCTTACCTGGTGTTGGGCTGGAATCAGCAACACTGGAACTCTAGAGGTAGGATTAGGTAGTGTGGCTCCAGGAGATTTCCTGCTCACCTGGGCCTTTCTTTCCTTTTGCTTTCTTCAGCTCCTTTCAGATGATGTTGCAAGATGTTCATCCGCCTGGGGCCCTTCGGAGGGCTCCTTCCCTTAGTTTGGCTGAGGCACCGGGGTACTTGGCTGCTGTAGAATACCCTTGGCACATGGTGGTTTTCCAAGCCAGTTTCCTCTGGTTCCCCTGGTGTTGGAGCTTGCCTGTTCCACCACCTGAGGTTCAGGATCTCATCCAATAAGCTGAACAGGGGCTTTCTGCTAGCTTGCTGGGACACCTCCAATTCTGTATTGCTACCCCTCCCCTAGGGCAACAGGGACCTTTCCCATTAATCCCTCAAGCTTCCTAGGCTACAGGACTGCTGCACCCTATCTTTCTGCTGGTTCAGTTGTTCCAGGGTTTTTTCCTGGGGTAATATTTTCTAGACTTTCAGAGATAAATAAGGGACAGTGAGAGCAACTTACTTTTCACTCTACCACCTTGGTTCCAGGTCTCATAATTCTTCCCAGCTGCATCTCCTAATTTAAATCTACTTTACCTACAGGTACTAAATGTTAGAGCTCAAATGTTGTGGATCTTTCACTCAAGTTAAAAATATTTGTGATAATTTGTCATGGCATCATAAATTTAGGCGTCCTTTAATCCAAATTCCTTATTTTACAATGGAAATCACAAATTAGCTTCTAGTATTTATAACATATGAGACCCCCCTGGATGCCTTCAAGATTATTGAGACCCTGTATTTTCATGTTTTAAAAATCAAACTGTCCTTATTCCACATAAAGCCAGCTGTTGTCAAAACTTATAACAAAAAAAATTTTTAAATATCACCTTATCATTACTGAAATAAGTAGGTTTAAAAATGAATTCTCTGAAAAAGATACAAAACTGTTTTGTTGCATTAATGCATTGTTGATAAGTGAAATGTGTACAAAAATGCAAGTAAAAATATATCTCTATAACAAGGCATAGAATTCATAGGATGATGTTCAAAATGATCTTATCTCATAGCACTTTCACAGACTTTAGTAAGAAGCCATTCAAGATACCACATAGTTCAGAGATTCTTAACTTTTTTGTGTCACGGACACCTTTTGGCAGTCTGGTGGATCCTATAGGTCATGTCTTAACAATAATATTTTTAATGTACATAGGGTCACAAAAGAAACCAATTAACATTTTAAAAGTTAACAAAATATTTTTAAAAGTTCATGAAGCCTCAGTTAAGAACCATTGCTCTAGTACAGTCAGTTATCAAAATTTTTTTTTAATAAAACAAAGTTCAGAGACCCTAAGAAGCCATGCTCTACAACCTACCCAACCAAGAGGTGACCTAGCCTCTACCAACTCCCTTATTCATAACCTAATCAGGGTTGACTTAAATATCACTTTCACAAAAACTGATAAGAATGCCAACATATAATCTACCAATTACAAATTAAGCCATGAAAATTGTTTTACCAATTTGTTCAACTATTGACATTTACTACTACTGCAGTTATTATATATATAGTTCAGGTATGTACATACACAAACATATCCTAATTTGTATTATATCTATTATACATATCATTCTCCTTAACTATAATATTCACTTAGATGCCAGTAAATTTCATATTTTTGGTATCCCCTAACATCACAGTGCACATAAATATGGTAGAAAATTTTTGTTGAATGAATCATTTTTAATTATGACTAACCCTTTATTACTATACCCTACTTTGAAGTACTAGTTGCCAAAAAAAATAATATGCCTTTGTTGAAAGCATTTATTAACTAAAATCTTTTACCTTCTCAGGGTAAAATCTTTTACCTTGGCAGTGGGCCAAGGATAAGGACCTTTCAATTTTTAACCAGAGCTTAGAACCCTTATTGCAGGATTGTTCTCACCATACACCTAATTTTTAAGTTGGTGTGTGTGTGTAGCCTAATTTGCTACAGTACTACAGAAAACAGCCGCATAGACCAAGTAGCATGTCTTTCAAGACATTTCTGAAGACCTGATTTACCTTGTCACTAATGCTTCCTTCCCTCTACCAAAATGTGCAATTATACTACATCATGACTTTACCATAGACTATTTTATCATCCTTTAGAGCTACTGATGTACCTCCCAAAGTAGGGTCATTCACAGGAATCTATCTTGTTTGATAGCAAGTGCTTACTACTTGTCATGACTTCTTATTGCTATCACTTCTGCTCTTGCTAGGTGTTCTGCTTTTCTTTTTCCTTGTCTTCTCCCTGTTAGAATTTCTTATATTTCTTAAGTTTTTACCAATAAAACTGTCTTAATATCCCCAACTAGTAAAATCAGGAGAAATCACAGAATTTCAGAGTAAGAAGGGACTGCTCTGGCTATCTAATACAATCCATACTCCCCCAAGAGCCTTACTACCATGTATTAAACAAGCCTTTGCTTGAAGACCTCCAAATAGGACTCCAGCTACAGAATACAGGCATTTTTAAAAATATGACCAATGTGAAAATGACTATACATATTATTACGACTTGAGTATACATATTATTATTAGAGAATTGATTTTTGTGTTGTCATTATTGGGGGCAGAAGTGGGAAGGGAAAAAAATATGCTTATAAATTGAAAAAAATTTCAATTAAAAAAAATTTTAAACCTCCAATTAAGGAGAACCTTCTAGAACTAGCTCACAAAACAATCCATTCCATATTGGCATAACTCTTAATTTTTGGAGCGCATATCCTTTTGAGACAGAAACTAACCAATTAAATAACATCACTGGTCACACTTAAAAACACCAATAGCCAAGTTAAATTATAACTAGTCTAAGAACTGTGAGACTCATTTCAGTACCTTCCCTATCTCACCCCTGCTACCTTCCTTACATTCTGTCACTATCACTACAGGAGAAGGCCAAATAACAATACTTGTCTTAAAAAAATCTCCTGTGAATGTCAAAAATATGCAAAATTTCTTTAAAGATTCAACACTTAAAATGTTTTTCAATATAATCTCTCTCTACTCACCTATGTCTTTTCAAAAGCAACTATAACAGGCTTGCAGAATTTAAAACCTTGGCTAGGATATATTTAGAGGAAAAAAAACAGAGCTCAACAAAACTGACACATCTGTCAAAAGTTGCTCTGTCAGATTCATTGTTTTATGGAGATCAAAAAACATTACTTTGTCCCACTACAAACCAAAGTAAACTTACTCTACCATCACTTCCAACAATAAAATTAAAACACAAAGATACAGAACATTGTACAAAATAACAGCAACATTGTTTGATGACTAACTTTGATGGACTTCGCTCTTCTCAGCAATGCAAGGATCTAAGACAACTTCAAAAGACTCACAGTGAAAAATACTATCCACATCCAGAGAAAGAATTATGGGGAGTCTGAATGCAGATGGAAGTAAATTACTTGCTCTCCTTTTCTTTTGTTGTTTTGTCTCTGCTTTCTCGTGGTTCCTCCCATTAGTTCTAATTCTTCTTTACATCATGGCTAATGTGAAAACATACTTAATATGAATGTATAAGTGATGCCTATATCAAATTTCATGCTGTTTGGGGGGTGGGGGAGGGGGAGAAAAATCTAAAACTCAAAATTTTGTGAAAGTGAATGTTGAAAACTGAAAATAAATAATTTTTAAAAACCACAAAGATATTAGTCAGTGAAATCTTCAAAGTAGATTTTATTTATACATTTGTTCATATGATTGTGAAATTGTTGAAAATCCCTTCCAAGATTCAACATTCCTGAAGGTTTAGGGACATTGGTGGGAACCTGTGGGGTTTTGAAGGAACTTCATACATAGATGTTTAATAGAGCTCACACCAAGCTAATTCACCAAGCAGCCAATTTATTTAATAATAACCTTTTAAAGAATCTTGTATTTGGCTATGTTTATATTGGCTCTAATAGATATGGTCAAATAAAAAGAAAATGCAATGGGAAATAAATTGGTTTCCATAAATTTCCATTTTGGAAGGTTTGAAAAAAACAGTACTTCTAAAAGATGCGCAACTTAAAATGATCTGCAAAGCTTGTTATGCTATTTGTATAGCTCAAGAAAAACAGTAGGTCCCACATACTCTATAACACAAAATAATCGAAAGTATACCGAAATGTCATTAAAAAATGACACTAAAAAGAAATTTAATGAGTCTGTTCCCACCCCTACCACAAAGCCTAACCCTGTTTTGAAACAAAATATCTGCATGAGATACAACACTGAACAATTCATTGGTAAATTAAAATTTTTGAGGTTTTCAGGAAGGAGCCAAAATAGGTCACACTCAAAAAGGGATGGTTAACACAAGAAGTGTACTGTAAGTAAAGTGCATGAAAGGAAGCCTGCTCAGCTAAATAAAGTAGACAAAGATCAGAAGTCAAGGGTCATTCACCAGACCGGCAGCAGGCTCGAAAACCACACTGCAAATTCTGGCATCCACTGGCGGTTTCAGCATGAGGACCTGTGGAAACAGAAGAAATGTGAAAGGAAGAATTTTTTTTTTAATTGAAGATAACTGGTATTTTTAAAGGCAAACTGGCTGTGTTTAAAAGTTATATATTGTTATAAAACTAAGACATACAAAATTCATGTATACAATTGTTAACAATTTTTTTTAAAGAAAGAGAATACATCAAAACAGCCTGACTTTATTAAAAAGTTGGGTAGAAGAAAAGAAGAGAAGCTGTTAACAAAACTTTACATAAGTATGCTCCCTGGCAGACACAAAAATCAAAGAAACAAGATTGCTAGGTCACAACAGATATGTTAAAATCCAAACATTTCCAAGTAAGAGAACAATTTAAGAAAATGTGTTCATTTGCTCTTCCAAAATACAGTATATTAAGCAACTGCAATAAAAATCCCAGAAAATAAAATAAAGCAATAAAACAGGATAAATCTAGCTTTTAGCATTTAGCTTACATCCAATTATTAGTAATGAAAGATGAAATGACACAAAGATCTTATGAAATTTATGATTCATTTACAAAGCAGCAACTACCAGCCACTCATGACACGGTTAACACTTTATCCCAGGCTTTCTGGATGCCTAGGTATTTAGTAAAGGAACCATAGGCATGGCATGAAGAGTTAAGTTCAAGATAAAATTACTGCCATCAAAAAGGTTTCATTACTGATGTTTGTATTTTAAAGTAAAGGGATCAATGTGATGGTTTTCAAAAACAAAAAATAAGGATGTCGCAAAGTACATTTTAACTATCAAGGCCTCATCAAATTGTAGCTCATTCAAAACTAAAAAATTCAGAAGTAGCTGAGTCTTGTTTTTATCAATTACATCAACCTAAAATATTGGCAATGGTGATCCCTAAGTGCTTGAATTTTTTAAGATGACCTCTATGAATTACTTCAATGAACAGACTAAATAGCATATTATTGAAAATCTGGGTTTATAATTCAAGCCTCACTTCACAACAAAACTTCAGAAATACTCATACTAACATATCCACACTTTTAAAAAATCCAATATAAAAGATGTGTATAGGCCCAGAGCTGGATTATAGCTCTGTCATCTGGGTACTAGCTTAGTTAACTTTGGAGAAGTACATCATTAGAGGACTGGGCACAAGTAGCACCAGCTACTCAGAAAAAACTATCCATTCAAGAATGGAAGAAGGGTTAAATCTGCCTCTCTAAAGGGAATGTCTATGCCTATTACATTAAACTCAAACAGAAATGATGCCTGCAGGTAGCATACTAACTTAGAAAACCACAAAATTAACAGTATCTGTGGTGTGTTGTATTTTCATTTATTTTATTAAATTTTCCCAATTACATATTAATCCGTTCTGGAGTTTCGCAAATCATGATTATGACATCTCCGACCTATACCACTGAAGTAACTGATCTTTGAAGTACTAAAGAAATATAAAAGATAACTAGAGCCTAGCTGATCATTATATATATTAATATTTGCATGCAATTAAAATACAAAGTATATTTATTTCTGGGAATTTAATTCCATGTCCTCACTTTCAGTGTGAAATTACAAAAACTATAGAATAATTTATCAGTATAAATGATCAATGGAATTATAAGAAATACAAGTACATACATTTCCTCAATATAATGCCAAAATATGTAAATAGTAAAGGAAATGAATAAACTACATGTTTATGTAATAGTGCCTTTTGAATGGCTTAATTTTTTTTCAGATGAGCAAATCTGAAATATTACAAACAAAATCACTTGGAAAAGTAATTCTGGTTTTTATAAACAGATTTTTTTTTCTGAAAAAATATGCTGTTAGGACAAGCATTGTATCTCCTCTCAGGCCCTCAAATCTCATTACCTACTCCTTCACTAGACCTGTGTCTGCTAAAAGCAAAGATTACACCATATATGCCCTGAATTACACCATAATCCACAAATGTTCCACCTCCACGATCAAAAATTCTTACATTCCTCTAGCTAATCATCTCATACTATTCCCCTACTCCCTATACCTTATTTCTCCAAATCTATTCTTTATCCCCATTGTGAATTCCAATTTCTCCAGCCTGTTACTCCTACTCTGACTTCCTTTTCTCTCCAATCTTTACCTATAGTTACCAATTCAACCCCACAACCTTCCCAAGCCTCTAGAAGCCTTTGCACCTTTATCCTATCAGTGTTCATGCCGTGCCAACCCCCTAATCCTGGATTGCTCCCATTTTCCACCTCCTTTATTTGTCCTCACCCACTACCAAATGAACAGGAGCTAGTAACACAAATAAACTCAATATATCCACTACAAATTATGCTACTGAAACTCAATTAGGCCCTTGATGCAGTAAAGCAATCATTTTATTCTTCTATAATTGATTTCTTGCCCTACTCTGCACAGAAGCTGATCTCTCACCATCTCATCTGAGGACCTTGCTTTTTTAAACTTATTGAGAAAACTGAGATCATTTAGTGTGGGCCATCAATTCTTCTTTCCTTCTCTTCCTTTCAAAACCCTTTAATATCCTCCTCTACTCTCTCCTTCTTTTACTCCAATCTCTGAGAAGAAACAGGCCTTCTATTTGCAAAATAGAAATGAGTTTCCTCCATTTTAAAAAAAAAACTTCACCAAACACTAATATCCCCTCAAACTATCAGTCTATATTTCTTCTGTGCTTTCCCAGCCAAATTGCTTTAAAAAAAAAAAAGATCTACTTCCCTTTCTGCCATTTCTTCTCCTCTCACTAATTTCTCAATCCTTATCTGTTTTCTAGCCTCACTGGAGTGAAACTACTCTCTCCAAAATACCAGTGATCTCTTATTTGCCAAATCAGATAGTCTTTTCTCCTTGGTCTTTTTTTTATCATTTAACAAGGCTGATCACCTCCTCCAAAATACTTTCTCTCTGGGTTTTTATAACATCATTAGTCTTCGTTTCTCCTCCAGTCTGTCTACTCCTGTTTTCTTTACTGTCTCATTTTCAATGACACCCTTAAGTGTGAGTTTACCCTAATGCTCTAACCTATGTCTTCATCTCTCTCTCTACATTCTCTGTTGGTATTATTGGTAGAGTGATGGTACATTGAGGATAGAGCACCTGTCATGGAGTTAGAAGACCTAGAAGCCTTTGCACCTTTGAGTACAAAATCTTGTCTCCAATACTTGTGGGCCTAGGTTGAATCATTTACCCTCTTAGCCTCGGTTTTTTCATCTATAAAAAAGGAGATAATCAATAGCAACCACTTCACAGGGCTGCTGCAAGGATCAAATGAGATTACATGTCAAGCATTTTCTAAATCTTAAATGTCAAATACATGTAATTAGTAGTAATAGTAGTAGTATTAACCTCATAAGCTCCCACGGGTTTAATTATCATCTCTATGCAGATGATTCTCAAGATCTATTCATCCAACCCCAGTCTCTCTCATGAGTTCCAGGTCCACATCAACATCTATTGAACATTTCAAACTGATATAAATCCAGAACTACAGATGTCCAGAACAAAACATCATCTTTCCTAACAAATCTACCCCTCTACCAAACTTCCCAGTTTCTATCAAGAGCATCAGTCTTATTCCAGTCTCCCAGGTTCATAACCTTGGCATTATTCCTGACTTCTCACCAACCCACACATCTAATCAAGCTACCAAATCTTGCCATTTCGACTGTCAAGATACCTCAAATATGCCCACTTTTCACAACTCATAGCCACCATCTTAGTTCAGCTCATCACCTTTTGCCTAGATTAATGAGCTGAAAGGGACATCAGAATTCTCCTAAATTGGTCTCCCTGCCTCAAGTTTCTCTCTAGTCCTTTGTGTTTCTCCACACATCTGCAAAGTGATTTTCCTCAAACATATATCTGACCCTGAAACTCCCCTACTCAATAAATTCCAGTGTATCCATATAAAAACCTTAGTTTGGGTTTCAAAAGCATTTCACAACTTGGCCCCAAACTACATTTCCAGTTTCATTGTACATCAATCTCCTCCCATTCTCTGCAATCCAAACAAACAAGCCTTCTCTTCCTGTTCCTCATACATGGGACTCCTTTGTACTTGCCACTCCCCATGTTTAGAATACACTCTTCCCTCCTCATTCTGCCTCAGAGAATATCTCACTCCCTTCAAAAACCAACTGAAGCACTACCTTCTATACTGAACCTTTCCTGATCCCTCTCAATTCTATTGCTTTTCTCTCCCTACCTGATATTTAATTACAGAATGAATCTAAATCCTTAAGAGGAAAGACTCATTTTTTGTCTTGGAATTCCAGCTATATTCATTGGTCATTTGTGTGGCACTGGGCAAGTAATTTACCCATATCTGGACCTCAGTTTCCACATCTGCAAAATGAGGGCATTAGAAGAAAACAGATGACCTCTGAAGTCCCTTCCAGCTCTAAATCAATGATCCTATGCCCTGCCCCTCCACTTGGATATGGCCCTGGCTCTATCTTATATATTCTTTCATTAGTTTCTCTTGATAATCTCATCCGCTCCCATAAATTCAATGGTCATTTCTATAATGACTCTCAAATCTACAATCCAGCCCTTATCACTCCCTCAAACTGTAGTCCAACATACTGCCTTAATATCTACACCTGGACATCCCAAAGGCTTTTAAATTCAACATGTCCACAAAATAACTGATCATTTCTTCCCAAAAACTCACCTTTCTCTCCCAATTTCTACTGAAGACACTAGCACCCTACCCTTCCAATCATCCAGGTTCATAGGCTTTTTTGTCACCTTTCTAAATTCCTCAATTTGATCAGTTACCAATCGTGCCAATTCTAGTTCCACAACTCTTTTTTTTGGTGGGGAGGGGGAAGAAGGATGACAACATCTATCATCTTCTTTCCACTTACATCACAAACACAATAATAGTTCAGACCCTCATCACTTCTCTCCTAAACTAGTGAAACAGCCTTCCAATTGATCTCTCTCCTCCAATAATCTTTTCCAAAACATCCTCCACAAATCTCAACAAAATTGATATTCCTAATGCATAGATAGGACCATTTCACTCCCCTGCTCAAGACACTACAGGGATTCGCTCTAGCATGTAGAATAAAATGTTAACTTCCAAGTTCAGAATTTAAAGCCCTTTACAATATGGCTCCAATTGCTCTTTCTAGACTTAAGCACAATTACTACCCTTCATACACTCTGTTCCCAGCCAAAAATGTCTCCTTGCTGTTCTCCATAAATGCCATCACATCTCCTGCCTCTCTGCCTATGCACAGGCTGTTCCCCTTTGTCTGGAATGTCTTCATCACTTCTGCCTCCTGAAATCCATGACTCAAATCAAGACTCAGTTCAACTGTTTATGTTTGAATATGCCCAGTACTCTTGAGAATTCGTGTCAAATAAAACACTGACATCACTGTGAAGAGCTGCTTCAGGAACTGAGCTGTCACCCATTTTTACATCCTCTTGATAACACAGCCAATGCTCAGAATCAACTGTTCTCTCTAAAAATGATTTAAGAGTTGTCTCTCTCAAGGCTTCCTGTGAACAGGGAAGGCATTTTGAGTTTCAAAGGGTTTCTTTTCAAGCAAAATGGACATCAGTGTCACCAAAAAAAAAAAATCAAAGGATTGAAGACCTAGAATTTGGGAGTCATCTAATCCAACCCTCTTACATTTAGCAGATAAAGAAACAGAAAATGACCTGCTCTAGGACACAAATAAGGAGGAGAGCTTAGAATCAAAGCTAGGTCCTATGACACCAAATCCAGTGCTCCTTCCGTCACCTCACTAAATTTGAAACTGTCAAAATCAGAAAACAATTCTGTCAGATAAGCTGTAATCTTAATCATCTTTACCATCTGAAAAATTCAACTGTCATAAATGGCATAGCCATCTTGTTAAAAAGTTCTTGTAATCCAAGGATGTGTTGGCAACTCATCATTTGATTTTCCTTAATTGCTATGACAAAGAGGGACAAAAAAGGGAAAGTGAATGGGTAAAACAATCATTAGAAACAAGCACTGCTTTCACTGAAGGTTGGGCTTATGTTGGACAATGATTAATAAGTCTTAATACCCAGGAATCACAAGGATCTAAAGCATAGAGACCAATTAAGATATAATCAAAATGTTTTAGTAGATAGAAATCAGCAAACTATCAATGTAGAACACTTCCCATACAGAAAGCTAAGTGGATTATAAAAATGAATAAAACATACTATTTAGGTAAAGCAACTTTTAAAATTACATGACTGGTACAAGATATTTACTCTTATTTTACTTTACAGCAAATAAAAATTCAAAAACTAATCCTTTTTAAATACTTATGTCATGAGAAGATTCCTATCAAATAAGATAATTACAATGTACTTGACAAACAAGGCTCATTTGATCATAATATTTTACAATCAAATTATTCTAAGCAATTCTAAAAGTCTGAAACTAAAATGTTTATATGACTATTAATTAAAATGTTTCAGTACATGACAGAGAAGTACAATTTATGATAGTAAAATTTCATGTAAATATCATTTGGAGGAAAATAACTACATAGGCAAATCTGATTTATAACACATGTCCCCCAACATGTGTTACTAAAATTCTGATGATTTTTCTCTTAATTTCATTTATGTAATTTTGATGTACATCTGCACTTACCTTAACTTACCTTTATATTCCTCTTCAACTTAAATTAAAAACATAAAACAGCAAATCATCTAAGGCTGCATTACCTCCAGAACTATGAATTAATCTACTGTGATTTTATACATGTTTTAAAAAGCAAATAAGTACTTTTTTAAAGGGCAGATAGTCAACACAGTATCGCACTAGAATCCTAAAACAGTAGAACTCAAAGTAAAAGTGTCTTTTTAAGTAAAGGGGCATTATGAAAGTCTGAGCCTTATGATATGATTTTTTTTCTCATTGTCTAATTGATTTTATGTTCAAATACTGGTAAGTGCCACATAGGGAAATAATGTGGAAAACCAAACTAGCTTTTAACTCAGCACATGACACAAGCACAGTACAATGAGTAGACACTCAATTCCAATTCCAATTCAATACCAATATTAACAAGGGCTGACATTCAGGGGTGGGTGAAGGGGGAGGACATTATACATCATATATCCCAAATTATTTTAAGCATCAATGATGCTTAAAATAAAATCTACATTCTTTCCCTCAATAGTGACAATGCTGACGAAAGGAAAAGTTAGTAGCATACACTTAATTCGATCATTTTTTCAAATTTTTTACTCAAATGACATCCCAATGTTTAACATTACAAAGACTCCATCTCTTTTGCATACTTCCTCAAATACATAAACCTTATTCTAAACCTGTAAAAGGCACACTAGCACATTTTTCCTTTAAAAAAAAGTCTCAAACAAGAAAACAAGGGAATCAAGGAATTTATACTAAAATTTTGTACAGTGCCTATATCGTAAGAGCTCAATAAATATTGAGTATTTTTAGAAGGTAAATAACTGAAACACTGTACAAAATTAAGTATAATGAAATCTTACTTTAACATTTCCTAGGTAATAAACTACTTGTCCAAATGCCATAAGGAAAAGATTCTATCACAACACTGCTTTGAGGGAAATTGGCTAGAATGACACAGTACAAGGGTAAATAAATATTATAAATCACGCTTCCATGTAAACTTTGAAAGGCTGCCATGCTTTTGAAATCATGTTTGTCAGGGTACAAAAAGCAGAGTCTAACACTGAGTTAAAAACACTTATCGTGTATAATTATTTTAATTTTTTCAATTAAAATTATTCATTAATTCAATTCAAAGTACCATCTCTTAAGTATCAACAGTATGTTCAATAAAACATAATTTCATCTTCTGAATCTTTACTATACAAAATTTGCAACTAAGACTGAGAGAAATACTGTAATAGCAAGCAAATTCAAATCTATTTAATTCTGTATTAGGTGGCCTCAGACAGAAAGCACTGCATAGGTTGATTAGATGACAGGTATTGGAGTCAGGAAAATTTAAGCTTCCAGTCCTGCTTCTGATACATTCTATAGCTGCGTAACCATGGGAAGTAATTTAACTTCTCAGATGCTAAATTAGAGATACACTGCTAATCTGCATGAGTAAAAGTATTTTATTTAGATCAAAATCAGAGGTATGGACCCCTAAAAATAGCATCTAAATTGTTTCAAGAGGTTTATCCAACCAAAGTCTAATATCAGATAAGCTAAACTTATAAAAATGAATTACTATCATCAAGATAGAAAGTGCCTCTATAAAATCAATATTAAAAAGTTATAATTTTGCATCTAACAATATTACATGATAATTTAAATTTTATAATATTGTTAGCTGTTTCTATATATCATCCTAAAAAAGGTCAATTTAACTCTTTGGACTTCAGTTTCCCAACCTATAATATGAGGAGATTCAAATGGATGATCTTTAATATCTCTTCCAGTTCTTTCTATAATTCTGAGACACTAGAACATTCCTTCAACTACAAATATCTCTTCCACAGAAATGTCTAGGAAAGGAGCTTTCTTAAAAAAAGGACTCCAAAACACTCTGACTAAAAAAAAGTTTTAAAAACAACTTTTCTATGGTCAAGATATCTATGCCTTTAAAACAATTTCAACCTATGTAATTATCAATTAAACTTCTCCCAATGTCAAATGTAAAAAGTATTCCTCACTAATTGTTCCAAATTGGAATATAAAATTTTTCAAATTTTCTTCCAAATAAATTTCAAACAGGCTTCTGATCACTCCATATTAAGGTTTTAAACTAAACGACTTCTGAAGTCTCTTTGAATTTATATACAGTCATTCCTCAACATTCACGGGTTTCACATACATGGTTTCACATTCGTGGTTTTTTGTGGGCTGGTTATCAAATGGAAATTTTTGGAGATTTGTGACACACTAGGGAAAATTTCAGATGACATGGATATGTAAAGAAAATAAAAAAAGTTTAGGAAGGCATAAATGCATAAATACTGTATAGCAGTCATCTATTTTATCATTTGCTACAATATGCATGCATACATAAAATTTATTATGAACAGTTAAAATTTGTGGTACAGTGGATAGAGTACTAGCCCTGGAATCAGGAGGATCTGAGTTCAAATCCGGCCTCAAACACTTACTAGCTGTGTGACCCTGGGCAAGTCACTTGCCTCCAAAAAATAAAAATAAACGGCCAAATTTTGCTCAGTGTGATAAAGAATTATAAGCTACACACTCTCTTTGGGACTATCTCCTCTTTGTCTACCACCCAGACTCAAGTCACATGATTTTGTCCAGCAGTGATCCTTCTATCTTGCATACTTTTCACAGACAGAAATGAGGAAAGCAGTTGCTACAGACACAATGGCAGCTTTGAAGACTCTGCATAACATGTGAGATACTAACCTCTCTTACGTAAAACTTCTTTATGGATGCAGTGTGCTGTTTTACTTGTTTTGTGTGTTTAATAAATATGATCAAAATTATTAAAAATAAAGGCTTGGGGTGGGATCTAAAGTTATTTATGGTTTTTCATACTTCGGAGGGTCCTACACCCCTAACCCCTGCAAGTCAAGAGATTAACTATACATATAAAACATATACAAATATACATACTTATAGACAGAGAGAAATTAAGATCTATATCATAGTTAGGGTCAGTAAATTGGCTAACTGCCCCCCCTCAAGGATAACCAAATTAGCAGAATCATTATATGGATATTCTTTTTTCAAGGTAACAGAAAACTCTGCTGAGTGTTTACAACTCAAGCTCAGATACTCTTATTTTCTTGCCTAAACAACTGTAATGGGTTAATATACTAACTGGTCTTTTTGTCTTCATTCTATTACTTTCTTTTTATCCATACTCTAATATCACTGTCCCAGTAATCTTCCTAATGATATCACTTTTCTACTTGAAAATCTTCTTTCACTCCCCAAGGGTCATTAAATAAACCCTGACTGGCCTTCTAACCCTACCTCCCTCCATCATCTCGCGCCAACCTACCCACTCAGATTTAAAGAAGCAGCACTGAACAGTGCAAAAAGGAATGGACGTGGCGTCAGGAAAATGTGGGTTCAAATTCTGACTCTCATCTGCCCTGACACTGCCCTTTTATCTCCACCTGAAAAAAGTGCCCACCAAACTAAATCTCCATAGACCATGCACCCCCTCCTGAGGCAGTTAACTCCCTCAACTTTTGAATTCTCACTCTAAAGAAAAGCTATCCTGATTAAACTCACCTAACACACTATCTAATTATATTAAGGTTAACCTTTTTTGTATGAAGAACCCCTTTGGAAGTCTGGTGAAGCCTACAGACTCCTCAAGATATTTTTAAATACAGAGGAATCCAATTATATCGAAATAAGGATGCATTTTACACCCAAGTTCACAGCCCACTGACATCCATGGACCCCAAGATAAGAACCTGAGTTAACATGTTGCATATTCATCATCTTGCCATCTCTCCTCCAAAAACTGCTCTCCATCCACCCTGGCTCTGCTTTTAATCTCTTACTCCAGAAGAATAATCAAATCAACACTACCACTGCTTCTAGAAAGGGAATGATAATCAACTACCCTATGATACTATTTATCATTACTCTAAGCCCTGAAAACAAAGCTTTCTTTCCTCTGGTCACCATTACTCTACATATGTTGTCTCCTTTTACTAGAACAAAGTTGGTGGTAGAGACTTGCTCACTTTCATATTTTTATCCCAGCACAGAGCATATTTTTAGGCATTAAATAGGTTCCTATGTTTTTCTAACTCATTCATTTTCTGAAACTTACTAGATGACTGACTAAGCAGTCATAGGATCACAGATCCAGTGCTCACTCTATTTGACCTTATATGTCATCTACTCTAGTTCTCTCATTTTACAAATGAAAAAGTTCAGAGACAAAGTCATGGCTGCCAATGGAGGCAAAGGGGTTAAGGATAGGGTGTGGTAATTACTGTAAGAGGACCACAGAAATAACTAGGCAACAGAAATTTGGTCCAATGCCTCAAGCCATACTCCAGATGTTTCTAAACCCTTATAACCCTTTCTACATTACAAACACATCTAAACATCCACAAATCTGAATACTTAAATTGCCATATACTTCAATAACATTTGATATGGCTTATAAAGTATCTTTTATTCACAAGTAAAACTTACCTTAAGAGAGCAAGTAAATTTAAATTTAAGTGTTAAGTTTACCAAAATGTAAAGAAATGAATTTGAAGTTAATGAAGATAGCCTGGTGAAAAGACAGCCAAGCAACTGAGCAAAAATATTAGTATTTTTAAAGCACAACTTTTATTATCTCACTTTTTAAAAAAAAGAAACATTACCGTTAATGTTGTCACAGTAGTAAAAGTGTTCATCATTTAGAGAAGGACATGCTGAGACCAAATCCTGCAGGCCAGCACCAGTTACAGTAAGACAACCAGATAGATTAAGGTGCTCTAAAAGAGGCAGTCCTCCTCCCAGAGTCAAAACCCTGTTAAAAGAGAGATAATCAAATCACATTAAACTATCCAAAAGAGAAGATTATGCAAGAATTCTGATGATCCATTTGAAGTTTAAATTTATTTTTCCATATAATGTCCATGGAAACCAGAAATAAAAGATTTTGACAACATTTATAAAACAGAGAGGCCAGCATAGCGGACTAGGCAGAGAACTGGCCTTGGAGTAAATCAAGGACTATCTCTGACACATACAAGCTGTGTGACCCTTGACATGTAACTTAACCACTTAACCACTCAGTGTCCCAGGCTACTCTTTTAAGAAAGGAGTTCTTAACCTTTCATATATTATGGACTCTGGCTCTCTGGTGAAAAATATAAACCTTCCTTCTCAAAATAATGTTTCTAAATGCAAAAAATAAAGTATACAGGATTAGAAACGAAGCTAATTATATTAACATAAAGATGTAATTTTCCCCCCAAGTTAAGAACCTTTACTCTAAGACTATATAAGTTTCAGAGCAAGTATTGATTTACATTCAGAGGAATTTGCTTGCTAGGAGCTCATTACAGTGTTGCAATCACAGCTTTAGTCTACATTTCGATATCAGTATCAATATAGATATATCTACAAATACATTTATAATATATATACACAGATGTAAAATAAACATTTTAAAACAGATTTTAGGCAACATTATATTCAAGTTAACTATTTAATCTCTCAAGATCTCTCAAGGAAACCCCTAACCTGAATTAATGAAATATATTCCAATAACTCAAAGTTCTTAAAAAAAAATGTTGCTTTCACATTCTGTGATTTACAGTCATTGCTGTCAAAATTAAAATAAGCACCAGAACTTTTATTAAGAAATCTATTAAAAGCTAAAATGATTGAAAAACATAAAAGCAGGGGCAGCTAGGTAGAACACTGGATAGAGCACCAGCCCTGGAGTCAGGAGGATCTGAGTTCAAATATGGTCTCAGACACTTATTAGCTAGGTGACCCTGGACAAGTCACTTAATCCTGTTTGCCTCAGTTTCCTCATCCATAAAACGAGGTGGAGAAAGAAATGTCAAACCACTACAATGTCTCTGCCAAGAAAACCCCAAACAGGGTCACGAAGAGTCGGACACAACTGAAACAACTAAACAACAAATTCAGAAAAGCTCATCACCACAATGAACAGAGTTTGGGCCAAATTAATTCAGAAAGATCACCAAGCAAGCATGGAAAACGTGCTTCATTCATTGATAAAAACAGAACCTTGAAGTATTTAAGTGTTTAAAATAAGTCTTTTGCTATTTACCAGAGAAAATGAAATTTTCTGAGACAGTTTTTATTCCTGATACAGAGATAATGTTACCTGAAATACTTGGGAAAGGGGTGGGACATTAGATTTAGATATAACAAACTGGGTCTTAAATTCCAGTTTAACAAACCATACTGTATTAGGGGAATGAACTTAGAGGAGGTCTGAATATGTTTCCTTATCTAACTGGTACACATACCTCTTCAGACATATACTCTGCAAATAAACTTCCTTTGCAGGTAAAAACTTAAAGCAAACTTTAAAATCAAAATTCCACCTCAAAAACACTCAGACAAAATTGGATGGTACTATTCATGTGTCCAAATGTCTGTCCATATGTCTCACATAGTTTAAAGGGCTATTATTATAACTAAAGTTACTAATCTATTAATCAATCAATCAACAAGTGTTTAAGCATCTACTATATATGTCAGGTACTAAAACAATCTCCACTGTGTGTCTGGCAGGGTTCACAAAGGAAAAAGTGAAAGGAATATCAAAATAAGAGTATAAGATCATGTATTTAAAGCTAGAAGAAACCTCAGAAGCCATCAAGTTCCTTCACTTTACAGAAATGGAGACCCAAAGAGATTAAGTGATTTGCCAAAGATCACATTTACTAACAGGTAGTAGCATGATTAAACTCCCAGTGTCCTCTGTCTGGAACACCAGTCTTCACTCCCCAGTATCACATCTCAATGCAACAACAACTTTATTAAGCATTTATTATATACAAGGCAAACAAAATTTTTCTTTAAAAACCAATTCCAAGGGGCAGCTAGGTGGCACAGTTGATAGAGCACCAGCCCTGGATTCAGGAGGACCTGAGTTCAAATCTGACCTCAGACACATAACACTTACTAGCTGTGTGACCCTGGGCAAGTCACTTAACCCCACTGACAAAAAAAAAGAAAAAAACACTAATCTTGACCTCAAGGAACTCACATTCTCAGAAGGGGATATACCATGTACAAAAATAAATACAATATAATTTAAGGAAGGAGAAGACATTAAATCACTGGGGGGGAGGGGGAAGAAATGAGGTTTTATGAATGAATGTATGTTGGAACTAAACTGGAAACCTGAGGTAGGAAGGAAGATAATTACTCTGGAAGGTAAAGATGAGAAGTGTAGAAGAATGGGGTCAAGTGAAGCTTCATATGTTTTTGTTTGTTTTTTAGAACAAGAAAGACCTGATTATATATTATAGTCAGTATGGAAGAAGACAGTGGATGGGAAGAAACAAAAGGAAATTATTGAAAGGAAAATGAAAACAATGTCAATGAAACATTTAAAAATACACAGAAGAGACACAAACAAAGCAGGTTTGGTACTGTCATGTAAAATTGTAATAAAGGTTCAATTTCATAGAGGAAAGGGAAAGGGAGGAAAGGGGAAGACAAAGCAGGAGAATTATCAGTGAGAAAAGCTCCTGGAAGAGATGAGAAAATGGGACACAGATACATATAGAAAGGTGACGCCTAGCGAAGAAAAAGATCAACTCTTCCTCAGAAACTGGAGCAAAGAAGGAAAGAAGCCACATAGGATTCTGAGGTGTGGATTAGGGGAGAAAAGAGAATTCTTGATTCAGAATTACAAAAGGTGATCTTGACTTTTTTCTTCGGTAAAAAGGAGGCAAAGACATCTACTGAGAAAGTAATTTCAAGATCTTTTCCATATCCTTAGGTGTTAATAGAGGCGATAAACTTTCAAACAACTGTATGAGCATGACAGCCAATCAGGGAAGAATAAAAGGATTATCTCAAGAGAAATAGAAATCTTTTGCTTTTTGCTTAAGGTATTTCTTTATATCTGTATACCTGTCTATAGCTCTACAAATAATGGATTAGAGAAAATCAAAGCACGTGTAAAATTAATTTGGCAGTGTGTACAGTGCCAAGAAGTGCGTTTTATCTTGCAAAATAATTCTAATTAAGTTTATTGTGAAAAATTTCAATAGCAGATCTGAATGCATCTTTAAAAGCATTTTCTGGCTACTACAAGATTTTTTTTGAAAACTGTTCTCAAGTGAAGTTTTATGATAAAACATACATTTGTTTTCAATAGCTGCTCTGCCCAAAGCCTAAATGACTTACATTTCAGCAAACAGTAATCTTCAAAAATCTAAACTGAATAAACAATGAAAAGTTGTTCAATATCCACTAGTTCTCACATCAAGGTAATTAACCAACCAACACAGGGATGCAATGGGATGCTAAAGTGTAACTCAAATAACAGGCAGCACCAATTTATAAGATTAGCACAAAGCAGTCCCAATTGACTCAGTGGAAGCTTACACCTCCCTCAGACTGCTATTTTAATTGCTCTGATTTATACTATACTTCTGTAAAGGAAAATTTCATTAGATCTTATCATCTAACCACAAACATTTAAGTTCAAGCACTGATTTATTTTTTAGTTACTGATACATCCAAAGAAAGAATTGACAGTCTAAATGCAGATCAAAGCATACTATTTTTCACTTTATTTGTATTTTTTTCTTTTGGACTGTGTCTTCTCTCACAACACAACTAATATGGAAATGTTTTGTAATGCTGAATATGTATCACATATCAAATTGCTTACCGTCTCAGGGAAAGGGAAGGCAAAGGAGAAGAGAGAAAATATGGAACTCTAAATTTTTCAAAAATGAGTGTTAAAAACTGTCTTAACATGTAATTGGGAGAAAAATAAAATACTATTTTTTTTTTAAAAATTAAGTTATCGACAATGTTAAATATTTCCTCAAATAAAATATAAATATGGTGAAGTCTATCACAAATACCTTCACTACCAAAGAGTGATATCATACGCCCATTCAGGCATGAAAATTAGTATATTATGGCCAAACATAGAATACAAACTTTAGCCTGGGCTAGTTTACTTCCAATCTAGAAACTGCTACTGAAAGTTACAACAGGAATTATGGCTTTCAGAGACTGTCCAACACATAGGGGCCCTTCACAACATGTCCTCCATTATACAATACATTAACCCATCTTACTAAAGTATATAAAAACTGGATTGGTAATTCAGTTATAAGCATAGCCAATTTAATATTTTTAAGGTCAATATAAACAAAATACTATTCAGAAAATAGTTTAAGGTGATTTTTACACTATAAAAGTATTTGCTCATTACAAAAGGATTCTACCAGATGATTCCTTTAAGGTGCAATGAACACAGGATTTAATTTACAAAGACTGAACTTACAAATAACTTTTTAGGAATACATAAATTACGCACAATACAGCATACCTGTAACACAGATCATCTTAGAAGGGGCCACAAATTTCGGTAGACTTTGGTAGACATTTTGATACTACTGACGACCATGTTATATCATTTCAACATTCATCAGAACTTCTGAACTGAACAGTTCTGGCTCAGCTCTTGCTACTTTCTAACATTCTACAATTAGTTACCTACCTGAGACCATGATCTGTGATCTGATAACAGCCAGATAAACTGAGAAAAAGAAGTACACGTCCAGTCTCTTGATCAGATTTTTCACTCCCAGAGTAAAGTAAGTCTTTTCCCACAGACTGTCTAGTCCTTGTTGCTTTTCCACAGAGTGTAGAAGATTCTGGGAGTGAGGGTATAGTTCTTAATGTGGTCCCAGTACAACAAAATGCATGACCACAATATGTGAAGGCAGGAGAAGCACAATGCTGCTGCCAACAAACACTAGTCCTTAGTCCAACAATGTCCTTATTATAGCAACCAGAAGTTGAACAACTGATATTAGATGCTGTTTCCATCACAGAAAGACCTTCAACATTTCTATGTCTCCATTCTACAGCATCCTCAATATCAGCCAAATCTTCAGCATCTAACATCCACACATAAGCAGAACTGAAATTTTCAGAAGAAACAGGTTTAGTCCAGTGGTGTTCATTATCTACTTCTCTGCCAAGACTTTCATTAGTTATATCATGCAAACAAGCATATCGGCTGGTAGACTGCATGGTAATGTCTTTATTTCTCCATGTAGTCGATGTGCTTTTGTTTCTACAAGTCTTCAGAATGCCACCTTTATGAGATGAGAGGATTCCCAAAGCTCTGGAAATCTTCTCTAAAGCCACATCTGTAATTTTCTCGCAACCTGAGAGATCAAGATGTCGAAGACTCTGGCAGCAACCAAGCCAAGACCAACTACAACATAAAGTTAAACACTTATTAGTCAAAGAACTTTTTTTAAATTACAAAAATAATTAACAGTCTATGTAAACCAAAATATTCTAACAGTAGTAAAATTCAAATGGTACATATCCTGATAGAAAACAAATCACAGTTTAAATCACTGGGTACACTACAAAAAGAAAAATGTATTACTTTCATAATATGGATACTTTGAAAATTGAAAAATAACTTACCTGTCAAATGCAGAGTCTGAGATATCAGTTTGGGTAAGATCTAAATGTTCCAGGTTAGGGCAAAACTCTAAAATCTGCCTAACCTATAAAAGAAAGGAGGGAATAAGAATTTTTAAGTAAAACATTCAGGCTTTATGATTCTAAGGCAAAAGAGAATAGGTATCTTTATAACAATGATTTAAACTCAACTTTCTGCTCATTAAGACATACAGACATATATATTTATACCATTTTAGAACTAAAAGGAACCTCAGATGTTTAGTCCAAATCTATACTTAAAACAAAAACAAATCTATACCACCTCACTGACTGAAGATTTCCAGTTGTATAAAGTTATTATTACTACTAAAGGCATTTGTTCATAACCATCTAATGATACTGACTGATGCTCACCATTTTACTGGAAACTGCAGAGCTATACGCCAGTACTAAAGTTTTTACAGATGTGCCAACATGCGGGAGAACATTTTGAATTAAGCCACGTAGTAAACGTTTTTCCATTTGTGCAATATTGATGGCAATTGATTCTTCTACAGACTCTTCTGTAAAAAAAAAATTTAATTCTTAAAGACATGGTAATTTTAAGTGATACATATTAAATGACTTTAAACAAATGTGAGATGAGCAATAATACTTTGCATTTCTATCATTCATAATTTCTTAAGTCTTTCCAAAGGCCAGAGTATGTTATATACTATGCTGGTAGCACACTTAATATTTAAAAAACAATATCTGTAATGAAGGTAAAAAGCATGAACAAAATATTTTTGTCATTTACAACATAACTTAGAAAGTATTTAATTAAATTAGTCAATTATCATTAAACAGTTCTGTAACAGAAAAAAGAACCAATTATTTAACTTCCAACCTTGGCCTATTAATTTTCTTCCCTTGACTATCTTAAAATTAGCTATCATTCAAGATAGATCTCATATCTATCGGTGGAGCTGGGAACTGGTCCAAACATTCTGGAGAATAATATGGAACTATGCCCAAAGGGCTATAAAACTGTCCATGCCCTTTGACCCAGCAACACCACTACTAGAGATCAATCAGAGAAAAAGGAAAAGGACCTAACTGTACAACTCTTTTTGTAATGGCAAAGAAGTGGAAATTGAGGGAATACCCATCAATTAGGGAATGGCCGAACAAGTTGTAGCATAGGCTTGTCATGGAATGCTACTGTGCTATAAGAAACAACGAGCAGGATGCTTTCTGAAAAACCTGGGAAGACTTACATAAACTAATACAAAGTATAGTGAGCTGAACCAGAGAACACAGTATACAATAAGACCAATATTGTGACGATGAGCAACTATGAAAGATTTAGCTACTCTGATCAATACACTGATCCAAGACCTTTCCAAAGTACACATGATGAAAAATGTTATCCATCTCCAGAGAGAGAACTGATGGAATTGAAGTGGTTTTTCTTGCTTTCTATTTGCAACATGACTGATGTAGAAATGTTTTTAATGACTTCATATGTATAATGGGCATTGTTTCTTGCCTTCTCAGTACAGAAGAGTAGAGAAAGGGAAACAATTTGGAATAGAAAATAAAATTTTCTTTAAAAAAAAGATCTTACAGAATCATAGATTATTTGGGTTAGAAGGGAATAAAAAGCACTTAATTCAACTCCTTTACAGATGGGGAAACTGAAACAAGATGCAAACACCTACATACAATCAAGATATACATAGCATAAACTTGAGATAATCTCAGAGAGAGAAGACACTAATATTAAGAAAGACCTGGAAAGGCTTCTTACAGGAGATGGGACTTTGGTGGTGGTTGTCTTCCTTCGTTCTCAAAAAGAACCAAAATCACATTGCTCTGTTAGGGTTACGGTACAGTGTGTCCAACTATGACTGATCAGACCAATATTAAATCAGAAGGCTCTACCACAAGTAGAACAGTGGGAGTGTAGATGTTTCTTAATTTGCACAACTCATGTTTCATTTGAGTTATTGCAATTCTGCATTGCTCATAAGGCACAGTGGCCTTCTTTGATGAAGGCACGCCACGCTGGGCGTTCCTGTTCCAGGATCTCCCATATCACGCAACTGATCCCACAGTTCTTCAGAGAGACCTTGAAAGTGTCCCTATATTGCTTCTTCTGACCTCCAGGTAAGCACTTGCCTTATGTGAGTTCTTCATAAAATAGTCTTTTAGGCAAACATACATTTGGCATTTCAACAACATGGCCAGTCCATTGGAGTTGTGCTCTCTGCAGTAGAGTCTGAACTTGACAGTTCAGCTCAAGAAAGGACCTCAGTGTCAGATACCTCATTTTGCCAAGTGATCTTCAGAATCTTCCTAAGACAATTCAAATGAAAGTGATTCAAGTTTCCTGGCATGGTGCTGGCATACCCTCCAGGTTTCCTAGGCATCCAACAATGAGGTCAGTACAACAACTCTGGAGACCTTCAGTGTGGTAGGCAGTCTAATACCTCTTCTCTCCCATACTTTCTTTCAGAGCATCCCAAACACTGAGGTAGGCTGGCAAAGTGTGCATCAACCTCAGTATGTATGTGTACAGCCTAGTAAGTATACTGCCAAGGCAAGTGAACTTATCTACAGTATCCAAAGTTTCTCCATTTGCTGTAACTGATGGTTCCTTGTATAGATGCTGTGATACTGGCTGGTGGAGAACCTCTGTTTTCTTGGTGTTGTTAGGCTAAAATTAACACAAGCAGCAGAGAATCGATCCATATTTTATAGCGTCTCAGCCTCAGAGGCTGTACTGAGTGCACAATCATCTGTGAACAAAAAGTCATGTACCAACTCTCCCTCCACTTGGCTTATAGCCTTTTCAAGTTAAATAATTTACCATCAATGTGGTAAGGAGGTGACCTTGATGACATTTTTGTCCTTGTTGAAGTTATCCAACAACATTACTAAAAATATCATAGAAACAAGCAGACATATCTGCTTCACTCCATTAGTGACTAAGAAAGTGTGAGATCATCATCCATTATTCAGAACCCAGGCAAGCATACCATCATGAAACTGACATACTATACTGACAAACTTCTCCAGGCAAACAAATTTTGCCATTATTTTCCACAAGCCTCATGACTGACAGTATCAAAGACCTTGGTCAGATTGATGAATCTGTTGTGTACAGACTTCTGTTCTGCTCCTCGCATTTCTCCTGAGGTTGTTGGGTAGCAAACACCATACTGACTATTCCTTGGACCTTTCTGAAGCTACACTAGCTCCCAGGTAAATGTAGATGACCACCTTCCAGGTGAAGGATTACTCCATTAAGGACTCTAGAAAGAATCTTGCCAGCAATGAATGACTAAGAGAGAGACATTCCCCTCACCCTGATTGTCACAAGAAAACCTATTTCCTTTTCCTTTATAGAGATGGAAAACAGAAGCATCACTGAACTCCTGGCACTTTCTTCCTGCCATGTAACCCAGAAAATTTCAGTCACCTTTTGGATGAGCTGTGGACCCCCTGCCTTGTAAAGTTCAGCTGGAATAGAATCAGTACCAGGCACTTGGCCACATAAGAGGAGCCTAACAGCATTCCAAACTTCTTCAGTTGGAAGTTTGGCTAGAGAGGGACTAACTGCATCCTGAGGTACACAGTCAATGGCTTTAGCACTGACTGATGACAATCTGTTGAGAACACTGAAAATGTTCAGCCCATCTCTCCAGGATTATACTCTAATCAATGTGACTCCATCAGTACTGAGTACTTCAGATGCACCATAGGTCTTTGGCCTATAAAAAGCCTTCAGGGCATCATAAAAGTGCTTTGGATGGTTATTATCAATGTAAAATCTAATTTCATCTACGTTTGTACCGAGCCAAGAATCTTCCATCTCTCTAAGTTTCACTTGCACTTTATTTTTGATGAAGTTAAACGTTGCCTTCTTAGAAACAGATGAATTATTCTGCTGATAAACCCTAGGGAATCACGTCTTTCATTTAGCAGCATCTGAATTTCCACGACATTTTCATCAAATGGGTCTTGACGTCTATGAGTGTTCTGGCCCTGATGAGTAAATGCAATGCTGTATACCAAATCTCTAAAAGCTGCCCATTCCTTTTGTTTCACTGTTGCCAACCGTATGTTAGCTCTGCTTACCCTCCAAGTGAGCAACAAACTGTTCAAACTCAGAGAAACACTCTAATCTATTGCTGTTAAGTCTTCTGGTAGTTGTCTTGGCTTACGTCTGCAGCTTTTGTTATATGTGAATATTTAGCTTAGAGAGGATAAGTCTATGATCAGTACAGCACTCTGCATTACATATTGCCCTGGCACTCTCATCCTGTCTCTTCTTACAAACAGAAGATAGTGTTGGTGATGAGAAGGGTCACGAGATGCTCAAGTCTTAAGTAGCAAGTAGATGCCATTTCCGACTGCATTCCTCCCAATGACTCCCTGCCATGTCTGATAGTCTGTGCCTGCTCTGGCATTAAAGTCACTCAGAATTATAAGCTTCTCCTCTTTCAGCACATCAACGCTAAGTGCCTCCATGTCTTTATAAAATTTTTCTTTGACCTCAGCAGGGTTCATCATGGTGGGAGCATACACACTAATGATAGTGGCATGGCACTTTTCTACGATGGCAATTGCAACATCACGAGCCTGTTGTTCACTCCTTTTGGGAAGCACACAAAGTCTCTGACTAGATTAGTCTTGATCGCAAAACCTATGCCAGCTTCACAGAACACCCCATCACTGCAGCCACTCCAGAAAAACATGCAGCCAGCTCTGACTTTGGTAAGCTGACCTTCGTTTGCCAGCCTTGTTTCACTCAGGGATATTATTTGGATGCGATATTGCTGAGTTGTCTCACAACAAGAGCTGATCATCTTTCAGGTCTACTGGACACAGTACTGACGGTTAATGGAATCATCAAGCTAAGACTTGAAGGAAGCCAGGGAAACCGGAAAGTGGAAGTGAGGAATGAGAGAGTTCCAAGAATGGGAGACAACCAGTGAAAATGCCTGGAGTCTGAAAATATGTAAATTAAGAAAAAACTAACAATTTTAGGTAATCAAAAAAAATCTCTGAAATAGTTCATGAAGCAGTATGACCAACAAGTTGAAATCAAAAAGAAACACAGGGGTTTTAGTTAATAAGAAGATAAGTATAAATTATTTTAAAAGTGACTTAGAAAGTTTAAGTAAAAGGGTAAAAACTGATGGTATCTGAATACAGATTGAAACAGATATCTAGAGGGGTACAAAAGTCTTCTAAATTCAGAAACAGAAGACTAAGACAATAGGGAGCGGGGAGAGGATAAGGGAGGGATTTTTAGAGGGAACTCTACTCACATCATATTCGGATTAAAGAGAGAACAACATATACATTTAAAAGGGAATAAAAGTCTTCTAAATTTATAAAGAAATAAGTGGGGGAGGGAATTGAATGGTGAGATATAGAAGAGTGTCTAGATTAACGGGAATGGGAAAAAGAGGGAAAGAAAAGATGGACAGCTCTAAACACAATGTGTAATATTTATTATATAGGCTTTCTTGAAATGGAATTTATTGTTGTATATTTCGAATCCTCTCTTCCATTCCGCTGTGCACGTGGCAAAGCTTTTTTTAAGTTTTAGCATTTAAGCTTAAAATAAATTAATTTTAAAAAGAAAAGAAAAAAAAATTAAACAGTGATCTACCTGCCCTGGAGTGAAAAGGACCTGAGTTCAAATGTGACCTCAGACACCTAACACTAGCTATGTGACCCTGGGCAAGTCACTTAATCCTGTCTCGCCAAAAACAAAAAAGCCACTCAACAATGATCACTATTTTATAGGTCACGATAGCTTCATAACCTCAAACAAGTGTCATTTTCTCAGTCCTTCAACTTACTCACCACTCAGAGTAAGAAACAGTCTCTTTTCTTACCTACTTTCTAACAGAAAAATAAAGATAAATGTAATTGGATGTTATGACACTTCAAACACATTGGAAGAAAAACATTTAAACACAAAATAGTTACAATGTTAATGATAATTTTATAGATCATGTGACTCTAAGGCTAAGACTGAAGTGATATCTCAACTATTTAGAAGTATCTGTCTTCCAAAACGTTATCAAAAAATTTCCCCACTTCTTCAGTTGAATGTACTAAAACAAGAATGTTATTCCATCTTCACAAGCAACTGAGTTCTCTTCCAGACAAAACAAGGAGAACAGCTTAATTAATGAACTGAACTATAAATTTGATTTTATTCAGGGGGAAAAAATAATTGGGTTTCTTAGGACTCTTTCTGTCTGATGCAGTTATAAGCACATCTTTCAATGACTCTATTCTAAACTGTTACTGGAGTAACAAGTTTCATAGTTAAAATAATAGTATTAGTATCTTACTAGGTTTAAAGCAAATTTTATTATACAAAAACACGGCTACAAAACAATTCTGTATTGACAAAACTATTTTCATTAAGCAATGATAAAACTTTAATTTGTTTATGTAATCACCTAAGTTAAAAACCTTTAAGACGCAAAACAATTTGTGAAAGAACAGAATACCATACAAAAATTAATTTTTGTCCACAATTTGGCTTACCAGATTCATCTATATCAGCATCTTCATCCCATTCCTGAAAAGCTCGGCTTTCATCTTTTCTATTTTTCACCCATTCCTCATCAGGTTCAGTATCAAGTTCAGTTGCTGGACCACTATACCAGTCACCTTCTCAACAAAAGGAAAGAAGAGGGAAAAAATAAGTGCAGACAAAAGGAAAGAACAGGAAAAGAATAAGTGCAGACAACAAATCCCATTACAACAAACATCACTGCCCAATGAAAAAATTTTGAAGGAGACTTCTGTGTTACAGAGAGTGGCCCATCAATTTCAAGCAATATATCAAAATTCCAGTTCAACAAATGATTTGGATAGTTCACTGAAGCTCAATGTAACAGGATCTGACCTTTAGCACTTTCATATGTTCAACATGAAATGTTAGTACAGGAAAAATTAACTAATAATGTATTTAGGGTATACGCCTGTTCCTTTTGAAGGTTTGCAAATTTCCAAAAAATATATAAACATATACTTGTCTGCATTCTTTTATTTTTGAAGAGTTTGGACTTTTTTTTGGTTTGTTCTAACTTGAAAAGCAGAACAGCTATAATCCCATTCCTATGGGTAACCATATCAATACAGTAGTAATCTTACATGCAATCTTAGAAGTCAATGAAAGTGACCTAACCTCTGACCCCTACTGGTGAAAACTGTGGCTGCATACTGGCCATGGCAGTAGTACCCCAATATGCTGGTGTAGATACACAAAGGCAGGAGTTTCTGGTCTGCAGTGAATTGTTCAGGAAAACAGAAGTAGATGGGTACAGAGGTCAAAGGGGAAGATAAAAGGAAAAGCTAAAGTTCTAGCAGAACATACTGCAATTACTATTTTAATACAAGCATATGATGTCTGTACAGCTAAAATCTATCATGTAATTTAAGTTTTGTGAACTATTTTAATAGTGTATATATCCAAGATGACCAATTTGCTTGAAGAATCAAATAAAACTATTACATCTTAAATAAAATTTTTGATTAAGCTAATTCAAAAGAAGCAAGACTGTAGGTCACATAGGAATTAACTATCTTTATGTTAGCCCTGTGTTTAAGGACATATATAACATGGCTCAAATAACTTAAAATATTAGACTTCAAAGAAACCTTTATATCATATGGCATCTAATTTGTCTGGGACACTGATTAAACATTTCAAAAGATCTATATATAGACAAAGTGTCCAGTGTATTTGCCTTTTTTGATCCATCATTCATTATTTCATTACTATATATGCCAAGAGAAATAAAGTTAATCAGGAAAATTGTCTCCAAAGAAAAAGATCTTCATGTATCAATCTAAATAATTTAGTATAAATATCTAAAAGAATGACTATGTAGCATATTTACAAAATGCCCCAAATGACTCTTAATTATTGTCACAGAATATATAATTTCCAAGATTTTTTAAAATTGAATTAAACATCTACAATAAGAAAGGAATCAAAAATATAATTGGGTTATGTATATGCTCACATATACACAATTAGGTAAGAAAACATTTTCAACGTTAACTATCACAATTACCTAGTAAACCAAATGGTTACAAAATTTACAAATGTGAATCTAAAGCTAAAATATACTCACCTAGAGAAGCAATATTTAAATTATTTTTAAGTGAAAGAGAAAAAAAATGTAGTTCACATTATGCTCCATTTTATCTTATGCCTGTATGGAGTCCTCATGAAAAGACCAAACTTTCTATAATGTACTGATGCAAAAGGGATTAAGTTATCATAAAAAATTTAATTTCAAATCAAATGTTTTGCATGAAAAATGATGCATCAACATAAACAATGACATTCAAAAGTAAAAATACTAAGTAACATTATTTTGGAATACCACTAAATTCTATGCCATTCTTCCCCAAGAGCTATCTATATCTGACTTCTTAATTTAACAGAATTTCTATTTTGAATCAATATTCAGCTTCTTCCAATTATTTTAAACTGATACTAATGTATTTTAATTTTTATTTAATTTTAAAATAATTGAAAAATACATCTATTTTATGAAATTGGTTTGTGAGATGGAGATTTTTCCCACTTTACCTTTTTTTGTTTAAAAATGCATCTTATCTCTAAAAACAGCTTAAGCAAATATTTTTATAAAAATAAAGTGTATCACTTACCTCTAGCCCAGTGAACAGGGTAAAGATGCTTCCAGAGAGATCCAGTTTTAGCCAGCTGAGACCATTTAGTGCTAACTTGACTGCATCGACACAACTCCTGAGGATTAAGATAACTGAAAATTGTCAGCATTACTTCAGGAGGAAGATGGGTAATATTTGTGGAGTAATCTGGTACTTCAGTTTCTGGAAGAAGAAAAAAAAATACAACCACTCAACACTAAAGCCTTTAAGAAATGAAAAGCAAAAAACACAATAATATAATTCTACATATAAAAACCAATGCCTGAAGTTGGATTCCTCCTGCCTGTAAGGTGTACAAATGAAACAATATGCATCAGAGGTACCATGAGAATGCTTAACTTGCTAGGGATCTGTAGGGTCAAAGTACTATGACATAAGTAATACTTATTAATGGGATGCACAATTATGAAGAAACTGAGTTAACTTCCTTTTACAAAGGCGTCAGAGGAAAACAATCTTCACTTTATGATATAGACAGTAGTATCATTTGAAAAAGGAACAAGACAGGTTGTACAGCTTTAAAGACAGACAAGCCTTTATTAAAACAAACATGTGTCAAGTGTGCCAAATCATGAAATCCAAAAACTGAATCCCTTTATTTACTGGATGCTTAACCAGATTCTGTCATTAACAATTACTTTTCAAAATTAAACAAGCTAAAATCATATTAATATATTCTGATCTTTGTATAAAATCTCATATATCACGTTCTGCCAAGTTACTGTTTTTCAATGTAATTGTAACATGAACAATTTCATATATCAAGTCTATAATTTTAATAATGACAGTTTCTCAGGAAGGATGAAAAATATGATACGAAATGCAACATAAATATAAAAACTTCACCTTATAAATTATATCAAGAATTGACTAGATTCTATAACTGACTAGACTCAGAAAATAACCTAAAGAGTATATCTACATTGACAGAAAAAGGGAAGAAAGAAAGAAGGCAGAAAGGTGAGGGAAGGTGGAGGAGAAAGAAATAGAGAGAAAAGAAGGAAGGAAAGAAGGGAGGGAGAAAAGAAGAAAAATAGCTCAAACAACGCAACTAGCATTTCCTTTGAAGGAATGGGAAATTAAATACCAGGTATGCTGCTTTTAAATCACATGTTATAATTACAATAAAACATGACACAACCAGCATATGGACACAAGCCTGTGTTTCCCAGTGAAGAAGTTTTATAGATTTAATGATAACCCACACATTTTTGTTTCAAATTATAGAGTCCCTAAGTTTTTCATTTAATAAAAAAGGGAGCAAAGGGAACAAATTTCATCAAGTATCACTCAGAAATTATTATGACTAAATCTGTCTTGGAAGAGCAATGAGCTTTCCACTAAAATATAGCTACAAATACTTTATAAAAGATTAATAAATTAATAAATAACAGCATGGCAGATAAAAATTAAAGGCAATATTCATAAAGCCACACATAGTTTTTATTTTTATAATTATTTTCTCAAAGAACTATGCAGATAAATTCTGTGTATTCACTGGACTCAGTGGAAAGACAATGGGAGGGCCACAGGAATGAATAACACACCCATTATTATAGACACACAGTCTAATCTCCTAATTTTTCAGTCAAAGAAAAAATACAGAAAAAAATTCTAGCAAGTGGCAGAATTAGGAACGGATTCCTGATCATTTGTATTTATTCTGTCTGTGTATATGGTGAGGAATAGACATGTAGACAAGATAGACAGATAGGTGGATAGACACACATATATATTCATTCATATATTTATCTATTCCTCCACATATAGACAGAATATGAAGATATACATATATATACACACACACACAGAGACTATACGTACAGACAGATGTGTGTACACATCTATCCGTATATACATATATTCGTCTGTGTGTATATATCTGTGTGTGCATATATGTATATACATACACAAATACATAGCTCCATGTATCCTTCATTAGAAGAAGGTAAGCTCTTTGTAAGGACTTAATCATTCATTGTATTTGTGTCTCACTCAGTAAATAACTTGTTGATCGATTTATAAATATTTATATTGTCATCCAAACAAACAAGAAAGTAAACACTTTGTACGCTGGGAATATAAAAAGAAAAAATACTTCCCAATGATATGCATATACTAGGCAATACACATTTAATTCCAAAAAATATACAGGCAGATTTCCTTTAATTTCAGTCTTCCCAGATTTATATCTAAAAAGTACCAGAGGTCACCTGTATCGTCAGCATGTGAGATCAAATGCCTTTGTTAGAATGTACATACTTAAAAGTTTAGGGTAAGAAGCTTAAATCAGATTTATATTTTAAAATAATTACTTCAGTTCTGAATTAAAATACTTAATTTCTAAAACCTCTACCAAAAAAATCTAAATTTCATTTTAACAAGCTGAAGTATTTTTGAACTATGATGGTAAGCAGTGAATTACATTTAAGTCCTACCTTTATCTGATTTTTCATCCACAGAATACTTAAAAAACTTCTGTCTCTCTTCAGCTTGATTCCAGAGACTAAGCCCTCTAAGAAGTTCTGCAGTGTCCTTGTGAGAACAATGTTGTGCAATCACTTTCTTTTTAATGTCTTTTAGCTCTTCATAGGTAAAATATTCCATCAACATTGGTTGAAAAACCTAAGTTATTACAAAGTCAGAAAAATTATTTGAAAAGAAATGTTAAAATTTTCAGGTATTAGTGATACTTTAAAATATTTTTCTACTTTTAGAGGCAATTTTCTTTAAATCTCTCAAATTCAGAAAAATCTTAACATTCACAATTATAGCACTATACAAAATCTTCCTAAAAAGTGTAACATACTTATCCAACTTTCAATTACAAGGAAATATCTTATGTATATTTGGCATTTTTTTGCCCAAAAGAGGGAAATGCAGTAATGACATTAAATTTACTGCAAATGATATCTGTCGTTTGGTTATTTTAACGTTTACTTACCTGTAAACTAAATGAGCAACAGTGAAATAGACTAGTTTAAGATGACTACTACTAAACTAAATAAGTCTAAGATTCAAAATAGATTGTAACTTTTAAATATTATCAAGTTTTATACTCATTCAGCATGTCTTTTTTAGTATACCTCATGACTCACTAGAATAATGAAAAAGGACTCAATTCCCAGACAATTCTAATTAAAACTATACACCTATTTAACTATATATTTTAAATGTAGGCCTGTCTAAGGGAAGAAAGACAACCCACATGGCCATTATTAATCCTACCAAAAATCAATCATTAAACATCTTTGTAAATATAAATTAATATCTTCTTCATTGATAGAAACCATAGTATCTTCCATTTTAAGATTCAAAAGGGTAGCAAATCATCAAGGAACAGATTGCAAATTGGGAGAATAAATTCAAAAGTCACTTCAGAAAATGGGAAGCAATGAATAAACTTGTGCTCAATTTAATCTGGTTTGTGTAGCGATGTTTCCCTTTGATCATTTTTTTTCTGAACACCGGAAAAATACTGGAGTTGTGAGATGTTCTTATTATACGTATAATAGTTTATATTTATAAAGTTGTACTATTTGGAAAATTTTAACAATAGTAGTAGCAGTAATAGCTAACATATAAGGGCTTTAAGTTTTGTAAAGCATTTCACATACATATTGTCTTATTCAATACTCACAGGATTGAGTGGTACTAACAGCAGGAGGCGCTACTAATTGTCCCTATTTTACAGATGAGTAAAATGAGGCAAATAGGTTATTGTCACATTCAGGGTTACAGAGAGAGAGAGGTAATCAACTAGAAAAGACAGAGAGAGGATGGGTACACACATACTGGCTAAGATGGGCAAGAAGGACTACCTCCTCATTAGAAACTGGAATGAATAAAATACAAACTGCCTATCTGAAAGAGTTTGTTAAAGGACAATGGCAATGTTGGTCCATACTCACTAAAGATATGAGAGAGAGCATTCCTTAAAGCACAGTCAGGATTGCTGGTTCTAAAACTAACACAATAAACTAGAAGTATTCTGTTGAGCGAGGGAAAGTACAGAAATGTGGCCAGTTTTATATTATTTTCAGGGACCAACAAGAGCTTTCATTACCAAAACTCACCCTGTGCTAGAAAAGATAATATTTACTTGCTTATAAGTTCCATGAGGACTGCCTATCATAGGGCACTATTAAATGTTCCATAAATATTTATTCAACTGAACTGTACTGATACAAAAGACCACCAGTGCAAAAATATTACAATATTCTACACAACTTAGTACGGAAATATACGTATTATCTTAAAAGTTCACTAGACAGGTGTTAGCAGGATCTCAAAGCAAATTAACTGCAAACTACCTAGTGCAAGGCTACGTACATAAGAGGAACTTGACTGTTACAAGAAGGAATTAATCCACAATTTCTTGGCCTTCTCTACAGTCTACCAAAAGTTTGGTATGTAGCCAATTTCACCTCTATCAAAGCAATGACTCATCTTAAAGCATAAGAAAAAGTTGACGTATACTTACTTCTTCTTCTTCTTTCATGTGAGGAAGGAAATCTCTCGTAAAAGCTTCCAGTCTCTCCTTCAGTTGCTTTGCATAATTGAGCTGCTCATACTCATTCTGGAGGAAACAAAAAGTGTACTTTAAAACTAAATTAATAAATACTGAAATATTTTGTTTATCCCATTCTGATCTCAGGAAGCAGGTTTTTTTGGTGAGGCAATTGAAGTTAAGTGACTTGCCCAGAGTCACACAGCTAGTGAGTGTTACATGTTTGAGGCCAGATTTGAACTCAGGTCCTCCTGACTCCAGGGCCGGTGGTCTATGCACTATGCCACCTCACTATTCCTCAGGAAGCAGTTTTAAACTTTATGAGAAAATTTTTACAAAATAAAAAGTTATGGCAACATATACATCAAGGCCTAGTGGGAAAAAAATGCCCTTAAAATAGTAAACCTTTGGGGGAAGCTAGGTGGCACAGTGTAAAGAGCACCGGCCCTGAAGTCAGGAGGACCTGAGTTCTAATCTGGCCTCAGACAAAACACTTGGCACTTACTAGCTGTGTGACACTGGGCAAGTCACTTAACCCCAACTGCCTTTAAAAAAAGTAAATCTTCAATTCTTTTAATACAATACACTTCCTTCTGCTATAAAATAAGATATATGATGAAGACCTTAAAATTTTGATTATGTGCATTTTACTCCATCAATATTTTAAATTGTCATTAATTGCTTATAAATCCAAAATTTTATTTTGCATAAGAATTTAAATACTACATTCCTATTTATCTTCATTTTACAGGCATCCCTTCACTAACAATTATAACAGTGACTTTTGGTTATAATGTATTAATGATGTTAATCAGAAACTATGTTAATTGGGGCAACCTTAGGAGATATGCAGCTTTATTAAGTATTTCTAATGGTGATCCTCCACAAAGACAGCCTTAGAAAAATCATTAATACTTGGTGAAACACAACTCATGAGAATGAGCTGAATAGTTTTGCCTTCTCTTGACTGTCCATTATCATTCCATTCCATCCAACCCCAAATAACAGTTTCATTCCTTCTTTGATTCTCCCCCCCTCTCCAATTTGGCTTTTTTTTTTTTAAACAATTTTGTTATCTATAGCTTTTCTTTTTGAACTTAGCATCTGACATACAACATTTTCTCTTCACAGGAACCTGCCAATAGATAATTTAACATTAATCCTTAAAGTACCTGTCCTAGATTCCATTTCAGCACATATAATTTTAACATCTAAATTGGTTGGCATGTTCTTTACCTATGTCAATTCCCCTAGTTCCTCATCAGAACTTTCTCTTTTTACCTTTAGAATTTTATTCCTAAGGATTTTCCATCCCTCTAGCATGGATTCTCCCTACAGAATTTTGAGCCAGGGGACCCTAGCCATCCTTTCTCTGAACCCCTTGACATCTGCTCTCCAAAAACAAGATGCACATCAAGACTATGCCTCATTTTCTTTTTCTTCTTCTTTAACAAATTCCAAGATGGAGTCTCTTAAAGCAAAAAAGAAAATGAAAAATCTGTTTGACTAGCTGTCACTTTACAACCAGTAAATATAAGTTCTAGAGAAGCAGAGTTCTTTCTGACAAAAGCAGGATTGGTTGACACCTTTTTTGTGTCATGGACTCCTTAAGCAATCTAGTAAAATCTACGGACCTCCTTAGAATAATGTTTTTAAATGCATTACATATATAGAATTACCATTCAATCACACTGTTTTAAATGCATACCAACTTGGTATCAATATATTACACAAAATAGTGACTTTCTATTTTTCTCAATACAATAAATGAAAAGACACAGTAACAAATACTAACACTTCTTAAAGCACTTTAAGTATTAACCCAGTTGTAGATTAATAACAAACTCTTTCATCCTAGCTATGAAATAATAGGAAAAAATACTGTTTCCAAAAGAATCCTCACTCAGGATGATGATGTTGTTCAGTCATATCTAACTGTTCATGACCCCATTCAGAGTTCTCTTGGTAAGGACACTGGAATGTTCTGCCACTTCCTTCTCTAGCTCATTTTTCGGATAAGGAACTGAAGCAAACAGGTTTAAGTAACTTGCCCAGGGTCATACAACTACCAAGTGTCTGAAGCTGGATTTGAACTCAATTACAACTTTCAAAAACATTTTGTATCACTTAATCTTATTTCGGAATTTTATTATTCTACTTCAACAACAAAAAAGAAAGAGAAGAGTACACTTAAACAGGCACCAAACTTACAGTGAATATGAGTTTTAATACTGCAGTTGAAAGTCACTTAAAACATTTCTTTTGGATGTTATAACCCAAACAAACTTGAAAATGTTAATGTTTCAATTAGACTTAGCATTTTGTAAAGATCTGGAAGAATTGAGTTTAGTTCACTATGAAAGTCATGCTAAGCACAAAAAAATAGTGGTATCCTTTATGCTTAGAATTTTTCATGTTTTGTATTTATTCTGAAAATAGGTATGGAAATGTATTCATGTTGTCTCCCAGACAGAAACAAGCCCTTTGAGAGTAAGAAATTCCATTTTTTAAAATCTCTTTATCTCCAATTAATGCTTGTAGAATGATCAAGATGAAATTTTAGCAACTTTTGCCAATGACATAAACTTGAGACTATAAAAATATTAATTATTTTAAAGCTTACCTTCACATTCTTCAACCCTTTCTCAAAGAGGCTAAGCATTTCAGAGAGTTTGTTGTCAGAGTGTACATTATAAATGGTCCGGCTGCGTTGCTGAAGCAAGCCAATAATGTATTCATTCTCAATCTGCTCATGCATTTTGAATTCCTTAAATGTAGCATACAGAGATTGCAGGAGAGCACGGAAATCATTGTTGTTGGAAAAGTTGGTTTTAGAAAGCTGAATGAAAATAAAAGTGTTCAAAATAAAAACAATTCAAGTTATCATATACAAAGAATATTACAATTCTTCCCATTTATTTTAACTTATTTGCAAACCCTTCCCTTTAAACTTTGGACTCTGGAAATGCAGCAAGTTGTTATAATACTGGACTAGAATTCAGAATACCTGGATTCTGATACAAACTTTGCCAACAACTAGCTGTGTAATCATGGGCAAACTACTCATCTTCCCTTCTTCCTAAACAATTCATCTCTCAAACAAATGGTTTGGATGACTAAAAAGAGCCAGTAAGCTTCAAGACCATAAACCTAGTTTGCTTAAATGAACTGTTGGAAGTCTTTTTGTCTAAATTCTGCTGATATCATTCAACATCCTGCTTATTCGCCTCTTCCTATACTCATTTTAGTCAGCATGGTATAGTGGAAAGCATTACACTCTGGAATTAAAAAACCTGGGTTCAAATTCTACCTCTGAAACTTTCCACCTCGCGTAAGAGTTTCTTCATCTGTACAATGAAAGGTTTGTGCTAGATTTCCTCTGTGGTCCCCCTTTGAATTCTTTATCTATGATCTCATGACCCAATGACTAGGACACGTTAAATTTTAAAATTCTACTATGTTTCTGTGACTCCAGACTACTACTTATTGAACTTACATATCAACAAAAACAACAGCATTAAAGACTGGTTCTATGACATTAGTTTAGGTATACTGAATGGCCAATGGGTACCTCAAGAATAAAATTATAAACTTGAGAAAAAGTCTTCCTGAGTGGGCTGAGAGCCAAGAATAAAGAAGAAAAACTGGGCTGGTCTCAGGTAATAAGATAAAAGTTACAATGTGGATCCCCCAACATTAAGGAGGTAGCAGAGTTATACTAGGGACATTGTTTAAAAAAACAACAAACAACAGACATTATTTGGGACAACATTAAGAAGTCTATAAACCTGTTTTGCAAAGCACTTGGTATAAAGTAGCTGTTCTCCAGGTATCTTTCCAAAGATGATAGACTGTATTATAAGTGGCCTCTAAAACGTTATCATGACTATTAATCAATATAGGAGGTACCTATATAAAATTAAACACTTCGAATACTTTCTGAGTTTGCTATAAGGTATCTAAGCATTTCTTTCAAAACAAAAGATACTAAATTGTTTAAGAATGTCTTTCTACTCTCTTCTGGGACATTTTCACAGCAAATATTAAGGACACTCACCTAGCAACCAAGAGAAATACAGTGCAGAATACAGAAACGACTATATTAACAACAGTAAAAAAAAAAATAATGGATTTAGCAGAGCATTTAATCTAAAGAGTTTGAAAAGGAGTTTCACAATTTGATCATTTCCCCAAATCTGAGTGTCCAAAAGCAGCAAGGGCTGCTACTTGATCTAGTTTTTAATCACTTCAATTAAATGACAAAACTAAAATAAACAAAGAATACACTTCAAAATCAGTATCCAATCAAAATTCAAATACTCAAATCCTGCAAACCTTAAGACTATTCTCTAGGAGTCATATTGACTAACACAGTAAAGCACATTAGGCAATTAAATGTTTATTGAATTGACTTATTTTCTGATTAAGTAAACCACAACAACAAAAATGTCTATGACTAAATAAAACTACACTTTCTAAAGGTGCTTTGCAATTAAAACACGTATGGTCTGATCTGCCTTAATACTACTTTTCAACTATAATTTCAATCTAATGATAATGTATCATTAAAAATAAAGGGAAGCAGATGACAGGCATCTTTCTTACACCAAATTATATCTGGGTATGCATAACAAGTATTGACTAAAGAATACCATTAATAGTTCTAGAACCTAATATTCTATTTTTTCCATTTAAAAAAATCTTCATTTAAAAAAATGGAATAAGAAAGTTTTCTGAAAACTTTACTGTGAAGACTTTCAGCCTTGTATTTTGTTTTATCTGTGGCCTTGTTTATGCCATGGATTAGGCTGTTTTATAGAAAAGCCTTGTCTGTATCTCAGACAAAAGCTACATAACACATTCTATTTCAAAGGTAAATCTCAAAGTAATGCAATTAGCATATGTAATTTATTGCTACTAAAAAAATAAAATATTTTTATTTGACCAAGATCAAAGTGAAGAGGCTTCGGGGGAAAAACAAACAAAAAACTTTCAAATATATTTTGCAATTAGTAAATATGTAATACACTTAAAAACAACGGAATGGAAAACTAAGACAATAAGCAATATGACCAAATATGACCAATAATATGACATCATATTTCTTATAATGAGAATAATTTAGGCTCCCAAAAGATGAAAAGTACGGAATAATCCTTTAGGAAGGCTGGTGGCGTAGTAGACAGCATTCAAGTCTTGGAGTCAGTAAAGATCTCTACACCTGTCAAGGAACTTACATACTGGTTTCGAATAACTTACTCCTGAATAACCTTGGGGAAATCATAACTTCTTTGGAGGTTAGACTAGATGACTTCTATTATCCTACGAATCAATCAATATGCAATTTATTTAAGCACCTACCATATTCCAGGTAGTATGCTAGGAGCTGGAGATACAAAAATACAAAGCACAACAATCCCTTCCCATCAAAATGCTTATTAGAATTCTAAATCAGAAAGCTCTGAGCCAGTAGGGCTCTACTCACTTACACAACTCACTGCTTAAAAAAGAATGACAAATGTTTAAAAAAACACTCTTACAGTTCTTTTTGTCTTTGATTTTTCATTCACACAAAAATCCAAATAAGGAGAAAATAGACAGTTGTGGTAATAAGTAGGAAGGGGAGGCAGAGTAGTAAATAGAAAAAAGTACTGGTTCTAGGTAACCAAAGGACCTGGATTTGAACCCCAGCTTTGCTACGACATGATTCTGACCAAAGCATTTACCCTCTCTGTATCTGAGTTTCTTCATCTGTAAAACAAAAGGGTTTAGTTACATGACCAAAAAGATTCTTTCCAGCTCTAAACCCAGGGTTTGAGGATCTGTCTGCTCCAACTTACAAATCAGTTTCACGTTCACAGCTTAAAGATTACTTGTATGGTACAATTTCAAAAGTACTTTAAATTGTTAATTATAACATATTTAGTCAGGTGATATTGGAATTCAATTTATTTCAATTCGAACCATCTACTAAGATGAACTTATTTCTTTTTTTTGCCAACTTAGTAAATTCTTTTTTTTCTTTTTTTATTTAAATTTTTTTATTTTTTCCATATGCTTTTGAATTGAAACTTTTTCTCCCTTCCTCCCCCCCACCCTCCCCAAGACGGCACACAATCTGATATAGGCTTTACATTTACATATCCATTAAACATATTTTCACATTAGTGAAGTTGTAAGTGAAAATTAAAACCAATACGAGGAACCATCAGAAAGAAGAAACAAAACTCAACAGAAGGTAAAAATATGTGATAGAGATTCGACTTCCATAGTTCTTTCTTTGAAATGTGAACAGCCTTATCCATCCCGAGGCCTCTGGAAATAGATGTCTTAGATCCTCATAATGCTGAGAAAGGTTCAGTTTAACCATCTTAGTCACTGCATAACGTGGCTGTTATTGTGTACAAAGTCCTCTTGGTTCTACTCACTTCACTCAGCATCAGACCATATAAGTCTTTCCAGGTTTTTCTGAAGTCAGCCTGTTCATCATTTCTTACAGCACAATAGCATTCCATTACATTCATATAACATAACTTGCTCAGCCATTCCCGAATTGATGGGCATCCTCTCAATTTCCAATTTTTTGCCACCAAAAAAGAGGTGCTATGTATATTTTTGTACATATGGGTCCTTTTCCCATTTGTTTGATCTCTTTGGGATATAGCCCTAGAAGTGCTATTGCTGGATCAAAGGGTATGCACATTTTTGTAGCCCTTTGGGCATAGTTCCAAATTGTTCTCCAAAATGGTTGGATCATTTCACAACTCCACTAACAATGTATTAGCGTTCCAATTTTCCCACATCCTCTCCAACATTTATCATTTTCCTGTTTTGTCATGTTGGCTAATCTGATAGGTGTGATGTGGTACCTCAGAGTTGTTTTGATTTGCATTTCTCTAATCAATAACGATTTAGAGCATTTTTTTATATGACTATAGATGGCTTTAACTTCTTCATCTGAGAACTGTCTGTTCATATCCTTTGACCATTTATCAACTGGGGAATGGCTTGTGTTCTTATAAATTTGTCTTAGTTCTCTATATGTTTTAGAAATGAGGCCTTTATCAGAAAGACTGGTTGTAAAAATTCTTTCCCAATTTTCTACCTTCCTTCTAATCTTAGTTGCATTGGCTTTGTTTGTGCAAAAACTTTTCAATTTGATGTAATCAAAATTATCCATTTTGCTTTTCATAATGTTCTCTATCTCCTGTTTGGTCATGAATTCTTCTTGAACATATTTAATTTCTCAAATGTACTATTATGTACAGTCAGGAAATTAAGGGCAGAACAGTTATCATTTGGACTGAAATTTTTAAAAAAACATTGATATCATTTCCTAATTACCTCTCCTCCACAATAAAACCCTTCCTCATAACAAGGAGACATAATAATGCAAAAAAAAAACCCAACATGTTGGTGTCTTACAAGTTTACAGTTTCTGTAGAGGATATATCACCATCTTTCCTAGGTTTACAAGTTTGGAGTGTCAGTCATCAATTCTCCTTAACTCATCTCAGTCCTCTTTCCTTCACATTCAGGACTACCCTAATTCAGGCCATCAACACTTTCTTCACTTGGGCTATTGAAATAGTCTTAACTATTCTACTTTCAGTCTCTCATCTTCAATCCATCCCTCCACAAGCAATTGCTAAATTGATACTTCTTTTCTTTTAAACAGAATTTTATTTTTTCTAATTATATACAAAGACAATTTTAACATTTTTTTTTAATTTGGAGTTCCAAATTTTCTCCCTCCCTCCTAAGAGGGTAAGCAATTTGATATTGGTTATCTATGTGCAATCATGTAAAACACATTTCCATTATTAGTCATATTGTAAAAGAAGAAACAGAAAAAAAGGAAAAAACTGAAAAAAAAATAAAGAAGGTGAGAATAATATGCTTCAATCTGTATTCAGACTCTATCAGTTTTCTCTGGATATGGATAACTAAATTGATATTTCTAAAAACCTGAGTCTTAACATGTCACTCTCCTACTCAAGAACCTTCAGTGACTCCCTATTGTATTTAGAATAAAATACAAACTCCTTTGTTGGGCATTTAAAGTTCTTCACAATCTGGCTCCAACCTATCTTTCCAAATTTATTTCCCATGACTCCCTCAAGCACTCTACCTTCCAACCAAAATGGCCTACGTAAGTTGCCCATAAATGGTATTACGTTTCTTTCCCCTGTGCCTTTGCATGGGCTATTCCTCCCCTTCTGGAATGCCTTTCTTCATTATTTCCATTTCTTGCAATCCCTAGTTCTCTTCAAGATTAAACACGCATGCCACCTAATCCATGTGATATAGCAGACACTTAATAGATGTTTATGCATTCATAGATTTCCAGATTCCCCTAATTTTTAATGCTTTACCTGCTATCCCTTATTCTGTATATTTTTATTGAGTAATGTTTTTCCTGTTTAGTAGAATATAAGCTTATGAAGAAGAGACTATTTTCATCTTTCTCTACGTAACCCTGAAACTACTTAAAATGCCAAGAGCCAATTTTTTTTTCTCCATTTGTGAAAGGTTAATGGATAAGGCCTACTGCTGTTTATTGTCAATGACCTAGCTAGTAGGCCTTACGTTAGGCCTGTACAACATATGGCTTGCCTGCCAAAGGATTTCGGGGCAGCCTGTGAAAAATGTAAAGGACGTGAAAGAAAGTAAAGATGTAATGAGTGCTTTGTCCATGCCCAGCTCAACCCGCCTTCCACTAGTCATTATTGTGCCCATCATGTAACTTGGTGGGTGGGTTGTTGCTGTGCATGCTCTCCTCTGTCACGTGACCTGCAGCAACCAACTATGGTCAGTCTGTGTCTAGTTACCTTTACTTGGAAAGTGAGCTGCTAAAACCTATCTGCAGCCTGAAGAAGTATGAATTTATTAAGTATTAATTTTGGCCCCTACCTATTGCCAAGTTGTACAGTTCTGCTCTATGTAAATGCTTATTTCCTTCTCTCTCCTCCCTTAAAATAACAATTCGGAATGTGCAATTTAGCTTTATCCCAAAATTTGGTATATATACAATTTTTCAAACATTGTTTTCCTACACAAACAGGTATGTAAACCGCATTAAGAAAAATAAGGGAATAATTGTAATAGCATTTAAATAATGCCTAAAGGTTGGCAAAGTGCTTTACAAATATTATCTCACTTGATCCAAAAAACCCTGGGAGGTATATAACACAACCCTGTAAGGGGCCTTTAAGTATTATAGGATCACTATTTACAGATGAGAAAAACTGAGGCCCACAGAGGTAAAATAACTCGTCCAAGGTCACACAAGTAGCAGCGCTGGGATTCGTATCCACATGTTCTGGCTCCAAATCCAATACTTTTTAAGTGGTCATTCTTCACAATTCTTCTCATCCAAGCTACACTAACCTTAAAGTTGACTTTTTAAGTTAAATAAAAATAGTAACAAGTTTTTCCATTTCTTATGGGGCTCAATGGTACTAGGACATAATGCAAAGGACCCCAATCACCCAGAACCACATAACTTGGACAGGCTGGATACAAGGGAAGAGAACCTCTAGGTCCTCAAGTGCGACCCTCTGAGTGAATCCAAACTTTTACCCCAATGGGAATTTTTTGGTAGTCTTTTAGAGAATAAGGTACCCAAATCAACAAAAGACAGCACAGTATAGGCATACCTCATTTTACTGCACTTTGCAGATACTGAATTTTTTACAGATTGAAGATTTGTGACAACCCTACACTAAGCCAAGTCTACGGGTACCATTTTTCCAACAGCATGAGCTCACATCGTGTCGCTGTATTCCATTTTGGTAACTTGCAATATTTCAAACATTATCATTGTTGCTGTTGTTGTTATTACATCTGTTACGGTGATCTGTGATCAGTGATCTTCGATGTTACTATTCTAATTGTTTTGGGGTACACCACTATGTGGGTTCTGATTGTTCCAACCACCAGCTGTTCCAGGTCTCTCCCTCCCTCTCCTCCAGCCTCCCTATTTCCTTAGACACAACAACACTAAAGTTAGGTCAACTAATAATCCTACAATGGACTGTAAGCATTTAACTGAGAGCAAGAGTCAATGAATGCAACAAACTTCATTATTACCTTATTTTAAGAAATTGCTACTTCCATCCCAACCTTCAGGAACCCACCACCTGAATCAATAAGCAGCCATCAACATCCAGGCAAGACCCTCCACCAGAGAAAAAGATTAGAATTCAATGAAGGCTCAGATGGTGTTTAGCATTTTTTAGCCAATTTTTTAATTAAGGCTTGTACATCTTTAAGACATATTACTGCACACTTAATAGGCTACAGAATAGCATAAAATAACTTTTCATGCACTCGTTTTATATGATTTGCTTTATTGCGGTGGTCTGGAACTGAACCCACAATATTTCCAAGTTATGTCTATATCATCCTGGATCTGAAAAAATAAGAAACTGATTATATAGGAAAGTATCCAACATAAAGGATACCTCAAAATCTGATCCCTCTAAATTGCTGGTATAAACCAAATACTTCAATAATCCAGATCATCTGATAAATACCAAGAACATGGAGAGGAAGAGAAGTTATTCCAAATATGTTTTTATCAGCATGATGGAACTCCCAATCTGGGGCAATGAGGTCTTCAGTGACTTGCCCAAGTTCACAAACCTACTCCTATGTAAGAGGCAGAGACTCTGAAACTAGGGTCTTCCTGACTCCAAGGCTGGCCAACATTTTATCCACTATATCATGCTATGCCTCTGAGGCTATAAGGCCCTGTCATCCCCATAAGACATTATTAATGTTGCTCACTTTTCCCTTTTCAAAGTCAGTTTGACAATGTATTCTTGTCAATGTGTTTTATTAAGCTGAGAATACAAAATTGAAAAACGGTACCAGCCTCTCAGTAAGTCTACAATCTAATTGCAAGGACAGAGACTTGCACTGAAGTAAGAATGATTTAAGGTAGTATAAATGGAGAAAAAGAAAAATCCATACAAAAAGTACTCCGAAAATTTGAGGAGGGGAGAAAGGGAACACTTTTGACTGAAACAATCTTGGAAGGCTTCATGAAAGAAGTGGCACTTGAGCTGAACCTTTAAGGAAAGGATTTCAACAGGCATTGAGATAAGGGAGCACATTCCAGATATGTAATACGCTTGGCTAGAAAAAAGCCTTCATGAACTAAAAAAAACAACTCTGAGGTACCACCTCACACCTATCATATTGGCTGATATGACAGAAAAGGAAAATAATAAATGTTGGAAAAGATGTGGGAAAATTGAGACATTAAAGCATTGTTGGAGTTGTGAACTGATTCAACCATTCTGGAGAGCAATTTGGAACTATGCCCAAAAAGCAATCAAAGTGTACATACCCTTTGATCCATCAATACCACTTCTAGGGCTGTATTCCAAAAAGATTATAAAAACTGGAAAGGACCTACATGTACAAAAATATTTATAGCACCTCTTTTTATGGTTGCGAAGAACTGTAAATTGAGGGAATACCCATCAACTGGGGAATGGCTAAACAAGCTGTGGTATGTGAATGTAATGGAATACTATTGTTCCATAAGAAACGATGAGCAGACAGATTTCAGAAAAACCTGGAAAGACTTACATGTATTGATGCTGAGTAAAGCGAGCAGACAGTATACAGTAACAAAACGCTGCAATGATCAACTAGGACTGACTTAGCTCTTCTCATCAATACAATGATCCAAGACAATTTCAAAAGACTCAAAATGGAAAATGCTATCCACATCCAGAGAAAGAACTATGGAGTCTCAATGCAGATCAAAGCACATTATTTTCACTTTTTGTTTGTTTTTTGCAGCTTTTCCCTTTTGTTCTGTTCCTTCTTTCACAACATGACTAATGTGGTAATGTTTCCATGATTGCACACATACAACCTATATCAGATTGCCTGCTGCCTTCGGGAGGGAGAAGGGAAGTGAGGGAGGGAGAAAAATATGGAACTCAAAATGTTATAAAAATGAATGTTGAAAACTATATGTGCAATCGAAAAAAAATAGGGGCAGCTAGGTGGCTGAAGTCAGGAGGACCTCGGTTCAAACACAACCTCAGACCAAACACTTGACACTTACTAGCTGTGTGACCCTGGGCAAGTCACTTAACCCCAATTGCCTAAAAGAAAAAGAAAAAAAATACTACTTACAAAAAAAAAAGACTACATGAATATATAATTCAAAAGCAATTTATAGATTTAAAAAAGGCACACTAAACCTAGGTCGAATCCAGATTGCACATATCCTTAAATGCCAGGCCAATGAAATTACATTTTATCCCATAAGCAGTAGAAAGCCAATTATAGTTGTTGAGCATGAAAGAAACATAAGACCTGTGCATTAGGAAGATTATTTTGGCACCTATATTAAGGAAAGACTGGAAAGAGGAGAGGAGAAACCTGAGGTAAAAAGACTGGTAAGGAGGTTGATAGCATAGTCCAGACAAGAGGTGATAAGGTGTGGTGACAGTGTGAATAAAGTCAAGACAGATGCAAGAAATACTATGGAAATATAATCAATAGGACGGTGCAGGTAACTGCAACATCAGGGTCAAGAGAGTGAAGACAGTCAAACATGATGCTGAGGTTTCAAGTCTGTTTAACTATGAGGATGACAATACAATCAAAAGAACTAAGGAAACTAGGAAGGGGAGTAAGCTTAAGGCTGAGAAATACCAATTAAGAGTTCAGTCTTAGGTGTTCAATTTTTGAGGTATCTGCAAATATATCAAGGCATCTATGTCCAGCAAACAATTGAAGATGTAGAACTACAGCTCAGGAGAGAATGGGGTTACATATAAATTGGGAGTTATCTGCATAGAGCTGATAATTGAGCACATGGGGACAGATGAGATCTCTAAGGGGGAAAGTGTGGAGAAAAAGATGACTTGAGATAATAAATGTTTTCAGTAAAACAGCAAGACATCAGATAAACTCACAAACATAATTTTCAATTCTATACACCATAAACAAGAATTAAGAAATAGACTTATGTTTTACATAATAACAAAAGTATTAAATATCTGGGCAGTGACTCATCAAGACAATTTCAAAATTACTTTGAGGGAAATCAAGGAACTGAACAAATACAGGGCTCTCCTTTGCTTGGTTAGGTAAAACAAATAAACTGAAGGGTGTAAGTTCTTTCCAAAATAATTTGCCGACTTAACAAAATACCAATCACAATATAAAAAATTTACTTCATACAGTTAAAGTCATGACAAAATTCTAGCAGGCAAGAACGTAAAAATTAAAACGACAGAGAAAGACTTGTCCTACCAGATTTCCGCAATAACTATAAAGCAACAATTATAAAATTGTATGGTATGGAAAAAAAATCAATACAACAGTTAAGAGAACCCAGAAATAGGATTTATAGCACATGATAAAATCCATGACTAAAAAGAACTTTCAATAAAATGAATATGTAATGTGAAAATATGACATAAAATAAACTGATAGATGAAAAATGGATTTAGACTCATGCCTCACTATATAACAAATGCTTTGTACCACATTATAAATACTAACTAGATCAATAATTAGTCATTTTTAAAAGCCAGATGAAAAAAATGTTTCAAATATGAAGATGAACATTTTATTAAGCAAATGGGAAAATAATTTGAAATTTTGAATGGGTTTGACTAAAAAGATTTTGCACAAAAAGAAATGCTTCTAAAGTTAAAAGAAACAGATTGTGGGGAAAAAATGTTTTGCAGTTATGTGTGTCAGTTAAAGACCTCACCAAAGAAACACTGCCTTAGGACAGGGTATTAGAAAAGAACCTACATCATATCTACTGGATATTCAAATATCTCACAGAACTTTACCTGAATCTTTCTTCTGCATTTATACTGTTCTTTATATTAAAGCTAACTATACATACATATATGTGTGTGTATAAATATATGAGCATATATATCTTCACTCCTTCCAATTAAATAAATGCAAAATTATCGCACAATGTTTAGTAGACATTCAATGCTTGTTATCTGAAAAAAGAGAAATTTATGTTCCTGTATCTAATATATCAATTGGATAAATTTATGTATTTTAGAAACATTCTGGTAGACTAGTATAATAAAATATACTTTTATCTTAAAAGAGACCATTATCATCCTCTTTCCCTTTCCCCCTCTTTTTCCCAATGAAGTAGATGCTTGAGCAGAAAAAAAGACTAGAATAAGAACAATGTACCAGGATTCCAAATATACTATAAAACCTCACCAACTCATATGAATAGAGGAAAAGGTCAGAACTAGTGAAAAGTCTTAACTACCTAGTAGAAAAATGCATCCATTAAAGTCCTACTTCAATGCATCATAATGGCATGATGGTAGCCCTGTGTTCTGTAGAACTCAAGTTCAGAAAGGTCCTACCAAAACAGAAATGCTTCAACTTAAAGGCCCAGCGATGGACTATATCAGTCTGTTGTCCAAAGACGAGGCTAAATTTAGATAGGATCATCACAATTAGTTGTCACCAGGTGATGAATTTTTTCAGTTACAAAAACCCAGGGACTATTAAAGTATAGCAAAGTTGTAATCTATGACAGTGTTCACATATTAAAGAAATGAAGTTTAACTACTTCAAGTAACAGAGACATAGTACAGATTTAGAAAACCTGGATTCTTGCTGTGACTCTGCTAATTGCTTGTATGACCCTGGGCAAGCTATTCAATATTACTTCCCCACTGCAAAATGGAAATAAACTGCCTTATCTATATCTGTTATTGTTGGTTTAACAAGTGTGAAAGTGCTTCAAAAAAGTTTAAACGATTGGGAAATACAAAGAAATGTCATGGACATTACCAAAATCTAGCTTAAGAATGTTGCACTTAATAGCTAACATTTATGAAGCACTTAGTCCGGAAAAGACACTGTGCTAAGCACTTCACAATTATTACCTCATTCCATCCTCACAACCACCCTGGGAGATTGGTGCTGCTTTTATCCCATTTTACAGATAAGGAAACTGAGGCTGACAAAGGTTAAATGACTCATCCAAACAGCCAGTAAGTGTCTTAGGCCACATTTGAACACAGATCTGCTCCAAATCCGGTGCTCTATCTACTCTGTTAGCAAGCTGTTCACTTGTTTTAAGGGTTTAAAATTATTTGCACACAGGTCTATTTCTAAAATGCTAGTTCACAAGCCAAAAGTGAATTATGAATTGACTCTTTATAATTATTTAGTACTCAATCTCTGTGCCCACCAAATAATTTAGAATTTAATTAAACATACTTTGTAGCCTTTTCTTCAAAACACGTATAATGAGAGGTAACATGATAAGGTGGATAGAAAAGAGCAGCTCTCAAAGTGAGGAAGACCTGGCTTCAAGTTCTGCCTCTGACACATACCTGCTGTGTTACCCTGGGCAAGTCACTAAACCTTTCAGTGCCCCAGGCAACTGTAAGCTTCTGAGAATATGCCCATCTGCACTGAAGGAGTTAGTTTCCTCATCAAAGTGTTTTAAGTTTCAAAGTTTTATCATAAAAAAGGCATTGGTAGATATTTTGGCTGGGTACAAGTGGTCAATATAATTGAGATGATGCCTCAGAATTTAAGATATTATCTGAAATAAGGATAACTATTTTTCCATCTAATGCTTGAAACATTTAGCTGGAGAAGTTTCCCACTTCAGTTCTGAAGGCTGTAATACAAGCCCAGGAGAAACCCAAAAGCTATCAAAAGGGTGGAGCCCAATCCTTTCCCAACAACTAAAAAGCTCAGTATTTTCACATGCAAATTTGCAACTTCTAGACTCTCAAAGTGATTGGGGGGGAGGGGGAGCCAAGACTTTCCATGTATCCCCATGGCTTAGTATATATAGTGTCAGGCATACAGTAGGCACTTATCATTTGTTCATACAATGAGGATTATTAAGTGTTTGCATAAATAAAATCATTCATTTGGATGCCACTCCATCAAAATTCGATTTAGCTCAAATAGTTGCTACAGTGAAGTTCATTTTAACATTCTGTCCAAAAGAAAAAGTTCTTCCTAAACAAACGAATGGGTAAACATTGCAAAAATATGCAACTTACAATATTTACAGGAATAGCCTGTAAGTTTTGTTTCTCAATTTTCAAATCATTTCATGTACACCAGAATTTTCTTAATTTCTAATTCAGTGAAAAGAGGAGGCAAAGTGTTCCATCATAAAACAGCAGATTAGCCACCAAACAACCCAATGGGCATATCTCATTAGGTCCCACTAATCCAGATTCTAACGTCAATTAGCATTTGGTCTTTAAATTCACAGAAACTTACATTTTCTCTTCATCTGTAACCACAACGGTGTTGTAGAGGTAACAGAATATTAAATTTTGTTTTTAAAACAACTGATTATTCTGTTTTATAATGTCCACTTTTGTCTACTGTTCAGGTCACATGCTTTTCCCTCTGAGGCTTTTTTCTATCTTTGGCCATTTCATAACACTGTTAAATTCAGAGCTGGGAGGGAACTTACGAGTTCATCTAATCCAACTGATTTACTTTACAGATGAAGAAACTGAGTTTAGTGTGACTAACCTAAGGTCACACAGCTAATAAGCAAAAGGGAATTCAGACCAAGACCCTCTGACTTGTAGACCACTCTTCATTTATGCCAGCATCTTTAAATGTTAGGCAAACGAAATTTTTTAAAAGGACACAAAATCCAAATTAAACAATTTAAAGTGTTGCTCCTTGGTACTGAACTAGCACTAAACTATTTGGACATTACCATAAACAACTTGATAGGACTGTTAAAACCTTTCCATCCATCAATGAGATTTTTAATGAAATTTTTTTAACTGAAATGTTCCCCAGGCAAACTCCATGATTACTGACTATCCACATACACACAAAAAAAGTTATTACCTCTTCTGTTTTTCAAGTCAAATAGACTCTAAAACGTAAAATTTTAAATGCTATGAATTAATACCTAATTTACATGTCCCACAGATCAAGTTATTTGAGATAATCTATGCCTTGCGCCTTCCTCCCCATTACCACATATAATCAAGTAAAACGCACATGAATTAAAGATTTTTAAATTATTCGTCATTTATTTATCTTTAGACAGCATGTTGCAGAAAGACAAGCTCCTGGCTGACTTCAAAACAGTAATTCTGAATCTTGTGCTAAAATGAGACAGGACCTAAGCAATCTCAAAGCAATGAAATCCTTGGCACAGAAATCCTAAAATTTATAAAAGGATTTCAGGACTGGAAACAGGGCCTATATATAATCCAGTTCATTCCCTCCATTTTGCAGATGAGGAAACTGAGGCACAGAATGATCAAATAACTTGCCTAAGATCACACATGTGAGTGGGGATACAAAACCCAACTAGATCTTTTTACTCCTAACCCCAAAGCTCTTTCACTGTGCAGGCGGCCTGCCTCCCCACTGAGGGAAATGTTTCTAAGAACTCTATCGGGACAGAGACTCCTTCTTGGCTCAGGGTCCTTCCAGAAGTGCAGGGATCTTGAGTGAAGAGAGTACAAACCCTAGGTCCTCCGCCAGAGGTGCTCAGCCAAGAGAAGGGGAACGAGGCTTTGGCCCATCCCAACCCCTCCACACAAATAAATAAAAAAAATTGGGGGGGATCAAGTCGATTGATAGGATCAAACACACTGAAATAGGAACCAGGGGACAGAGGTGGATGGGGGAGAGAGAAGATAAGAAGGGAGTGAAATGGAGGGAGATTTGGGGAAAACATGAAATAGGGGAGGAGAGAGAGAGGGGAAATGGTGAGAAAAAGAGAGGGTAGATGGGGAGGGCGGGTATCAGTTGGGGAGGGGATAAGTTGGGGAATGGGGGAGATGGAGAGGAAAGATAAGGGGGGAGGAGGGATTTGGAGGAGGTAAAAGGGGGGAGATAGAAAAGGTGAGATGGTTGAGAGGAAGAGATGGGGGTGGGTAAAGAGGAGAGATGAAGGGAGATGGGGGAGGGGCATGGAAAGGGCGAGGAGGGGAAATAGGGAAACGGGTTGATGAAAGAGGGGTGAGATGGGAGAAAGGGGAGGGGGGAGATAGAGAGCGAGATCGGGAAGGAGAGATGGAGAGGGGTGAAATGGGAAAAGAGTGGGGATAAGGAAAGAAATAAGGAAGCGGGTTGAGCTGCGGGAGGGGTGAGATGGAAGGGGGGGAATAGGAGAGGGGGACGAGGAAGCCCTCCCCGCCCGCAAACTCTCGAGTCTCCAGGGAGCCGAGCGCCCAAGGGCCAGGGCGCCACCAGGGAGGCCTATCTCAGCCCCCGCGCCCCTCGGCCCTAGGACCCCGGGCGGAGGGCCGCGGAGGCGGGGGCCGGGGCATCCCCGCCGAGGCAGAGGCGGTGACAGCTGCGCTGCGCAGCCACTAATTCGCGGGGGCTCCGAGCGCCGCGCAGGCCGCCGAAGAGGGGCCGCCGCCGCCACCTCGGCCGCCCGCCCCCCAGCCTCCAGGACGTGAAGGCCCCACCCTCGCCTTTACCTTGTCGCAGTAGAGCCCCACCAGCTGCTTCATCCGCCAGTGCGGGGCGGTGAACACGTCCACCTCTTCGGGGAAGGGAGCCATCTCCTCCGCCTCCTCCTCCTCAGCAGCCGCCGACGCCTCTCCATAGACTCCCTCACCGCCGGGCAAAGGCGGCCGCGCGCCGACCGCCCCTCCCCTGCGCGCGCATGCGCCAGCGCCGTTCCGTCAGGCGCGTACTCCCAATGCTCTCCTTCCCCTCCCTCCTGGGGGAGGCCCGTGGGCTCGCGGGCCGCCGCCATGCGGTGGGGGGGGGAGAAGGAGAAAGCGCCCAGTCCACGTGACCGAGGCGCGCGCGCGCTTCCCCAGCTTGGGCTTCAGCTGCTGCTAACGCTAGTCCTTCCGTTGGCTCCCTTATGTGTCCTATCCATGCTTCAGCCTTCTTTCCTACTACTTGACCCAGTCACTTCCCCAAGTTAAAAAAAAAAAACACAGTTTTTTTTTCTGTTGACGCTATTCAAAATTATACTTTCTGGCAAAATGTTTTCAACGTGTTGGGGTGGGGGGAGTGGAAGATGTATTTTCTTCCTCCCCTCCCCCCACTTGCAGTTTTTAATCTCTCAAAACCACCACCACCACTGCCACCTCGCGTTTTTTTTTTCCTTGATGCTGTTTTCGATTCATTTTTTTTTCTTCCTATGCCAACTATAATAATAGCTATGATTGTAGCGTTGTTGTGGTTAGGTAACAACTTTCCAGCAGGAAGCGCCAAGCACTTGGTGCCTGGGGCCAAAGTAACCCTGTCGTCCTGATCTCTGAATGATAAGACTTCTGCGGGCCCACTGACCACGTTCTACCTAGAACTGCCATTTGCAAGAGTTGCTGGAATAGTTCTCTGAATTCCCAAGGCTTAAATGCAGGCAGTTCACATCATAATCGACAGGATGGAGTGCCATAGGGGCCTTGCATTGTTCAGACTGTCTGCTGTGTCAGTTAAACAGAAATCATGATGGCAGATGGGGGAAAAAATGGATGCCCACCGTGAATTATAATAGAGGGGTTTTTTATATAGTATAAGCAAAAGCTATTGTGACGTTGGGCTAGTTCCCATTACTTCTCTTGGCCTCAGTTTCTTTATCTCTAAAATAAGAGAGGATAATGGATTAGATGATCTCTCATTCTGTGCTAAAATTCTTTGATTCCATGTTGATTTTGATTCCATTCTTTTTGTGTGGTTGCAGATGTGAAAGATGCCTATGAATTGTGTGATCACAGAAATAAGAAAGGAAATTGCTTTCTCACTTTCTCACAAATATCTTGGTATTTTGATGGCAAAATAGATCTTTTAATGGCAGGAAAGGAGGAGACTTGGTGATAGGAAGTATACATTTCAGGTACAAGACAAAACTGGCACTCCCCATCAAGAAAAAGTAGGTCAATTAGGGCAAGGAGGAACAAAAGAACAGAATTTTAGAGGTAAAATGAAGATGATCTACTTCATCCTTTACCTCCTCCTCCTGTATTTAAGGGAACAGTTTCAAAGAAAACTAAGGTCCCACAGCTTTTAAGGACAGAGCCAGGAGTCTAAATTGGTTGCTGGCTCCCAAGCCAGGGTTGGTACATTGTCTTTTTGTTCTAATTTGTTTTGTTTTGTATCTCCTTAACAGCACCTAGTACAAGTGCTCATAGCAGGGAAAGTGTTAGTGATAGGCAACACACCTACATTTTGCCAAGTACCTTGACTAAATAACTGAAGTAAGGAAATAGAGGGGGGAAATATGGCTAAATTGTTCTAGAAGACTGGTAAAAAGGCATTGACACTGGGGAAGAGAATTCCAAGTCTAGTTTACAAGACAGAAGTCATTGTAAACTCAGGGTGAGAGGTTCTAGAAAAGTACCAGACTCATACCAGGATAAACCTTTAATCTTGGATCCACTGCGTAACCTAATGCACAAAACATAACTATCATAAGATACGCACTGTCAGACTCAGATTCAGGAAGTTTAGACATGAAGTTCTTGCTCTTTAGTACCTAGTAGCCTCATCTTGGTCTCTGAACTTTTCTTTAGAAAATGTCTTCATTTGCATTTTTATCTGCTGGCTGAGGACTGCTAGATTACTTTGCCATCTCCTACTCTCACTTTTCTTTTATTCAGTTCTTTCACTCTAGCTTTCTCTTGTAATTGCTCCTGGAAATTATTGTCTTATAAGAAGCTTATAAGTTAAGGGTAGGTGCATCAAACAACACAGTGTGGCAACAGAAAAAAGAATAGATCTGCGCCAAGAGATTTATTGTGACATGAGATTTGAGCCCTGCTGTCCTCTGAACTGACATCTCCACCCACTGCATACCACCCAGGGTTCTGAACATGAATTCAGTTGAGTTTTCTTTAAGTTACAGGACTGAAATAATAACATGAGATAAGTTGGAGTGGTTATCTTTTCCTTTCCAAAGCTGAATTTCAGTTCACATCAGCTAACCATTAACATTTACTCCATAAGCTAGCTAGTATGGCATTTTATCAAATGAGATAACCAGAATTAAACAGCTGATGTAAACTGAACTTTACCCTTCCAAGAGAGAAATGGAAAATATTGGTTAAGTATTACCACTTCCAGTTATAGCAACTGTTAGCCCTGTGCTAAAGAAGCCAAGGCCATAGATATGACCTACTCTAAAAAGATCAGTGACCTCCTCTGGGGGTGAGTTCTCTCTGTTCCATGACCACATACTGCATGACTCTGACCCTCGCCAACCATCTTAAAAAATGTATTCTGTTGGTCACAAGGAAGATCAGATGATTGAGCTGAGCCATCTACACTTAGAGTGGATGGATACCCTATTGATGATAAGCCAAAAGGCTAATCTTTGTGTACCATGCATGGCACATTATAGCAATAATACTCTAAATGCTTCCCTAGTGACATGAAAGAATATGTTAGTACTTTGCACATGATAGGCACTGATAGTGTTTATTGAATTGACGGTATCCTATACATCAGCATAATACAGTACAAAGTACAAAAAACCCGATATGGATCAGTGAGAACACTGAATTTAAAGGGAGAGTACCTGTATTCAAATGCTAGCTCTTGTTATCTGTATAAACTCTACTACTATCTTTGTGAACTTGAACAAGTAACTTCCCCTTTCTGGACATCAGTTTCTTCAACTGTAAAATGCAGAATTTAGATTCAATACCAAGGTCCTTCCCAGCCCTGTATTATATATGATCTATGAACCCAGTAATTCTTGGTTTCATAAAACCAGGGTTGGCAGAATATAGTTAATTTTTTTTGAAGCATTCAAGATTTTCTGATTAAAATTAAATGTAATTATTTATATGAGTCTTTGTGTGAGTTCATCATTGTATCATATGTCTACACTATACAAAACTGTGTTTTCCCAGTAGTTGGCTTACAAAAAATCCAATAGTGTGTTGCAATAAAAAAAAAAGGCTGAAACTACTGACTCACTTAATACCAAAGTTAGAATATTGCCATTCAAATTATTCAATTGATAGCTGCTATGAGATTTTTCAAGAATATCTTGGACTGGGAACAAAATAGTTTTAGGAGTAAACAATATTGAATGAAAAGGTAATCAGTTTACTGAAATTAAATATCATAACTCTAGATTTTACAAAATAGTTTTAAATATAGTTTACCTTACTTTATGAAATATATATTCTGTTATTTTCTATCTTTTTTTTATATTGAACCCTATTTTCCCATTCACTTTCCATAGAAAATTTAAGATATGCTTTTCTGGGGGAAGGGGAGTTGCTTCTGTGACAGGGGGCATGGTGGCCATTACCCCATAATGTCTTAATTCTACAGGGACAATTTTTTGTCTTTCTTTATATCCCCAGCACTTAATCACAGTGCCTGACACATAGTAGCTTAATAAATGCTAATTGACTGACTGACAGATTGACAGAGGCAAGGAAGCTATTGCTTACTGGGAAAAAATTTTAGGGCTTCAGAATTCCACAGATCTTTTACGTGGATGCAGGAATTGTACCCAAAGGCCTTTGTTAAAGAAAAGAGTTAAGAACAAGAGTATGATAATGCAGCATTGTTTTCTTGCCATTCAAAGAAGGCATGCTTAAGGTGGCAGACAGAAGAGCAAACTGATGCCATGGATATGGCTTGCTGAGTAGGGATTACTGGTGTTGTAGCCCATATTTAACAAATTTAGGCTCCAGAGACTGTACTAGAGGTAGAATAAGGACATCTAATATCAGATTTGAGGCAAATCCCTAAATCCAAGAGGCTACAGAATATCTCAATCTGCTGATAATAATTCCTCCCACCCCCTTGGTGAGTTTCTCCACTTCTCTGAGGGCTGGCTACTTTTCATTGACCTATGAGGCTCCAAGAGGTTGTGCCATTTTATGTAAAAGGAAGGTGTTGAAGGAATGAGAATGATTGTGCTGTCTGATTTTTTTCTTGTGTAGTTACCTTGATATTCTGTATTTAGTACTTTGCTCTTTGATTTGTGCCTCCTATACAATTTGAATAGAGAGTTTGTACTGAAATGAGACCTCAAGCCAATATTTACATCTACAGGAGTACCCAAAAAATTCCACAGAATTGGAGATAGCTAGGGGTCTTAGAGCTGAGATCTAGCTTACTCTTTTTAAATTTTTTTTAAAGCAGTGAAACTTTTTTTTTACCTCCAAATTCTATCCCTGCATATTGAGAAAACAAGACAAAATGTTGATTAGTTAATGTCATATCCAACTCTTCATGACTGCATTTGGGACTTTCTTGGCAAAGGTACTAGTAGAAGTGATTTGCCATTTCCTTTTCCAGCTCATTTTACAGATGAGGAACTGAGGCAAACAGAATTAAGTGACTTGCCCAGTCACACAGCTAGTAAGTATCTGATACCAGATTTGAACCCTCCTGACTCCAGGCTGGGCACTCTATCCATTATACCACCTAGCCGCCCAAGAAAGACAAAAGCTACCACAAATGTGTATAGTCATGCAAAAAAAAAAAAAGACAAGAAGGATAAAAGAGGGGGAAAAAAAGCTTAAATCTGCACTCTGAATCCATCAGTTCCCTATCTAGATAGAGGTAGATACCCATTATGGTAAGTCATTTTATTTATCAGATTTACCAAGTCTTTCAAAAGTTGATTATCTTTATAATATTGCAGTTACTGTGGAGATTGTCATCTTCAGTCAATTAGCACACTGTTAAACTTCATGCTTTTTAGTATTGTTATCATTAATTAACGTTGGATTTTTTAAAAATCGCTTTCTATATCCATTGATATGATTTTAACTTTTTTCTGTTTATATGTTGAGTCATGTTCATAATTCTGATGTTCAACCAGCCTTACATACCTTACATACCTGATTGTGCACTCAGTACAGCCTCTGAGGCTGAGATTAAACAAAATATGAATAAATTCTCTGCAGTTTGTGCTAATTTCGGCCTAACAACACCAAGAAAACAGAGGTTCTCCACCAGCCAACACTACACCATCCAATGTGAAACCATTGGTTACAGCAAATGGAGAATTTTAAATACTATGGATACGTTTACATACCTTGGCAGTAGACTTTCCAGGGACGTGCACACAGATGATGTGGTTGATGCACACTTTGCCAGACCAAGCTCAGTGTTTGGGAGGCTCCAGACAAAACTGTGGGAGAGATGAGGTTTTAGACTGCCTACCAAATTGAGGAGCCATTGAGCTGACCTCATTGTGTATGCCTGTGAAACCTGGAGAGTATACCAGCAACATGCCAGAAAACTGAATTGCTTCCATTTGAATTGTTTTAGGAAGATTCTGAAGATCACCTGGCAGGGTAAGGTACTTGACACTGAGGTGGTTTCTCAAGCTAAACTACCAAGTATTTAAACTCTACGGCAGAGAACATAGTTTCCCTGGGCTGGCCACATTGTTTGAATGCCAAAAGTATGTTTGCTTAAGACTATTTTACAGAGAACTCTCACAAAGTAAGTACTTACATGGAGGTCAGAAGAAGCAATAAAGGACACTCTCAAGGTCTCTTGAAGAACTTTAGAATCAATAGCATGACATGGGAAAAACTGGCAAAAGACCACCCAGCATGGTGTTCTGCGTCCAAAAAGGCAGTGTACTCTATGAAGTAAGCAGAATTGTAGTAGCTAAAAAAAAAAAAGTGAGACATTTCCACTCCTAATGCTTGTGTGGACTATTTCTGCCCAACCTGTGGTAGAGCCTTCTGAGGTTATATGGGTCTGATCAGCCACAATTGGATACACTATACTTGACTCCAATACAGTAAGATCATTTTGATCCTCTTCTGCTTTGTCATGTTGACTAATCTTTAATATATTATTGTATTCTCCTAATGTTTAATTAGTATTTTGTCCCTATCTTCATTAGGGAAATTAATCCGAAATTCTTTTTTAGTATTAGGCTTTAAATTTACACCATATTCACCCATTAAAAAAATTAGGTAGTAATCCATCTTTCATTATAGATAAATGTATTAATAAATACATTAATAATTCCTAATATGTATGATATTTCTTCATTTAAGTTTTGAAAGATATCACCTATGAATCCATTTGGACAAGGTATTCTTTACAAGATAACTCTCTACTGATTTGTCTTATTTCCTTCTGTGAGTTTACTCTATCTTGATTATTAGTTTCTTATTATTTTAATTTGAGTAATATGTGTTTCCAAAGACAAATATCTGTTTCCTTTAAGTTTTCTAGTTTCTTTTTTTTTTTAAAGGCAATTGGGGTCACATAGCTAGTAAGCGTCAAGTGTTTGGTCTGAGGCCAGATTTGAACTCATATACTCTTGACTTCAAGGCTTGTGCTCTATCTACTGCACCACCCAGCTGCCCCAAGTTTTCTAGTTTCTTAGGATACAGCTGTGTATGTCCTTATAATATTCTTAATTTATTTTAAGTTTGTTATCTCTCCTTTTTTTTTTCCATTTGTGTTCTGCTACTTGGCTGAACCCATTGGCTAATTGACCAGAGGAAATGGACAGAAATGTTTCTTTGTTTCTTTTTATTGATATGTTTTTGTTTTTCCTTACCTTTATTTCCAATGATATCCTTCTGCTACCCAGAAAGCCACTTCTTGTAATGAAGAAAAAAAAGAAGAAGAAGGTTGGGTAAAAACAACACATCCACCAAGTCTGACAGTATATGCAATTGAAAGATTTTCTTTTTAAAAAATATTTACTGGTATCTTTTTGTTTTTAGAGCATCTTTATTTCATACCATATCCCTACCTGTACCTAGACCCAAGAAGCAAATCCTTTATGACAAAAAAATTAAAAAGAGGGAAAAGTATTTCAGAAAAACCAATCAACACATTGATCAAGTCGAGCAGAACATGTAGTGTTCCATATTCATAGTTCTCACCCTGTGCAAAGAAGAGAGGGAGGTACATTCTCATATATCTTCTTTGAGATCAAGTTTGGTCATTGTAATTATCAGTTTTGATGTTTTGGTTGTTGTAATTGTTCTTTCAGTTTACACTCTGATAGTCCTGGTGTACATTGTTTTTATGGTTCTGCTTACTTTGTACCACCTCATAGAAGTCTTCCTATGCCTCGCATTGTATTGTCCATATTCATTGTTTTTACAGAACAATAATATTCTATCACATTTGTGTATCATATTTTGTTTAGCCATTCTCCAACTGATGAGCATCTATTTGTTTACAATTCTTTGCTACTACAGAAAGTGCCTCTATACATGTTTTGTTGTATATGACCTTGTTGGGGTATATTCCCAGCAGTGAGATCTCTGGGTCAAAGAGTATGGACACTTTCATTACTTATTTGTATAATTAAAAATTGCTTTCTAGAATGCTTAGGTCAATCTACAGTTCTACAGTGGTGGATTTGTGTGCCTGACTTCTATGGCCACTACAATGCTGATTATCCACATCTTTTTTCATGTTTACCAATTTGCTGTTTTTATGAACAGACAGTTCTCAGATGAAAAAATTAAAGCTGTCTATAGTCATGTGAAAAAATGCTCTAAATGACTATTGATTAGAGAAATGAAAATCAAAACAACTCTGAGGTACCACATCACACCTATCAGATTGGCCAACATGACAAAAGAGGAAAATGATAAATGTTGGCAAAGAGGTGGGATAATTGGAACACTAATGCATTGTTGGTGGAGTTGTGAACTGATTCAACCATTTTAGAGAACAATTTGGTACTATGCCCAAAGGGTTATAAAAATGTGCATACCCTTTGACCCAGCAATAGCACTTCTAGGGCTATATCTCAGAGAGATCATACAAATGGGAAAAGAATCTTGATGTACAAAAATATTCATAGCAGCTCTTTTTGTGGTGGCAAAGAATTGGAAATTGAGAGGATGCCCATCAACTGGGGAATGGCTGAACAAATTGTGGTATATGAATGTAATGGAATACTATTGTATTATAAGAAATGATGAACAGTCTGATGCTGAGTGAAGTGAGCAGAACCAGAAGAATATTGTACACAGTAACAGCCACATTGTGTGATGACTAATATTGATAGACTTAACCCTTCTCAGCAATACAAGGATCTAAGACATCTCTGAAGGCCTCATGGTGGAAAATGCTATCCACATCCAAAGAAAGAACTATGGAGTTTGAATGCAGGTTGAAGCATACTGTTAGCTATTTTTTTTCCTTCTGTTATGTTTTGTTTCCTCTTTCTGGTAGTTCCTCCTATTGGTTCTAATTCTTACCTACAACATCACTAATGTGAAAATATGTTTAATAAGAATATATATATATATATATATATAGGCTGCATCAGATTGTGTGCCTTCTTGGGGAGGAAGGTGGGGAGGGAAGGGGAGAAAAATTTAAAACTCAAAAGCTTATGGAAGTGATTGTTGATCATTCAAAATAAATTAATCAAAAATTAAAAAAAGAAAAAAAATACAGTGAACCCTCAAAGTTATTATAACTTGCTTTTTTTATGTATCAAGCCACTGGAATTTATTGAGAGGTGACAGGGTCAGACCTACAGTTTAGGAAAATCACTTTGGTGACTGAATGGAGGATGGATTGGAATGGGGAGAGACTTGAGGCAGGCAGATCCACTACAGTTTATTAAGCAATTTCCCAATAGTTAAATACATGTTATCAGTATTTAATCAAATCAAAAGAAACATCAATGAACAATTTTGTTCAGATAAGCCTTCCCCAGGCTCTTCTCCCCAGCCATGATCCATTCAATAAAATTTAGGAAATAGTACTAGTAATGAGTCCTCTGGATGACTCACATTTTTAATATTATTATTTATTTAAAGCAATTTTCATAAGGTTATTAATAGTTTGAAACTTTTTGAAGAATTGTTTGTTCCTACCTTTTGACCACTTATCCACTTAGAAATGATCTTAATGTTACCCATTTGTGTTCCTTTCCTATCTTATCGGAGATATCTCTTGGAAAGGTTCTCTCCTACCCCTGCCCTTCACCCCAAGACAGCTTTCTTTGTTAACCTAATTATGTTGATTTATTTTATCTATTTTTTTCTTTTGCTATCACCTCTATTATTTGTTTGGTTAAAAATTCTCCCCTAGGGGCAGCTAAGTGGCACAATGGATAGAGCACCCGCCCTGGAATCAGGAGGACCTGAGTTCAAATCCAGCCTCAGACACATAACACTCACTAGCTGTGTAATTCTGGTCAAGTCACTTAACCCCAATTACCTCACCCCTCCCCTCCAAAAAAAATCTCACCCTAGCCAGCACAGTGAAAGGTATGAGATCAGTAAACAGACAATTGTCAAAAGAGAAAATAAAAATGACTTTTAAAAATCACTTGATTATCATTTATAATATTTTTAATTGTAATAATAAAACTCACTAATAATAAGAGATGCAAATTAAACCAACTTAGGCTCATCAAACTAGAAAAAATAATTTAAAGTGAAGATTCTTAAACTTTTTTTATATCCTAGACTCCTTGGGAAATCTGATGAAGCCAATGGACCCCTTCTCAGAATAATGTTATTACATGCATAAAATTAAATACATAGCATCATAAAGGAAACCAATTATATTTTAAATATAGTTATCAAGCTATTCACAAATCTCAGCTTAAGAACTGCTGATTTAAAGCAAAGAAATAGTTCTAGCAGAGGTGTATATACTTGTTCATAGGGATTTCTGAGTCACATGACTACCAAGATAGAGGACTAGACATTTTCTCTGATCTTCTACTTCTCAAACCTCTCCAAAATAGGAATTAATGCATCAACCATAAAGCAATTTCAGTTGTCTCCATGATCTAGGACAGCAAGAATCCAAACAAGGTAAAAATTTAATAAAATAACTGCAGAGAGGTCAATATTCACTAACTCCTTCCAAGAGCTCACTCAGCACCCCCTCAGAACCACCCACCACCCACCATGCTCCCAGCCTCAAAGCTATACAAGCAGACCTACTGGCTGCAATAGATTCAACTCCATTTCCCAACATCTTCTCCTTCTTTCTAGTGCCAAGGACCTACAAACTATAAAACACAGAAACTTGCTCAGACTATAGCAGCCATTAGGGAGCCTTCTGTGCTGCAACAGAGCTCTGCCATAGAGTTAAGGAACAAAGGGAATTGGGGCACGACACGTGTCCAGGCTTTAACAGAGCTCAGTTCCACACCCTACCCTACCTTCTTCACAATGCCAGGAGATCCAAATTTTAAATAGCAAAATTTGCTGAGGCTATGATAACAGCAACATTCTGTGCTACTGAACCACAGAACTGAGGAAGAGGGGAAACAAGGCAGGACTCCTGTGTGTTGAAAGGACTGTGTGGCAAGTCATTAAGCTTGAAGGAAAGAACCCAGCATCCAGCTGGGGCCAGTTCTCTCACCCCAGGAGTCACTTGGGGCAGAGACCTAATCTGTTGAACCCTGAATTGCCTGGCATGGAAGGAGTCTGCGACACCTCTAGATGTAGCCCCCAGGGAAACCACCACCAGAGGGGAAAGATTCAGAAACCAAGTAATAAGGAGAAATAAGGGAGAAAAGACTGAAATTACCAAAGATCTCAGGAGAAAGAAAATTTCAAGTTCTTGAGCATTAAATAGATAATGGAAAAATGTTAAAATGGAAATATAACTCCATATCTAATAAGTATCTAATAAGAGTTCAGGCACCTAATGAATAAATAGTGTAAAATAAAGAAAACCAATTCAATACCTGATATAGCAGAGGACACTGGATTTTGAAAAGAGCATGAAATCACATTACGCTGTTCCTGAATGGTTTTAAAAAAAGAAATAAGAGCAGAATTTATGACCTGCAAGCAGAAATAATTGGAAGAATAGAAAAACTTGAACCTATAGTGGCAAGTCACACCAAAGAGACAAAAAAGAGGATAACGTATTGGGAATGAAAATATATAGAAGTAAAGGACATTCTAGGAGAAAAGAAGCAAAAAAAAAATCAATAAAAGAAAACATACTCTCCATACAAGCAACACATAATGATCTCGAAGACAGGGTGTGTAGAGACAACTTAAGAAATATAGGTCAAAGGGGCAGCTAGGTGATGCAGTGGATAGAGCACCAGCCCCGGAGTCAGGAGGACCTGAGTTCAAACTCTGTCTCAGACCAGACACTTGATACTAGCTGTGTGACCCTGAGCAAGTCACTTAACCCCAATTGCCTCACACGCAACAAAAAAGAAATATAGGTTGCCCAAAAGAACACAGAAAAACCTGAACAATATAAGAAAAGAAAGAGTAAAAGAAAACCTCCCAGAACTGAACACAGAAAACAAAGTGCCAATTAAAATAATCCATAGATCTCCAGGAAAAACAAAAACAAACAAACACCTTGAGGCTGCAAGCTTTAAGACACATAGTGGGTAAATTTAACATCCACCATTGAGAAACAACAAATTTTACAAGTGATGTGGGAAAAGGCCTTCAAATACAAAGGGAAAGAAATTCAAATAACACAAGATTATTCTGCACCCACCAGAAAACACAAGAGGTAATGGAATGTGTTCAGCAGAACAACGAAACTCAAGATCTATATAGCCCAAAGTGACCTACCCTGCAAATCTGAGCCTAACCATAAATGAAAAAAAAGAAAAAAAAAGATGTATTTTCAATAGAAAAATCAGAAACAGTCTTAGGAAGAAAACTAGACCTCAAGAGATTACTTGCTTCTGGAATGCCTCAGATAACACAAATACAGGAAGGGCAAACAAATACAGTAACCAAAGGCAACAATAACAACAAAATAACTACAAACCATTGAGAGACTTCTTTCTAAATGTACACAGGGAGACAAAGCTGAAGCAGAGGTCAAAGAGAAGTGAAGGTTTAGAAACAGACTTGAAACATCATTAATTATTGCTCACAATATATTTTTTCTTGTCTTTTGAGTGACTAAATTATAAAATGGGAGGTCTTGTTCGTTACCAGTAGAATTGCAAACTTGTCAAGTCTTTTCAAGAACAGTCTAGCAACACATAGTAAAAGTTACAACAATGATCACCACCTTTCCCCAATAATTCCATTGTTGGAAATACAGTCTGAAAGTGTATATTTAAACCAAGGAAGTGTTTAAAATTTTGTATTTTGTATAGTAGCATTAAAATAGAGAAATGTCATATGCACATTGAACTTATACAAATTGAAGAATAATTTAGGTAGTGTAGATGATTGAGCCCTTAGTTCAGCTGAAAGAATGCAAACCCCTGAGTGAATGTGAATCTGCTATTCCCTTAGTCAGTCTTAGTTCCTGCATACTTCTCCTAGCATCTCCTAGGCAAATATGATTCTATAGTCTCCTCTTTGTCATGCCCATAGACAGTCTGTTCATTCCACTTAGGCTAGAAGAGTGAATGAGCGGGACACACTGTTGACTTTCTTAGTATTTCTGGTCAGCAGAAAGCCCTGTGCTCTCTTTTATTTCTTTGTGTCTTCCTTTCCTTCCTGATTAATCAGGAAAAAGAAACTTTTTTTTTTCGAATGGCATAATCATTCTCTAATATAATCATACTTATGTGTGAAACCCTTCCAAGAAAATTGTCCTGCTAGCTAATTCTTTACTACTTTATTTTCTATTTAAGAAGAATCCTGGTTTTCACTTCTACTCAATAAATAAGTTAGCTAGATGTAGTGAAAAATAAGGTCCATCCCTCAATCTTCACAAGCATTTGACCAATCCTATCTATTCTACATCTGCAGTCTTTCTCCCATTTGTCCTTCTTTACAATATCACTGTTAGAAAAATCTGAAACAAAAATCTACTACAGGAATGAGTGAAGGAAAGCCTTTATTACACTTCTCGTGAGAGAAGCGTTCACAACATGCTTTAGTAGCATGTGGGTGCTAGTCCAGTGGCACAATTAACTTTTAAATAGTAAGATCCACACTCCACCCACCAGGGATAGGATTGGTTTAGTTCATCTGAGTTACACTCTTCCTGGACAGCCTATCCCATGTTCCTCCGTGTTCTGTTAACTCCTCCCACTTCATGCATGCCATATTCAAAATGGTGGCTATCTCTGCCCTCAGGTTGTATCAGTTAATATTCAATAAGCTTATTAAGCAAGTGCAGTGGAGAAAAGTCTTTGCCCTGTTGAGGCCCCATCCTTGACCCTGGGTTGCAACCGGTTTAGCCTCCAAGGCTCTTTCTTAAGGAGCTAGTTGTTTGCAGAATGTTTGGGGCACTTTCTGTACTATCCACAAGGTCTTGGAAGTCCTCAGAATCTCCTTATTTTGTTGTGCAAGCCTAACTCCTAATTGATCTTTTCTTACATCACTATCCTAATTTGTTTGTTTGTTTTTTTACTGGAGCTGTTATAATACCCTCTTAACCAATTTCTTTGCCTCAGGTTTATATCCATTACAATCCATCTTTCACATAGTAGCCAAAATAAAATGTCTAATGCACTGATCTAATCATCTTTGAATGGCTATGGTGCCCCTGACTTGGAAGTCTTCAAGGAGAAGCTGGATGAACCCCTGACAGCTATTTTATAGTTCAGATTCCTTTCGTGTATAGGTTGGACTAAATAACCAATGAAGTCCTTTCAGCTCACAAATTCTGAGAGTCTGTGAAAATATAGGCTCTTTAGCCCTCTGTAATATGGCCCCAACCTACATTTCCAACCTTATTAGACACACATTACTGTACCCACTAAAACAGTAAAGACAACAGGATAATAGTTTAGATTATATGGTTCAGATTAAAAGCCTCGTAAAGACCTGTGCAACTAAGATTCTGTGATTGTGCAACCACATAAACCACAATCCATGATTCAGGCAAATTTGATTCTAAAATCTCTTGATACACTCTGCTTGCATTCACACAAACCATCTTCCATGCCTGAAATACACACCTTTTCTTACCTCTGCCTATGAAACCCTTTCTTCCTCAAAAACTCATCAGATGTACTCCATTCCTCATGAAGTCTCCCCAGATTCTTCCTCCCAGCTAAAAGTGATCATCCCTCAAATTTTTCCAGAACATTTTTCCTCTGGATCTATCCTTCACCCCAAATCACATTCTCCTTTGTATCACACTTACTTATGTACATATCATTTCTTCTCTATTTGAATATAAGTTCCTTTAGGATAGGGATTGTAATTTTCTTTTCTTTTTTTTTACGTGAGGCAATTGGGGTTAAGTGACTTGCTTAGAATCACACAACTAATGAGTGTTATGTGTCTGAGGTCAGATTTGAACTCAGGTCCTCCTGACTCCAGGGCTGATACTCTATCCACTGTGCCACCTAGCTGCCCTGGGATTGTAATTTTCCATTCGTGTATTCCCAGCACTGTCTTCCACATCTTGGGTACTTAAATATTTGCTGAATTGAACATATACAAAGGCAGAATACATTCAAAGTGGAACCTGAAAAGAAAAAAGGAGAGGAATAAATTGGGGGAATAACACTAAGAGAATAAATGGAAAGGGAAAGAAAGAAAAATATGAAAAACAGCACATCCTTATTAATAAGTCCAGGACTTCTTTGAAGGCACCAGCAGAGAAAGTAGATGTGAGTTTTGAGGAAAAATCTTCCCAGAAATAGTAATCTTAGAAATCAAAGAAACAGAAGTACAGAGGGTATAAATGGGGACTCTAGGCCTGATAAGCTTTACTGATTTCTATATTGAAGGAGACCTCTGCTATCTTAGAGACTTCCTGCCCTATCAGGATATTCTGATAAGACTAACCTCAGAGAAATGCATTATTATACTGGAACAAGTTTGATCTTTGCAACTCCTGAGACCCCAAAGTTAACATGTTCTAACCCCAAGGTTAAAATATTCTCTCTCCAAATCACCTGACATTTAATTCCTCTTATTCAACCTGCAAAATAAGGAAAATGGCTGAGCATCTTCACTGTATATGCTTCTTTTGCCTTGTGATAATGTTGCTTTAGGGAAGCTAGGTGGTACAATGGATAGAGAGCTAGGCTTGGAGTCAGGATGATCTGAGTTAAAATCCAACCTCAGACACTTACTAGCTGTGTGACCCTGGTCAAGTCATTTAACCCTGTTTGCCTCAGCAAACAGAAACAACTGAACAACAACAATGTTGCCTTAAGGATGTATAAAACACTATATTTCTTTCTTCCTTTACATTGCTATCTGTTTGGTAACCAGTCAAATCGACTAAGATGGGAAGAACTACTCTCACAGAGGATCTTAGGACCTCTGGGTTGAGGAATTCCCCAACATCCCTTTAACCCACAGTATATATTTTGGTAATCCTTAAACCTGTCTTGTGGAAGGCGTCATCAAAATTCCCTTCCTAACCCTACCTCAATCTTTCCTGTTAAACTGTTATTTGAAGCATAGTATTTTATTAAAAAGAATAAAAAGGTGCAAATTAAACAAAATAGTAACAATAATAGCACCCATTTATATAGAGTTTTATGGTTTAACTAGGTATCTGGAAGAAAAGGACCTCCCAGGTATTTAAGAACAGTGTATTACTTTTATTTAAAATGTTAGTCTGTGCTTTTAGGGGGATGGAGGTGAAGGAATTCTACTCTACAATGAGGCCTAGTGGGGCATAATTAACCAAAATAACAAGGTCCACTGGGGGAGAACTTGAAACTGTTTTTATAAGCCTTTTTAGCTCAGAGAAGTCTGTGCCTGGATTGAAGGTAGTTTAGCAGAAACAAACAATTCAAATCAAGGAAGATGTTCTACTGAACACTGTTCCTGGAGAGAGAGAGAGACAGAGAGAGAGAGAGAGAGAGACACACAGAGAGAGAGAGAGAGAGACAGAGAGAGAGAGAGAGAGAGAGAGAGAGAGAGAGAGAGAGAGAGAGAGAGAGAGAGAGAGAGAGGATCCCTGCCTATAAGTTGTTTAGATTCCATAACAAAGTATACCAGTACATTATAACACAGAGGCTTTTGGTTAAGAGAACATTAACAGCTGATGGTAACCTACTATGTGCCATGCACTATGCCTTACAAATATTATCTCATTTAATCCTCACAACCCAGTGAGGTAGATGCTGTTATCCCTATTTTACAGTTGAGGAACTGAGGCAAACAGAGGTTAGGTGATTTGTCTAGGATCACACAGCTAGTGTCAGAGGCTGAATTTAAACTCAGGTCTTACTATCCCTAGGCCCAGACCCATCACATCACCTAGCCGTCTCTATGGAAAAGATAGTACTAAATAAGTATAAAATAAGAAAATAGATTAAAGATAAGGTTATAAATAGCCTTAATTTCCAGGCTGAAGAGTTTGTACATTATCTTGAAAGGAATCAGGAGCCACTAAAAGTTTTTTAGCAGGGTATGTAAAAATAATATACAGAGATTATTTTGGCACACTTTATGGAGTGGGGGTTGGAGAGTGGAATGACTATGATTGTAGCCCCAATTGGGGCATTACTAAGACAAGTAATGAGGGCCTGAACTAAAGTGATAATGATGTGATTAGAAAGAAAGGGGTAGAAGATGCTATGAAGATAGACATAGTGAGTTAGGCAATTGGTTGTTTATGGGTGTGAGGGAAGGGAAGAGTCTAAGATGACTCTGAGATTGTGAACCTGAGTTAACTAGGAGGACTTCAAAAGAAATAGAGAAATTAGAAGGAGGGACTGGTCTTGGGGGGAAAGAGGAGCCATGAGTTCCATTTTGGACATGCTGAGTTTTAGGTGCTGCAGGGATATTCAGTAGAGTTGTCCAGTAGGAAGTTGGCCATATAGATTTGGAGTATGTGAGAAGGATTAAAACTGAACATAGACTTAGCCTGCATATAGATGATATAGGAATCATGGGAGTAAGTCTAGGCAGAGAGTGTAGAGAGAGAAAAGATTACCTAGGACTGATTTTTGTAGAATATCCATGTTCAGAGGGCAGAAGCTAAATAATGATCCAGCAGAGGAGACTAAAAAGGAGTCATCAGATAGATAGGGTAAGAAGCATGAGAGAGAGTGCAGAGCCATGAAAGCCAGGGGAAAGAGTAAGGAGAAGATGACTAACAGTGTCAAAACCTACCAAGAAGTCAAGGACAACAAAAATTGGAAAAAGAAAAAAAAACACTGAATTTAGCAGGAACTAAATTGGTAACTTTTGAGGAAAAAAAATTTGTTTTACTAAAATAGTAGGGTGAAAAAACCAGATTGTACAAAGTTAATTAAATGTTTAATTGGTAAAGACATAGAAGCAGAAAGCTTAGTCAACTTTTTCTTAGAGTTCAGTAGTAAAGATGTTTAGGATAACAGGTTGAGGGAATGGCAGAATCAAGCAACATTTTTTAAAGCATGACCTGGGTATATTTTTAAGCACTAGGGAAGGACCCTCTAGATCAGTGTCCTCAAAATTGGTCTGGGGACCCCTGGGATTTCCCAAGACACTTTAAGGGTTTCTGCAGGGTCAAAATTATTTTCGTAACAATACTACGATGTTTTAATGTATATGTCAATGGATATTAGCCAGATGAACAAAAGCTCCTTGTTGGGCTAGGGCTGGTGAAGTGGATCCTCAATAGTTTTTTTTCCCCCTGGTGAGGGCAATTGGGGTGAAGTGACTTGCCCAGGGTCACACAGCTGGTGTCAAGTATCTGTTTCCCTAGTTCTGTTCATTTTACATTACAATTCATACAAGTCTTCCCAGTTCTCTCTGAAACTAACCCGTTCTTCATTTTTTATGGCAGAAAAGTATTTCATTACATTCACATACCAAAATTTATTTAGCCATCCCCCAATCAAAAGGCACCCTTTAGTTCCTTGCTATCACAAAGAGAGGTTAAAACCATACATGGGTTGCTTGACGTCTCTAAAGGAATTTCATACTGCAAAATCCTATATCCTGTAAACCATATCTAAATCTGCCACTGAGTTTGGCTCAACAATCAGACACCACTTAATTTCTTTGCCTGTCTTCCTTTCCTCCTGTTCCCCTAAAACAGTACTGACTGCTCCATTGATCACTGCATAAATTCTCCAATAAGGTGCTCTGTGAAACATGTCTAATCCTTTGATAGCATCCCACCTTTAAAGAATGGTTGAGGCGTTGTTGTGAAGATGGTTTGCACGTTGTTGATGTGGACATAGATACATAATTCTATCCCACTCTGATGTTCAGTGGCTCTATTAGCCAAACACAAACTCCAGGAGGTCCTGCTAAGTTGGAAAGGCTTCAAGCATGGGTCTGGTGATGGACAGTATGTTTGTTGGCCATCAATGAACTTGGTTAAGCTGGGAAGGATTCTGACTACCAGGTTGTTCATAGGGGGATGAATTATTTTTTGGACATAGCAATTCTTAAATATCATCCATTAAGTAAAAGCACTAGGTCCTTCCCTAGTGCTTAAAAAAACTAAAATATCATCTATATTAATTGACAAAGAAACCAAAAGCTCTTGTACTATTGAAGTATCTCTCCATCTTATGTAATAGCATTATAGGATGCTTTAATGTCGGCAATTCACTTTACAAATATTATGTAATTTATACTTAGAATAATCCTAGGATTTAGGTGCTGTTATTATCCCCATTTTATAGATCAGGAAACTGAGGCAAATAGAAAATAAGTGACTTTCCCAGGGTTACATACACGAGCCAGGATTTGAAATCAAATCTTTCTGACTTCATGTCCAATTCTTTATCCACTGTGCTACCTAACTGGTTGAATGAGGGGAAGCAGATGGAAAGCAGGATAGGTAGGTGGCGCAGGGGGTTGAGTGCCAGGCCTAGAGTCAGGAAGACTCATCTTCTTGAGTACAGATGTGGCCTCAGACATTTACTAGTTGTGTGACCCTGAGCAAGTCACTTAACTCTGTTTGCCTCAGTTTCCTCATTTGTAAAAAGGGAATGGAAAAACCACTCCAGTATTTTTGCCAAGAATACTCAAAAAGGGGTCACAAAGAGTCCCAACTGAAATCCAACTGAATGACAGCAACCACAACAACAGCAACAACTAAGACAGAGATCTGGCTTTAGAGTCAAGAAGGCTTGGGTTCAGGTCCTGTCTCTGACATGTTCTAGCTTTATGACCACTGGCAAGTCACTCAATGTGGCCCCTTCCTACCTTTCTAGCCTTCTTTCACCTTAAATCTCCTCCATACTCCATCATCCAGGTACACTGATCTACTTGTAATTCCTCTAATGTGACATCCATATTCCATCTTCTATCTCAGTTCTTTTGCACTGCTGTTGTTTCTGTCTCTGCTGTATACACTCTTTTCTGCTTTTTGTGAAGGAGATTGGAAATGGCTATGACCTTGTGAGATTTAAAAGGTCAGAAGCTTGAGCCACAGAAAGCCAGAAAGCAGAGGCCATTCTGGAATGCACTGGAAGTCAGATGGTGAGGAACAAAGTGACCTGTATGGTCCATTTCAGCAGTAACAGAGATACAGGCTCATCAGTCCATCCATCAGTCATGTCATTTTGGAAGTGAACCTGTTGAGGTACACTGAATTGTCTCAGATCATTCTTCTCACGGAATAGGTGGCATAGGGGGAAAATGTGCCCTGTGTGGTGGTGGAGTAAATGTTTGTATGTCTATTCTGCTATATCTTTGAAGAAAATATCTCTTTGTATAAGTTAATTGACATTAACTAGTTCAGTGAAACTGAGGTGGCTAGCAGACCATTGGGTGAGAAATATACCAGAATTCAGCTGACAACATTAGGAAAGCTTTACTTGACTCTCATGGAAAATCCTTAGAAAGCTGAATGGAAGATACAGCTGGCCTAGATCTGGGAGAGTATCCCACAGTATCACTACATATATCTTATATATGCTTAGTTATGTACATGCTTCGCCCCCTTCAGAATTTTCAGCTGCTTGAGAGCAGAGAATGATTTTACCTTTATTTGTATCCCCATTACTTGGTACAATATAGTAACCACTTTATAAATTCTTGACTACAGCTGACTGATTTAACTTCTCAGGGCCTCAGGAAACGCTCTAAGGGTTATGAGGTGTTTGTTTGGGGGGTTTTGGTAACTCATCTTCTGCGCATTAAATTTTTTTTTCAGTTGACAAACATTTAGTTTTTCTCTATTCCATCTTTCCCATTTCCTCATTGGAAAAGAAAGGGAAAAAAAACTTATAAGAAATATTCACAGTCACATAAAATCAATTCCCAAATTGGCAATGTCCAAAAATGTATGCCTCATTCTGTGTCTTCTTTGTTAGGTAAGCATGTACTACATTAGTACAATGAACTTGTCTTTCAAAGTTCTTTGTTAAAGAGTAGAAGTTTCTGAGCAGTTGTATTGATAAAGGGAGTTCCTTTGACCAATGAAATCACACCTCTGGACCACAGCAGCAAAAGAAACAGCCACAACAATAACCACAAATATTTCCCACAGCAGTTCGATTTAAAAATACCAGTTGGACCACATTCCATTTAAACAATTACTCCTTCCCATTGGCTACTTTTCCCTTCCTAATGATACCCGCATTGATACTCAGTCTTCTACCTTCAAATCAAAGGAATTATTATGTAACTACATGCAGTAGGGCATAAGAGGCATTGCACATTGTTTTGATTCAAAGGCAGAGTTTGTCTAATCATTGAGACAGCTTTACTCAATAAGTAGCTCCAGGAAGACACACTTCCTGAAAGTTGTCAGGCTTCCAGTCACTATTATGATGAAACCTAGCTGCTGATTGCTTCATCCTTGCAAAAAGGAACAAGTTCTCCAGCTGTTTGAAAATGACATCTGTTGGCTCATGTCTGCTTATTTACATTGAAACAGAGAATTGAGCATTTTTCCAATAAATCAAATCCCAGTGATTCCTAACCATTTTAAACCCTATCGTTTGACTCAGTGGCATTCTCTACTAGTCCCCCACCCTAATTCTTTCATAGCTTTAAAGCTGTAGATGACATATTTATTGTTGAAGGTGCCCTCTAAGTTAATCTAGTACAACTTTCATTTTATGGATGTGGAAACTGAGGTCCATGGGGTCAAGTAAGTCACCCAAGTTTACACTGATGCTAATATGATGTATACTTTAAAAAAAAATAATTCAAATGAATTAAAATTAGCCTGTGGATTTAGGAGAGAATTTCACTTAAGTTCTTTGAGATGACTGGAGATGCTCTGTGATTTTAGAAAGCCAATATTAGGAATCACTGGAGTAGAAAGTCAATCTGGAAAACCCAAAATATTTCTTTAAAAAATATTTTGCCTGAATAGTATTTTAAAGGATCTTATATCCCCCCCCTCATATCCTTCATTTTTCCATCTTAGTTTCTTTGTGTAGCTTTACAGTTTCTAGGTTAATTATAGTCTAGCATATCAACCTTTTCCCTCTTTTCTTTTTTTTCTTTCTTTCTTTTTTTTTTTTGCTTTTAGGCAATTGGGGTTAAGTGACTTGCCCAGGGTCACACAGCTAGTAAGTGTCAAGTGTCTGGTCTGAGGCCAGATTTGAAGTCAGGTACTCCTGACTTTAGGGCTGGTGCTCTATCCGCTGCGCCACCTAGCTGCCCCTCTTTTCCCTCTTTTCTGGTGGGGACTGGAACACGCATTGTAATTGGTGTATGACCCATTGAGCATGAACAGATCTGCCCTGTCTGCTTCTGGTACACCACATATATTGTTACAACACTGAAATGCAGATCCGATTTGATCAAATGAGGATGAAGTGAGATAATATTTGTAAAGCCCTTAGTATAGGGCTGAGGGCAGAGTAGTTGGATAATAAGTACTGTTCTGTCCCCAACCCCACCCCTCTTCCTCTGAAAAAGAGATAAGTGCTTTGGAATGATGAAACAGTCCTTCTGTTGCTACTGAGTTGCAAAAGTAGCTGACTACTGCCTTCAAAAAAGAGCAACCCTGACCATGGTCTCCTTTCTCTTTCTGCATGCAAATCATGTAAGGACAATCAGAAACTTTAGTTTAAAGAGTAAGAGATAAGTGAGTTGAACAGAGCCTAGGCCTTAGAGTTCCTGGCTGCTGTTTTGTTTGTTTGTTTGTTTGTTTTTGTTTTAGCTTTGTGTTTCTATCCAAACAGCGATGCTGAGATGGAACCAGCCTTGGAAGAAGTCTTGTAAATTTGATAAGTCTCAAAATCTTGTGTCCCCTGATTGGTGTTCACTGAGAATTTCTACATTGGATAAGATGACTATCTACAAAGTAAAGAACCCTGGCTGGGTTTGTCAGAAGATATGGACCTGGTGGGAATTATTTAGATGGTATGAAGAAATACAAAATACCTGCAAACTGCATCATATTTTGAAGTTTTAAGCATCAACCTTTCAGAAGAATGTAAGTTTCTGTATCCTATTTTGAGTATTACTGTCAGAGCATGTTTATATTTGTTGAGTATTCCTTTTGCACAAAGGAAATAAATAGCTGTTCAATAACTGATTCATATCGTGCATTAAGTATCTTTCTAATCTCCCTTTGGAAAGAACTCAGGCTCCCCAAAGGCTGAACTCAGTCATCATATTCATGAGTCCAGGCCAGAGAAATAATCTTAGTGGAGAAGAGGAGTTATGCCCTAGTCCCTGGCCCCAAGAGTGGTTCAAATTGTCAGACTTGTAAAATGGAGCCTGTTACTGAATTGGTAACTGACTGGCAGAAAAAATTATGGCTCAATAATTATTTTAAGCAAAGGCCTAATTCTCAGGAAAAAAAAATAAAGCTGACTTTTCAGAAAAGCAACCTTTGACTTCATGTCTTGTGTTGTTTTCATATTCAAACCTGAATTCCAATCCTGACTCTGGTAATGTATCCAGACCATAGGTCTGGAGTTAGAAGGGACCTACGAGGTCATCTGGGTCAACTTCCTCCTTTTACAAATGAGGAAACCTAGGCCCAGGAGGTTAAGCAACTTTTCTAAGGTCAAGCAGATGATAAACATCAAAGGCAAGATCTGACCAGCAGTCCTGTAGAGCACTAGAAAAATACTTTTTTGCAATGTACTGTTTGTGAAATTAGACTAGTTTATTCAAGGGGTGGTGGTGGCTCACTTTATCATCTATAAAATGGGAGGAATGACTAGATGATTTCTAAAGTTCCTTCCTGTTTTCAAATTGAACATGATTGTGTAGCTAGGTGATGCAGTCGATAGAGCACTGGGCTAGGACTGAGGAAGACATCTTTCTGAGTTCAAATCTGGCCTCAGATATTTACTAGCTGTATGATCCTGGGCAAGTCACTGTGTGGGACAGTGACCCCAACCCAAATTAAACTCAGAGACTTCTCAAAGTGGAAAGCAAAGGTTACCTTTATTACAATCTTGCCGAGATGGCTATCTGCTCCTCCGAGAGAGACACGCCTAACAGGGGCCGCCTTATAAAAGCAAATCTCCGCCCACCATGAAAACAAGTCTCCACCCACCACTATCCCTTACCCCCTTAACTGGGGGTGGGCTTACATTCTAACTTTACATTCTAACTGGGAGGTGGGGCTTACATTCCAGGCCTGAAATTCAAAGCCAAGGACAAACGGCTCAGGTTGGGGGTGGGGCAGGGCTTATTCTTTCTGTTAAGTGCTTAAAAACAGAGTCTGAGTGGGGGAGGATTTTGAAAGTGGTAATCAAGAATTATTTGACCCTTTGAAGAGCCTTCACTTCTGAGAGTTCATTTCTCACACTACCTTCTGAACTCATTACCTTAATTACACTGAGAAGTCTTCACTGGGACATCCCATTCATCACTTAACCCTGTTTGCCTCAGTTTCTGTAAAATGAACTGGAGATGAAAAGGGCAAATCACTTCAGTATTTTTGCCAAAAAAACAAACAAACAAACCCAAATGGGGTCATGAAGAGTCGAGCAGTAAAAAAAATGACCGAATAATGCAAAAATATAGCGTAATAATTGGCCTTCCAAAGAAAAAAGAGCAACATTGACCTACTGTATAGAGTTGTACTGAAGTAAAAAATGACTATGAAATATTTTGCAAATACAAATATCTCATCAGAATAAAATAAAGAAAAAAGTTGGGAACATAAAGGAAAAAGTTTTCACATAGAACTATCATCTCACTTGAATCATCCTTCTGTTTTGAGTCTGCGTGTTGGAAAATAATGTTCTAGGTTTGTTTTTTTTCTTAAAGGGGAGGAGGGGCCAAGGATTGTGTTTCAATCAATATGAGAAACTCCCGATGTAGACCCTCCTCCCAGCAAAGCAGACTGACAACTTCCTGGTAATTTATAGCTAGTTGCTCAGTGCTCTAAGAGATTAATTTCCTCAGGATTACCTAGTTTAATATGAGTTAGAGGCAGACCTAGGCAGAGCTTCTTGATTCCAAGTTTAGCCCTCTACCCATTCCACCATTCCACATTGCCTCTCTTAGTCTTATGGGGTGTGTGTGTGTGCGTAGGATACAAAGAATCATAAAGATATCATCCCTGCCCTTAAAAGACCTTACAATATGTGGGATATATGGATGTTGCTTCTTCATATCACTCAGAGATTGGAGTCAGAGAAAGAGTTTTTCCACAAAAAGTCTAGTGGAAAGGAATGCAGTCTGGGAGTAGGTGGAAGTTGAACAAAGGGAGATAAATTTGAATAAGAAAACACTCTTGGTGGTGAATAAGACTAACCAGTGGAAAGCCAGTTCTGAGGTTAAGGTATTGATTAACATAAAAAGGGGTGTGCCCAAGGAACCGGGTCACCCAGTTGTGGGGAGTGTAGACTCACAGGGGGAAATTAGGTGCTTCCGATAGGCTGTAATCTGTATAGTACCTAAATTATGGGGAAACAGGGGAAGGAAATTGGAATAGGGAATAGGGAATAAAAAAGGTGTACATTTGTAGATACATGTGCTCTCACACAGACAGGAAGCCCGCCCTTCCCAGATCGTTAATAAAGCTTCTTCTTGATTCAACAATGGCTTCATGGAATTAATGATATTGATTAAGACACAAATATAGTTAGGAATACAAGGAAAATGCACAAAAAGTCAAATACAGTTGCAGTATTTGAATGAACATTTCAAGACAACAAGACTGTCAGGCACTTAAATGCCTAATGAAAAATAATGAACAATAGATTTAAGAGTTCAAAGCAGGAAATGATCAATTCAGGCCTTATAGAAAAAGTGGAATGAGATGGTCCTTGAAATTGAAATTTGGGGGGCAGCTAGGTGGCGCAGTGGATAGAGCACCGGCTCTGGATTCAGGAGGACCTGCATTCAAATCTAACCTCAGACACATAACACTTACTAGCTGTGTGACCCTGGGCTAGTCACTTAACCCCATTGCCTAGTCAAACAAACAAACAAAAAAACCCCCCACAAAACGAAATTGAAATTTGGGGCTAATCAAAGTTTAGCAAAAACTCCTATATCAAACTTTATTAATGAAAATCTTTCTGCAATGTGTTAATAGAGTTTCCCACTTTAGCAAAAGAACAGATAAGGGCATGGCAAAGCATTATGAACTAAGACACTAAGGCCTTGTTCCAGAGGATTGATAAGCCAGTTTACCTGGAGGAATCATGGAGTAGAATAGAATCATAGAATGACGAGCTAGGAGGACCTGGAGATTCTCAAGCCTGGCCTCCTCATTTCACAGACCAGGAAACAGCCTCAAAGAGGCCAAGTTATTTGATCATAATTACAGAACTATTAAATGCCAGATCTGGGGCTCAAACTTAGGTCTTCTGTGCTCCCAATTCAATGGCTTTTTCAGTATATACTTCTGTTCAAGGAAGGAATTAGAGCATAGCTGAGATGGATGCCTGCAGGATAGAAATCTTCCATGTTTTCTGATCCAGGGGCCATTGGATCTGTGACTGCTCTGGGGAAATAAAAGTAGTTAGCATTATCTAAGGGCTTTAAGATTTGCAAAGCATTTTATGTATTCTCATTTGATTCAGCAACCCTTTTAGGTAGGTGCTATTATTATCCCCATTTTGTAAATGGGGAAGAATAGGCTGAGAGACTCTTTTCAGGGTCAGGTGGTATCTGAGGCAGGATTCAAACACAGGTCTCTCTGACTGCAAATTCAACATTCTATCCACTGGACTGGCTTTGTGCCACTTAGTAAGCCCCTTCTGTCATTGCCCTGAAGGAGGGGGAGAGCTGAAATCTTAGAAGAGGCAAGAAGTGTGCAAGGGTTCGACCAAGTATTGAGAGGGCTACAGAATTGGAGGACCTTGAGAGGACCACGGCAATGAACAAGAGAGATCGCAGTCAAAGGCCTTGGAGGCAAAGGCTGATCTTGCTGGTGACTAAATCCTCCCTTGCCCAAGTGGTTTCAACGAAGAGATCTGGATGTCCTCCAAGGGAATGAAGCAGAGCAGGAAGGAGCTCCTGGGGCAAGGAAAGGGAAGGGCCAGATATTCCTCTCTCCTCCCTGCCCCCAACATCCATCACTGGTGTGGCTGTTGCTGCGGATGCCTCTATCTCTGACAGGGGTGAGATACTTCAAAACGACTGTAGTAGGAAGATATAAGACCACAACAAAAGTACTGCAGCTGTCCTTCCTTGTGAAGAACGATGGTGTTGACACTCTTCTTCTTCCTGTTCCCTAGGAGAGCAAGCTTATATTCCAAAGCTCTCTGATGAGAGGTGATAAGGGCTTAAATTAGGGTGAGTAAAAAAAGTGTGGGGGAGGTGGACTGAGATATCATAGAGCCAGAAACAAGATATGGATAGAGTGAAGAGCAACTGAATGGATAGGTGGGAAGACATAAAGGAGTCAAGAATAATAGAAGACCATGAAACGAGAGAATGATGAGACACTTAGCAGAAACAGGAAGTTCAGAAGAGAGATGGATGTTGACAGGAGAGGCAATGAATTGTGTTGCAGGCCTGTTGAGCTTGAGATGCTCATGAGAAATATAGGGTGAAGTGGTCAATAGGCATTTAGTGACTAGCCACTGGATCTCAGGAGAGAGAAATGGTGATTTCAACAAGTTTGTGAGACAACCCGCTTAACTACAATTATTACCATTTTAGAAATAAGAAAACCAAGATTGGAAAAGGTGAAGCTCTGAATCCGGATTTTTCTGATTCCTAGTTCTGTCTACTCTTTCCACTGCATCATAAATGCTAAGTTAAAACATTTAGAAAGAGTGATGCAAGTTATTGCTCTCTGTGCTTAGCAAGGTAATTGGGACATAGTAAGGGCTTAATAACTGCTTTTTAAATTATTCATTCAAAGAGAAGTACCTTCTGCTTAATGAGAGTAAAAGGGGAATACCAAATGAAGCAGGAAGGAAAGGAAGAGTTTGCAAGTTTGTTTTGCTGACAGTAGCAAATGCCTTGCTTTGCTGGCCAAGTCCAAAAGTTCCAGTAGGAAGGACACTTGTCTGAGGGAGGAAGAGAAGAAAGAGAAAGGGAAAAGGAAAGAAGGAATAGAAACTGGGAAAGAAGGTAAAAAAAAGTTGTAAGAACACAAAGCCTCTTCCTTCTAAGCAGTTAGTTACTGCTTGAATCAGCTAACGAAGCTATTTACACAAGGTCGGCTTAGCAGCAGCACCGAGAGACATTTTTCCCCCTTTCCTGCCCCACTGCAGAGAAGTGACTTTCGCATCAGGGAACTCTTCCATGGAGTCCTCCAACCTAGTACTGCAGGGACTGATGCTCTTCCTGTTACTGTTTCTGATGGGACAAGCTAATGTGTATACCAGGGCAGGAAAAAAACGATGGAGTGGGGAAGGCACTAGCCCCCACCTGGAAAGTATCTTCCTGGGCAGATGCAATGAGTATATCTCCGTGGTGAACCCAGAACTCAGGTAAGTCGTAAGGAGTGTCTCCTTCAGATAAAAGTTAAGTATTTCCTTGTGGAGTAGGGAGGGACATTTGTCTGACTGGGGAAGAGGTGGAGGAGCTGAGAGCCTAGGTCTCCTGGTCTGCCCTACTCTCCTGTTTTCAAAATTCCTCTGACTCTCTGCCTTTCTTTTTTCTTCTCTTTTTATTTTATAACTCCAAGGCAGAACTACTATCTCAGGAACCTTGGGACAAGAGGCTTTCTCATTTAAAGCAATATGAAAATGGATTTCAAGTAATAATATCAACCATAGAACACTTGACAATTTACAAAGGATTTTTATATATCATATGTTTAGGTAGATCCTATAGTTCAAAAGGTTTCTAGGTGCCCCTTTGGCAAAGACAGCATATTGTGGATGACTTCTGCAAATTAGCCTAGCTAAATGCAGAGGTTTTTTCACCAGGGTTGGGTTGACTATCAGGCAATTTTCTCTGTCCATAGAAACTCATGGAGACTGTACCTCAAGGCTTGGTCCTTCTCTTTTTGAATCCTGTACAAGCTTAGTCATCTCTTCTGTTTTCATGTGTTCAATTATTATCTTTATGCAGGTTCCTATATCTATATATCTAGCCTTAGTTCTTTTCCTTAACTCCAGTTTCGTATCACCTGTCTCTTGGAAATCTCAAACAATAGGAGCTATAGGCATTTCTAACCTATAGATGCTATCTCCAACCTATAGGTACCATAGGCACCTCCAAACTAGAGGCACTATAGGTACATATAGGTATTATAGTATATACTATATATGGTATATAGGTACTATAGTTATATAGATACTATAGGCATGAAGGTACATATGGACACTATAGACATCTCCAAATTATAGGTATTATAGGCATATAGGTACTTATAGGTACTGTAGCGTACATAGCATATGTGCTATATGTAGTACTGCATATAGTACACCATAGGCATATAGGTGCATATAGGTACTATAGGCATCTCCAGAACAGAACTCATTATCTTCCCCCAAAAAACCTTGCCCTTTTCCAAAATTTTCCTATTACTGTTGAGGGTGTTGAAAGTGGATTTTTGGGAAACCAAAACTGATTCCATTTTGTCCTATATTTGCTATTGTATTCCTTGCCCTTTCTGGATGATGCCTTTTTGATAGGGACTGAATGTCTCCTTCAGCACCTTCCTTCCTCCAGTCACTTTATGATTACAATAGTAATAGGATCTTAAATAGTTCCAGGAACTCACCCCCTTCTCTTTATCTTGCCCTATAAGGCTTATTGTAGGAGCTTAACCAATGCTAATTAACTGACACATAAGAAGGTACTGTTTTATTCGATCTGGTAAAAATGACTAGGCTAAAGGACACATTCTTTCCTCACTGTGACAGTTTTAGCATACTACTAAGTACTTCTCTCTGCCTTTACACCCAACTAGATCTTAGCCAAAACTGCTTTGTAAGAAACTTGTCTTCTGCTGTCACTTTGCTCTTTCTCCTTATCTCTCAGCTTTTTCGTTTTCCTGGCTTTCTTTAAGCCTCAGCTCAAATCTTACCTTTCTCTCCGAGCCACCCTTCCATCTACTCTAACCAGTATCTTATCTAACTAGTTATTTTCATAGTAGTCTCCCTCATTAGAACATAAACTTCTTGAGGGCAGGGACCTATTTTTGTCTTTTTTTTTTCCACCCCAGGTCTTAGCATAGTGCCTGGCACATTGTAAATGCTTAATAAATACTTATGGACTGGTTACTAAGGATTAGACGATTGTGAACTATCTTGGGGAGGGAAAGGAACAAGCATTTATATGGTGCTTACTGTGTGCTAGGCACTTTACAAATATCAACTCATTTTATCCTATATATAATAATATGCTATTATTATCTCCATTTTAGAGTTGAAAAGCTGAGGCAGATAGAGGTTAAGAGCTGTGTCATATACACATATATATCATATATATACATATTATATATATATATCTAATTAGTAAGTCATATGTCTAACTAGTAAGTGTCTGAGGTCAGATGTGAACTTAGAGCTTCCTGACTCCAGACCCAGTGCTTTATTGACTACACTACCTAGCAATCCAGTCCCTTCCCTCTCCCTCCCCTAATTATTTTGTACTTTGTAAATATTGTGTATTTATTTTTGTGAATCCCGAACCCCATGAATCCCAATTTGAAACACAGTCTGCTCTAAAAAAGAGACAAAGGAAACTGGGGTACATGAGTCTGCTGTTTAATTTCTTGAAGTGGCTTGACATGCATTGCATGGGAGTTCAGTTCAAAACTGGGCCCTCCTAAAGGGGCCAGTTCAGAACTGGCTCGGTTTGGGATCATGGGGTACAGTGTTATATGCCCTTCGAAGAGTAGATGTTCCCAAAGGGGTGCCAACCAACCATGATTGGTCAACGTACTAGGAGGTAGGTGAGTTCTTTAGATCACTCAGTCTACAGGGGACAGTATAGACTGCCATCAAAGGAAATACCGCCCCTAGTCTTGGAAGTCTGTCTCCACCCAAACCTGAGTAGGATAAAATCAATTCCAGCCTGGGTTGGAGTTTGACCAAGATAAGAAGATTCAATGCAATCTCATTATCAGAGATGTCCTTCTGAATAACTTTGGGCAGAAGGCTAGTGGGATGGAGCTTTGAGTCTCCAAAACACAGATTACCAAAAGAAATCATTTTTCATACTTTTGTGTGCATATGTTACTTCCTGACATTAGAACTTAGGTTTCAGTCAAATTTAACCTCCTCCAGTGATGGGGCTTTTTTGTTGTTATTGTTGTTGGCGAGGCAACTGGGGTTAAGTGATTTTTGCCCAGAGTCACACAGCTACTAAGCGTTATGTGTCTGAGGCCAGATTTGAACTCAGGTCCTCCTGACTCCGGGACCAGTAATCTATCTGCTTTGCCACCTAGATGTCACATCAGGGCTTTTTAAAAAATTGTTGTTAACAGTGTTATAACAGCTTGTTAAGCACATAGTAGGTGCTTGATAAGAGTTTCTTGGATTGGATTTAAGTCATGGATCTTTTGAAATAATGAATCAATATCATTGCTTATTTTTTTCCCTTACAGTGAGAAAAACTGTTCAGCAATATGGGAAGCCTTTGAATCTGTGCTCCACAAGGATCCCTGCTCTGTACTGCCTTCAGACTATGACCTTTTTATTAACCTGTCGAGACACTCCATTCCCAGAGATAAGGTACTCTCTTAATTATGTGGAGAGGTTCCTCTGATTACCCTCCTTCTATTCAGACACGTGTATACGCTGAAGTAAAAGACCTTGATGCTAGCTCACCTGTGGGCCAGTCAGCACTAGCCCATCACAGACTTGGGTTCATGTTTGTGGGGAATATTTTCTGGTAAGGGTATTCCATGAGAGCTGGGTTCCACCACAGTGTGAAACTGAGAGCCTTAAAAGTCAGCTCAGGTTGAGCTATTCAGCTATTCCTGTCCTAACAGAAACCCAGGTAAACAACAGAATAAACATCAGCAAAAACATTTCACTGGAACAGGAAAAGGAAATGGGAAAATTTTACAAATATTCTCTGCACACATTCCCTAAGTGATTTCATTCCTAGCTTCCTTCATCTTCCCCAGCATAGTCCAGACAGGAAGCTTCCTTTTCTCAGTATTTCAATATTTTTGCTCTTATGAAGTATCTCCTATGCCTAGTTGTCAGCCTCTTAGGAAATAAAGCCCTGGTCTGACAGACTTATGCATGCCACACAATATGGTAGGAAATTTAAGTTTGTCATCATTCGACACTTCTCCCCACTAAAACATGACCAAAACTGAAAATTGTAATGTAGCACCCTCTCTGAGCTCACTCCCCCAAGTCACACTGGCGCTAGCAGGTTCAGTCTCCAGAGGGATAGTTACTTCTAGTCTTAAGGTTCTTGAAGTAACTGTCTGGTACCTTATGCTCTGTCACTGGAGTCCTTCGTCTTATCAATAAGCTGGCAGGCTCAGTTCTCAACAAAGGCATTAATTTAAATGGCATAGCAACAACAGTAATTATCTCTCCCTCTCCAAAACCTGGGGCTGATCTTCTTATGCAATCAAGTTATTGAAACATTATCATGGCTTTTCCAAGGTGTAGGATGTTTCCTTTGCCTCTTCCTTCATATTTCTGCATCTTTTTCCCTTGTGACCTTTAATCTTGTTGACATCTAAACAAGGTACCCCCTTACGTGAACAATCATCTTTCCAATATAAGATTGTTGCCGCAGTTAGTGTTAATGAATCAGATTCTTCTAACCCTACTCTTGGAGGAGAGGAATGTGCTTGTGCAAACCAGTCACTATATGGAAATTTCTACCCCCTCCTAAGGAGTGGGATGTTCACACCCAAATTCCATGTTATTGGGGGAAGTCAGTCCATCCTCTCCTATGTCCTAGTGTTAGCTTGACATTATTCATCGCTACCACTTGGAGAATAAAACAGAAAAACTTCGTCATTTGTCTGACTGAGAAGAACTCTGAATTCTTTTTTTTTTTAGAAATCTGAATTCTAAAAGAAATTTTAGGCACAAACATTTCAGGTCATTACCATTTTGCACAATGATAGCAATACTTTTGCAATATGAGCTTGTGTGGAACAATGTGTGAGGCAACATGGTGTAGTGGGTGAAATACAGGATTCGGAAGATAGAAGACCTGGGTTTCCATCCCAACTCTGCCCTTACTAGTGGTATGACCTTAAGCAGGGCACTTAACCTTTCCAAGACTCAGTTTCCTCATCTGTAAAATGGGCGTAGTAATACCTCCACTATCTGCCAGTGACAGGCCAGAAAAACCTATAGCCTTTGTTTGAACAGGCTGTCTCTGTATTACATATGCCTCCTTCTCCTAGGATCCTTTGCCTTTTCTGGAAACTTCCATGCCCAGTGCTTCTAGCCAATCCCTAGTATCTTTCTGCCTATGATGTAATAGGTGGGAAACCAATCAGACACACCTGAGAAAGACTACACCCCTCACTGTAAAGCCTCTTGACCCTTACTAATTTTGCTTCTGCTAAATGTCTGGGACTGTCCCAGCATTTAGGCAGAGCTACAGTGTGTCATGAGCTGCTCTGAAATATAAAGCAATGGAGCACCCAGGTTTCCCACCCATCAACCTGGAAGGAGTGACAAGAACTTGGCAGAACTTCAGTGTTTCCCATCCAAAGGGGAGCCTTTTGCATGCTTGTCAACTCTCTCTCCCTCTGAGGTTACAGTCGTCTTCCTTAAGGTGTTTGTGAATTCCTGGCCCTTTGGGTATATTCTTGATTACATTAGCCCACCCCATGGTATTGGGACTCATACCTTCTATTCTGTGAATTAAAGTGCACCTTGGTAAGGGTCTACTGCTTTTAGCATCTCTGGACAGTCTATCTCTTTCGTTAAGGCCTTTCTAAGACTGAAAGCAACTCTAATGAACTAGGTCATTACCTTACAGGGTGGTTGTGAGTATAAACCATGGCCAAGAGTCCCCTCAAGGATTCTGGGCTCACATGAACCAGGTCTAGTCCTGGGGATCTGACCCCAGAAGACCACTCTTTCTCCTTGGTTCACACCCCCTAGAGTTTTATAGTAGGGACCAAGAAAGATAGTTTGGGTATGGCTTATGTCTAGGTTTTCCAAAATATGGGTGGTGGGATTACCAACCACCACACAGCATCTCAGTGTACAACATGATTATCAGTTAATCAATATAGAAATATTTATTATGTGCCAAATGCATAGAAGAACCCATCACAGAAAATGGATAAGATAGAGGATTCACAGGAGCCTTCAAACAAATAGAAGTATTCAAATAGCCCATTAGATTCTCCCCCAGGTAAACACACTTTAGGGGCTGCTAGATATATAATTTCCCTTTACCTTTGGGGATACAATAATGGTTTAATATGTTCCATATATCTTGTCCCACAGCATGTCTTTGGTCCATCAGCTGAAGGTTGTTCCTCTCTTGGTAGCATTTCCTTCCTCTCTAAAAGGCACATAGTTGAAGACATCTACCTCTAGGAGACTCATGGTCAAAGGACTGAACTCAGGAACTCCCAGTCTCTTGGGAACTTTTGAATCTGGAATTACCAAGAGCACAGTGAGTGGAAGGTGCATTTTCAGAAACTCTAGTCTCTTAACTCAAGCTCAAGAAAAGCTAGAGAGAGGCAAAAGGTGGTCAGAAATTAGGTTTAAGAACCTAAGGTCACCTAGACAAACACATGTTGCTCTTTTAAGTCACTGTTTGGCTGGGGGTGGGGAGGGAAGAGAAAGGGAATGGGAGAGGAGATAAAAAAGGAGACGGAGATCTAAGGAAAAGAAAGCATGTGTGTGTGTGGGGGGGTGAGAGAGAGAGTGAGAGAGAGAGAGAGAGAGAGAGAGAGAGAGAGAGAGAGAGAGAGAGAGAAAGAGAGAGAGAGAGAGAGAGAGTTTTATAGACGTGGATTAGACAGGAATTGCTCCAGTTCCATGATCCAGATCCATGGGGGTGGAGTGGGAGTGGGTGCTCTTTGACAAGAGTTCATCCCACATACTTAAATCTACAATCATCTTGAGAGTAGCCTCAACCACTGGGAACTGATGGGGGGGGGTTTCCTCTGTCCTGTCACAGGGCTGCAGGGTAGATTAGTACCTCTAAGGAAAGCAGCCTATAAACAAAGGCCCAAAACTTGTAACCTCATGAAATTGATTGGGGAAATCATGAAAAATGTTTTAATTGTTTTCAATTATCAAGAGTTTATTTCCCACCCACCCCTACCCCTGCCCTGCAATGGAAAAGAGAAAAGATAACCCTTGTAGCAAACATGGATAGTCAAGCAAACCAAATATCCACTATTTGGCTATATCCAAACATGTAGGTCTCATTCTGTATACTGAGTACATTGTTTCTGTCAGGAGAGGGGTAGAATTCTTCATCTGTTCTGGAATCATGATTGGTTATTACGATGATCAAAGATTTAAAGTCTTTCCAAGTTGGAACACATAAATTGAGCAGAGGGTCCCCTAATCAGCCCTATTACAAGAAAAAAGGACTTCGTAAATCTTAAAAGCGCTATATGAATGTACTGATTGCTCCATCCTAGGACCTCAGAGTTCCAGGAATATCCTTGAGTAGTTCTCTACATTGTAGAGCATTTCTTAAACTGTGGGGCATGACCCCATATTGGGTCTGGAAAAATTTGGCAATAGTAAAAGGTTTCTGAATGCGCAACAACCAAAAATTAATTAAAAATCAAACATGTAAAGAATTGGAGGGGTTTTCTTGCCTGTGCTGCATCTGCAAATTCACTGCAGCTTTGGTTCTGAACACCAAGCATGCCCACTCTGCAATGCATATGCCCTCAGACCACGTAACACCAAGAAGGTCACCCTTGGAAAAAGTTGTGAACCTGAATATGGGTGTGTCCCCTAGACATTCCCCTAACTCCCTATGCCCCTCAGCTGCCAGTGATTAATGCCTTAGTTCTATTTAACTAATTAACATGGATGAACGAGAACTGAAGGACATTTTCCTATCTGCCAATACGTGGGTGGCACAGTCACAGCAGTAGAATGGGACCCACCAAGTTCATACCCAATTGCCATGCTGGATCAGTTCCTCTCTAAACTAGAGGTGGGCTGCATCTCAAAGGTTGTTCCTCACCTCAGGACCTTGATGCTGAACTGGCTGGCCATCAAACCCAGAATATAGGAAAAACTTAACACCAATATAAAGAACCCAAGGTCTGTATTTATAGGTTACATTTTGGCCTTGGATGGGGAGGGCCAGAGGCCTCTCTCCTATTACTTACTCTCTTCTCTAACCAGAAGACAGGCAGGCAGGAAAGAGTCAGACCAAAAAGGGACTGCTCTTGGTAACTAATGTCTTTTGAATGAAACCCATTTCTATCCCCATAGCCAATCAAAAAGACTTCTCATAAAGCTGTTGGCAAAACCAGACCCAGTTACAGAATGTCTCCACATGCCTCTAAGTTCCCATGGAGAAAGCATAAGCTGAGCACTCTACACATGTTCATATGGACTGGCCTTATTGGCCCGTCCCTGTTACATGACTATGAGCCATTGCAATTCAGAAAAGTTACATTTATATGAATTTTATATAATTGGCTAAATATTTCATTAATTTTTGCAAAATATTTCTTATGATAAAGAATTAAAATCCATACCCTTTTCCAAGGGGGAAATAGTGTTTAAAATAAGCCAGGACCAATCATTTGTCACCACACAAGTTAGAAATGAAAGTAAGATAGAATGCAACTCTTTTGGTTCCTACATAAAACTTGCATGATATATATACTTAAAAAAACTGGTACTGAGATATTTTTTCCATATCATTTTATTATTTTTCTCTCTAGTCGTTGTTCTGGGAAAATAACTACTACCTTGTTATTGCTTATGCTGATAACGCCCGCCGGCTGATGCCTATAACTGATGTGCTATATGGCAGGGTAGGAGATGTCATCAATTGGTGTCGACAAGAAAATGGCTCAGGTAAGATTACTTTGTCATCCAAAGGAGAACCAACACTGAGAAGCCAATCATAAGTTTGTTCTAGACAGAGACAGAGACCCGGGTTTCTAATTCCCTACATTGTAGGATAATTTTGTTGATTTATGCCCTCTCATCAAGCTTCTATGCTACAAAGAACATCAATATTGGTTATAAATTATAACATTAATGTTATTCATCCATTTCCTCCATTCAAATGCAAAAGAATAGATCTGTAATCTCCAGCTGAAGATAATAGAATTTACAACTGAGAAGAGATTTTAGTGTTCGTCTTCTTCAATTTACAAATGAAGAAACCGAGGTTCCCAGATAGGACATATACCATAGTAGATGTCATTCAGACTTGGAATCTGGAAGACCTACATTCAAGTTCATCTCACTTACTAGCTATGTAACCCTGGGCAAGTCATTAACCCCTCAGTCTCAGTTTCCTCATCCATAAAATGGGTATAAAATGAGCACCTACATCACTTCACAGAATCACTTAAAGTATCAAATGAGTTATTTGCAAACCACTTTATAAGCCATGAGGTGCTATATAAGTGGTAGTTGCTAATATTATTGCTATTAACTTTCTGAGATTACACACATATTAAGGGACAAAGTTTACATTTTAGTCTATGTCTTCTGACTCTAAAGTGAGTGTTCTTCCTACTGTTTCAAGTTGTTCAAACCAACCAAACTGTGGGCGCATGGATGGAGGTTAGAAAAAGTGGGATTTTTTTTTTAAGATCAGAACCTACTTCATCCCATTAATGGCATTTAGAATTGTACAGTTAATGAACTCTACAGGTGTCATCAAATGAGAAATATTACTTATTTCTAAATTATATGTGAAAGAAGAGGCATGATATAGAGGCTAAAGCCTGGCCTAAGAGGAAAATTTGGGTTTAAGACTTGTTTCTAACATGCATGTGACCATGCTCAAGTCATTTGATGACTTCATGCCCCAGGCAACTCTCTGGAAGTTAAACAAATTGGTGGAGGGAGTTTCTACCCCAGGAGTTCCTTATGTTCCTTATTTACCCCCTCCTAAAAATGAAAAATAAATTATATTAGAAGTAGTTGCTAATGTTCTTTCATACAAAACAAGATGGCATAGAATAGGTAAAAACACTAGTAACTAGGTAGCTCAGTGGGTAGAACACTGGGCCTGAGGTCAGGAAGGCCTGAGCTCAAATCTGACCTCAGATATTTATTAACTGTGTAACCCTAGGCTAGTCATTTAACCTGCATCTGCCTCAGTTTCCTCAACTGAAAAATGGAGATAATAATAGCATTTATTTGCCAGAGTTGTTGTGGCAATCAAATGAGATGATAATTTTAAAGTCCTTGGCACGTAGTAAGCAATATAGAAATGCTAGCCATTATTGTCATTATTAAGATTCAGGTTTAAAATCCAAAACCTGGACCATGAGGAATCAGTGGAAGAAGTGATTTTTGTTGCTAAGAGATCAGAGGTTCAGCTCAGATTCCTAAAATCTAGCCACTGCTCAGATTCTCATAATATAGCCACTGCTGGGATTCTTATAATCTAGCCACTGGTCAGATTCTCATAATCTAGCCACAGCTCAGATTCCTAAAATCTAGCCACTGCTGAGATTCTTACAATCTAGCCACTGGTCAGATTTTTACAATCTAGCCAATAGCTTACTCATGTTCATACTCCTTAAGAGTCTGCCAATATGGCAGATGTTCTAATAAACCTTGTCTTTGGCTTAAAAAGAGAGATCAGAGGTTCTAGTCGCAGCCTTATGACTAGACATTATGTGACCTTGAGCTGTTTTATCACTCATTCTGTGCCTCAGTTGCCTCATCTGTAAATGGCAATAATACACATGCTGAAAACATGAGCCTAGACTAGGTCATCCTTTGAGGTCATCTCTAAGCCTAAAGTCTATTGTTCTATGAAGCTGTTACTGTACAAGCTCCATTCCTCTACCTGTTTCACAAATCTCTAATATATCCTAGTCAGCCAATCTTTTTGCCTTAACTTCTTTCCCTTGTGATCAAACCAATAAAACACTTTGGGTTTTTCCTTAGATTTTGATTATCACTCCTGCCCCACAGTAGAAGACTGTGAGAACAATGCTGTGGACTCCTTCTGGAAGAGAGCATCCTCACAGGTAAATGCTCAGCTAAGGGAGGCCAGGTGGGACGGATGGCTCCAGTAGTGTTTGAAGCCAAATAGAAAGAGGTGGAGAGAGAGATCACATGTAAGAGCATAAGAGAACTGGCCTGAGTCTTGGAAGATTCGATTCAGGTCCTGCTTCTCCGGTCAAGTCTTTTAACCTCTCAATGCCCCAAGCATGCAGAGAAGATGTCCCTCTGTTTTGGCAGAGGGAGTTTGGGAGTTCCTTCCATCGGTAAAATCACAGGTCTAACAAATAAAGACTTGTGAAGCCACAGTTTCCAAGAGGTGTGCTGAAGTGCTGCAGATAAGGGTTTTTTTTTTCATGGTTTTCTTTTCTTTTTTTTTTTTCCCCAAGGTGGGGTAGATAGGTATAGTTTTCCTTACTCTTAGGCCAGCTAAATCATGCTTTATCTGTTCATGTACAACCTGGAAATGAAGAATATTTCTCATTTAATGATACCTGTAAGGTTTCTAGAGAAACAATCAATCAATAATCATGAAGATGAATATCTGCTAAGTGCTAAAGCTCAGTGAATCCTAATTTCATTTGCTATGTCTTATCTTTGCAAAGGCAAGAAAATCAATGTGGAACGGGAAATGAGGGTGGTAGTGTCCAGTTTGATTTTAGTGCTGTATTTATCAGTGTCCAACAAGTGCATTAGTAATTGTGTAATTAGCAATCCCATTAGTAATTGTGATTATTTGAGAATAAAATAAAATATTTTTTCTTTCAATTTATATGTATTATCTTTCTCAAATGGCTACTAGATTGCTAGGATGGCATTAACAGTAATAATAACGATGGTTAGCATTTATATAGCATATGCTATGTGCCAGACATTGTGCTAAGTACTTTACAAATATTATCTCCTTTAATCCTCACAATAACTGTGGGAGTAGATGCTATTCTTATATACCCATTTTATAGTTGAGGAAACTCAGGCAGATAGAAGTTAAGTGACTTGTCCAAGCTGAGGTGGCAATTGAACTTGGGTCTTTCTGACTCCAGGCCCAATTCTCTACCCACTGTGCTACCTAGCTGCCTATTTAATTGTTTGGACCTAACTATTTAATTAACAGAAGCATTGGGTATGTTTTTTGGCCTAGAGGTACTGTGAAAAAATTACTGAGACACTAAAGGAGGTTACCATGAACTGAGAAAGTTTGGGAACCTCTGCTCATAAGACAATAAGCCTATAGAACTTCTGAATTAGAAGCCCATTATCAGGGACATTATCAGAACCTACTTGGGAAGGCCAAAGAAACTCGAGAATGGGGTGAGAGGGAATAGAGAGAGAATTTTAGATGATGTAATCTCATCATAAGCCTAGAGTTTGGAAATGGTAGTCCTAAAAGCTCTACGGTGTAGAGGCTCAGCTATGCAATTCAGGTGGGTTAACACTCTAAACTTCATTGCAAAATAACTGAAAGCCACAGCAGCTACCTGGGGTGCTCCAAATCAGCCTTCTTGCTGAGGTCTCCTGGGACAACTTGTCTGGGCCAGGCATATGTGGTCTAACACATCAAGTGACACAATTCAGAGATAAGAGACAAAGCCAAAATGCAATTGTGAAGCCATTGCCCTGGGGAAGAAGTATCAGGAAAGAAGTCGCTTGGGAAAGGCCAAAAACATTCCAGAGTTACCAGTCTAGGAAGGGGATTCCCCCTTTAACATCTTCCGGCCTCCTCCAGGTTAGTTAACTTGCTTGCTGAAAGCCAGAATTAAGGAGAGCTAAGGCTGGACTCAGTGCTTATAACGGGGATCAGGAAAGACAACATGCCAGAATCTTATTTTAAGGAACTCAGGAAGGTGGGTAGTTGCAGCAAATTGCTTTGACAGGGCCTACACTGTCTTTTTGAAGCTGTATAATAAGCATCTGGGGCATGGGCAGTAAGAATGGTTCTCTAATGGAATCCCTCCTCCCTTTCCCCAACTCCCACCCCTGAACAATGCACCCATTGCCGCCTCTGTAGCTGGGAAATGCCAGAGAATAGCACTTAGGTTCTACCTCATGAAAACCAGTCTTCTGAAAATTCCTAAAGGACTTGAAGTTTGTCTTTTTCGCTGTTTAGTTTTCATTTTCTTTACCTTACTTTATTTCCTTTTGCTATGTGCTTCCCTGTCCCTGACCCCAGGTATACAGTATCCTCATATCCTTTGCCTAATTCCTTCTATTATGGTGATCATCAACTTTACTCCCAATCTAGACACATACATTTCAAGGCCCTTGCTCTACTTGGTGACAGTAGAGGACAATGGATAAATGAATTCCTGATGATACATGGCAAAGTGGAAATGATAGTAGACTTGGAATTAGAAGAATTGGGTTTGACTCCCACCTTCCCTTACTAGCTTTGTGACCTTGGATAAGTCATTTGATCTTTGTGCCTCAGCTTTTTTATCCATAAAATTAGGGATACTTTTATTTCCTAACCATCAATAAGCATTTATTCCAACTTTACAGAGTGATTCAATTCAATTCAACAATGACTTATTAAATACATACTATGTGCCTGGAACTGTGTTAAACTCTGGGGATACAAAGGCATAGAAAACAGTCTTTACCTTCAAGGAGCTTACATTCTATTGGCAAAAGTGTAGTTGTGAGGAAAACTCTTTGCAAAAAGTATCATATCATATAGCAGCCTGGTTACTACACTCATGTGTAAGGGCAATCTTAAAATGTCACCATAAAATGCCTACTTCCATCCTAAGAGTTTGGGGTAAGTGTAAGAGTTTGGTTTTGATAACTGATGGGATAGACGATGCATATATGTCCTAAAATTAATTACTTGCATCTCCCCTCTATGTGATGGTTAATTAATAATAATTGAGGAAATAACCCGAGCTATATGATTTACTAGCAAAACAGGTATAACAAATAGGTCAAAGGACTCCTCAGTCTCCAAAGACCTGAATACAGAGTGAGACAGATTTTTATGTATTAAAAATAATTAATCAAAGAAAACAAGTTAATTATAAAAAAAATAACCAGGATACAAAATTAGGTAATCTGATTTCTAATTGGAGGGAAGATTGGGAGCTTTCCAAGTTGATAGTGAGGAAGAGTAAGTTTTGGTTAAGTTAAAAGGGGAACAAGTAGGTTTCAAGGTCTTTCTCTTCCCAGAATTAAGAGATGCTGATTAATTGAATTGACCTACATTTATGAAATAATAGATGAAATAATATAAACATCTAGTTTCCCATGGATCATTTGCAGAAAAACCAAATGGAGGAGAATACGTGTGGAAACACAAGATGGAATCAGTGTTCTTGAGATAGAATGTAATCGGTTCTCCTGATTCCCACACCAAACCAACTCTATTTTATTAAGCACCCTGCTATGTGCCAGGGACCACAGTAAATGGTGAGGATACAAAAAGAAGCAAAAGATAGTCCTTGTCTACAAGGAGTTCATAATCTCTTCCACTCTCAAACACATCCGCTTGAAAAAATTTTGATTTCTCCTAAGTGCTGTATTTATCAGTTGCTAATTATTTGATTTTTTTCTATTTTTTATGGTTTTTAATTTTTTAAAAAATTATTTGATTTTAAAAATATTTGTTTTCTTTCACAGTATGCACATGATAGCTCAGGGGTGATACATGTTATGTTGAATGGTTCAGAGCCATCTGGAGCCTATCCAGTAGAGGGGTAAGTGGAAAAGAACTAATACTACATAATATATCAGAGCAGTATCAAAAAGTTGATGGAAAAGAAAAACAGGTGAACTGAGAACCATTACCTGCAAACCAATCCAAATCTTTGCAATGCAAATGAAAACCTTTGTACATCCAGGTAGCAGAAGACCAATGAAACAGCTCTGGGAGCAGAGATGAACCTGCTCCAGACTGACAAAGAGTTCTAGAAACAGAAATTGGTAACTACTTGACTAATATTCTACTTATAACAGTGGCATTTTTCATGGTGAAAAGTTTTAGGGGGTTTGGGTTATGTTAGGGCAGGGGTGGGGAACCTGTGGCCTCGAGGCCACGTGTGGCCAAATTCAACTGAATTTGGATCAAATTCAAGCCAAAGAGCCACAGTTGAGGACCTAGAGGGCCACATGTGGCCTCGAGGCCACAGGTTCCCCACCCTGGGCTAGTGTGTATGTGGGGGGACAAAATGGAGGAGCTCATGAATTTAGAATAAGAAACCACAGCTAACCTTTTCTACTGTCTTGTTCCTTTGGCTTATGGGGAGGTGGAGGTGATCACAGGCTCTCTATGCCTGGGCCAGTGGAGTGCAAGCTTGGGCAGGTCTCGTGGAGGAAGTACCTACCCTAATAAAGTCATAGTTTCTGGAAGTATTGAAGTTAACAAGCCCAGCTGGTAGATTTGGCAACAAATTAGAGCCCTGGTACTTGCCACACCTCTAATACTGAGAGTGTTACGCGCAGGTTATGGGAGTGTCCCCTCCTCCAGTGCTTCATTGTGGTGCTGAGGTGGCCCTCCTTCTTGAAGATTATGCCAAGGGCATGTGAAAGCTGGCAAGCTGCAGCAAGCTGTAGAGACTTTGAGTACTGTCCTGGCAACCAGCCTTGCTGAGCATAGAAAGGATAATTCCCAAGTAGGTCAGGCCCTTGATGATGAATGGCCATGGCAACCCGTGCAGCAAAGGAAAATACAAAAATGGCTCAGAGCGCTCTTCAATGATTGTGGGGGAGGGTGCTAAAAATCACACATTTTGAGATTGTTTATTAACATCTCATGTTATTAACACCCCCCCCAAATTCTGACAGAAGAAAATAATCCATCACATATAAGATATGAAATTTTATAGGCATAAATGTAAAATTATAATTTAGATTTCAAAAATCAGTAACATAAGTATAATTTGGAGACAATATCACTTATATGAGTCATAGTATGGTATAAGATACTAAAACAAAAAGTGAATTTAGATGGCTTTAATAAGAGTATTGTGATCAGTAGAAGGGAGATGATAGGCCCAACTCTACTCTCCTTTGGTTAAGATACATCTTGAAAACTAGGTAGTTTCTGGATATTTGTTTTTAAGGGATATTAATAACTGGAGTAAGTCCCAAGGAGAAAAGACAGACTTTTTTTGGGGGGGGGTTAGGCAATGGGGTTGTGACTTGCCAGGGTCACACAGCTAGTGTTATGTGTCTGAGGCTGGATTTGAACTCAGGTCCTCCTGAATCCAGGGCCAGTGCTCTATCCACTGTGCCACCTAGCTGCCCCAAGACAGAATTTTTTTAAGGGCTATAAAACTATAAGGATTAGGGTGGAGCCAAGATGGCGGAGTAAAAGCAGTGACTTGCTTGAGCTCTCCCCCAAACCCCTCCAAATAAGTATAAAAATGGCTCTAAAATTATAAGGATAATTGCAGAAACTAGAAGACTAAATAAGAAAATTTAGGGTGTATAGGAGTATGATCTTAAAATGATAAAAAAGACTTACATAGAAAAGAGATTAGAAACATTTAAATCATGAAAATAAAATAGTCAAGCCCGCATTTATTAAATGTCTACTCTATGCCTCTGCTAATCAATTTTTAAAATGTATTACACATTCTGAATAGTACCACAATCATGTAAGATCAGTAAGGGGAGGTTATCAAGGACACGGATGTTGGTTAAGTTTAAAGAAGGATTTTCTAAAAATTAGAGTTGTTAAAAAATAGAATGGGCTAACTTTTTAGATAGTGAGTTCTCTATCTCTGGAGATGTCCAAGAATTTTAAAATATGGTAAGACATTACTTAAAAATATAAAAAACATTCTTAGCTCATTATAGAAGGAATCCATCTATCTGGCAGGGGTTTGGACTAGATTATCTCTAAGTTCACTTCTATTATGGGAATTTTTGGTTTCTTTTTATGAATTTTTATTATTCAGGGCTCAGGGCCATTCTTCCTGAAACTTGGTTAACTACAAGCCTGTCTTCTGTTAATATTAAACTTATCTGACCAAAATGTGACTTACGGAGAATAGTATTAAGGGAAGACTTTTGATATTCCTGAGTTAAGAAGCCAAATGAGAGGAAAAAGGGAATATAGTATCTTTAAAACTTCCCCAAAATACTTTAGTTGTGGAAGAATTTCCCTGATATTAAATCTTACTGACATGTAATTCCTTTCCTCTCAATTAGCCCATCATGACTTCTTTAACATATAGCCTTTCAGTTTTGTAAGTAAGATTTTGCAAACTCATTGTTTGATCTAGAACCTGAGTTAGTTTACCTATAGAGTTTATTTAACTAGGTTTATTTCCAGAGGGGATGTATATAACTCTGCTTAAGTAAATTTGCTCAACTTTTATGATGTTGAAGGAAGCATGGTTTATGAAATTAAAAAAAGACTTTTATAGCCTAAAGGAATGTATGAGATTGTAATATGTTAAAAAAAATTTAGTTCTCTTTCTCTCTGACATATTTTTGTCTATAAAACCTTGTCAGAAAATCCTAGTCTCTGTTCAGGGATTATTTTTCTACTCCTCTGAACCTGTGATTAAGCTAAAATCTAAATTTTTACCTGTTCAATATCTGTGTTGTGGTAGATAAATTTAAGCAATTCTTATCTACCACATGAACTTGATAAGGAAGTATTTCTTTCATAACACTTTTTAAATTAACCCTTCTAGTTCAAAGACTCTACGATTATACGTACTGTGCAGTTTAAATATGGAAAACAACCACTGTTCCTTCATTTTTTATGTTTAAGAATAATATTGCTCAGCATTGTTAAGAGATTTTCACATATCCCATTAAAGCCATGTTCAAAGCACGTGGCTTTAAATAACAAGCCTCAAGCCTTTGTTAAGACTATAGTAATTATTTTTCAATCAAGAGTACATAGAACAGAACACTTTTTTTAAAAGTAAAGTATATTAATTTATAATTGAAAAGCAATAGTATGCAAATATATTGGTACCTGAAATGAAAAGGGTGCTTTGAGAATTTAATTTTTTTCTTTCTTTCATTGAGGTTTTTTGCAGGTTATGAGATCCCCAACTTCCAGAAAGATAAAGTCACACAATTTGAGATCTGGGTTATGCATGAAATTGGAGGACCATATTTGTAAGTTAAGACTTTATTTATTAAAAGTGAGTAATTGTTTAGAAAAATAAGTGTACCAAGCTCGTAAACAAGCTATTTAAAAGCATGTGTCAAAAAAATAAAAGTTCACTCCGTGTAAATTGGCAGATTACTCAGGTTTCTAGTCAAATATTAGACAAATAAAGACAAAGATGTTGGTTCTCTGGGAAGATACAGAGATAAAGATAGTGTTATGTAATCAAAAGAGTCCTAGAGTTGGAATCTAAGAAGCTGGATTTTAATCCTGCTCTTCCATTTACTATCTATGTGACATTGGGCAAGTTATTATAGTCTGTGGGTTTCTTGCTAGCCACTCATTTGTTAGGTATATTCACATGAGGGGAAGGGGCAGCATGTTCCCAAGACAGTCTGATCTGTGCCTACCACAGCATAGCTGGTAGTCCAACAGGACCATCAATGTCATAGTCCTTGTGTGATCTTTCCCCTTCCACCTTCAAAGGTTGGGGAAGAAGGTTTGGCAGTGTTCTCCCTTGCCTGACCTACCACTGAGATTGTTTTGTAGTCAGGGCCAGAGGAGAGATGGTTAGCTTTTGAGGATGGTGACCTGGCTGTGGTGAGGGACCAGGTATTAGGGAATTCCTCAGTGTAGAGATTCTAATTTCCTCCTGAAGAGTAATTCTTCCTATCTAGTTTGTTCCAGTGAAGGTTTTTGTTGTTCAGTTATGTCTGACTTTTTGTGACCCCACTTGGAGTTTCTTGGCCAAGATGTTGGAGTGGTTTGCATTTTCTTTTCCAGCTCCTTTTATAGATGAGGAAAACTGAGGTAAACAGGGTGAGGTGACTTGCCTAAGGTCAAATAGCTATATTTAAACTTGGGAAGATGAGTCTTCCTGACTCAAAGCCTAACACTCTATCCACTGGGCTACCTAGCTGCCCCTCCTAATCTCATCAGGCTATCCAGGTAGGGCAGGAATTTATTTTCAGCAATATGTCTAGGTGGGACCTGAGGTGAGATGGAATCTGCATCAGGTTTTTCTTTACATAACCCTGCAGGCTGCATTTTCTTTGACCTCCAAGGTTACTTTTAAATATTTATTTTTATTTTATTTTTATTTTTATTTTTTACTTTTAAATATTGAAAGGGGGAGAGAAGACGGTTCCCTAAATTCACAGCAATACAGGTTTTGTCCATTTCCTCTGCACAGAGTTGTTGTTGCAGATGTGAAGCTCATGGTAAAGGGATGATATGGGCCACATTAGCTGGAAGAATGGGTCACTTGGTTTGTGCCCCATATTCTTGGCCCTCTTAGCACTCCATTATACTCATGCCCTGCCCCACCTTGCTGAGTTGGTGGTCTATCATCTCCTTGCCAGAAGACACTTTTCTGGGAAGCCAAGAGGCCTTAAGCTTTTGAAGCTGTTCTGGAAATCCTTCCGCAAAGCTGGGAGTTGGGAGGAGTGGGAGCCTTGCCTGGGTCTTGCAACCAAGAAGGCTTTCAAATGGTAATGTTTTCATACTTAAGGTGACTACTTCCAACCTAATCAAGAAGGTGAATGTAGATATAAATTTGGAGCAGAAACTTTGAAAGGAATTACCTAAAATGTAAATTCATTCAGTAGTAGACATGACTATACCATTAGAACTCCAGTTTGTTGAGGCTTAAAGAGATTTGCTGTGAGATTTGCACGTAAATGAGAACTTTGAGATTTTTTTCATTTTTATTTTGACTTTAACAAACTCCAAGTAAAATGGGCATTTCCATATTCACAGTAGAACAGATTAAGAAATTATACCCCTGAAACTGAAGATTTCTATTATGTAGAGCCTGCTTTTCTTGCTAAGTATATAATAAATTCAAACTGTAGCCTTCCAAATCTGACAAAGCTTGTCTGTGATTCTTTCTAGTTTTCCTTCTGTTCTCTACCTTTAAAAAATGCCTCAATGGTGCTTTTTCTTTTCTTTTTTTCCTCATCCTATTTCTATCATCTCTTGGCCTCCCACTCACACCTCTCCCCATGGGGAGAGAAAAAGTGGGAATAATTTTGTAAAAGAGGCAAATGGAGAAAATGTGCAAAGGTATTTAAAAAGGAAAAGTTAGGGGCCAACAGGAGGAAGCACACATTAGATCCGTGTTTTGGGAAACAGAAGGGGAAAGCCCTAGATGGTTTTCTTATCTACAGCTAAAAGGTGAGACTGAAAGGTAGGGGAGAAAGTTCTTCTCCGAATAGTAGAAAAAGCACTGACTCCCCTTAGAGAGGATCTGGGCTCAAATCTTAGCTCTAATGCTTATTAGCTGTGACCTTAGGCAAGTCATTTAATTTTCCTGGCCCTAGTTTCCCCATCTGTAAAATGAGGAGGTTGGCCTGTGATTCCCTTCTAATCTATTCCTTTGGTTTCTTTGAAAAGGCCCTCTTGACCTACTGAAGTTTCACCCCTGACTGAGAGCACTTCGGAAGGCATTTTATGATGATAAGTTTGGGTCAGTGGTTACCTGTCCTCAATATAATGCCTACACATTGATGGAGCTATTTTCTAATCTTGATTTAAACTCAAAACCTTCTCCCCTTTTTAATTCAAACACTTCTTGAAATCCTGCTTCCTTCATTCCATTTCCCCTCCTAACTGGAAAACATGTATAATTTTATAATTCTCTCTGTAGTACACTTTCATAGGAGAGAAAATGAATCTCTTATCCCACATAAATCCATTCAGGTTTAAAGGATAATAATAAACTAGGAGTAACCTAGAATTCTAGTACATTCATCTCATTCTATAGAAAAGGAAACTGAGAACCAGAGAGTTCAAATGAGTTGTTCAAGGTCATACAATAATAAGTAGCAGAACCAGGATTACAACCCACGATTCCAACTTCTGCAAATCCAATCTTTTTTCTACTCCAGAAAACCTTATGCCATAGTGACTTTCACCTCTTGCTATCTTCCATACTACATGAGGAGATAATAAATTTCCCTACAAGAAGCTCGTTTGCCTGTTCAGCACATTTATTAACATCTCTGTTTTTTCTTAAAACTTATTTAGACTCTCAATGCTCAGATGGCAAGAATTATATCTGTTTAACTCACTTTCAGGCAACTGTCAGCATGAGATGAATTTATTGTTACTTTGACAAGTAATAATACCTCTCACAACAAAATGTACAAAGTCAGATTTAATATATAAATGCTCTTGATAGTGGTGACTCATTTAACATAAAGTTGGCCAAAAATCAATGACAGAGGCATCATGGTACAGAAGAAAAGAGTACTGGATTTAGAATCAGAAGTCCTTCAAGGATTTACATTGGCAGGGAGCAAGTTTACAACATTGCTCCTCTGGTCAAAAGCCTGTTTTTTTAGAGTCCTTCCCAAATACATAACACTCTGCTAGGTGAGGGGAAAAGACATTTCTGAACTCTCAGTGCTCACAGTCTTACTGGGGATTGAGAAGGAGCTACAATGGCTCTTCATTATCTACTACATCAGTGGCTCTGCCTTAGTCTGACCTTCTTCCAAAATTACCTAGCACTAGAGGAAGAATCCTGCCCTAAAGGATGATATCATAGCTCCCCAGGACCTGCTACAACTTTGGTGGGTCTTGGTGCCCTCCAATGGTGCATTGGGATACATTATGTAAATCAATTATATCTATAAGAAATAAAGATTTTCCAACAACCACCATGAGTTACAAATCTACAAGACATATGTAGGTTCTTTTCACATCCCTCCTGTGGCATAAGGGAAATCCTAGTGGTAACTTTGGGTCCATGAGCTTTTAAAAAATTTATATTTTGATAATTGTACTTCAACATAATTGATTTCCTTTGTAATCCTACATATTTTATTGTATATATTTTTAAAATATTATTCTGAGAAGGGTCCATAGATTTCACCAGCCTACCAAAGAGAGGCCCATGACAAAAATAGGTGTAGCCGGTTTCCTATCAGCCACAGTGGGGTCACCGCTGATTATTACAGTTTGTGGTAATGAATCATCCCAATCAAGTTGGTCCAACAGTCAGGAGAAGGTCCTTAAGAGTTGAAATTTTATTTTACAGAGAATCTTGTGGGGAAGGCAGTGTGAAAATACTGGAAAGGAGACTGAAAAATATGGAGTTTAAATATGAATGCATTAATGATTACAGGTAAATGGAATCTGTTTGGTGGATATTTAGAGGGATATTCATATCCTGCCCAAGGTTGTATTGGCTAATTGATAAGGTAATATTGCTGATTACTAAGTTAGTGTTGCTTAATGGTTTGTTACTGGGTCTGGAAGACAGTATTCCATAGTCCAAAGAACTTTTACTACTGAAGGGGATATTTCTGTCAGAGCCTATCTACTTAACCTCCCCATTTTCTTCCATGTCCCTTCCCAGTAATATTGTCTGTGGTTCCCAGTGCAAGATATCTACTAACTATCAGCATTACATCATTAATAAGAGAGGAAGCAGGAATCAGAGAATACCATGATGATGGAGCTGAATGAGAGGGTACATGACAGACTAGGAGTTGGGAAGAACTGAGTTTGAATTCTTTCTCAGATACTTATTAGCTGTATGATCTCAAGCAAGTCACTTTACTTCTTGATCTCTTTAGGTGCAAAATGGTGATAATAATAGCACCTTGCAAGCTTGTTTATTATTATTTTATTTGCCATGAAGCCTTCTCTGAGTAATCTAAGCCAGCCCCTTTTCCTTTGTTAAACCATTTCACTTAGTACTCTGCAGTTTTGCGTTTAATCATTTTATGTGTGTTAGGTCTGTCCCCTTAACTGGGTAAGGAGTCCCTTGATAATCAAGTCTTTACAAGACTTTCTTTGCATTTCCACAACACATGGCACAGTGCACAGCAGGTGCTCCATAATAAAATAGGATCATGGCATTTAGATATGGAACAGATCTTAACGATGTTTAGTCATTTTCAGTCCAACTCTTCATGAACCTTTTTGGGGTTTTCTTAACAAAGATACTGGACTAGTTTTTTTTTCTTTTTTTTTGCAGGGGGGTGTGCCTAGGCAATGGGGTTAAGTGATTTGCCCAGGGTCACACAGCTAGTAAGTGTTATGTGTCTGAGGCCGGATTTGAAGTCAGGTCCTCCTGAATCCAGGGCTGGTGCTCTATCTACTGTGCCACCTAGCTACCCTGATACTGGACTAGTTTTGCCATTTCCTTCTCTAGCTCATTTTACAAATGAGGAAACTGAGGCTAACAACGCTAAGTGACTTGGTCAGGGTCACACAGCTAGTGTTTAGGGTAGGACTTGAACTCAGGTCTTCCTGACTCCAGGCCTAGTACTCTTTTCACTGTACCTCCTAGCTGCCCTAAGAAGAGACCTTAAAGATCATCTAATTCATTAACTTTGTGTTCACTAACTTAAAAAAAAATCAATAATTGCTTTTCATCATAATTGATTTTCTTTGTAATCCTATGTACTTTATTGTATGTTTAAAAACATTACTCTGAGAAAGGTCCATAGATTTCACCAGACTGCCAGAGGGGCCCATGACCAAAATAAAAAATAGTTTAATATCCCTTGATCTAGTCTAGTTCTATCATTTTACAGAAGGAAATGCTGAGGCCCAGAAAGAAGTCCCTCAGCCAAAGTCACATGGGTAACCTAAGTTTCTGATGCCAATCTCAGGGTTCTTTTACCATACCACCAACTCTTCAGAAGTTAAATGGGACAATATGTTGACTAACAGAAGTGGGGTAGCTGATAAAGTGCTAGTTTCAGCATCAAGAAGACCTTGGGTGGGGCAGCTAGATGACACAGTGATAGAGCACCAGCCCTGGAGTCAGGAGGATTTGAGTTCAAGTCCAGCCTCAGACACTTGACACTTACTAGCTGTGTGACCCTGGGCAAGTCACTTAACCCCATTGCCTGGCCAAAAAAAAAAAAAGACCTTGGTTCTAATTCTGCTACAGATACTTAATAGCTGCGTGACCTTGAGTAAGTCATTTAACCAATGTGAAAAATGATTTTTCTTAGTAATCATTATCTTGGAAACTCAGAGCTTCTCCCCAACCTCCTTCTTTCAAAGTATATTTTTTCTTCAGAAGGACATTTCTGATAATGAGATGGTGTTGAGTCTCCTTACCCTGGTCAAACCCCAACCCAAGCCTGAATTGATTTAATCAAAGGTAGGGAAGTTCCAGTGTTCTGCTCAGGCTTGGGTGGAGACAGATTCTTCTGTGTAGATAGCCCAAGGCTGGGAGTGGTTTGGTATGGTTAGGGAGTGGTCTGATAAAAAGATATTTCCTCTGTCCAGAGGTAAAATGGGGTGATATCAACCCTTGTTGAAAAGGCATATAAACTGGGTACCTCAAACCCCAAATCGATCCCAGTTCTAAACTGGCTCCCTTAGGGGGGCTCAGTCTTTGAAGGCAGCTTTGCATGCATGCTACCGGCTTGAGAGAAGTAAAAACATGGACTCAGACAACCTAATTTCATTTGTCTTTCTTAGATCAAACTCTGCCAAGTTGACACCTAAGACTCAGGTTCCCTGTTCTGTAAAATGAGGATAATAACACCTCCTCCCTCACAGAGAATCTCCTTGCAAGGATCAAAAAAGATAATGTATTGACTGTTAGGCAGTGCCAAGGACCAGACTCTGGCACCTGTACTCTACCATCCTTTCCATATCTTTCTCAGGGGGTGATAATCAAATCAACATTACCTTTGCACTACTAAGTATGTGACAATCTACTCCCCTACGGCTGTCTTTAGTATCCTTGCCCTTCTGAGCTGTAAGGTGAGCCAGGCCAAAGTTCTTTTTTTCATCACCACCTTTCCTTGAACCTATCCAGGTTCCCATCCCATCCGTCCGTTGTACCCTATCCCATCCTTCCGTTGTGGCCTCTGGAATCCCTGTTCTATTTTTAAGAAGTTGCCCTTCATATTAGACCTGTGCCTTTGATTCAGAAATTATTTTGTATTTATTTTTATGTAAATGTACTTTATGCAATGGCTACCATTTACCTAGGGCTTGAATGCTTACTAAGTGTTTTACACACGTTAAATCATTTTTATCCTTGTAACAGCTCTGCAAAGAGAGGTGCTATTGTTGAAGTTTAGGGGTTCTGGGACTCCAAAATCACAACTTGTGGGTCCTGACCAAAAGAATTAGACCCAAGCCTTCTTTCAGCCAAAGACAAGGCTTATTAGAACAGCTGTCATATTGGGCAGACTCTTAAGGAATCTGAGCTGTGGCTAGATTTTAAGAATCTCAGCCCCTTGATAGAGACAAGGTGGACCTCATATACAGAAAGACTGTGGGAGGGATCTAGGTGCGGCCAAGTAGTTTGAGGTGACTGAAGGGGGGGTCCAAGGAGGATCTGGATGGGACCAGCCAGTAAACTGGGGTGAACAGAATGCCTGGAACCTGGACTACATGGCCAAGGGAGAATGGAGTCTAGCTAGGATTAGGGCTAGGCTAGGTTAAGGGTAACAGAATTGGGAGATTGGGAGTAGCCACAATGAAAGGCCATTTGATAGGATTATAGCCTCAGGGGACTGCCAGAGATTTGGCGGTTTTTTCCTTTTTAGGGTCCAGATCCCAACCCCATCATTATTATTATCCCCCATTTTACAGATGAGGAAACTGAGACAGATAGAGTGACTTGCCCAGAGTCCCATAGCTAGTAAGTGTCTAAGGCAGGATTTGAACTTAGATCTTCCTGCATCCAAGTCCCATTCCCTATCCACTGGGTACATATTGCTTTTCCTCAATAAAATATACACTCTTTAAGGGTAAAGACTGTTTCATTTTGTCTTTATATCCACAGTGTCTGGCACAAAGTACCCACTTAATAAATGCTTGTGTCAAACTTGACACAAGTTTGCTTTGCAAACTTGAAAGTGTGATGTTAGCTATTATTATTAACTCTTTAAGCTGCTTCCCCCCTCCTTTAAGCTGCTATTTGTAAAGCACTTTACCTGCTATAGAAATTCTAATCATTATTATTATTTCTCTCTAAAGCCTTAGTGATGAAAAACAAAGCAGTAGTAAATGACAAACACATTCATTTTAAGGACAAGTTTTTTTTCCCTCCTTAACTTAATAGATTAAAATAGATGTCATCCTTAAAAACAAAAAGAAAACCTCAAATAAAGTATCCCACATCATAACCCTGTTAAGGCTCTGAGAGCTCTCCCACTTCTGCCTCCTCTCAGGGAGGAGAGGTCCCTGAATATCCAGTGACTGGCAGCAGGAATTAAAGAGTACAGAAGGTTCAGTGGAGTTATTCAGGCTCAAACGGGTCTTCTCCTGTTCTCTTGGGAGTAACAGTGGAATACCACATTGCATCATGGACTTTGCCAATCTAGAACACATCCAGAGAAAGGTTAAGTATGATTTTAGAATGGCAGAGGGTCTTGAAACCACATCACAGGGGAACTCCTGGGCATTTTTAGTCCAGAGAAGATAAGACACAAAGGCTATATGTGATAGGTACCCTTAAATATCTGAAGGGTATTCATAGAAAAGAAGGATATGATGTATTCACTGTAGTTTCCACAGACAGAACTAGGATTAGTGGCATGAGTGTGCTGGTAAATGTTTAACTGGCTGCCCCTTCCCCCAAATGTAGGAATGACACACTTTAAGATTCAATTTGCATTAAAATTTTCTCCATTGCTTCTTGTGTCTGGACAATCAACAAAACAATAAATCGAGCCTCAGTTTGTAGGGTTTGCTGATTTCCAAGGTGTAAACGTGCACGTTGAAAATTTAACAGTGGGGAAGAGCTGGCTCCACCATGTCCAGACAGTGGGTAGAAGGTACAGTGATCTTTCTAATGGGTGGAGCTGTCTGAAAAGGTAATGGTCAAATGGTGAGACCGGCTGGTGCCTGGAAGTGTTCAGGCAAAAGCTGGTACATTCAGCATGACTAAACAAATTCAGGCTTCAGGCAGAGGGCGGATCTTAGAGGATCTCCCAGGCTGTTTCCTGCTCTGAGGTTCTGTGATTCTCTGAGGCCCTCAGGTGGTCACTTGGGAGAAGCTGTGGGACCACAGAAAAAACTCATCTGGGAAGAAAAGGTAGTCTGCTGCAGCCAGGAGGAGATTACATTCAAGGCAGAAAGAGAAACTTTATTATTTTTAAAAATATTTATTTAAAGCATTCAAATTTTAAAATTTTGAGTTACAAATTCTCTCTCTCCCTCTACCCCATCCTCCACTTTTTGAGAAGGCAAGTAATATGATGTCAGTTATACAAATGAAATCATGCAAAACATATATCCATATTAACCTTGTTGCAAACCACAACCAAAAAAAAATCAAGAAAAATTTTTAAAAGTGAAAAAATTATGCTTTAGTTTGCGCTCAGAGTCCATCAATTCTCTCTCTGGAGTTGGATAGCATTTTTCATCATGAGTCCTTTGGAATTGTCTTGGATGTTGTGAAATAGAAACTTTCAATAAAATCAGAATGATTTCTTCTTACAGACCTGTGAAGCTCCTGAAGTGCCTGGACTATCCTGCCCATGCTGACTGCATCTTTAATTCGTAAGTCATCCTCTGACCCCTAACCAGTGCCACACCTACCTAAGAAAGTTGGGAGTTAGGGTTTACACTGTACTTTTTGCATGATGAGGCAGGAAGAGCTCTGTACCTGGAGTCAAGAGATCTGGGTGCGAATTCCACCTCTGACATTGCTAGATGTGTGATACAGGCAAGTCCTTTCAACTCTCCGAGCCTCAGTGTCTTCAATTGTAAAATGGGGACAATGATACTTGCAAGTTTATGTGTGTGTGTGTGTGTGTGTGTGTACATGTGCATATTTTGTTGTTGTTTAGTTGTGTCTAGCTCTTCATGACCCCATTTGGGGTTTTCTTGGCAAAGACACTGGAGTGGTTTGCCATTTCCTTCTCCAGCTCATTTTACAGATGAAGAAACTGAGGCAAACAGGGTGAAGTGATTTGCCCACAGGGTCACACAGCTAGGAAGTGTCTGAGGCTGGATTTGAACCCACAAAGATGAGTCTTCTGCACTCCAAGCCCAATATTCTATCCCCTGTACCACCTAGCTGCCCATTTTGCTGTCATTGTGCAGTCATTTCAATCATGCCCAACTCTTAGTGACCCTATTTGGGTTTTTTTTGGCAAAGAAAAAAACTATAAATACATACATACACACACTATACAATATACATATATACATATACCTAATATACACACATACATATATACATGTGTTATATATGCACATATACATATGTGCCTAGATATAATGTGCTTTGAAAACTTTCAAGTGACATAAAAACATCAGCTATTGTTATTCTTTTTTAATTGAAACAAGACTTGGAACAGTTTTTCTTGTTTCCTTAAGAACAGCAACAACAATAAACCACGAGCATGGTGCTGTGGACCTAGAGATGGATTTGGAACCTGGAGATGAGTTTGAATTGCAGTTCTGCTACTTACCATCTTCGAGCCTTTGGGCAAGTGAGCTTCTCTGGGTCTCAGTTTCCATATCTATAAAATGTGGCAGTGGGCCCAGATGGTCCCTAAAGTTCCTTCTAGCTCCAATGCTCTGACCAAACATGAGATTTTGGATGATGTGTCCTCCTCCTCAAGCTACTGAAGGAAATGGAGGAACAAAGATTAAAATGGCTTTACAGAAGCTTCATGGCATATTCACTGGAAAATCAAGACCACCATGCCCACCTGGCAGGTCATTTTCTATCTTCAACCCTCAGATTCCTCATCTATGAAACTGGGGTTGGACTAGATGACCTCTGAAGTCCTTTCAGTTAGAAATCTATGATCCTGTCCCATGATACACAAAAATCTTAAAATGACAGTATACATCTTGATTTACTAAGATGAGTTCGTTTCACAAAGAAATTATTCACTTTATGAAAAGATTTTCCAAAATTTATTTTAAATTGGGTAATTTGTCTTTAAAAAATCAGTTTATAGGGGCAGCTGGGTGGAGCAGTGAATAAGAACACCAGCGCTGGAATCAGGAGGACCTGCGTTCAAATCTGACCTCAGACACTTGACATTTACTAGCTGTATGACCCTGGGCAAGTTGCTTAACTGCAGTTGCTTTGCCAAAAAAAAAAAAGTAGTTAAAAAAAATCAGTTTATGTAACGCATATATTGTATAAAGCAAAGTAATCTTGTGCAAGTATTTGTCACGTGAATGAGAAACCTCAGGAGGTAGATGGGGTACAAGTAAAAGCTGATGGTGGGCTCTGCCTTGTTTCCTGTAGCTGAGGTATCAGGCATTCCCAGACAGAGCCAGGATAGCTCAATAGAAGTGTTTCAATGGCAGCATTAGATTCATCAGCTAATAGATTTCTATTAGTATTTATTTCATCCTGTACCTTAAAATTTCCAAGGTCCAAGCCTGTCCTTCGAAACAGAGTTCCTATTGGCCAACCTCTCCCTGCGGTTGGGAATAGAGGCAGGATAGACTTTTCTTTCTATACCAGCTGACCTATGGCTTTCTTTCCTTTTGTATTTTCAGAGCGGCAGAGTCAACGCAACAAAGATTCCCATCTCTTTTTGGAGGAAAATGGGACCCCAGCCTTATGTTTTTTCTTTTCCTGACACTGGCTTCAGAAATTCAACTTTAACTTCTTAATGAAATGAGAGATTTTCTGAGAGTGATCCACCCCTAAAAGAGACTTTAGGACTGGACTGGGCCCCTGCACAAAACCATTGATTTCCTTTTCATAGCAGATAATAACTTATTGGGAGTGACAATAGCCTATAGCTTTGTATTACCCTTCCCCATCCAAATAATTACTCTCTAAATCATGGAGGTTTTAGATGCCTCAATTAATATACAGACATTTCCAGATTTATTTTTTACTTTTTACTTTTTCAAATAAAATTTGTTATTTTTCTAGCTATATGAAGTAATCTTGTGGTAATTTGGTATAGCACTGAAAAAGTAGATTAACTTGGATAGTACTGTAATTTTATTACGTTGGCTTGGCCTACCCATGGGCAATTAATAGTTATGTCTCCAGGTGTTAAGATCTGTCTTTATTTGTGTAAAGAGTTTTGTAGTTACGTTCATATAGTTCTTAGATAGATCTTGGCAGGTAGATTTCCAAGTATTTCATATTTTCTGTAGTTATTTTAAATGGAATTTCTTTTCTATCTTTTCCTTTTGCATTTTGTTGGCAAAATACAAAAATGCTGTTAATTTGTGTATATTTCTTTTATGTCCTGTAAATTTACTGAAGTGTTTTCATTTTTTAATTCAATTTTCCAGAGTTTCCTAAGTCAATCATCATATCCTAAGTTAAATTTTAAAAAGATATGGACAAAAGATGAAAGCTAGGGCAGGTAACTCAGAATGAGCCCCCACTGGTGAGAAAAGTCAAGGATAACAAAAATGTGGTTTTGGGGAAAGGAGGAATATGAAAAAAAAGGATAGAGTCAGTGCTTAGGTTACTAGGAAACCCATAGGACAATGATTCAAGAAAATTGGAGGCAGTGAGATTTCATGGACTTAGCTTCTTAAGCTAACCCTTCCACCCACCCTTACCCCTTTGAAAGAGACTTGCAGTTAGAACAACCAGGAAGAAATGGCAAATGGGAGGATGGGAGAAGATAATTGAAAGCAATTGTACAGATGACGTGCTAAGTTGGAGGAGAGGTTGGGAAAGATCACATTCAGAGGCTATTTGCTGACCAAGGATCTATAGAAAACCCATGTGTTGCCAACCCAGAGTAAGTAAGGAGGGGAATGGTAAATGTTCTTCTCTTCCTTCTCCTTCTTATTTCCATTTCTCTAACTCAGAGAAAGCAAAACTCTCTGGAATTAGTTAATTCCATTATGTCTGTAATCCATGTTTCCCTTAAATGTTTACATTTCTAATGCTTCTAACCTGTGATAAAAACATTAGCCAACATAAATTCCAGCTCATTGTTGTATATTAATTAGTGTTCATGTATCTAGGTGAAAGGATGGGGTGTATGGACAGGTAGAGTTTCCTTTTCAGAAATGAAAGACTTAGAGATGTCTAATTGAATTAGGCTGGGAGCTTGCAGTTAAAGTTCAGACTCACTGAGGGACAAAGTGGGAAGACTGGAATTATACTTGGCACACCTAATAAAGAACTTGAAACTAGGGCAAACAGTAAAATTTGAGTCTATTAAAAAAAATCCCAGAATAAGCAATGTTGGGGAAGCCATGTTGGTACTCTGATTTTGAAAAGAAAACCATGACTCTATGAAAAGAGGAATAAGGAAATTCCCAAGCATGCTCAGACAGGACCTCTGGCTCAGGGCACTAAGAACATCTCAGACCGCTGGCACTTGGTGGCTTATACTTGACACAGAGAAGGTAAAACTCTATTTAAAAAAAAATAATTTTTTTAGCTTTCAACATTCACTTACACAACCTTTTGAGTTTTAAATTTTCTCCTCCTCCCCTCCTGCCTCCCTCCTCCCTCCCTCCTCCCTTCCCTTATATATCTGATATAGGCTGTACATATACATTCCTATTAAACATGTTTTCTCATTAGTCATGTTGTAAAGAAGAATTAGAACCAGTAGAAAGAACCACAAGAAAGAAGAAACAAAAGAAAAGAAAAGAAAAAAAAAAGAGCAAATAGTGTGCTTTGATCTGCATTCAGACTCCATTGTTCTTTCTCTGGTTGTGGATAGCATTTTCCATCATGAGACTTTTGGAGATGACTTAGATCCTTGCATTATGAGAAGAGCTAAGTCTATCAAAGTTAGTCACTGCACATTGCGGCTGTTACTGTGTACAACTTTCTCCTTGTTCTGCTCACTTTACTCAGCATCAGTCCATATAAGTCTTCCCAGGTTTTTCTGAAATCCACCTGCTTACTATTTCTTATGGAACAATAGTATTCCATTACATTCATGTACCACGACTTGCTCAGCCATTCCCCAATTGATAGGCACCCCCTCAATTTCCAATTCTTTGCCACCACAGAAAAAGCTGCTATAAATATGCATTTTTTGTACATCTGGATCCTTTTCCCATTTTTATGATCTCTTTGGGATGCAGCCCTAGAAGCAGTCTTTACTGGGTCAAAGGGTATGCACATTTTTAAAGCCCTTTAGGTATAGTTCCAAATTGCTCTCCAGAATGGTTGGATCAGTTCACAACTCCACCAACAATGCATTAGTGTTCCAATTTTCCCACCTCTTCGACAACATTTATCATTTTCCTATTTTGTCATTAAAACTCTATTCTTACTTGATTTTTTTCCCCCAGCAAGAATGATCTTGAGGCAGAACTAAAATGGCTAGCATAATGTTGACACCTATGCTACATAGTGAAATAGTTAGAGAAATTGCTAAATTGAGAATTGAGAAATTCATGTTCAGTACCATGCCCCAGGTACTGAAAGGATCAGCAGATACAACAACTAAGCCATTGGTAGTGATCTTTGAAAACTTAAGGGAAATAGGAATGTTGCTTCAAGACCAGAAAAAGACAAAAAGAGAAAATAATGGAGTCTACAAACTATAGACCAGAGAACTTGACTTAGATTACAGGAAAAAGTTTAGAACATGTTATCAAAGGGACAGTTAGAGAACATTTAGAAATGTTACAAAGAGGGATGAGTGGAACAATAATGGGTAAGGATAGCTGGTCATGATGACAGGACAAAAGCTTTTCTTGGCTTTAAGAATAAGTTATGCCAAATTAATCCATTCCTTGGACTTATAAACATGACTAGGTCTCTGTTCTTTTTTTAATCTTTCACTTAGGAAGAATAAACACGTATACAGTTGGGTACAGAAGTACATTTCATTCATTCAACAGGGAAATAGGAGGGAAATATGAGAAAGGTAGAAGGAGAATTGGAGGATGTTAGATTAAGGGAGGGATCAGTCCCAGGCAAAGCAAGCTGTAACTGAGGAGGTACAAAATATTTACGTCTCTTTTGAGGTAACAAAGACTGGAAATCTGAGAGAGTGCTCATAAACTAAGGAACTGGTGGACAATTTATGGTATATAGATATGATTGAATATTATGATCTCATAAGAAAAGACAAAGGTGGTGTGGTTTCAGATAAACCTGTAAAGATTTATATGATCTGATACCAAGTGAAGTGAACAGAATCAGAAGAAATGTTTACACAATGACAGCAACTTGGTAAAGGCAAACAACTTTAAAAGAATTAGGAACTCCTATTAGCACAAAAAGCAATCAGTATTCCAGAGGACAAATGATAAAACATACTACCTCCTGATAGAGGTGAAGGACTCAGTGCAGAATGAGACAAATAACTTCTTTAGACATGGCCAGTGTGGACATTTGTTTTGATTGACAATACATGTCTGTAATAGGGTTTGTTTTTCCTTAATACTCATCCATTGCCTGCTCCTCTCCCCCATGCTGGATTGGGGGGAGGGATGGGTGAGAGGGCATATTTTACTGATTGAAAAAATAAAATGTAATTTAAATAATAAAAATCTTTCACTTGACCCCAATCCACTAAAGGTATCATCTTATGTCTTTGTTCACCACCAAGCCAGCAACCAAGAAAGAGCCATCTTTATGTTCATCCTAACTTGTTGCTTCTACTTCCTCACTTCCTAATCTTATCAAATTTATCCAGCTCTTGCAATTCAACATGTCTGAATTGAACTTATCATCTCTACAAATTCCCCCCTCCTCCAAATGTGTCTTTTTGTATTGAGGGCACTATCATCATATGCCATAATTGTTCAGCTATTCCCCAGTTGATGGGCACCCCCTTAGGGACCAGTACTTTGCTGCCACAAAAAGAGCTGCTGCAATATTTTTGCATATATGGATCTTTTTCTTGGTGGTATAGGGAAGTAGGCCATTTTGGAAGGAGTGTAGTGCTTGAGGGGGAACAAGGTGAAATTCATCTGCAAAAAACAAATTGGAGACTGATTTTGAAGGAACCTCTATATCCAATGACACCAAGACATAGCTATATCTCAGTTAAGAAAAGAAAATTGACACCACACAGAAAACTTTTGCCCATAGAACTTTAAACATGCACTTTGAGCTTTTATTCAAATAGCCAGTCTGTGAAGGTTTTTTTTGTTTAAAAGGTAGAAAAGTTCTCCTGCTGAACTGCTGGTGGAGAGAGAGGTAGGAATTTCACTCCTTCTCCTCTATCCCACCTCCATCTTTGGAAGTGAGTGTCTCCATCTTTTTAATCACTCCCATTCTGCTCCCACAGATGGGACCTACCCTCTAGTTACTGATCTGTGCTCCACTCCACAGAGATGTTTCTCTGAGCTTACCTGGAATAGAACAATGAGGGAGGAACTAACAGTGAGAAACCCCACAAGCCCTACTACCAGAAAGTGTGAATAGGCATGCCACATTCCATGAGAAGATGTCCTTTTGTCTCCAAACTATGGCTCACTTGTGTAATCTCATCAGGTAGATTGGGGAACTATTTCAAATGATTAATGATTTCTCTGATAACCCCAACTTACAGAGAAGTTAAGTGACTTATGCTAAGTCACAAATCTAGTAAGTAGCAAGACAACTCAGGGCATCTGACTTTAAGCTCTTTCCTCTTTGCAATTACATCATCCTGATATCACAGTAATATGGTTAGAAATTATGATTCCAGAGGACTGAAGATGAAGTGTGCTACCTACCTCTTTATAGAGATGTGATAGATTCAGGATGCAGAATGAGACACATATTTTTGGATAGGCCAGTATCATTTATGCTTAACAATGTATTTGTTATAGGGGTTTTTTTTAATTCAATAGGGAGACGGAAAGGAAAGAGGGGGAGGAGAGAGAGAGAGAGAGAGAGAGAGAGAGAGAGAGAGAGAGAGAGAAGAGAGAGAGAGAGGAGAGAGAGAGAGAGAGAGAGAAGAGAGAGAGAGAGAGAGAGAGAGAGAGAGAGAAGAGATGCTTGTTATTTTAAAAAACTCAATAAGCTGGTCAAATTTCTCATTTCCTGTTATGGCCAGTACACTTCAGATTACACTGACTTTGAAAGGAATGTAACAGTAAATTTATATCTTCTGATGTACAGAATACTTCTGCAGAGCCTAACCTGGTATCTCAGTGTAACTTTGAGGTAAGGGTTAGATACTTTGGTATCTTCCTTAGTGCCTAGAAAACTACTAAAGGTAGAATGATTCCTAAACAAATACTAGTTGAATTTGAGGGGTGTTGAGAGTCTTGCTTGCTCCAAAGTAACTCCGTTATCAAGTTATACCTGCAATTGTCATCTTGGAGGGGATAACTTTAGTAATCCACTGGATCTGAGTCACAAGAGTAGAGACAGAACTGGTTTCAAATTCCGCCTCTGAAAATTAATGCTTGTGTGACCTGGGATAGATAGCAGCTTCTCTGAGTGTCAATTTCCTGATCTGTAAAATGAGTGTAAAAATATCTAGGATATTTCTTTGATAAGATTATCATAAGGACCAAATTAAAAAAATATATACATAGTGTACTTTGCAAGCCTTAAAGTGCAACATAAATACAAGGTGCTGTTATTAGGACTGTTTTCACATATGTAACTATTGTGTCAGAAGTTACCATGACATGAAAGGTCTGGGTTTAAGAAATTTGTTTACCCTTGACAGGTAGCCCTCACCCAGAAAATTTGGAAAAATCTGTATCTGACATCATCCAATAGGGTGGCATCAATTCACTTTGCAGTTCACAGTTCATAGGGAAAAAAAACTGATTACAGATTTCTTGGACTTTAACGACACTTTTCAGTGTTCTGTATAGTCTCAGTTCCAGCAATGACTCAGAAAAGGTCGCAATAGAGCTGCCTCCTGAAGCTCTTCATTGAGTCCAGGAATGTCCAACATTGTTCCCTTTGCAACTCTTTCTGCAGTTTCCCATAATTCACACAAGGTGGCATCAGGCATCACTCATATACATCCCAGGCTTTATCAGAACATTTTTTTTGGAGGGGGAGTCATAGAGCTTTGCTCTGTCCAGTGCAGACAGGAAGCTCTCCAGAACACTCTTGCCTGTGAATAGAAACAGTTCTTCCTGCATCACAGTTTTTGTGTGTTTGAGGATGGGAGGAGGGTACCTTTTTCTATTGTGACCTCTCATTCTCTCCTATTCAAAAGCCAGAGCTGAGATTAGTGAGTGATTGCAAGTTCACATAGCCTAGTGCAATTCATGCATGCAAGCATATGCATTTACTTATTCTTTCTCCTGTTCCAATATCCCTCCAGTACTCGTGGGACTTACAGACATCATTCCTCTTCTAATTGTTCCCCCAAATTACTCAATTTTTGAAACTGCAAACTTTTGTTTTTTAAACTATGTATTAAATTTAACAAGATAGTAACAAAATTTCCCATTTGTGTCTTGTCTTTTAAAAATATTTTATTGACATACTTTCTTTCCTTCCTCTCTCTCTCTTTCTCTCTCCCTTCCTTCCTTCCTTTCTTTCTTTCTTCTTTCTTTCTTTCTTTCTTTCTTTCTTTCTTTCTTTCTTCCTTCCTTCCTTCCTTCCTTCCTTCCTTCCTTCCTTCCTTCCTTCCTTCCTTCCTTCTTCCTTCCTTCCTTCTTTCTTTCTTTCTTTCTTTCTTTCTTTCTTTCTTTCCTTCCTTCCTTCCTTCCTTCCTTCTTCCTTCCTTCCTTCCTTCCTTCCTTTCTTTCTTTCTTTCTTTCTTTTCTTTCTTTCTTCTTTCTTTCTTCTTTCTTTCTTTTCTTCTTCCTTCCTCCTTCCTTCCTTCCTTCCTTCCTTCCTTCCTTCCTTCCTTTCTTCTTTCTTTCTTTCTTTTCTTATCTTCTTTCTTTCTTTTCTCTTTCTTTCTTTTCTTCTTTTTCTCTTCTTTCTTTCTTCCTCCCTTCTTCCTTCTCCTCCTCCCTTTCTTTCCTTCCTCCTTCTTCCTTTTCCTTTCTTTCTTTTCTTTTTTTCTTTTTTTTTCTTTCTCTTTTTCTCTTTCTTTCTTTCTTTTTCTTTCTTTCTTTCTTCTTTCTTCTTCCTTTCTTTTTTTTCTTTCTTTCTTTCTTTCTTTCTTTCTTTTCTTCTTTTCTCTTCTTTCCTTTTTTCTTTCTTTCTTTCTTTCTCTTTCTTCTTTTCTTTTTCTTCCTTCTTTCTTCTTTCTTTCCTTTCTTTCCTTTCTTTTCTTCTTTCTCTTATCTTTCTTTCTTTCTTTCTTTCTTCTTTTTCTTTCTTTCTTTCTTTCTTCTCTGTCATTACCCACCAACCCCTGTTTGCCCCTCTCCTCAAGCCTTCCCTTAGTTCTTCATATCATTATATAACCAGTTATATGCATATAGCAATATATGTGACAGCCCCTTAGCTGGGCAAAAGTAGCCTATGGTAGACACCATATACCTTTGAGTTCATGAATGTATCTGAAAGCCTGTACATGAACACCAGCAATCATCCTCATCGTTCTGGACCTCTTGGCAGCAGTTATAATTCTTCTGAAATGTTATTTCCCTCTATCTTCTCTGGTTCAACCGGATTCCTAGGAAACTAGTTCCTAGATAATCCCCCCAGGAAATGTAGCCATATCTCCTATTAAGTAAAGGGAGTCAAAATACAGTCATTCTTCCCAGCCTCCCTTAAGATACCAGGTGTCTAATCATACCAACCTTAAGCTACCACGTGCCTCATCAGATGCATCAGTCAATCCACCAACAAATATTTAGTAAGCATCAACTTCATGCTAGACACTGTGTTAAGAACTGGGGAAACAACATTAGAAAAACAGCACCTGCACTCGAGGAACTTACTTAGAGCAGAGAGGAGACAGCATGTACATGCACCATATATAGACATATAAAAAACAGATGTGGAATAGATACAAGATGACTGGAGGGCCAAGACACTCAGGTCGGAGACTGTTTTCCCCCAGGGCTGGATCAATCACCCCAATCCTTTAGCTAGTATAAGTCCTTGACCATAACTAAGAACTACCCCTCTGGAGCTTATTTTATTTTAGGCAGTAAGAAGGCAACGGTGGCTAGTGCTGGACTTGGAGCTGGGACAGACACTTGAATTCAAATCATACCTCAGAGGCTTACTGGCAAGACACTTCATTTCTCTCTCAGTTTCATCTGCCTCATCTGTAATATGGGGATAATAATAACACCCACCTCACAGAGTTTTTGTAAGGATCAAAAGAAACACTATACACAAAGTGCTTTACAAGCCTTAAAGTCTTATGCAAATGTTAGTTGTAGCACCTAGCTAGGTATCATGCACAATGCTTAAAAAGCATTTTCAAAAATTTTATAGGGACTTCATCTCAGCGAAAATATTCATTTGGGGACCACTTCTGTTGAACTCTAAGCTTACAAATTATTTTTTTTGGCTAGGCAATGGGTTAAGTGACTTGCCCAGGGTCACACAGCTAGTAAGTGTTATGTGTCTGAGGCCAGATTTGAAGTCAGGTCCTCCTGAATTCAGGCCTGGTGCTCTATCCACTGCACCACCTAGCTGCCCCAAAGCTTACAAATTCTTACCCCGGGAACAGGAATACTGGCACAGTCTCCCAAAGAGACCAAGTCACCAAAGTCAGGTTAGAACTAAATGTCTATCCATTCTCTCTCAGTAACCCAGGAGGGTGGCTCTGGCCCTTCCTCCACCTTTTGAGCAGAAGGTCAAATTTTCTAATTAACAATTAATTAATTTTCTAATTAACAAGTATTTATTTTCTCTCCCACCTTTCCTCCTCTCAACTGAGAAAACAAACAAACTCAACCATATTACAAATACGCAAAGTCGAGAAAAACAAATTTCTGGATTGATTCAAAAATGCAAGCCTTCTCATTCTGCATCTTAAGAGATTATTTTCAATAGTGTGATGGAGATAGAAACCTAGATGGCAAATGTTCAGTGAATGGGTAGTGAGGTAGAGGAGATGGAAAGCATAGACACCATTTTCTAAGTGCTTGGTGGTGAAAAGGAAGAGAGAAATGGAACAATAGCCTTCTACAATCTCTGCATTCATAATGGCTCCCCCTCATGCCCAAAACACACTCCCTTGACTATCCCTACTTATTAAAATCCTTGGTTTACTCCAAATCTCAGTTTAGGGGTCTGATGCCATCATTTTCCCCCTTCCCCTCAACATATATACCTTAATCTCTACCTCTTTGAATTTTGGTTTAGCTCTGTGTCTAGATCATTTCTTTGCCTCCATTACACTTCACTTTGTACTTTCTTTCTATACATCTTGTATCCTCCCCTCCCCATTTCACTGTAAGTTGCTTTCGGGTAGGTGCTGTTCTGTTTTTCATCTTTGTGTTCTCAGAATCTTGCTTGGTATCTTACACATTTTGCTGTTTTTGTTGATTAGTTGTTTCTGACTCTACATGACTTCCATTTTTTTTTGTTTTTGCTTCTTTTTTTTTTGTTTTTGCAAAGATACTGTAGTGGTTTGCCATTTCTTTCTCCAATTCATTTTACAGATGAGGAAACTGATGCAATCCAGGGTTAAGGGATACTTGCCCAGGGATACACAGCTAGTAAGTGTCTGAGATAGTATTTGAAGTCAGGTCCCCCTGACTCCAGGGCTGGCACTAGATACTTAATAAATTTTTGTTGAGTTAAATTGGATGGAGCCCCCATTTTACAGGTATATTTTATGATTTGTGTAGCTAGATGACACAGTGGCCAGAGTGTTGGACCTAGAGTTGGGAAAAATTGAATTCAAATCCAGCATCAGATTATTACTGTCTGTGTGATCCTCCTCATCTGCAAAATGGAGATGATAATAGCACCTACTTCCTGCGGTTGTCTGAGGATAAAATGAGATTGTATGTAAATTGCTTTCCAAACCTGAAAGTACTTTATAATGCTCACTACCAGCACCACAATTACTACCACCACCACCACCACTACTACCACTACCACCACTGCCTCCACCACCCCACCAGTACTACTACTACTACTACTACTACTACTACTACTACTACTACTACTACTACTACTACTGCTACTATTACTATTACTACTATTACTATTATTACAGGGGAAGCACCAGTTAACAGACATATTCAGTATTATGAAGGCTAATGAATAGCAAAGCATATACTCAGAAATTATATATTCCAACTCAGATTGGGTAGTTTTGTTGGCTGAAAGGGAGATGAGGAAGAGGGGGCCACTTCAGAGGGAGACCCTAGATGTGTGCAGAAGGATAGAATCAGAGCATTGGGGAAATCGAGAATATTAAACTTCTTTAACTATGCAATTTTGCCTTGGACAAAACTTACTTCCAGAGCAATTTCTCATCTGCAAATTGGGAATGAAAATAATATCACGGAAGTCATAGAGTTGTCTTAAGAATCCAGTGAGGTCATGTATGTGAAACACATTGTAACCATAAGTGTATTATTGCTGTTTCTATTCTTGTTATCCTTGTGGTCTTTGAGCAGGGATGGCAGGCGAGGAAAAATAGGAAACATAGCATCCTTTGTATTTATGCTACCTAGGTAACAAGCAGGCTTGGGTCCAGATATTCATTCACTGCCCAATGGCCTGGTGATTAAACAGGGCTTTTTTTTTTAGTGTGGTGGAATTTTAAAAAAAGTCAGCACACTCCTGCCTTTGCTGATACAATCACCAGACTTGATTCAAGATAGTCTCATTGTACATTACATCTATTGTTTCTATAGAACATGGTGATTTTCTGTCATTATGACACCCAATTTAAAAAAATAAAATTTTATTCATGTCATCTCCAAAAAAAAATCTGACATCATGTGCAACATTCCACATCCACTCCCTGCCTCCACCTCTACATTTTTTTTTTTAGGCAATTGGGGTTAAGTGACTTGCCCAGGGTCACACAGCTAGTAAGTGTCAAGTGTTTGGTCTGAGGCCGGATTTGAACTCAGGTCCTCCTGACTTCAAGGCCGGTGCTCTATCCACTGGGCCACCTAACTGCGCCACCTACATGCCCCACTACCTCCACCTCTAAAAAGAAGTATTAGGAGGGGGTGTATTTTTGTATTTTTTTCTTTGGGACCAAGTTTGTTCTTTATAAGTTTTCAACCTTCATTTTCAATTAGTTTTGTAGTTGTTCTTTCCATTTTCATTACTCCATTTACTGTGTATAATGATTTCTTCACTCTGCTTACTTCACTTCGGTTTAGTTCATACAAGTCATTCCATGCTTCTGTGTATTCATTACAGTCCTCATTCGTTATAGCACAGTATTGCTCCATTAATTACATTCATATACCTCAATTTGTTAGTCATCCTCCAATTACTGCATAGCTACTCTGTTTCCAGTATTTTTTTTGCCGCAACAAAAAGTGCTGCTAAAAATAGTTTGGTGTATATGGAACTTTTCTGGTAGTCAATTACCTCCTCAAAAGTGGAATCTCCAGGTCAAATGGTTTGGACATTTTAGCTGTTTCATTTGCATAACTCCAAGTTGCTTTTCAAAATGGTTGTATTAATTCACGACTCCACCAACAATGCATCAGTGTGCCAATTTTCCACAATGCTTCCAACACAACATCTGAAATTAAGAGTTCTTTTCCCACTTTTACAGTATAACTTTAATTTGACATGCTGTTGATTCTTTGGTATTGGCTTCATCTGTATTAGAAATTGAATTAAGTGATTTTCCTAAAGTGCACAATTGACTAAGTCAGCCCCGACCCCCTCAACCCTTCCTCACACTCAATAAATTTGAGTAGCTTACGATTACCATTAGGATCAAATATAAAGTCCTTTATTAGGTATTGAAAGCTACATTCCTATCCTTCCAATCTTCTTACACTTTTCTCCCCTTTAAGCACTTGACAATTCAATTCAGTTGGCTTACTATTGTTCCTTGCACATGACACTATATTTCCCAGCTTTCTATTTTTGTACTGACTGCCCCTCCTGCCTGGAATGTTCTCTCTCCTTACCACTACTGCTTAACTGTCCCAGAATCCTTCCAGATTTACATCCAACCTCATCTTCCATGGGAGGCCTTTCCTAGTCCTTCTGCTGCTACAGCCTTCTCTTCCATTTACTCTGCACAGACCTTGTAAGTCATCTCCCAAATTAGAAATGTGAGCTCCTTGAAGTCAGGATCTGTTTTTGTCTTTCTTTGCATCCTTAGCACTTAGCACCATGTCCGGTACATTGTAATAGCTTTAATAAATGCTTGTTGACCGATTGTTACAGACTCCTCCTTCTATGCCTCATTTTGGTGGAGGTGACTATGGTAGTGGAGCTCAAGCTCTGATGAGTTTTCCCCTGCTGGAAGGGTTTCAAGTATGACCTCAAGAACAGACTGTATCTCCTTTTCAAGGCCAAGCCTAGCAAAATATGTCCAGGTCCAGAAGAAAGCAACCAGTGAATCAAAAACAACAACAAAAAAATTCCAACTAGTACTCAGTTATGAGTGCCTTCTTTTTTCGAGATGACAGTAGCTTAATGACAAGGAAGGGAAAAAAGGGTACTAATAATCACCCAATTTTTAGGCTCTCTATATCGTTAACTTTTGGAATTCTTGGAATTTTCATTTCATGACCAGTGAGTGGATCTGCTGTTAGAGGAAATGAATCATATCAACCTTGATATTCTCAGTAGAAACGAATACCAAAGACAAAAGAAAGTTCCATTTAAGTAGAAGGATGGCTCACAGGTTCTCTTTGGAATAGCAAATAAAGGAGTCTCTTGACCTATAGTATTTATTGTGTTCAGTCTTTTCTTTTGTTTATTTGTATATTAAACTCCAGTACCTGGTTTCAGACTTTGTGCCAAGACCAGGCTCCACCTCCTTCCACACTATTGGATGAGGGTAGTCAGGCACTATTTGGTTCCTGTTTGATTTCAGGGTCTCTTGCTGTTTTTCACCACTTATGGCTTATCTTTCCTTCAAGTCCTCTGTCTCATTTATGGTTTTCTTGGGCTCCTACATCATCCATGGTTGAGGAACTGTGGTCTTCTTCCTGCCATGGTCATCTGCAATGAAGGCACTTATGGCTGGCCTGAAGTATTCCTGTTTAGAACTCTGCTGCAAGTGTCAAGACCATTTATGTGAGTTCACATTGGCTTCCCTCATGGTATCTCTCTTTTAGTACCCAAGGCTTCTGGCTATCTTTTTATGCAGTCTTGGGCTGTTGTTTCTTTTTGGATTTCTTGATCAGTATTTATTCAGGTACCCTTTTGGATCTTTATTTGTGTATATGTAGGCAAGTTAGACTCCTCTACGACCTTTAAACTCACCACCTTGACCAAAGGTCCACCATCTATTCTCAAGATATTTAAAAGAGGAAAGGATAACATGTTTGGAGTGGGCTAGAGGAAGAGATACACAGAACTTATTATTATGCTATACAACTTTGAGTCATGGATGACTACAGTTTCTGAAGAATTCAACTTTCAGTCACTCCAAGGGCATGGAGAGGCTCATCATTGATGTGAGTGGGCTTCAATATATTGCCAAGGTATATCTATACATGGCCAGAAAGGGAGGTAGGTTGGTCATGTAGTAAGAATGAAGGATAACACAAATAGATGGCACACATGATCCATCAGTATCCATGCCATTCAAGATATTGAGAAGAAGGCCCTCAGCATGCTGTGTGGATCCCTTGTGGATAATTTATAGACAAGAATCATATAGAATGAGAAGGCATGTATGAGTTGCAATCTGTAGGTCTGGAAGGAGTACTTGGATGAGATCCAAGATTTATCAACATACGTTTAATGCTCACCAGATCCAGTGTCTTCAAACTTTCTTCTTGAAGAAAATAATAGTGATATATCAAAATGGGGTTTTTGGGTAATCAACAAGTATTTTCCCCAGTTTTTATTTTTTTTTGGTATTATTGAGAGATAGAATGAAAAAATATTTAAAAATTAACTTTTAGATGTTACCATAGTTGTCATCTAGTCAAGTGTTCTAAAGGTCATGCCTAAAGGTAACTTCAACAGGAAAATTTGAAGAAATTTTGGTAGCTTGCCAGACCAATTATTTCTGTGCAGTGCACATATTTGCTTTGTCTTTTTCCTTCTTCTCTATTCTACAATTTTTTTCTTTCATTTTTTTTTAAATAAAGAAAAGCAATGGTTATATTTTATTAAGTACAATGAATTCCTTGTGGCTGGGTAGGAGTAAATATTTTATGATTAGATCTTCATGGTGGATTTAGAGTCAGAGGGTCCAGATTCAAATCCTAGCTCTCCTATTTACTATCTGACACCTTAGGCAAGTCATAGCCTCTGAGACCTTCTGTAAAATGAATGGGCTGATCTAGATCAGTTAAATTCCTTCCGGCTCTGAATCTATGATTTTATGATCCTTTGGCTTCTTTTGTTTCTTAATACCAAATGTTATATATTTACATATATTAATTTCTTAACCCCAAACCATATATTATATATCTACATATCTGTCTATATCTGTATCTATATCATCTATCTATCTATCTATCTATCTATCTATCTATCTATCTATCGAATGTATTTGCAATCCTACTCTATCATGGTATTTTTTGAATATATGGATTTGGTTTGGAGAATCATATCACATTCTTTTTAGAACTTCTCTACTTTTTCATCCTCAGTGACAGGTGTTGGTGTATAAACCATGATGGTCCTCCTGCCTTTTCTAATTATAAGCAGTGTTTGTTGACCTAGATGATCAAATACGCCATGACAATGGGCTTGAAGTCATCTGAGAAGATTTGTTTGAACTAATACAGAGTGAAGTAAGCAGGATTGGGAAAATAATTTACACAATAACATCATTATATAAAGGAAAACAACTTTTAAAGATTTTAAAATCTAAATAATGCAATGACCCATCATGACTTCAAATGACTGATGATGAAATATGCCTCCCACATCTTTGAAGACAGGTGAGGGTTTAGAGTTGCAGTTTGAGATGTACATTTTCAGATTATAATCAATGTATTATTTATTTGTGTTGCTTTGTCTATATTTCTTTATCACTCTATTGAGGAACTCTATTGAGGGGAGGGAAAGACATGGAGCAGGAGATTGTGTATGGTGATAATAATATTAAAAAAAGATGAAAGAATGAAAAATGTAAATGAAAGATGACAATATACAGAACAGAGCAAAAGGAATAAGAAGAGGGCACAGAGAAGCAGGGCAGCTTTGTTAAATTTAAAGTTAAATTCAATATATGTTTTAAGTAAGACAAACTGTAACAGTAGGTCACACTTTCATATACAATCTTTATTTCTTTTTTGTTTTGAAATGTTCATATGTTTGTTTAGTTCATAATAAAAAAAAATTTCTGTTTAGAAAATGCTTCAAAATGCAATGGCCTTAGGTGCCTGATGAAACCAACTCCATCAGTTTTTTGATTAGCTTCTCCACAAAGGACCTGTAAACTGTTTACTTGAAACTTCTTTGTGCCTCTTAATTTAATTTACAGCATGAACTCCAATTGTAGATTTGGTTTAGTTCTTCCCGTATTAGAATGTAAGCTCATTGTTAGTAGGGATTGTTTTATTCTTTTGATTTTATTCCCCATTTCTAGCACAGTGCCTGTTAGGCACATGGTAGGTCCTTTAAAAATACTTCTTGTTGTTTGGTTCTAGTAGTGTATCAACTCATGGATCATTGGAGAAAGACCTCACGTCAGGGTACCAATAGCTAAATTAATGTTCATAGATAATTTTAAAATCTGTAATTTTTAAAAAATATATTTTTCCTTCTTTTCCATCACTGTCATTGTGAAAGGCAAAGGGGACTATCCATTTTGAATTTTGATCAGTTTCATGAGTTTCCTTGGTCAGAGTCCATCACCTAGTAGCCAAACTTGTGGTATTGAGTCTCTCTACACTTGGATAACAGATATAATATACCACCTGGACCACACTCAAAGCCTTTCCACCTTGGTAGAACTACAGATGTTATCCCTTTTTTACAGATCAAAACACTAAGGCACTGAGAAGTTAAGTGACTTAATCATGGTTACTTAATTAGTAAGTGTCAGAAACAAGATTTTAATCTAGGTCTTTCCAGATTCTGAGTCCAGTATTCTTTCTGCCATACCACCCTGTCTTTCACTTTCCAGTATATCACACTGCCAAAGTCAACAGAACTTGGCAACTGATTAGATATAGGAAGAGGTGGAGAGGGAAAAGATCAAAGATGACTTCCAGGTTTTGAACCTAGTTGACTTGGAGAACTGTTGTTGTCATCCATAGATATAGGAAAGCAGAGAAGGAGTACAGATTTCACAATATTTGAGCAAATATCCATTCCTCATCTCCCAAGTGTCCAAGTATGAAAGTGTTGCATTTTCAATTTTTTTCATTTAATTTTTATTTTTTCTCAATTATGTGTAACAGATAGTTTTAACATTCATTTTGAAAAAAAATTGAGTTCTAAATTCTCTACCTTCCTTCCCTGCCCCTTCCTTGAGAAGGCAAGCAATTTGATATAGATTATACATGTGCAATCATGCAAAATAGTTCCATGTTAGCCATGTTGCAAAAGAAAACAGACTCCCAAAAATAATAATAAAGAAAGTAAAAAAAAAAGTATGTTTTAATCTCCATGCCGACATCATCAGTAGTATTTTTCATCAGAAGTCCTTTGGAATTGCTTTGGATCATCATATTGCTGAGAATAGCTACATCATTCACAGTTGATCATTGTACAGTATACTGTTACTGTGTACAATGTTCTGGTTCTGCTCATTTCATTTTGCCTCAGTTCATGTAAGCCTTCTCAGGTTTTTCTGAAAGCATCTTGCTCATCATTTCTCATAGCACAATAGTATTCCATCACAATCATATACTGCAACTTGTTCAGCCATTCCTTAATTGCTGGGCATCCCCTCAATTTCCAACGCTTTGCCAGAAGTGGTTGAATTTTAAAAAGAAATAAAGATTTTACATCAATGTTCTCCAGTTTTCCATTTCTAGTTCAATCCAAGTCACCCCTATGGGCACTTCAGTGTGTCTATCCAATTGGGAAAGCAACAAGGATTCTCCCTCTGATGGGACTGGAGTGTTTGCTAGTGTCCCACTTGCTTATGATTTGGATTGCAGATGCACTCAGGAAACCCTGCCCTGAGGAGCTGGAGGGAACATTCAAGAAGTGACGTACACTCATGAACTAACTTAGTTCTAAACACTGCAAGAAGTGGAAGATGGCCAACATATACCTCACTGCACAGCTGGCTTTCCTACTAAAATCTGAAACTGGAAGCTCTTCAAGATTCTGTGTTTTTCCAGATGTTTTAACTTTAACTGTCACGTGTTGGCCTTTGTTGTTGTTCAATCTTTTTTTCAGTCATGACTCTTCTTGACCCCATTTGGGGTTTTCTTAGCAATGATATTAGAGTGGTTTTCCATTTCCTTCTCAAGCTCATTTTACAGAGGAGGAAACTGAGGCAAGCAAGGTTAAGTGACTTGCCCAGGGTCACACAGCTAATGCGTGTCTGAGGCCCAATTCAAACTCAGGAAGATGAGTCTTGCTGACTCCAGGCTCAGTGCTCTATCCACTGTGCAACCTAGCTACCCCTATGTTTGCCTATGGCTTCTCTCAAACGACATGGTTTATGAACAGATAACAAGTATTTGCGCAGAACTGTTACATCTCAGTAATTATGTCTCGTATTTCCATGGCATGTTTTTACATGACATTTTTCTCGAAACATTTTTGAGTAGTAAGGAAGATAGGGCACATTAATATTCCCATTTTATAGGTAAGGACACTGAGGATCAGTAGGAAGAAGGTGTAGCAATTATGTGGCACTCACAGGTTCACAAATCTAAAGATAGAAGGAACCTCAGGGGTCATTGAGTACAAGCCCCTCATTTTACAGGTAAAGAAACTGAGGCTTGGTAGGTTATGTGAATTACCACAGGTAACCAAGGTAGGAAGCATCAGAGATTTTATTTGAACCCAGATCCTTTAATTCCAGAGCCAGAGCTTCTTCAATAGCTCTAGGTTGGGAGCTGACTGTCCAAATTCAGGTCTTTAACTACACCAGATTGCAAGGGAATGGTGAGGAGAGGGAAAAGAGGAGAGGAAAGGAAAGTTGTTTGTTTTTAGGGTGTCTTTAAATGATGTTAAGTTAAAAAAATTTCAAAAAAGTGAATTGACTAGTAAATGAACTGAAATTATAGGGCTTTTGGCCTGTATTTATTTTGGCTGAAGCATCTGACCTACAGTTTGTCTCATTGCTAACAACTCTGATGACTGTCAAGAAAGCAAGAACAAATCTTTACAGAGTCCAATGAGGTTTTATGGGAATATATTTCCTTTTAATGTTTTCTGAAAAATAATTTATTAATTATAATTCCCACAGAATATTTATGAGTTTTCCTAGCTCGAGGATCAAAGTGGCACATGCATCCCAATAAGTTTCTCCATTGTTTTTTTAAATAGTGCTCTGTTCTATTATCTTTTTCTCTAGGAAGATGAAGTCCAATGAATAAAACAAAGAGGATGTTGCCCCTGTGTTTAGTTCTTCTCATAACATCATCTTGCAGGTTTTAAAAATAGGCTCAAATCAGCTGAACACGATCTGCAAAATCACTAAAGATGGAACAGTGTTCCAGGAAGAACATTGTTATGCAGGCTGCTCCCTCCATTGGCTACACTCTTGGGATTTTTTAAGTGGGGAAACCAGGCTAGCAGGCAACGCTGTTCCTAGGAGCCAACATCCTTGGAATGCTTGAGTTTGAAGCTGCTCTGTCCCATGTTTGGGATTAGTGTGGTATAATGGAGACAGCTTTATCTGGCTAGGGTGTCAGACCAAGGACACAGGTTTGTACTCCAGGTCTGCCATTATGGGCAACCAGCTGGTACAGAGAATACAGTGCCAAGCTGAGAGGCCGGAAGACTCATCTTCCTGGGTTCAAATTTGACCTCAGACACTTACTAGCTGTGTGACCCTGGGCAAGTCACTTAACCCTACTTGCCTCAGTTTCCTTATCTGTAAAATGAGCTGGAGAAGGAATGGCAAACCACTCTAGTTTCTTTGCCTAGAAAACCCCCAAATGGGGTCATGAAGAATTGGACACAACTGAAAAGGACTAAACAAAAATTTACCATTTATTTGTGTGACCTGGGGTAATCTACTCAACTTTCCTCGGTCTCATATTTTTCATCTATAGGGCTTTGAGAACTCTTTCAGCTCTAGATCTCTGATCCCATGGATATAATTACAAGATGCAGTTTTTCTGCCATATGAATAAATGAATGAAAAGATAGGTAGATGAATAAAATATTTATTAAATACTTAACTATGGGCCAGGCACTGTGCTAACTGCTAGATACAAATATAAAAAAAGAGAGTCCCTGTCTTTAAGGATCTTGCATTCTAAGGAGGGGCAGGAGGAAACCACATATACGGGATGTGGTGACCAAAAAAGGGAGCTATAGTCTGGGACAGAGATGTCAGAAAGATGTTGTTGTTCAGTCATTTTTAGTCTTGTCTGACTCTCTGTAACCCCATTTGGAGTTTTCTTGGCAAAGATACTAGAGTGGTTTGCCATTTCCTTCTGTAGCTCATTTTGCAGATGAGAAAACTGAGGCAAACAGGGTTAGGTGACTTTCCTAGGTTCACACAGCTAGCATCTAGGCCAGATTTGAACTCAGGAAGTTGAGTCTTCCTGACTGCAGTCCCAGCACTCTATCCACTGTGCCACCTAGCTGCCATCATAAAGATGGGGTGGGAGTAGAGGGGGAAGAAAAATAAGAGTAATCCATTAACGTACTTTTACACATATGTTAATGGTAGTGGTGATGTTACTACAATTCTCAGAAAAATAGATGGAAAAGGGAGTAGATGGCCTATACAGGTCATTAAACAGCCTGGGTGAAAATGAGGTCCCATTGAGGCTTAGCTTCTCCAAGGTATGGTTTCTGGCAGTTTTGCTTGGAAGGTTGATCAGTAGCAGCAGCAGGGGCAGGGCAGAAAATGGTTCAGAAGAAGATGAGGAGGCATGGTCCCAGGGAGAACAGAGCCTCTCAGGCATGACCCTTGGTAGCCTATGGAATGAGCGAATGAATGCATGATGAATGAATGAATGACTGAAAAAAGCACTTAAGTGTATTATATACACCAGTGAGGGAGATACAAATGACAAATAAGCAAAACAAGACCTTATATTCAAATGGGAAGATAATAAATCAAAGAATGCTAGAAAAGGGGTGAAATACACTTGGGATGGTAGGATATGAAATAGCCAGAAAGTGACATGGAGTCCTGGTTCTAAGCAAGATAAACTCAGGGTTCCAGGAGCTTGGGCCAGGGAGTCCTTGTGGGAAGGGTATGAGAACAATGAGACTCCTGGTTTGGAAGCATTCCAACAGCACCCTTTGGGTTTGGAAATATTCCTTTCATCAGAGAACCAAACTCTGTTGAAGACAAAGTTAGTTGGGATGTCAGACCCTATAAGAACAGAGGATAGTTTTGTTGAGGTTTAGAGGTTTAGGAGTACTCAGAACCCAAAATCAAGACATGCGGATCCTGTCTAAAAGAAATTGACCCAAATCTTCTTTCAGCCAAAGACAAGGTTTATTAAAGATCCGCCATATTGGCCAGACTCTTAAGGAATAGAAACATTTGTGATGCTCGTAAAGACAAGGGGGCTTGAGCCAGTCTCAGCCATTGGCTAGACTTTAAGAATCTCAGCACTTTAATGGAGACAAGATGAATCTTATAATCAGAAAGACTGTGGGAGGGATTCAGAAATGGCCAAGCAGTTTGAGGGGGCTGGAGGAGGGGTCTGGGAGAAGGGGTATCTTGATGGGAATGGCCAGTAGGCTGGGGTAACTTGAGGAGTGGTCTAGGGAGGATCATGATGGGAGTGACTGGGAGGTAGAATGGGGTCTAGATAGGATCAAGGGTGGGAAGTAGCTGGGGGCCATTGGGAGGTGATAGACAATGGATGGCCAAGGGATAATGAAAGGCCAGTTGATAGGATTATAGCCTCAAGCAACCTCTAGAGACTTCCTTGACCAAGGTCAAGGAAAGTTCAAAGAGGGTGTTTCTTAGGGTCTGTCTTGGGCCTATACCCCATCAGTGTCACTAAGGGAGCAACTGGGATGGGGAAGGGGTTTCAGCCCTCATCCCTAAGAATAAGGAAAACGAGGAGGCAATCACTGGATGAGAGAGCCCTGAGAGTGGCAATTGTGTAGCTGCCCTCTGAGCTATAGACAGAAGACCGTAGTGTGATGTGTCCTAATCTCCAGAAAGAAGGTGCCCTACCTCACTATGTCTGTAGCTAGGACAAAGTCCCCAGCTTATGGCTCTGCTTTCCACTAGCCCATGTTGTCCCATTCTCTGGAACAAAAGGACATCATACAGGATGATCGCAGAGGGCCCTTCCAAAACTAACATTCTGGACTTCAGAGTTCCTGAATTAGTTTTTGGTCTGAGATACTCACAAAAAATTCTTTTAAATGGTTGATGATTAGCATTTTAGTCCTACTGCAAAAGAGTTTGCTCATTAACCAGGAAGCACAGACTCATTGCAGAAGCCTGACATCTATTACCTCCCATGTACCTGAAAGAATGCACCATCCTTTTCCCCTTTATTTCTTCTAACTGCTCCAAACCAGTACTTCTATTCACTTGGGATACTGTCCTTTCCACCACCCCACCTGGAATTGTTTGTTTACTTGCTCTTTTCTAGGGAATAAAAGAGGATATCGAAACTGGTAAAAAGTGGTTTCAAATTAATGTTCAAAATTGTTCATTGAATGCACATTATTTCCCTTTCTCCTGGTGGGTGGCTCTATGGGAATCACGTTAGGAGTGCAAACAGTAGTTAACTCCTTTTAATAGAAAGGGTTCGTTTTGTTTGTGTTATGTATTATTCCCACTGGAACACAACTAGGCTAGAAGCAATTTGTTTTTGATGGGGGTAGGGAAGGAATAAGAAAGGCTCAGATCAAAGATGTAAATGTTGGTCTTCACTATTAATATTCAGCACAAGCATCTGTTGGGCAAAGTATGTTGGATTCAGATTCCTCTGCCTGGCAGTCGAGGCACCCCCTAATCTGGCACTCTCCTGCCTCTCCTGCCTTATTACTTCATGCCAGCACTGTATGTTCCAGCCCAAAATAGCATACTGTCTGTCTTCCTCAACACATATGGCCCCCCACCACCTTGATACCCTTTATTTCCCATAGCTGGAATGTTCTTCCTTTCCACCTCCAACTACTGTATTTTTATAAATTCTTTAAATTCCATTTCAAATGCCTCCTCTTTCCCTTGGGGATCCTTATAACATCCATGTAAGGTAGACACTATTATCATTTGAATTTTACAGATGAGGAAACTGAGGCAGACCAGAAATCAAATAGCTAATAAAAATGAGTTTGCAATAGGATTTGAACTGAGCTCTTCATGACTCTGGGTCCTGCACTTAATCCAGCACACCACCAAAGCTGCTCATTTTATTATTTGCTGATGCACTTAAAAGACGTTCTATTTCAGCGGTGTCAAACTCAAATAGAAACTGATCCTTTCAGTCTGCATATCAACTTAGAAAGCCACTAATTAACATTATTTATGTTGTATTTTGATTTATTTTGTTAAATATTTGGCCCTGCGCTTGAGAGTTTTGTCTGGCACTGGCAGCCCCCTGATCAGGAGTTTGACACCTCTGTTTTATATCATCTTATATTTATATTCATATTGTATCTTTAAAAAAATAATGAGAGTTTGATCTTGTATTCCGTCTATCTTTCAGTCAAGGTTGTGATTTAAAGATGTGGTTTCCTGAGGAATATCACCTGGAAAAGCCTGCCTGTTTCCTACAAATATCCTCATTGAAGAGGTCCTCGATATGTGTATAAAAAAATTGTATAGCTGGGAAAGTAAATGTATAAGTAAGTAATGACTCCTCAGTCACACTTAAAAAGTTTTAAATTTTATTAATAAGGTCTCAGATTTTTCCATGTCTTTTTTCCCCCTTGCTTTTTGGTGAGGCAGTCAGGGTTAAGTGACTTGCCCAGGGTTACACAGCTAGTAAGTGTCAAGTATCTGAGGTCAGATTTGAACTCAGGTCTTCCTGACTCCAATGCCAGACCTCTATCCACTGCGCCACCTAGCTGCCCCAACAGGATTACTTTCCATGTCTTTAGTATCTACTTTAGATGCCTTAGCTGCAAGACATGGGACGCTGTTAGTCTCCAAAGATTGACTAGTGTCTTTCAAATACACACCTGGTTCACCTATTCATTTGCAGAGGTTCCTATTCAGTGCGTGGTTAACACACAGGAACAGAATATCTGTCTACACATGCCCCAAAGTCTATCTAAAACTCTTCCATTTGATATCATCACAACTTTTCTGGGATGAGGGTCCCCAGTCTCTTTGACATGGGGCATGGCATCAGAGGCACTCTGCCTATGCTCATGAGGCCTGGGCTCATTGGCCAGTCCCCTATTACATGTATAAAATACAGTCTAACCCATGTACTATTGATATCAAGTGGTACAGTGTGTCCACACCTGCTGCTTTATCACTTGCCCTTCACCACAGAACTTTGGGGTAGGTAAAAACAGTAAAATGATGGGTGATGCCTTTTGACTTTCACATAAAATAGACTTAAGTGAGGCAGAATTGCACAGTCGGCCTTACTTTCTCTTTTAGAGTCATCAAAGTCCAGTGGCAAGACAAAAGCCAATACAACTGGAATGGCTCAGAATGGTGTGGATGACCTTGGTGTCTTTGATGTCTGACCATGCTCTAAGCACTCCACAATGCCTGCTTCAGCTACCTTCATGGTCCATTGGAACAAGTTGTTCACATCTACCCATTTTAATGGGGGAAGTCTTCACATATTTGGGGTAGACCACTCAACTTACCAATGGATTTTAGGCCTATTGGTTACCCTCAACCTGGTTTAACCCATCTGCCAAAACAGTTTACAAGGATGTGGCCACTGTGTATGCTTCTTGGAGCAACAGGTGAGAGTCAGGTGGCAGGTGGACACCAAAGGTCTTTCCTGACACCCATACACTCCACAATTAGAACTATATCAAAACTCAATTTCAATCAAGTCAAATCAATAAGCATTTATTCCATGCTTACTATATGTCAGGCACCATGCTATTATGACATTATAATCCTTCAAGTCCACATTTAACAAATTATAGTGTTAAAAATTCTGGTGAATAAAAATGCAAAACAGAATAAAGGTTTCGAAGTATGACTGTTTTGCCGAGCCATTTTCTTATCTTAAAGAAGCATTTGGATCTCCATTGTCTCCAAACATATAGGGCCAGGATGAGATGTAGCCTGGGAAGGAGGTAGGGAATCCTCTGCTCAAAGCAGTCAAGCTAGGAAGGTGGGGAGGGGAGCAGATGTAGGTAGAAATGAATAATTGTTGCAATATCAAATATTAGAATCCAATGTTTCTTAAGTTAGCTCATCCAGCCTTAGAATATTTCCAATAGGAAGTTTTCTCTGACATCAGACCTAATTCTACTTCTTCACCCTCACCACTCATTGCAAAAATGTCTGTTATCTGAAGGCCAGAAAAAAACAAGTCTAATCTCTTTTCCTCATACTGCCCTTCAAATACTTGAAGACAGCTATCACGTTTCCTCTAAGCCTTCTCTTTTCCAAACCAAATGCTTTGGTTTCCATATCCATTTGTCCAATGGCACAGTCTCCAGAATTCTCAAAGTCCTAGTCACCGTCTTTTGTCCCTGTTCATGCTTGCTGGTGCCCTTCTTAAAATGTGGTGTCCAGAACTGAGCTAGAATTCTAGACTAGAGCAGAGCCAAGAAGAATCAGGACCTCTCTTCTTGGGGACACTGGTTCTCTTAACACAGCCTAGGACTGTATGTGTATTCAATTTTTTTTTTTGTTGCCATAGTGAATTGTTGAGTCATACTGAACTTTCATTCTACTAAAATTCCCAGAAGTTCTTCACAGGGACTATTGTCTAGCCATGTCTCCCATGTGCTGCACTTGCGAAGTTTATTTATTTATTTACTTTTTTAGTTTAGTGTAGACTTTTATATCTATAGCTATAAAAGAGTGAAGCAGGTCTGCAATGTGTTTCTTCCCTGTGGGGATTCGAAGGGCCCTGAGCTTTCAGGGAAGACTGAGCCTGCAGGACATTGAAAGCAGGAGCACGAGCTCACTATGTTGATAAAATCATGTGAAAGATTAGGAGACGGGGGATAGTTCTGTGCTGTTTTTCGACTTAGCTCTTTCCAGATTTCAATCTGGAGGCTAAACAGTTCAATATTCCATCCAAGTCTTTCCACATTGATGGTTCATCATTGCATTCCATTTCATCTCCTTTTTTTTTTAAATTGGGGTTAAGTGACCTGTCCAGGGTCACACAGTTAGTAAGTGTCTGAGGCTGGAATTGAACTTAGGTCTTCCTGATTCCAGGCTGGTGCTCTAGCCACTGTGCCACCTACCTGCCCCCATCATTCCATTTCTTGCACATACCTGGAAGCAGAGATTGCGAGCTCTCACTGCCCCTCTTTGTGAGATATTTGCCACGTATTAGCGTTTGACATTGGTATTGAGGTCCTGTGTGGTACAGGCAGACTCATACAATAGCTGTGGATGAGACTAAGACCTTGGAATGGAGATGGGGTCAAGGCAATGGGTCTTCAAAACAAAGTAGAGACCAGAAGTGGAGATGGAGCAGGTTTGGACTAGGAGCTACTGTAAAAACCCAATCAATGGGGACATCAGTCAGAAGAACAATTCCCACCCCCAGTGTTTCCCTCTTTCTCCCTCCTCCCTTTATCTAATTATCTGTAGAGTCAATTTCTGCATTTTGCAAACAGCAATCCCTCCCCTTATTCTCTTCCCAGATTCACCTGTTGGGAGGAGGGTGGAAAAGATGAAACAGTTTCTTTATAGGTTCACTGTATTATGAAATAGAGTTGGATAGGTAAGGGGTGATTGGGGAGAGATCTACATCCTTTCACATTACATTCCAGCTAGGAATTCTGTTACCACTTCCTCACTTGTCTTCATCCAGTTTTTAGACGTTTTTAACCTTTGCTGGTGGGAAGATTATCTTCATTGGTAGAGAAAAAGAAGCAAAATGAGCTCAGTTGCTCTTCTTCCTCTCTGTCATTCATTATTATTGTTCCATCCGCCCTCTTTGAGCTTAGTTTCCCTTCTCCCAATATAACTCAAAAGGCCCTTTCCTCAGCCTTTATCACTGCTTCAGTTCATTCTGAGATTTAGTGCCTCGGATACTGTTCTCTCAATATTATTTTGCTTTTTTGGATTCTCCTGAATCACCTGCTCCCACATCAATTTCTTGCATATACACTTTTAAAATCTGCAGTTATTGATGAACCTCCATTGCAGCTACATTAGTCTTTTTGGTTGCTTCCTGTTTTTCTTCCTCAATGGATTTGTGCAATGGCCTCATCTGGCTTTTGTCACCTCTCCCTGGAGCTTTCACTTTAGAGGCTCAGGTCGCAGGGTCCTATATCTCTTTTCTCTGAACCTTTGAACTTTCATGCCATTATAACAAGTATTCTCAGGCTTCCTCTACCAAAGTCCCTTAGTCCTACACTTGCCCCTAGATTTCTTGGATACCCTGAGAGGCTAAGGTGTGTCTTTTCTTTATTACATTGATTAAGTCCCCAACTGATTATGTCTCCCCATTGGTAGGGGCTAGTGACTAGCACCCTTAACTCCATTTAACCAGTTAATATCTATTAGCTAATATGTACTTCAATGATACAGCAAGAAGAGAAGGACTGACATTGACCCCCAACATCTCAAGGGCAATATACACCCCTCTACAATTCTGGTTTCTACCTACTAGGGGAGGAGGCTCAAACCTTAGCTTAGCTCCCATGTAGCATCAGTCCCACCAAGTCCATAACCAAAGCCAGCATCACTGCTGCATGAGTCCTTGTCTCCACTAAAGCTGGGATAGGGTCCTGAAATCACTCCTTGCTATTGGGGCCATCAATACTGTGCTGACTACAAACTTGAATTCCGGAGAGCTGGCATGCTCAGCTACCATACAGACCATTTGCACTCACAAGTTCCTAGGTTCCACTATGTTCTTTGGTTGCTGTGAGCCACCAAGCTCCCTGAAGAGCACTGTGGCCAAGAGGGTAGAGGCTAAAGGGCTTTGTGAATACCTCTGAACCAAGTAAATAAGCTTCTCTTTGCCAAATGAAACCATTTATGGAATGTCCATACCTGCTGCTACACAGTCTATCCAAATTCCTTCCTTTCCACATCATAATTCTCCAGGAAGTAAGAAACTGACCTCTCAGTGCCTCAATGTGGCATGGTGCCAGTAGAGATATTCTATCCACACCCCATTCACTCACAAGCCATGTGACCTTGAGTAAGTCACTTAACTTCTGCTTGCCTCTGTTTCCTCATCTCTAAAGTAGAAATAACAATAACACTATCTCCCAGAGTTGTTTTCAATATAAAAGGAGATGATATTTGTTAGGCACTTTGCGAACTTTACAAGTTCATATAAATTCTAGTTTATTGTTATTATTCCACAATAAGGGTTTAAATGGAGGCAGAATTCAGAGTTGTTTAGTAAAAAATAAAGTCTCCCATAGAAATGAAACTGTCCTAATTTCCCTTCTCTTTTAACTTCAACTCACCCTGCAATCTTCAAAGAAGTCTTTGCTTCTAAATAGTCAATTTGAAATACAAACTACTTGTGCCTGACCTTTATATTAGTTATTGAAGGAAGTAGAACTTTGCAGGTTACAAAAAGTCAGAACACAAAAACAAAACTACAATATAGACTCAAATTAATTGCAATAACTAGCCTTGGTCCCAGAGAACAGATGATGAAACACTTACTTTCTCTTGATAGTGATAAGGATCACTTTATAGTGATAATGATAGAGATGAAATGCTGCACATTCTGTCCGATGTGATCACTCTGTCCATTGTACTGGCTAACTTTTGCTTTGTTACAAAGGAAGGTTCAATCATGTGAGTTGTGGGGGTGGGATGAGTCAGGGATTATACTGGGAAATGGCTGTGATGTTCAATAATAATAAAACTTAAATAAAACCCCGGTGCTAATGACCAATTAGTGATGGGTGTTCAGTAATCTTTTTCATTATTTTCACGGTTCACTAAATTCTTTCTGTATTGCTTAACATGATGTAAAAAACCCCCAAAACTATAGTTTCAAAAAGCCTCACATAGTTGCCTCCTGAATTGTTAAGAATATATCCCTTTCCCTGATAGAGTTATTTGATTTTTATTCCCTTTGGAAGAAAATAAGAAAGAAAATGATTACACAAAATAAATCAAGTATACTACTTATAAGATAATTGGATCAGGAAATTCTGATCTTATATGTCTAAAGTCTGGTAGCTGGAAAAAAAAATCCAATGAGTAACATCCTTTGTTAATTGTGGCCATATTAGTAGAGGGGAAGGGAAGGAAATAAGCATTTATATAGTGCCTACTATATGTCATGCATTGTACTAAGTGATCTTTACAAATATTATTTCAGTTTATCCTCACAGCAACCCTGGGAGGTTGGAGCTATTATTATCCCCATTTTATTGTTGAAGAAACTGAGGCAGACAGAGGTTAAATGACTTGCCCAGGGCCGCACAATTAGTAAGTGTACAAGGCTGGATTTTAACTCAGAATACTAGCAAATTAAATTTCTTATCATCTACCACATCTAGTGGAAAATGTCTTTATGATCCAGAACTCAAGGGGCAGCTAGGTGGCACAGTGGATAGAGCTCCAGTCTTGGAGTCAGGAGGACCTGAGTTCAAATTCTGTCTTAGACACACAACACATGACACTTACTAGCTGTGTGACCCTGGGCAAGTCACTTAACCCCGATTGCCTAGCAAAAAGCAAGGAAAAGAAAAAAGAATGTCACTGATCCAGAGCTCAGGACTTTTACGAGTGAAGGTAAAAATTGTACTTAGGTTGTGGTTAGAATCATCTTTCTCCTTTATCACATCTGTCTTTTGGTTACTCAGTTCGGTTAATATTGGTATTGATAAGTTTTAAATTATTATGTTAATATGACATTTAATAATAATAATAATAATAATTTATATAGTTCCCACTGTGTGCCAGCCACTGTGCTAAGTGCCACAATAATGATGATGATGGTAGCTAACATTTGTATAGCACCTTCTATGTGTCAGACATTATGTTAAGTGCTTTACAAATGTCTCATTAGATCCTCACAACAATGCCGTGAGATAGATATTAATATTCTCCCCATTTTACAGATGAGGAAACTGAGGCAAACCAAAGTTAGATGATTTACCCAGGGTCACACAGCTAGTAAGCGTTTGAGTCCAGATTGAATTCTGTTCGTATCTGCCTGTGACACATATATAGTACTGTGTGTCCGGGCAGTCACTTAACCAATCAGTGCCTGAGTCAGCTGCCCAAGACTGTAAATTCCAGGGAAGATGTTGACCTGCATTGATAAAGAAAATTCCTCCCTAGCATCTCGTTTACCAATAGAGGTCCAGTCCCTATTCCTGTATAAATACTAGTGATTATACCTTAATACTTCAAGGATTCATGATTTTGTTAATGCAGATACTTTCTCCACCTTCGTAAATTGCAACCTGTCTGCAATACAGTAGCTAGTCTTCAAGAGTGACTATGGCTCACTAATTCATCACCTCATGGCTCATCTCGTGATGATTGTCTCTGAATTTAGCTTTGGTCTTTGAATGACATACTCAAAGACTCTCCAACTTGGCGGAATTTGTCAGAGATTTTGCTCTGTCTTGGAGACCTCAGGGCCACACTATGAGAAAGCATCAGAGAGGGATGGATTATGCAAAGTTTCCAAAACTTGAGGTAAAAATCTGCAGAGGGGGTGGAGCAAAGCAAGAAAAATGTCTGCCGGTTTTCTTCAGTGTACATGGGCAAAATTCATTCATTCAATACATTTACAGGAGAGGTACCATGGAACACAGTCTGCATACTTGGCATTGGACCAGGCAGAGCTGTCCATCCTTTGGCAAAGTTATGAAGTCTGCTAAGTCAGTTTCCGGTTACACACACACACACACACACACACACACACACACACACACACACACACACACTCAGAATCTCCCCATTTCTGCTGCTCCTTGTCATTCTCACTCCTTGTCATTCTCTCTTAAGAAAGGTGTGACAACTTCAGGTGACCTCCTGGACATTACATAGGGAGTGTGTACTCCCAACTGAATCAAGGGGAAAACTTATGAGTCATTCCAGAGGGTGTAGGGGGTCCAAATAAAGGTGAGCATATGACCCTAAATCTTCAAGTAAGCAGTTCCCCACAATTCCTGACAAGACAGTAGCGCAAACAACCTTATTGTTTCTTGCCTAAGTTAGGGAACTTGGCTGCATCTTTTGGTTCAGAACCACCATTCTTCTCTGAGCCCACAACTTCATTGCCTATGACTGAGTAGGCTAGAGCTAATGTGACTGGCATGCTACTCACCCTGTCTTGGACTCAAGGTCCTTTTGGTGTGGCAAATAGTAAGATCTCAAAACAACTCCTTCTCCCATCATGTTTTTCCTGACCCTGCCCTGCATGTCTGCTTCCTACTTCCTACATGCTTTCTGGATCACTGTTTGGAGCTGATAGCCTATTTTCTTCCTTCACCCTGACAGGTTTTGGTGACAGGATTTGCTGATAGGCTGACTAGTAAATTCCTTAGTTTGGTCTTTGGACCACATTAATGCCCATCATTGATTTATTGCTTTTCCTGCTGCTGAGGCTCATGCTTAATTCCTTGACAGTCTTCCACAGGGTAACCTATTCTGAGAAAGGAGGCAGGTAGTACAGTGGAAGAAGTAACATATTCCGAGTCAGAGGACCTGGATTCAAATTCTGCCTCTGACACTCATTAGGTATACGGAAAATCCCTTGACCTCATTGGTCCTCGGTTTCCTCATTTGTAGAATGAAGGGGTTGGACAAGATGCCCTCTCAGGTCCCTTATAACTCTAAATCTATGATCCTATGAACTCAACAGGCTATTTTAATTTGACTTCCCTGTACATTAATATTACATTAAGCTAACAGCTTTAAACTGCACTAAGACTTTTGGGACACCCTGTATATATACACTCCACCTCCCAACTCCACGCATTGTCACAGCTTGTCCCTCATGCCTAGAATTCTCTCCTTCTTTGTCTCTACTTCCTGGCTTCTCTCAAGTCCCAGCTAAAACCCCACCTTCTTTATTTTGTTTTTTTTTTATTTTTTGGCTAGGCTATGGGGTTAAGTGACTTGCCCAGGATCACACAGCTAGTAAGTGTTATGTGTCTGAGACTAGATTTGAACTCAGGTCCTCCTGAATCCAGGGCCAGTGCTCTATTCGCCTAGCTGCCCAAAATCCCACCTTCTAGAGGAAATCTTTCCTACTGCTCATCAGTGCTAGTGCCTTTCCTTTGTGATGAAGTCCAATTTATCCTATATATCTTGTATGTAATGTTTGCATGTCATCTCCCCCATTAGACTATGAGCTCCTTGAGGGCAGAGACTGTCGTCATTCTTTGTATCCCCAGCATTTAGTATAATGCCTGACATACCGAAGGTGCTTAATAAATACCGGCTGACTTCACTTAACTTGACATGTATACCCACAGAGTGGATGAGTACTGATAGGAAGGGACTCAAACAGAAACAAAGATAGTCATGTTACCTATGAAAGGAGCTGAGGAACTCTTTCCTATAGGATTTCTTGGAAGATAGGGACAAGAATCATATAGGATGAAAGACACTGACAGGTTTTGGAAGGAGTAACCATGTTCACAAGGTCAAGGATCTGTTGAAGCTCTGAAGTAATTATCAATATTTACTAATATAAATACAATTTATAAATATATATGTGTATCAATAATCCAGGAGCTTGAATCATATTGAGATATAACATACACATATATATAAAGCCTTATATGTATATAATTCTTTAACTAAAATTCTATATATCTACATAGTTCTATATTATGTACATTTATAATATATATGTATATATGATATACACACATAAAGCCTTATATATGTATAATTCTATAACTAAAATTCTATATATTGATAAAGTTCTATATTATACACATTTATAGCATATATGTATACATATAATATATACACATAAAGCTTTATGTATGTATGTGTAACTACTAAAATTCTATATATCTACATAGTTGTATATATTATTTATATTTATAGTGTGTGTATACATATACACAAACATACACATACATAAATACATACATACGTATATCTATATATTATTTTCCTCACATATCTGTGAGCTAGGTATTAGATCCTCTTTTCAGAGACAGAAATAACTGGGTGTCACTAGGGAGCTCCCAATATTCCCATTCTGTGTTCTTTTATCTCCCAACTCAGTGATGCTCTTTTCTCCCTTCTGCTCAATTGAAGCTCTAACACCGACATGAGGCCTATTCCTGTTCTCCCCAGCTTGCCAGGGTCTTCACCACAAAATTATCTTGCATTTTGTATTTTCTTGTGTATGTAGTAAATAAATGACAGATAATAGTTTATTTTTTTCTTTTTTAAAAAAATTTACTTAACAAGTACCAAAAAAAGAACATTTCTACAAAAAGTAGAAAACATCAAGAGGGTTATATATAAAACTACAAATATCTTTTATTTTTTTATTTAAGTTTTATTTCATATGCTGAACTTAAACAATAATAAAAAGTATACTTCTATAAACACAATGTAACACCAAAAGAGGATTGTATATAAAACCATGAATCTCTATTTCATACCTTTTGTTTCTTAAATATGAATATGCATACACATCTATTTATATCTATAAAATAAGCTATCGTATATCATATATACATAAATATGTATATACACATACATCTATCTATAAAATAAGTTATTATATAATATCCCATCTGGGGTGGAGAACCTATGGCCTAGAGGCCATATGTGGTCTTCTAGGCCCTTGAGTGCTGCCTTTTGACTGAGTCCAAGTTTTACAGAACAAATGCTTTTATTAAGGGGATTTGTTCTGTGAAGTTTGGATTCAGTCAAAGGGTTGCACTTGAGGACCTAGAGGGCCACATGTGGCCTTGAGGTCATAGGTTCCCCACCCTTAAATAATATAAATATGTATGTGATACACATATATCCATCTGTAAAAAAAAGTTACTTTCAAAACTGCCTTGCTTGTCCGGGTTTCCTTCTGAACTTCCTTCTATGCTCTTCCGGTTCATTAAAAAAAATGTTTCATATGATCTGCGTGACTGCTCCTGCATAATTTAAATCAGAGTGCTTGCCTTCTCAAGGAAGGGAGAGGGGAGGAAGTGAGGGAGGGAATTTAGAACTTTTTACGTGTAATTGAGAAAAAATAAAATAAAAACATTATTTTTAAAATGTTTAAGTGAGCCTCTTTTTTTTTGGCATCACTATTACTAACCCCTCCTTTTCTTTCCTATCACTTCCTCAAAAAAATTAAAATGCATTAAGTGCTTACTAAGTGCCAAACACTGTATTAAGCGCTGGTGATATAAATATTAGTAAAAAGATAGTCCCTGACTTTAAGGAGTTTACATTAAAAAAAACAACAAACAACAGTGAAGGGGAGGGAAGAGGGAGATGAAAGGGGCATAATTTTGAAGTCCAGAGAATCAAAAACAGGGTAGAGAGGGGAATAAAGAGAGGTTGGCCTGTGCCCATCCACAAAATGGAACTCACCAGTGGGAGAAGTGGGGCAGACCATGTGTACGGGTATCCCAGGGTGAGCAGGTTGCATGGACAGTAGGCTATTCCAGGGTGAGTAGGCCCCTGGAGCTGAGGGATGCTGTAGAAAGAGACCTCATTAGAGGCATGGTTTTGAAGTTCAGAAAGGAGGCTGACCTAACAGTGGGAGATTCCAAGGCGATCAGGCTGTCCTAGCTCATGGATGGCCCAGGTGCTGAGGGAAGAACAAAAGTGCAAATAATCAGAGTCCAGCAAAATGAATCCATGCAGTAGCCGTGTCCAAAAATGCACGTCTCTTTCTGCACCTTGAGTCCCTCACCTCTGTCCAGGGGATGGGTGACGTGCTTCATCATGGGTTCTCTGGAGCCATGATTAGTCATTACTTTGACCAGAGTCCTTGGGTCTTTCAAAGTTTGATTTTTTAAAAAATAATATTGTTGTTCGTGTATACACTTTTCTTCCGGTTCTGTTCACTTCACTTTACATGAGGCCAATATTCTCTGAAATTGTCATTCCTTACAACGCAATGCTATTTCATTACCTTCACGGCTCGCAAATTGTTCACCCATTCCTCAATCAATAGCTTATGCCCTTTATCTCCTGATATTTTCTTTTCTTTCCTTTTGTATTTTAATATTTCCTTTGGCATCGGGAAGTTTGTTTGCTCTTGACTGTTCTCTTCTGGACATTTTCCTCTCTCCTCCCTCTCTCCTCACCCTTACTACCTGTTTCTTTGTTGAATTAGCTCATGTGTGGGCCTCGGGGTGTGTGTGTGTGTGTGTGTGTGTGTGTGTGTGTGTGTGTGTGTGTGTGTGTTCAACTCTCTTTCAGATGAATGAGGTTCCCCTCACTCTTTTATTTTTTTAATATAAATTTATTTATTTTTAGTTTTCAACATTTACTTCCACAAGATTTTGAGTTCCACATTTTCACCCCATCTCGGCCCTCCCCCACCCCAAGATGGCATGCATTCTGAATACCCCTTTCCCTAGTCTGTCCTCTCTTCTATCTCTCCCCCACCCCCCTTCTCTCATCCCTTTCCCCTTCTATTTTTCTGTAGGGCAGGATAGACTTCTGTACCCCATTTCCTGTATTTCTTATTTCCCAGTTGCATGCCTTCACTCTTTTATTATGTTTGTATATTCTTCCCACTCACCCTAATTATGAGAAATAACGAGTCCCACCCTTTCTCCCTCCTTTTGCCCTTCCTTCTCTTTCCCTTCATAAAACCTTTAGAACAGAACCAGTCTACCCCTTTCCCTCCACCCTTTTTTTCCTTAACTCTCTCAATACCCTTTGAAGACTAAGGTTCTGAAGGGGCATGGTTTCTCCTCCCCCATAATAATATTAGCAAAACAACCCTATACTGCCCTTTCCAACTATTCAAATAATTTTACCTTTCTGGGTTTCTCTTTCTTTCAAAGTTCCTACTCAGCTTATCAGGAATGCTTGAAAGTCCTCTAATGTAATGAAAATTCTGTTTTTTTTCCCCTGTAGTATTATATTCAACTTTACAGTTTTAAGTTATTCTTGGAATTTGTCTGTTGGAATTTGCTCTTTGGAATACTATGTTCTTAGCTGTCCTCTCTATAGCAGAAGCCACTACGATGCTACTGTGATCCTGACTGTGGTTCCTTGGTACTTGGACTCTTTTTTTCTGAATGCTTGCCATATTTTTGCTTCAGAATGAAAGCTGTGCCTCAGTTATAGTGTTCCTAGAACTTTTTCTTTTGGAGTTCCTTCTAGGAGGTGACCAGCAGATTCTATCTATACTTTATTCTCTGATTCTAATATTTTGACGCTTTCATATAATTTCTTAAAATACAGTGTCCACATTCTAGGTGGGGCAGTGAATAGAGAGTTGTGTGTAGAGTCAGGAAGTCCTGAGTTCAAATCCAGCCTCAGACCTTATGAGCCTGTATGACCCTGGGCAAATCACAAACTCTGTTTGCCTGAGTTTCTTCGTCTGTAAAATGGGGATACTAATAGCTACCCTTTATGGGAAGTCTGGGGGAGTTGAGGTAGAGAATAGAGCCTTCCCAATCACGTATATTATAGGTTGTCACTTGGCCTACTTGCAAGGCCCACTGCAGAAAGCTAAAGAATAATTCACATTCCTAAAACACTCTCCTCACAGCAACCTAGTGAAGAAGGTAGTATACTAGACCCGTAGTTTTATTGAGATGGTAAAGTCTGGTGGAGAGCAAACTGATCAGCAGTGACTGTAACATCTAGTCTGAGAGCAAGGTGAATCAGCTTGCCTGGCTTAGGGTCATAGAGCCAATATGTTTCTGAGGTTGGATTTGAACTCAGGTCTTTCTGACTCCAAAGCTTACCTTTATCCATCACGCCATATGTCTCTCAACTATTATTACCCCTATTTACAGAGGAAAAAATTAAGACTTAGACACTTGTCCAGGATCATACAGTTGATAAATTGGAAAGCTGAAATTTGAATTCAAATTCCTCAACTCCAAGACCAAAGTCTTAGAGTAGATCATGCTGCTCTTTCAGAAGTAAAATACATAACTTCCAGGAGCTTCAAACCCAAGTAGAGGGCAGGACCTGGGCTAGAGTGGGGGCTCTTAATTTTTCTTTAACCATGGCCCTCTTTGGCAGTCTGGTGAAGCCTATGGACTCCCTTTCAGAACAATGTTATTGTTTTTTTTTTTAATTTAAAAAATTTTTAGTTTTCAATATTCACTTTTTTCTTATTTTTTAAAATTAATTTATTTTGCTTTATCAACAATCACTTCCATAAGCTTTTGAGTTTTAAATTTTTCTCTTCCTCCCTCCCCATGATGGCATCCAATCTGATACAGAGTATACATGTACAATCATATTAAACATATTTCCACATTAGTCATGTTGTGAAAGAAGAACCAGAATAAAAGGGGAAAACCATGAGAAAGAAGAAAAAAAGAAAGAAAAGAAAATAGTATGCTTTGATCTACATTCAGCCTCCATACTTCTTTCTCTGGATGTGGATAGCATTTTCCATTGTGAGTCTTTTGGAGTTATCTTAGATCATTGTTTTGCTGAGAAGAGCTAAATCTATCAAAGGTGATCATTGCACAATGTTGATGTTACTGTGTACAATGTTCTCCTGGTTCTGCTCACTTCACTCAGCATCAGTTCATGTAAATCTTTCCAGGTTTTTCTGAAGTCCACCTGCTCATCATTTCTTATGGAACCATAGTACTCCATTATATTCATATACAACATCTTGTTCAACCACTTCCTAACTGATGGACATCCTCTTAAATTCCAATTCTTTGTCACCACAAAAGAGCTGCTATAAATATTTTTGTACATTTAAGTACTTTATTTTGGGATATATTTGGGATACAGATTTAGTAGTGGTATTGCTGGGTCAAAGGGTATGCGTAGGTTGATTGCCCTTTGGACATAATTCCAAATTGCTCTCCAGAATGGTTGGATCAGCAGAACAATGTTTTTAAAAGCATAAAATACATAGAATTTTAAAAAATCATGTTAAAATATAGTTATTTTATGGCTATATATGTATACATACATACATATATTTTATATATATATACACACATGTACAAAGTATATATGTATACATAAATGTGGACAGCTAGGTGGGCCTAGAGGCAGGAAGATTCCTCTTCCTGCATTCAAATCTGGCCTCAGACACTTACTCACTGAGTGACCTTGGGAAAGTCACTTAACCCTGTTTGCCTCAGTATCTTCATCTGTAAAATGAGCTGGAGAAGGAAATGAGAAATTGCTTCACTATCTTTGCCAAGAAAACCCCAAAGGGGGTCATGAAGAGTAGTACACAACTGAAAAGTGACTGAGCAACAATGTACATTAATAAATAAACATTGTTGTATAGCATCATTTTCTAGCCCTGGGACTCTTAACCTGGATTCCATGAACTAGTGTTTTCATATGTGTGTATACATATACAGAAATCATACACACATATGTGTATACACATGTATGTATATACATATACACACATATATTACACACACACACACACACACACATACAAAAACAAGTTCATGGACTATAGGTTAAGGATCCCAGGGCTAGAGCATGATGCTATAGAACACTGCCTGATGTAAAATTTCTAATTTTGTAGGACTTTGTCTCAAAGGGCATGATAAAGGTAACATATTTCAAAGGCTGAAAGAACATAACCTGAGGAAGTGACAGAAATATTTACTTGTCACTGACTCATCTCTGTAGCTAAAGTTCAAAATATCTGAAAAGCAAACATCTGCCCAGAGTGTGTGTGAAATATTCCCTGACACTGCCAGCAACCATTTACCTTCAACTCACAATACTGAATGAGCTGCCTGTACATCATGAGCTTACTTCCTGAGATCCTTTATTGTTGTTATTCAGTCTTTTTTTCAGTCATGTCCAACTCTTTGTGATCCCATTTGGAGCTTTCTTGGCAAAGATTCTGGAGTGGTTTGCCCTTTTCTTCTCCAGCTCATTTTACATTTGAGGAAACTGAGGCAAATGAGGTTAAGTGACTTACCCAGGGTCACACAGCTACTAAGTGTCTGAGACCAGATTTGAAATCATGAAGATAAATCTTTCTGATTCTAAGCCCAATGCTCTATCCACGGCATCCTAATGGAAGTTATGTTTCTAGAATGTGGAGCAGGGCCCTTTCTTCTTCCACTAAATTGATAAAGAAGATGAATACAGACAAAGTGTGTGCTTCTGGGGGCTTGAGAGGGAGAGAAGGGTCAATGTTTTGTAGGGTTCAATTAAAGTTGGAGATCTTCTGTCTTTCATTTAGCACAGAACCATCAGTGGACCTTACTGAGAAAGAGAAAACTTTTCAGAGTAAAACACAGTTAACTTTTTGTCCCCCAGAGAATCTATTACTGAGCTTTAAAACACGGCTGGTATTTAATAGTCAAGTCAACAAACTCTTGTGTGCCAGGCTCTGTGCTAGATAATAGGGTGGTGGATCCTGGTTAGTAATGCTGCAAGAAGTGCTTCCTTAGCATAGCAGAACCACATTTTTTAAATTCAGTACTCAGTAGCTGGAGATGTATATCCCCTGGGTCTTTTGTGTTAGGAAAGAGCCTCTTATACCAAGGTTGTACAAACTATAGATCATATTGCCATAGCGAAAGCCTTTAGTGTTTACAAAGTGCTTTTCCCCCAATTTCTGACTCAGGTGGTACATTTTATTTTTGTTTTTGCAAATGTGTGCATTGAGACTCAAAGAGATAAGTAACCTGTTCCACAGCTAATAAGTAACAGAGATAGGATTCTAAGTTGGTCCGCCTGAATTCAGGAAGAGTATGTTTTCCATCAACGTTGTCTTTTATCAGTTTCTTCACCAACTCCCGAACACAACACACTGATTCCCACCTTCTTGCCTTTTCTCATGCTGTTTACTGGATCATAGAGTATGTGGAGCGGAGTCAAGTGAGAGAAGATGTGAAATGTAGGAAGGAGCTAGGTTATGAGAGGCTATAAAAGCCAAATAGAGGATTTTCTGTTTGATCCTGGAACTAACAGGAAGCCCATGGAATTTCTTGAGCAGTTCGGGGAGGGTGATATGGTGATGGCTGAGGGGAAGATGAACTTTGGTCTAGAGAGAGAAGGCAGAGAGGGCATCCCCTCTCACGTTTAGATAAATGATAGGTCCATGCTCTTGGTCTTAGACCCAGGCTTCTACCTCCCTTCATGGCTTAGGTCAAGTGCCAAGCACTTCAAATCCTTGCTAACTCCCCAGATCATTTTGTATTTACTTTGTATATAGTTGACATTTACTTTCTGTTCACATAAGACATCAAAAGTGGCAGATAATTTCCTTGACGGCAGGGATTGTTTTTCTTTTGTATTGATATCCACTTCAACTGGCCCATAGGGATTAGGAACAGAACCTGTGATTTTACTAGTACAGGGAACTCCTTGGTAAAGAAATTCTCTTTATCCAGTCAAAGTGGGTATCTCATCTTCAACTTAGAGTCTTAGAGTGTGTACTCGTTTTCCCTAATAGAATGTAAGTTCCTTTTTGAATAGGAATTGTCTCATTTTTTGAACTTATTACCCCAGAGACCCGTACAGACAACCAACAAGCATTTATTAAGACCTACTATGTGCAAGTTGACACACATTCATTAAGCACCTACTATGTGCTAAACACTAGGCTAAGAACTGGGGATACAAGAAAGACACAGTGCTGGGCATTAGTAGATACTTAATAAATGCTAGTTGAGTGATAGTATGGTGGTCTAGCTATTTTTCATTTTTTTCATTTTCATTTATTTTTGTCTGGCTATTTTTACAGCTGTTTCAAGGAACTAAATTGACTGTGATTGTGCTGGTGTAGAAAGTGATGACTCTCAAAATTTTGACATTTTCCACTTTCTCCCTCTCTCCTTAGGCTCCAATTCTGGCTCTTCTAATTATTAGCTTATCTGACTTGGGCAAGTCACTTCATATCTCTGGGCCTCAGTTTCCTTAATTGTAAAATGAGTGGTTAGATTATTGATCTCTAAGGTTTCTTCCAACTTTAAATCTGTGATTTTATTGCTACAGAATGTTCTTTCCCCAGTTAACTTTTAAGGGAACTAGTTTTATACATCTCTCCCCTTCTTCCCAATCGCTTTTCCTCTTCCTTCAAAGGATTTGGGTTGGGCCTGCAACAGCCTAAACAAGCATAAACCATGATCTTCTACATCATAAGCAGATAATGAATCTCAACCTACTTCTTGCTTTAAAGCAACTAACAGTTTGATGGTCTTCCTCCACTGCTGCATCATAGTGGGAGTAAATTGTGGATTCTCAAAAGTTCTGCCAATGGAATCTCACTTCTGGTACGTCCCACCAAGATGGAATGGCTTGCAGTCAGATAATCAGTTGAATTATAACTGTCGTATAACAATTTAGTCAAGCTATGTTGGAAAGGCTCATAACCAGTTTGACCACAGGGTGGGGGTAAAATTCTGTGCCACATAGCAACCTTTTTTTTTTTTTTAGTGAGGCAATTGGGGTTAAATGACTTGCCCAGAGTCACACAGCTAGTGAGTTTTTATGTGTCTGAGGTCAGATTTGAACTCAAGTCCTACTGATTCCAGAGCTGGTGCTCTATCCACTGCACCATCTAGCACATAGAAATTTTTGAAGACACTCTACTGAGTTCTAGAGGGGCAGCAGTATGCTTGGGTGAATGCACCCATGATGATGAAATCATAGATTCTTGAAGTATTCAGATGACAGTCAGGAGAGGTCAATGGTGAATGTATGAGAAACAAAGTACAGATCCATGCTGGTTCTAATTCATAGGACAGGGCTCAAGGGCCGTATTTCAAATTTCTTTTTGTACTTTCAATTTGTATCATTGGAGAGAATTTTCAAATCAATGTGATCCCATACTAATTTAAATATTTAATTAGGTCCCATATTGCTTCAATCAACCTAAGCAATTCAGCACAACACTCATTAAGTGCTTTGCTGTGCACAAGACACCTGGCACAGAAACAGAGAGTGCCCAACAAATACTTGTTGAATTAAAATTTAAAGGTGCTGCTTCCTATCTTTCATGGGTCTGGGTGTCAAAAATCAAACATCATTTACAGGGCTGTATTTTTTGAGGATATTTGACAACTAACTGGTGGTGATGAGGAATTCTATAGCAAAGAAGAAGTTACATGTGAAAAATGCAAATTTAGGAACAGGAACTGAAGAAGGAAGGGAGAAGCAGGGTGGACTGGAGAGGGAACTGGAGCAGCAGGTGAGCTCCCTGAGTTCTAATCTTAGTGCTATAGTCCTATGCTTTGCCCCTGCTGTGAAATGAGGAGGGGGATCTTTGCCAAGCACCCCAAGTTCCTCGGATGTAAGACTTTAGGAGCCTAGTTCTCCTCAATGCGAATTTTCACTTTTGCCATTTGCTGTTGACTTTTCTTGAGGTTCAGTGGTGTTTTAAGAAGAAAAAAAAAAGGAGGAGGAGACTTATTCAATTTGCTTGTGATCGTGGGAATTCTTGACTCCTGTTTGTTTAGATCAGGGCTGCTGGCCAGTAAACCAGAGCCTTTAAAAGAAGGAGAGGAGGGGCTGGAGAGAAGGGAAGAGGAACGTAGAAGAGATAAGGCAGAGGTGCAGTTTCACATTGGCCAAATTGCTTAATCCTTCCTTTCCCCATTTACTGCCAGAGACTCTGCTTCACTTACCTTTCTTTTCCTCACCATGGTCAGAGAAAGCAGCTTACACTGGGGTCAGAAATGTAGGTGCCTCCTGCTGGGACTCACAGTCATCCTCATCCTTGGGGCTGTTGTGGTCTTTGCTGCTGTGATCTTTGCCCGCAGGAGGGACCCACCAGCTGAGTTGCTACAGTGGAAGGGAAGAGGATCCACAGACAACTTGAAAGAAATCATGCTGGGGAGATGCTTCACTTATATAAGGACAGTAAACCCAGAGCTGAGGTAAGTGGGAGGACCCTGGTCTTTGCCATTGGGCGAACCTCAGGCAAACAGCTCTGGCAAAGAACAGTGCAAACTTCTCTAAACAATCAGCCTACTGTTTGGGATCAGCTGGAAAGGAGGAGGGGAGGCAGGCACCTCAAACACTTAAAATTCTGCGCTGGCCATTATAAATTCTATTGAGTTGGCTTAAGGGTGGAGGGAAGGAGGGTGAAGGGAGGTGTGTGCCAGTGTGATAAGGCATGCCTGCTTAGGGGATGAGACTGTTCGAGATATTACTCATGGAAACCACCTCTCTTCCGATTCTAACCACATATTATTGACAGAAGACCCGGGTTCAAAACCTAGCTTTGCCACTTACTGACTCTATGAACTTGGGCAAGTCCTTCACCTCTGAGGCTTGGTTTCCTCATCTGTAAAATGAGAGTGTTGGATGAGATTGTTTTTAAGGTCTTTTCTAACTTGAAAGCTGTAATTCTGGGTTCTGAGTCACTGACTTGGCCGTCACATCGCATCACAGAAGCTTGACAGAGGTGTGGGGTGGGGGTGGAGGGGCAGGAAAAGAGAATAATTATTCATTTTGTTGTCTAATATCATGTTTGTGTTCACAGTGTACATGTGTGGGTGGAGTTGAAAATGATGTACGCATACTTAAGTTTGGTCAATTTGTTCTTGAGTGCATTCCCATTATTTTTGTTGTTGTTCAGTCCTTCAGTTGGGTCCAAAGCTTTGTGACCTTGTGGACCATAGCACGCCAGTGCTTTCCATGTGGAGTTTTCTTGGAAAAGATACTGGAGTGGTTTACCATTTCCTTTTCCAGTGGATTATAGCTGTCTTATTTAAGTTCACATAGCTAGTAAGTGTCTGAAGCTGGATTTGAACTCAGGTCTTCCTGACTCAAGTCCAGTGCTGTATCCACTGAGCCACTGAGCTGCCTCCAAAAAAATTTTTTTCCAGTTGTGTCCAACTCTTTGTGACTCCATTTGGGGTTTTCTTGGCACAGCTACTGGAGTAGTTTGCCATTTTCTTCTCTGGCTCATTTTACCGAGGAAACTGAGGCAAATGGAGACCAGGATTAAAGAGCTAGTAAGTGTCCAAGGCCAGATTTGAACTTGCATCTTTGTGACTCCAAACCCAGTGCTCTATCCACTCAGCTGCCCATATTTTGCACAGTTAAAATTAATTAAAATGATTGGGGCAGTAGGGAAGTAACATAAGATTAGCTTGTATTGCCAAAATGCTTCCAGGGCTCCTGAAATCAAGAAAAACCATTTGTGGAAGGTGCTTATGCATCTCTGTCCATTAGGAAGTAGAAAGAGGCTTAGAGCCTCACCTTCCGTCCCAAACAAATATCAACAATTGTTATAGAAAGCAGGGTCTTCTTCACCTGGTTGACTAGAGGCAGTATGGTATAGTGGAGAGAACACTGGACTCGAGGCAGTAAGACCTAAATTCAAATCTTGCCTCCCTCAGGGTCTATTGATCATCTTACCCAGGGTGAATCACTTCTATGCTCTGTGCCTCAGTTTCCTAGTCTATAACACAAGGGAATTGAGCTCAGTGACTTCTAAGGTCCATTCCAGCCCTAACTCTCTGACTGTTCCATGCCATGTCACTGTGTATCCACCTGTACCCACTTTTCCAACTTCCCATTATGCATTGTCTTTCACCATTAGAATGTAAGCTCTTATAGGGCAGGGATGGTTTTGTTTGCTTGTATCTGTTTCCCAAGAACTCATCACAGTTCCTACCACATAGTTAAGTGCTTAATAAATGCTTAAAAAAGTCTATCCTATAATCCTATGATTTTAGTACTTCATAACATTGGGAAAAATCTAATTATCTGCACAAGTTAGTCCATGGCATCAAGGCCCTAGGGGCATGCCCCATTACAAGTCTCCCAGGACCAACACGCATTTAGGGTTCCCTACCTCTGCCTGGACACTGACCCAAGGAAATCAATTGGACAGAGATAAATATGAGGGCATGGGGAGGTTATAGCCATCTGGTCCTGTTCTGATGGTGGAAGATTTTCTCATAAGATTTTTAAGGGTTGGGATAAACTTAGATAGTCTATAATTTAATGTTCTCATTTTACAGACAAGGAACTTGATACCCAGAGTAGTTAAATGGTCTGAAGTTGTATGTTGGGTGACTGCCGAAGCTAGATCTCCTAATTCTAGACTCGGTGTTTTTGTGACCATATAGTGCTGCCTCCCTAACCTATAGTACACTTAGAGGATCTGGAAACAATATGGTGGATTCAGAGTAATAGAGTCTGGGTTAGAATCTTGGTTCTACTACTTAACACTGGGTGACCTTGGTCAACTGACTAAAGATGCAAGGGTTAATGATTCCAGGAAACTAATGATGAGCTATGCTACACACCTCCTAACAGAGAGGTGATAGATTCAAGATGTAGAGGGAGACAGACAGTTTTTGAACTATGTGGAAATCTGTTTTACTTGACTATGCACATGTGTTATAAGGATTTTGCTTCAACTTTTTTCTTTTAAATTTGAGGGAATGAGAGAAAGAGAAAATAAATGTCGGTTGAAAATAAAATGTAACGTAATTTAAAGAAATAAAATACAAAGATTGGACTGGATGGCCTCTGGGATTCTCCTCTCTCTCACCCCCCAGCTTTAAATCTATGAACCTACCCAGCTTTGTAATGGCTGTCCCTCATGCCTGGAATGTGCTCCCTCTCCACCTCTGCCTCTTAGACCCTTTGGCAACCTGTAAACTCAGCTCCCATGCCACCTTCAGTAGCAGGCCTTTCCTAGTTTCTCTGGCTTCTAGCTCTTTTTCTCTATCTACTTTATATGTATATTGACTATACCTATTTATGTAAATGTTATCTATCCCATTAGAATGTAAGCTTCTTGAGGGTAAAGACTTTTCACTTTTTCTTTGCATCGCAGGGCTCAGTGCATTGCCCGGCACATAGTAAGTGCTTAATAGATACTTATTGATTGATAGATTAATTGATAATTCCTGAGCTAAGTACAACAACGCTAAAGCCTGGGTGGAACTAGGTTCCTCTAGGTAGCTCAGAATCCTTTCTGGCTGGGATAACCACACCTCACTGGGTAAAGTCACAAAGTCTTAGACAATCCTGCAATGAAGACTACATTGGCAGTCTCTGATCTCAGTCTAATGCCAGCCTCCCTCTACTTTTTCAGTCCTTAACTGAGGTGTGGATTACCAGTCTGCTCCCTCCACTACAAACATCTCTCTCAGGTGAGATGGAATCCGGGAAGGGTTGGTTATACAAAGAATAGTGATTGTTGCCAACTCCCTACTGAAGCAGCTATTTGAGAAGTGATAATAAGACCCCTTGGGAGAGCTAATCAATCAATCAACAAGAATTTCTTAGAGCAGAACAAGTTTTTACAAGAACACAACATTGTAGAGAAAAACAACCTTGAAAGATGTAAGAACTCTGATCAAAGCAGTGACCTGGCCATGTCTCCAGGGATGCTATGCTGAAGTGTACACATCTACACATCTCCTGAAAGACAGGTGATGGATTCAAGGCACAGAAGGGATGTATGTTTTTGGACATGGTTATTGTGTGGATTCATTTTGCTTAACTATATGATTTTTTAAAAGGCTTTTTTCCCTTTCTTTTAGTTTTTAATGGGGAGGGGAATTTTGGAGGGGAAAGGTGGGGTTAGTAATAGGGATACAAAAAAAAAACCAAGAGCCACTGAAACTTTAAAAAATACACACAGATGAGAACAGAAGGAAATACAGAAGGAAACTCAAATAAGCAAGACATTTTTGAAAGTAATGTGTAGAATTTATTATATAATGTTTTTAAAGCAAAAGTTATAAAATAGATGCCCAATTTTACATACCATCAGGAGCATTATGGTAAATGTGTAACAACTGGTAAATACTTTGGGGAAATGTTCATAACAACACACTTTAAGTTAAATCTGCATTATTAATATTTTCTCCATCATTTTCTTAAATCTAGACAATTAACAATAAATCAAGCCCTAATTTGTGCATTCATTCTGATTTCTGAGGTATGAATGCTTAACCTGAGAATTTGTCCAGTCCTCTTTTTGGATTGATTGGACAGAAACCAAGGGAAATATTTAAAAATGAAAAACAAACAGGTATGAGGGAAGCATAGGGTCCAGGGAGGAAAAGGTTTTTGCAGGTCAGAGAGGGGAAATATGTTCTCCAGCATTTTCACAGGGTTGGGGGCTTTGGGGCTCCAGGGCCTACACAGTGAGTTTGCAGTGACAACTCTTTGAAGATCTACTGATGAGGTTGTAAAGCTGAACAGCTCAGACGAGGCCAGGGACTTGACACACAGCATTAGAAGCCACTACACTCACTCATTATTTTGTCTGGCCACTTTGATCTCAAAGTAACCCTTCAATCCCTGGGTGTGTGTGTGTGTGTGTGTGTGTGTGTGTGTGTATAAAAATGTCCTTTATTGGTGTTAAAGTTCAGACTTAAATATTAAAATTAAACCCCTATCCCCAAACATCTAGTAAATGCTTTCCTTGGACCAGCCATTGTGCTAGGTGCTGGTAGTACAAAGAAAAAATGAAATAGGTGTTTCCATTCTATGACAACAAGCACATAAATAAATATGTGAAAAAATCATTTTTTTCTACTAGTTTAGGATGGAGGCCACTAATAGCTGTAAGGGTAGGGAGGGCATCGGCAAAGGCATGAGCTGGGCCTTGAAGGCAGTAAGGGACTCTATTATGAGACAGAGAAGGGCATTCACTGCAAGCATTCAGGAAAACTCATGTGTGACCAGCAAGTATATTCTGTCAGAGCAGAAAGTGCTCACTAAAATTGGGAGTTCCCTCTTGATCATTTTGAAGGGCATGGATGCCCATCTTATTCTGGAATCTTCCACTAAGACCATTGGAATCATCCTTAAAACCCTGGGGGTTGGGGGGAGATAATTAAATGCTCACCCTGGCAGGGTCGGCTCCTTCAGTTAGTATGTAATGTGTGCCTACTTACTCCCTCCCAGTTCCACAGTTAAAGAAAATCAGTCTTATGGTAATAACATGTCATTTCCTCTCTGGTCCTCTGTAACGCATCCTTCCAGCTTTATCTGAAAATAGAATTCTGGAATGGTAGGAAATCTGTCTGTCTCTCTCTCTCTCCCCCCTTTTTCTTCTCTTGCTCCTACCTCTGCCTCCCTGTTTAATATATTTTTATTTATTTTATTAAATATTTCCCAATTACATGTAAGATTTTTTTAACATGAATTTTAAAAAATTTTGAGTTCCAAATCCTCTCCCTCTTGCTCTTCCCCCACCTCTTGAGAAGGCAAGCAATATGATATTTACTATACATATGAAGTTGTGCAAAACATTTCCATATTAAGGTACTTTCTCTACCTCAGCTAACATCCACCTAAAGCTTTGGGTGCCAGCCTCTTCTCCTCTTCTCTGGCTAACAGGCAAGCAGTTTCAGGCTACAATAATTCAGCCAAGTTGTCAATTGTTTCCCTGAGTCAGTTAGGTACAACTCTGCCTTTTTTCTCTTGACCTTTCTCCTACTCCCCACCAGCAATTTCTAGGCTGGTTCTACAGCATATCTTGAACACATCTACCTCCAACCCCCTTGATTGAGAAATGAGGCAGTCATCAATTCTTAGTTACAAGAGCGGGGGAGATAGAAATAATAAAAGGACTTAATCTGATAAAGAGATTCAAGATCCCAATGTGACTATAATTTTACTAACTATGCTTTAAGCCAAGTCATTGAAACTCATAGTGATTTTATGTGGCAGGGATATGTTGATCTTGAGAATCAATTAGATCATAATGGAATGGGGTAAGGGTTGGTGAAGGTGATGTTTTTTGGAGGAGTAATGACTGTTCAGCTGGCAGACAGGTGATGCTATTGAGAGTGACAGTTGGCATGTCATGTCCTCCGTTGCCTCCAATTTATGCATATCTTTATCAGGCCAACTTCTGCTGTGTCCCACAAACCAGCTGCTTTAGAGTCCCACTCTGTAGAGATGATAGCTGCCTTCTTCCTTCTTTTACCTGGCTTTTCCCACTATAGTTTTCCCCCTTGCTTCCTGCTGAATAACTCATATGTCAAAGGTCTGCTGTGTCACAGAAACTTGGGATGAGCACCCAAAGTCACAGCTCTCTCCATGAGGTCATTGCTCACTTGCCTGAAGACTAGTTCCCTCAGGATGACTGGTTCTCTGGTTTCAAAAAGATCTGATGATTTCATTAGTGATTGATGATAACACCCGTTTTTCATCATAAGCCTTGTCAACTCAGGAGAACATTGCTAGTAGTTCAAAAGAAATGTTGATGTTCTTTGGGGGTGGGGATTGTTTTTATTGGTGTTTTTTTAAAAAAAAACTACAATGTTATCACATCCCAATGATTCCTCCCCCATCCCCATCCTCTCAATCAAACCCTTTTGCAGAAAAGAAGTACAGTTAAGCAAAACAAATCAACACATTTGTCCACCTATGAAAAGTTATCCTATTATCCACACTTATAATCCACCATTTCTCCGGCAAGAGTTGGGAGGCATACTCCCCCATCAGTCTGCTAAAGTCATGACTGGCCTTTATGTTGATCAGAACCCTGAAGCCTTTTTAATGCTGCTTTCCTTTTCATGATTATAATCATCATGCAAATTGTCTTCCCAGTTTTGCTTTATTCCACATCCATCAGGTCACACAAATCTCAAGTTTCTCTGAATTCTTTCTACTGATCATTTCTTATGGGTGCAATAATATTCCATTACATTCATCCTTCAAAATTTGTTCAGCTATTCCTCCAGTTGATGAAGACCTACTTTTCTTCTAGTTCTTTGTTGCTACAAAAACCACTGCTATAAATATGAACCACCTTTCACTCTGTCTTTAACCTCCTTGATATATATGCCTGGCCATGGTATTGCCCGGTTAAAGGGTACATATTTTCTTAGTATTACTTCTAGAGTTTCCACTAATATATTTCCAAACTGTTTTCCAGAATAGTTGCAATAGTTCATAGCTCCGTAAACAAGGCATCAGTGTACCTATCTTCTCCCAGATTGTCTGTTACTTATCATTTTTATTTTTATTATCTTTATCAATCTGATAGCTGTAAAGTGAAATCTCAGACTCTTATATTGCTTTTATTATTAGTGATTTTAGAAAATTCTTTCCTATAATCTTTTAATAGTTTGCATTTCTTTTGAATGCTGTCTGTTCATGTCCTTTTACTACTTAACTATTGAGTAATGAACCTTCTTCTTACACATTTGCATAAATTTTGCATATTAGATTTTTATTAGAGATCTTGGCTTGCTCTTTTTACTGTTACTTATCTTACTTTATGTGTGTTATTTTGTCAATGCGACAGCTTTTAAAATCTTATGTAATCAAAGTTATCTATTTTACTTTCTATGATCACCCCTATCCTTTGCACAATTAAGAATTCTTGCCTTAGCTACAGTCAACTCAAGCCACCTCCTTCTATTCCATTCTAAAATTTTTTTGATGTGACTTTATATTTAGATTGACTAGCTATTTGGGATTATTATAGCATATAATAGTATAAGATATTGGTCTAAAACTAAATTCTGCTGAACTGCTTTTCAATTTCTTGTTGAAAAGGGAGTCCTTATCTCAGTTGTAGAGGTTGGGTTTATTGAACACTAAGCTACTATGTTCAACTGCTTCTGGGTCTTACATCGTCTGTTCCAATGACCATAATGTTGACATTCTGTAAATCTTTGTTACCAGTGATTACTGGGATGTTCCATGACTGGAAATGGTAGTCAAAAAATTTGATTTCTGGACTCAGACTCTTTCCATAAAATGCCTTGGACTGATAGAATTTGTCAGAAGTTATATATACACATATTTTATATAATGAAATGATTATTATATTATGAGTATATATTTATCCACATGTATAATCTGATATATGTTCAGGGACACTGGACTCACTTAAAATTTTTCATATTGGCATCTTAATTAAAAGTTCTCAAAGTCCTTTTTATTCTTAATTCCTCCTGATAATGCAACCTTAAGTTACACGTGGAAAAGTAATTATTTTTAGAGAGCAGCTAGGTGGTACAGCAGAGAGAGGGCCAGGCCTGCAGTCAAGAAGAGTTGAGCTCCAATCTGGCCTCAGATATTTACTAGCTGTGTGACCCTGGGCAAGTACCTTAACCCTGTTTGCCCCAGTTCTTCATCTGTAAAATGAGCTGGAGAAGGAAATGGCAAACCACTCCATTATCTTTGCCATGAAAATCCCAAAAGGGGTCTTAAAGAGTGAGATGTGACTGAAAAATGACTAAATGACAACAAAAATTATTTTTAGAATGAAAGCAGAAATGCCCTGGTCAGGCCACATCTAGAATATTATGCTCGGTTTTGGATGATTTGCTTTAAGGAAACACCAATGAGATGGAACACAGAGAAGGGTGGTCAAGGTAACGAGAGAAGTAGCGAGTATGGCCATAGGAAGGGGAACAAGGGATGCTTGGGTTGGAGAGGAAAATATTTTGTAGGATGGGGATTCAGTGGAGGGAAAAACAATATCAATCCTTTTTCTGAAAAAAAAGTTTTATTAATATAATTTTTTATCCCATAGACACTTAGCAACAAACATCTCCTTCCATTGTACATTACTTTAGCAGAGAAAAAAATTAAAAGTAAGCAAAACCATTAGCTACAGAGACTGTGACTGACAGAGCCTATATCATTTCATACTAGTTCTACTTTGAGAAAGGTAAGGTGTTGAGAAAAATGAAATATCTACCAGTATTTTAACATTTGAAGGCCTGTCATGTAGAAGAGAAAATGAATTTGATTTGTGTGGTTTTGGAGGACAGAGCTAAAGGAAAATAGTCTTAGATCACAAATCTAGAGCTCAAGGGGCCTTGGAAATGATCTAGTCTGATTAGCTTATCTTGCAGATAAAGTAACTAAAATCAAGAGATAACTTACTAAAATATAATATTTATGATATATGTATATAAATACATATATACATACATAATATATTATAATAATTATAATAATAATAATAACTTACTAAAAGACAAGCAAGTAGCAAACAGTAATGTCAGGGTCCAAGCCCATGTCCTCTGAATCTAGATTCAGCGTTCTTTCTTTCTTTTTTAAGTTTATTTTTAATAGTATTTTATTTTTCCCAATTACATGTAAAGACAGTTTTTAACACTCATTTAAAAAGGATTTTGCTTTCCAAATTTTCTTTCTTCCTTCCTCTCCTCCCCTTCCCTAAAAAAGAGATAAGAATTTTAAATAGGTCATATATGTGCAATCATGCAAAACACATTTCCCTATTAGTCATGTTGTGAAATAAGTAATAGACCAAAAGGAAAAAAAAACCCACAGAAAAGATAAAGAAAGTGAAAATAGTATTCAGCATTCTTTCTTTTGTATCTCACTGGCTCCCTGGGATCATGGAAACAAAACTGGTCCAACTCTTGCTGGCAATAGTTGCGGTAAGTAGAAGACCACATCATGGATCTGGTAGGGGCCTTATGAATACAATGTGATGCCATTTGAATGATAGTGCACTTGGCAATATGTCAACAAGTGATGAATTCTTTCTTTGGAGACCTGCTTTCAGATCAATCTTCATAAGACTTGGTTTCAGCATCAGACCCAGCATGTTACCCATGACTGAATAACCCAACCTCACTTATATCAGTATGCATTTTTTGCCAAGATTAAGCATGCATTTAAGCTGAAAGAAGTTTCTCTGGGATCACAGTCCCTTTATAATGTATCCAAATGGGTCCCCATTAGGATCAGATTGTCATTTACTGATAAGTCCCTTCAAGCCTTGAGAGCTTACAACATATACTTGGAACCGTAGGGCATTGCCAGCAGTTCATGGCTTAATACTTTTTTCTTTGTTTTTTCTTTAAACTAAGTGTTTTTTTCAATTAAAATGAATTTTTCTCCTCTCTCCCTCGACTATTAAAAAAAAAAGAGACAGAGAAACAAACCTTTGTACCTAATATGCATAGTTGAGCAAAATAAATTCCCACATTGTCATGCTTCATTATTAAACCCAGGCTCTTCCTGCCATTAGAAAAATCATGCCTTCCCATTTGCTGAGCTTTCTTTCAAGCTCCAATAAATTATTTTCTTTTGCCTAAGTCTTAATCTTTACAGATTCCAAGTGAATTTTTTGTAGTAGAAATAGATGCTTTAGATATAGCAGCAGAGCAGTACTATCCTACAGAAAATCCAACTAAATTATATGTACTATCCCCTACAAACTGACCCTTAGAGAGCAGAATTATACTTTATGGAAAGAACCCTTACCCCTCAGGATAAAGTTTCAAACCTTGTGAAGACAGTGGACTAGACACCTTTGTTACTGTGCTGTGCATGGATCACCACATTTTAGTATATATCCAGAATACTTATAAGTTTTAGGGATCAGATTTGTGGGTTACTCTTCTTCTCTTTCAAGCTCAAGATCTAGAACAGACTGCGGTCCTAGAACTCCTAAGAGGCTGAGACTCTTTCATAGAATCCCAAGTATCAGATCCAACCTGAAGCAATTCAGTTGAATCAGCATTTACTAGGACCATAAGCCTCAGGCTTGAAGTGACTCCAGATGGCATTTTGTCCGGCTTCCTCACATTACAAATGAAGGGACCAAAGGAGGTTGTTACCTGCCCACAGTCACACAGGTAAGTAGGCATCAGAGGCAAAATTTGAAACCACGCCCTCTGATTCCAGAGCCAGTCCTTTTCTGCTTTATCGTACTACCTTCTTAACATGTGCCATGAGCTATATGAATTGCTCTCCCCTATTATAAGAAAGAAAATGTAGGCACGATCTGACTTGTACTCTAGATTTAGGGGAATTGATTTCAAAAGATTTGGAGGAAAGTTAAACAGGATTCCATGAACTAAAATTCTAAAGGGGAAGTCAGCCTGCAAAGGATGACAGGTGCTCAATAATTAAATTCTAAAGGTATCTGTCTCTCTGTCTCTGTCTCTCTAAATAGTACATATATGTATATGTACTATTCTAATGAGGAGTTTATAAGTGTAGTGGAGATAACAGCAAAATCCTGCCATGGAGCATGTGTGAGTTGAACTGAGTTTCCCTGGCTACTTTTGGCATATCACAAATGCTGTGGCCCAGCACTGAAGGATTTGGCCCTTTGGGGTAATATAGTAATTCTTTGGCCTCTATTATAGCAGAAAGGGAAAAGAAAAGCACAAAAAGGGAATTAGCCACCGAGCTAGGAAGAGCTATCTGTCCAACGGACTCCAGCGTTGAAGGATTTGGCTCTTTGGGGTCACACAGAGATTCTTTGGCCTCCGTGATGGCAGCATGGGAAATGAGATGTATGAAAAAGGGATTAGCTACTGAGCTAGAAAGAGCTATCCACTCAGTGGACTTGAAAGGGAGAAACATTTTCTGCTCTTGTTCTTTCCTTTCCCATCTACTAAGTATGTAGGAATTCTCTTTGTGAGGAGGGGTATGAGGAGCTCTTGTCACACACCTCTCCGCCACCTATACTTGCACGTGCTCATTTAGTTGAGCCTCAGTTGAGATCTTAAGGTCCTAGATTTCGTCAGGATCTTTGTCAAAGGTCCTCTGTTTAGTGTTTCTTTCCCTGAGCATAGATAGGTGACCAAACGGCAATCCTGAGATGGATGTTTCCAACCTTAGAGACAGGTTACTTGCTGAGTTTGGGAGATATGGTGCTCAAGGCCCTCAGTTGGAAGCAGCAGGAGCTTTCTGCAATTACTCTTTTCTTAGAGAAAATGAGTGCTTCCTGAAGGATGGACCCAAGCCACTCACTGACTCACTAGAAGATGTGCACTTTTCTTGGAGTTGTTCAAAAACTGCAGAGCCGAGGTGAAGGTGAAACGGTTACTTGACTGTCCCACAAAATGCTTCACTTCTTGATGTATCTGCCTCCAGGGAAACTAAAAGAGGAGTAATGAGTTAATCATTATGCGTGCTTATTCAACTTTTGTGTTATATACTTCTGTGCAGAGAAAATAAATATCTATCTGTATCTGATCTACATTGTACATTGGCTACCTTTTTACTTTCTTTTGTGAGATGTGAGAAATGTAGTACCTACAGAAATCACCATATTTGGTAACTTATTGGATATGTGGGGTAAGAATGAAGAGTCAGGGGTCAAAGGCCCAATATAAGACTCTTCCTCCTTACCTTTTCTAATCTTAACCCTATCCTTACTCTCCTCTACCTACCATTTAATCTGGTGACATGGGCCTCCTTGCCATCCCTCATTCTTGGAACTCTCTCCTTTCTCCTCCCTGCCTTCTAGCTTCTCTGGCTTCCTTCAAGTCTTAGCTAAAGTCTACAAGATGTCTTTCCCAATTCTTCTTAGTCTTAATGCCTTCCTGCTGAGTTTATCTCCAATTTGCCCTGTATGTATCTTGTTAGTGTATAACCATTTGCCTATTGTCTCTCTAGTTAGATTGTGAGCTCCCTGAGAACAGGGACTGTTTTTTGCCTATGTACCTACAGTGCCTGGCACGCGGCTGGCACTTTATAAAGATTCTTGACTTGACTTGACTAGGCGCTTTGTGATATGGTACAGGAACTCAGTGGAAAGACTAGGGGTGGCTATGTAGATCTTGGAGTTATTGGCATAAAAATTATATTTGACTGCATGAGAGCTGAATGAGGAGAGGATGCATGACAGATGTAACTTAATAGTTACAACCACGCTTCGCGCGTATGGCATGGAAGCAGCTATAGCAAAGGAGACTGATAATGAGTGGTCAGAAAAAAGAAGAGCAGTGACTCAAAAACTCTGAGGGGAGAGAGCATTCAGAAGGAAAAGAAATGATCAATGGGGGCAAACTCCTGAGAAAATTGGGAGGAAATGGAATCAAGGGCACAAATAAAAGAATGAATTGGATATTATAAAAAATAAATTTGACAGTCAAGCCAGGCTCAAAACATCACTGTCCTTCTACAAAAGCCTTTCCCATCTCTCTTAATTCTAGCACCTTTCTTCTATTGATTTCTTCCTATTGATCCTGTATATAGCTTGTTTATACATATTTGTTTACATGTTATCTCTCTCATTAGATTGTAAGCTCCTCAAGTGCAGGGACCTCACCTTTGGCCTTTCATTGTATCCTCGAGTTTAGTACATTGTCTGACATACAGTAGGTACTTAATAAATGCTTATTGACTTTTCCCAGTTCAATCACCTTTGCCCACATCCACTCAATCAGTTACTACATCTTGTTGATTCTTCCTCTGAAATATCTCTGATATCTATTTGTGCCCTTGATTCCATTTTCTCCCAATTTTCTCCGGAGTTTGCCCCCATTGATCATTTCTTTTCCTTCTGAATGCTCTCTCCCCTGAGTTTTTGAGTCACTGCTCTTCTTTTTTCTGACCACTCATTATCAGTCTCCTTTGCTATAGCTGCTTCCATGCCATGCCCAATAAGCGTGGTTGTAACTATTTTTGCATGACTGCAAAAAAAATTATTTTGTTATCTATGTATATAGGACAAATTGGAGAGGGGACAGATTATACAAAGAGAGAACATTTAGGAGCCTAGGCAAGACCTGGCTATAAGGGAGTTGGTACTCAAGACGTAGAGGGCATCTCACTGTTCTTGATGAATTCAAGTCCCCTGCCCCAGAACCCAAGGAACAAAGAGTATGTGAAGGAGAGTGTGTAAAATAAGTGTGGAGAGGTAAGCTAGAGATCATGATGGAATTACATCTTTGGGTACTCAAAAGAACTGATGGATATGAATATTGAGCTATCTTTGAAAGAGCATGGGGAATTGAAGGAGTGCTGCATAATTGGACGAAGTCAAATATTGTTCGGATTTTTTAGTCTAGAAGTCAGGGAACTTGACCTAAATTCCTGAAAGCATTCTATAACATTAATAAAGTGGAAGAAATTTAGAGTGGGGCAGCTCAGTAGCATAGTGGATAAGTGTAAGACCTGGAGTCAAGAAGACCTGGGTTCAAATCCATCCTCAGACACTTATTAGCTGTGTGAATGGGGGGCAAATCACTTCACCCTGTTTGCCTCAGTTTCCTCACTTGTAAAATGAGCTGGAGAAAGAAATAGCAAACCACTCCAGTATTTTTGCCAAGAAAACCCCAAATGGCGTCACAAAGAGTGGGACATGACCACAGAAGAAGTGATTTAGAGAAGGCCATAGTCATCACAAAGAGCCAACGTGCCATTTTCTAACATAATCCAGTCCAGTCCAGTCTGATCTAATGCAACAACCATCTCCTCAGCATCTAATACATACAAAGCACTGTATCATATGAGAGACAAAACAAAGACAGTTTCTGTTTGTAAGTTACTTATAGTCTACTGAGGAAATATAGCGTGTAATTAGGTACATATATACATGATAACCAACAGTTATCTTATTTTCTTTCTCAATAGAGTTTATCTAGATTTTTAGCAAAGCATTTAATAAAATTTTTACTATGCTTGTGAAAAAGATGGAAAGATATGGGCTCAACAATAGCATAATTAGGTATACAAACTGGTTGAATGACTGGACCCAATGAACAGTGTTTTTCTTTTTAGTTATTACTTATTTTTAACATTTCTTTTCTTTTTTAAATTTTGAGTTCCAAATTTTATCTCTCCCTCCCACTCTTTCCCACACCCACTGAGAAGGCAAGCAGTATGATATCGATTATACGTGTGAAATCATGCAAAACATATTTCCACATTGGTCATTTTTTTTAAAAAGTAAGAAAAATAGAGAAAGAAAATTATTCTTCAGTTGGCACTCGGAGTAGGTGATCAGTTCTCTGGAGGTGGATAGCATTTTTCGTCATGAGTCCTTTGGGATTGTCTTGGGTCATCGTATTGATCAAAGTAGGTAAGTCTTTCATGTTTGATCACCATTGCAACATTGCTGTTACTGTGCACAATGATTATCAGGTTCTTTTCACTTCACTTTGCATCTGTTCACATAAGCCTTCCCATGTTTTTCTGAAACCACCCCCTCCAATGAATAGTTATCAGTGCCAAGTCAACTTGTGAACTTCACATGTGAACATCGACAGTAAAGTGCCCCCAGGAAATCTATACACAAGTGTGCTGTTTGACGTTTTTATCAATTGACTTGGATGAAAGCGTAGTTGGTATGCATATCCAATGTGAAGGTGGAAAGGAAAGCTAATGCTCAGAACACTAGAATCAGGAATCAAAAAGATCTTGTCAGGCTAGAACATTGGAATCTATCTACTACAATTGAATGTAGTAGGAATAGCTTTGAGGGTTCCAAAAATATCAATTTAGTATCACTTGCAGTATGACTATGTAGCAGCCCATCTAAAAAAGATCTGAGAGTTTGAATAGACTGAAAACCCAATAAGTAGGGTAATGCAGCAACCAAGAAAGCTATTCTGACCTTAGGCATAACCTCTATGAATAAGGCAGTGATAGTCTCACTGGGCTTTGCCCTGGTCAGATCACATCACATTTTAAGAAGGACATTGGTAAATTACAGAGCACCCAGAGGAAGGCAGTCAACATGGTAGAGGACCTTAAGATCATGCTCTGTGTGGAGACCTTGAAGGAACAGTTTGACTTAGAGGGATTAGAAGCCTGAGACTGGCTATAATTGTCTTCAAATACTTGAAAGACCAGCATGGGGGAGAAAACTTTTTTTATTGTTGTTCTAGAGGACAGAACTTAGAGCAACAGGTAGAAGTTTAAAGAGGCAAATGTATTTATATTGACATAAGCGAAAAAAATTTTAAACAATTTGAACCCTTCTGCAACAAAAATGGAAGGGGGTCCCTTGATAGCAATGGATTTCCCACCCCCTGAGTTGTTGGAGGCCGGTCTGGCAGTTCAAGTTTGAAATTCTAATGGAAGGAGATGCATTATGGTTCTAATAGTTAACATAAGCCACATCAGGGAAAATATTTTCAACAAATATTGATTCAGGTGAATGTTTGCACTAGTTGCATTGTTCTGCTGGACCTGAGGGATTAGCTTCTGATTTCTCAGGAATTGCCCCCCACTCAGTACTTCATCCCTGCCCCAAGACAAAATGTATCCAGCTTTAATAAAGACACTTTTCATAAAACAAATCATGGAAATTCAGGTAGGACAAGGGCTACAATTGGCAAAAGTATACAACTTTCAAACTCCCATTCTCCATGGATTACCAAAAACATAGTCATTCTAAAACCCAATAAAGAGTCTTCATTTTATACTTTATACTACAGGAAAGTTTAGAATGAAGGTAGATACTTTGCATTAAGCATATGTTGTTTAATAATTTTTTACAAGCCTACTCTGACTTTGAGGAAATGAAATGAAAACTGCAGAATTCTTCATTGGAAACATGATCCCCAATATAAAAGGAATAAAAACTGTTCTGGGGAAGTGATCCCATTTGAGGAAGCTGTTATTGAAATCCAGATCACCTAAAAGACAATGGGGGAAGCGGGGTTGGGAAAGGGAGGGAGATGGGGGTAGGTCCCTCGTGTTTGAAGGAGTAAAGCTGATGCTGATGGCAGCCAGGGAATGAAAAGTACACATTTTTGAAATTACCCACTCCTGTTCCCAGTGGACAGGCTGGAAGTGTTGGTGTTTACACCAATTCATCTGATATATACTCTATATGTGTAAATGTCATGGAACCTTCTCTGTATTTAATAGATGTCCTCTCAAAAACTGAGAGGAGAAGAAATCCCCACCCATTTCAACCCAGATTCTAAGACATCCTATCTGTGATATCTGCTCAATCCCTCTAAAACAATAAAGTGTTCAGTGTGCTCACAAGGTAACTTGAGGGAAAAAAAGTAAAAGAAAATTCTACATTTTTATAAAACTTGATAGAAAAAAGAGTATTTCAAACTGGAAAGTCATCAAAAACATAGTTATTAAAAATTCACACAATTTAGCACTTTTCTGGCATAGTCAGTTTCCTGTTCCTGGGCTGTTCTGGCATCTCTGCTTTCTGTAGAGGTGTTAGAATCCTTACTGGCTTCAGTCTTTTCCCTTTTCTCTTTGAGCTTCTCCCTTCTTTGGGTTTGGGCTCTGAATTTAGATGAACAAGCATAGCAGATAACTGTACCAATATTCTCTGTGGTTTATCTATCCCTGGCCTTAATTTTGTCTTCCTTAGCATCTTCTTCAGACTTTTTTTTTTTTTACATATGGTAGTGACGGACTGAGAACAATGCCAGCAACGGAATCTGGGCTGAGGATGCAGGGCAGCGTATGGAGGAGCACTCCTGACTCTTCTTGCTCATCAATTAAATCCTGAAAATGGTTTCAATGTGTTTTAAGGAGAAATTAACCTAGCCTATATAGAAGATATTGCTTCTACCACAGAAGTCTTCAAACCAAATCTGCATGATTACCAAGTTTTGTGATCAGTTGCACTAAGTGACTTCTGAGGTCCCTTCCAACTCTGAGATTCCATGTAGGTAAAGTGATGAAAGCCTCAATTAGGATGGTAGATCTGTGAGTGGTGAAAAGGTAATGGATAGGAAAGATGTTGTAGAGAAAGAATTGACAAAACTTGGCAACAATTGCTCATGAGGGGTGAGGGAGAGTGAAGAGTTGAAGAGGCTTTGGTCGATATTAATCAAGGTTAGTGGAAAAATACTAGTGCCCTTGATAGAAACATAAAAATTTGGAGGACCATCAGGTTTATCAGGGAAGAAAATGAGGTCAGTTTTGGACATGTTAACTTTGAGAAATATGCCTATGCTACATCCAGGTGCAGATATCCAGTTGCAGGTTGTAATGTGGAATAGGCATTTGGCAGAGAAATTAGACTTTTGTCTGAGAATCATAGGCATAAAAATGATTATTGGATGTATGGCATTCTTTAGGAAGCTTATTTAGGGACAGTGGGTAGGAAAAGAAAGGAAGTAGGCCCGAGAAAGAGCCTTGGGCACACGTGCTATAAGCAGCAGCAGATGGATGATGAATTAGCAAAGGAAAGTGAAAAGCAGTTGGTCAGAGAAGCAGGAGAACAAGAGGAAAAAGGGTAGATTAGCATTTACACTTTCATACATCAAAGTAGCCATACATGAGTTTATTGGTGCACCATCCATGTCCATGTCTCTCTGTAAATTCTCCAAAGAGAATCGATGAAAGATACTAGAGACCTTCCTTTAGTTCTTTTAACAAATGCAGTAGATAACTAGGGTACCATGGAGGCTTTCACTCCTGTGATATTTCTGCCTTGTCCTTGTTAATAGATTTTATGCCTCTCTTTATCTGCAAATCACCATTGGCAATAGGCTGAAATCTACCTCCATCTACCATTTTTGTCTTTCCATTGCCCTGTGGGTCACTTGCAATTCTGATCCTTTAGAAATTGTTTGTTCTGTGATCCTTGTCCCCTCACCTACTGCTCACTTCTCATTCTACAGCAATCTCTCTTCCAATCCTACTCTATTAAAATTACTCTCTATAAGGCTGCAAACAAACTCACTCGCCATTAAATCTATTGGCTTTTTGTCAGTTCTCCTTCTATCTGTACATATTGGACCATATCAACTGCCCCCCTCCTCCTGGATACTTTTCTCTACCCTTACCTTTCACAGTATTGTTCTGTGCTTGTTTCCTTTCTCTCTTTCTCTCTTCATCTCTTTCTCCTGTCTTCCCTTTCTTGCTCCTTCTCTCTTTTCCTTCCTTCTTCTCTTCCTTCCTTTTGTTTTTTCTTTTTGGGGGGGAAGGGGAAGGTATGAAATTGCCTTTATTTTGTCCTAGGTAAGATGCTATGTCTGCTAAAAATTCTTCATCTTTGTTTTTTTTTTTTAATCTTAGTTTTCCATTAATCACTTTTGCAGGTGGAAATATCCATTTTTCTCTTTAAAGCCTTTGGCTTTCCTCCTTTCTATAACAGACATCTTTAAATTACTTTTTAATGGGTCTCACAATTCTGATGTCTTGGAAGGGGAACCGAGGATCTCTCCCCTTGATCACATCTTTCCTAACACACTTTTAAAAACTTTTTCCAGTTCTGAAAGGAATTTGCTCATGTTCCATAAGCCTCTGCCAAATTTCCCAGGTTTTAAAAAGTAAATTCCAGCTCTTTATCCTTGCATAATCAGATAAAGATGGTATCTTTAGTTCATACATCACAAATTCGATTCCACATAATAACTGAGAGGCATTGAGGTAGAGTAGTAAATAGAGTGCTAGACCTGGAGTCAGGAAGACCTGAGTTAAAATCCAGCTTCAGACACTTACTAGTTGTATGTTCCTGGGTAAGTCACAACTTGAATTGGCCTTAGTTTCCTCCACTATAAAATGGGGATAATAATAGCATCTACCTCCCAGGATTACTATGAGGATCAGGTGAGATGTAAAGTGCTTAGGGCAGGGTCTGGTACACAGTAGGCATTTAATAAATGCTTGTTTCCTTAGTTTCTCATTCTTAATAATTTTACTGATATCATTTCTCTTTTTATTCTAAGCATTCTTAACCTCACCCCTCCCCAAAACAAGCATGTTGCCCAGTCTTATCTTTTGATACTTCTCCGACTTTAAATTTAGTCAAATGGAGTTGTTTCCTGGCACCTGTCTATATCCTGACATCTCTTGATTCTGCCTTTATTTACATTGCATCTCATTCCTAGAATAGATTCCCTGCAATCCCTTCTTCCTTCAAGACCCAACCCACATTCCACCCTCTCCATGAATGATACCTCCTCTATAAGCTAAAAATGACCTTCCTCAAATTTCTTCCGTAAATTTGTTGCTGTTCAGTTGTTTTTCAGTCTCATCCAACTCTTCGTGACCTCATTTGGGGTTTTCTTGGCAAAGATACTGGAGTGGTTTGCCACGTCCTTCTCCAGCTCATTTTATAGATGAGAATACTGAGGCAAACAGGGTTAAGTGACTTGCCCAGGGTCACACAGCTAATAAGTGTCTGAGGCCAGATTTGAATTGAGGAAGATAAGTCTTCTTGACTTCAGGCCAAGTACTCTATCCAACTGTGCCACCTAGCCACCCATTCCCTAAATCTATTCCTCCTCAAATTTCTTCTAGCACTTTTCCTGGACCTCTTCTTTGCATTGATCTTACTCTATAATTGAATCAGTTTTTTGAGTACCTGCTCTTCCCTGCATTAGATTGTGAACTCTTTGAGGCTGAGCCCTTGGCAGGGCTGATTAGGAAGGGACTCTACTCACCAAGATTAAGATATATTTTCAGAGTAGAGTGAAGGTGGGGATTGCTTGTGGCTATGGCTGACAAATGATCATTTATCTAACACCGTGCCTTCAAATGTAGACTTCCCTCATTAGAAATCTCTACTCAGATTTTCCATCTCCAACATAACTAATGTGGAAATATCTTTAATATGATTGTACATGTAGAGCCTATGGCAGATTGCATGCCGTCTTGGGGGAGGAGGAGGGGACAGAGGGGGAGAAAGTTTAGAACCCAAAATCTTATAGAAGTGAATGTTGAAAACTAAAAATAAATAAAAATATATGCATATTTTAATAAATATGTATATATTTACTTCTCCTATATTACTTCTCCTAAATGTAAATCTTTAATAAATAATAAAAATATATACATATTTAAAAAAAAGATTTTCCACCTCAATGGTCTGTCCTGCCTTTTGGTTTATACTTTCACTTTGATACAGAGTTGTACCCAACCTCTCTTTCTCCAGGATAGAATCTTAGCCTCTTCCCAACAATTGTTCTAATTATCAATCAGTCAATTAATAAGCAGTTATTAAACACCTATCAAGGACAATTCAAGGGAGGATAAGAAGAAGAAGAAAAAAAGAAAGCAGTCCCTGCCTTTAAGGAGCTTACATTTTATCAGTAAAGTAATGCATTCACTATTTTCCTCAATCTGCCTGAGGATCATTGTTTAAGGTTAGGCTGTTTTGCAGCAACAGACTTAGGCCGGCTTAGGTAGCATATATATTGGTTGCCATATATAAGCCCCTCTCATAGCTTCTGGGAGCAAGATCTGTTCCCCTGGCCTGCCATGGGAAGTCCCAAAGAAAATTCTAGGAAACAGATTCAAGAGAAAAGAAAGAGAGTGAGAATAGGTATTCTACCTCCTTTTAAAATCTCCTGAATTGGTCTTCTTGGTTCAATGGCTAATTGTCTTAGACAAAATACCTTCTTCTGCAGCGCTCATAAGGATTAAGGGATTGCTCTATTTTGCCATAGAGCTTCAGTGCTCAGCACATGGGGACCAAGAGAGACCACTGATGCTCAGTTCAGTTCTACATGGGCTCCTGCCTGTGGTGAACACCATACCTAATACATACATATTTCTATTTTAAAGATGTAAAAAGAATAACTGACGAACTGGAACCAAGCCAGAAGAAAGAGACAAAGATAATGAGGGGTGTGGAGATTATGTCATATGAGGAAATAAATGTAAATATTTAATACTGAAGAAAAGAGATGGGTTATATAATAGAGGTGTTTCTAAAGGGCTGTTACAGGGAAGGGAGTAGACTTGTTTTATTTGGCCCCAAAGAGTAAGGCTTAATAGCACCAAACGGAAGTTGCAGGATAAAAGGTTCTAACACAGTATAACAACTTTCAAAGAATTAGAGCTATGCCCAAATGGAAAAAAGTTTCCTTGTTAAATAGTGAGTCCCCCATTGCAGGAAGTATGTAAATAGAAACTGGATGCTAGAGAAAAGATTCCTGGCTTATGAATGAATGAATGAAAAAAGGTATTTATTGAAGATATTTACCAAGAAGTATACTAATTGCTAGGGATAGAAATGCTAAACAAGACAGCCCCTGACCTCTAGGAGCTTACATTCTAATTGGAAGAGGTAACACATGCAAGGGAGTGGTGTCCAGGGAAGGATGTTTTGGTCTGCGAAATCAAAGGGTGAATGGAGCTGGTAGTTTAAACTAATTTATTTCTTGAATTCCTTCCCACTCTATGATTTTGTCATTCTTCGGATTTATAGTAGTAGTAAGACAGATTTAGGGATGGCAGGTGGAGGAAGAAGGAAGAAGGAAACAGGGGAGTACTGGGAAACTGGCTTCATCAACTAAATTGTTAGAGGAAGGATGACCAACCTGATCAAAGGTGGGAATGTAGAATTCATTAGTGTCACAGAAAAAAGTACAGGCAGTTTTCCCCTCTCATTTTGGTACGGAATTCATTGGACTATCAAAATATTTTTCTTGAATATTTGTTGGTTAGAGCACCCTCTTCTGGCTTATTGTAATATTACTTTTTAATAACAGCACTCAGTTCATTCCCAATGGCCACCCCTTTTCTTGGTGCTTGCTTCAAGTGTCACACATCAGCATGTGAAGAATCATATGCAGTCTTGTTATCCTGCGTTGGTCCCCCATGGCTATAGATTAAATTCCTGGATAGGTCAGTTATCTTTGTTTGATCTCTTCCATGACCTCTTGACTGTCCATCTCACAAATGCTGTTTTCCCAAAGGGAGACCAGGCCAGGAGAACAGGAAAGTCTCTGATCATTCCTGCTATTGGAAATGTTATTCAATGCACCTGTCAGAAGGATGGTGGTCCAGCAACAGTAACAACATAAATTCTAAAGTCTGCAAGGTGCTTTACATATTGTCCTGCTGCATAGATCAGTGGAAAGAACACTGGCTTTGGAGTCAAAGAACTTAGATCCATATCTCACCTCTGATACTACCTCTGTGACTTTGGGCAAGTAGTATAACCTTTCTAGGCCTCAGTTTTCTCATCTATAAAATGGTAGAGTAGAACTACATGGTCTTTGAGATCCCTTCCAACTTGAAATCTGTGATTCAATGTTCCTATGATCCTTAAGGGCCTTGTATTTAGAGTTAGAAAACTTGGGTCAGATTCCCTCTTCTTTCACCTGTTACATGGTTTGACCTTGAGCAAAGACCCTGATCTCTTACAGTCTCACAAAGGTTCCCTATTCATTTCATTAGCAAATGAGGTAATGATTTTGAAGCACAAATTGAAGTGCAAAACATTTTTTTTTTTTTGCAAATTTCTAAAGGCAAATCACTTAGCTCCTTTCTGGAATAATTTCCCCAAACATAGGCTCATCTCAGGAATGCCTTGAATGTTACAGCATAACAGAGTCCACATTCTCCTTCTCCGGAAAGAGATTCCTCCAGAAATAATAAATCCACAGGAACATTTCCAGTCAGGAATTCTTCTCGCCATGGGCGTCCTGGGGGATGAATTCTTTCTGAAAAAAAAATACAAAAGACAAGCTGATACAAACAAGATGACCTCAAAAAATAAATAAAAAGGTCTGAATGAGTAAAAACTGAATCACAGATAAAGTTAGGACTTTGTGTCAACTATTCCAGAGAATGAAAATGACGTTTAAAGTGCTTTATTAATATTTCCTCCATCACTTTCTCAAAATCCAAACAATCAACAAAGTAATAGATCAAACCTTGATTTGCACCATGGCAATTTCCAAGGTGTAAGTGGTCACACTAAGAAAGTAACAATCACTTCTCAGGAACTTCCCCCAGCTATTCAAAAGGAGCTTTAGGAACCACCAAATCTGGTTGTTTTATATTGCAGATGAGACAGCTGAAGTTCAGAGAGGGGAAAAATTTGCTAGTATCATAAATGGTGGGGCAAGTACTAGAATGTGAGATTCTTTTGCTGAAGACAATGAAAAATTGATTCATTAAAGCACAGAAAGAAAATGAGAGATATGCTCATTATGACTAAGAAACAGGGACTTATAATCATGAGGAAGAGTTGATTTTTTCCTTCAGCCACATTAAGTACATATGGAGAATTTGGACTTGGAGTCAGAAAACCTGGCTCTGCCACATACTTTCTATGTAACCTTGAAAAGAGGGGAGGATTTGTTTTGATCTCATCCAAACATATTCTCCTCTTATTTAGATCTCTTAAATATTAAAAAGTGATTTCTGTGTTTGGCTTTGAATAAGTAGGTAGAATTCATCAGAAATAGTTTCACTGACTACCCTAATTCCCTAGAGGAAATGTTGATTTCTCAGACAAAATTCTCCAGGAAAAAAAAAATCCAACTAGGAAGTTAGTGGTAATTACAGCTCTGTAGGGGGACCTCAAAGGCAGAGCAGAGTTGAAAACCAGCATATGAAACTGAGTTAAAATTACAAAGGAATCTTTGAGGCCTGGATCAAAGCAACTGATTACATTTTCAGTGCAACTTCTTTTATGTTTTGAGACTTCAAGGTATAGTTTCCTCAAAGATGTGGCTGAACTGAAGGATTACAGCATTTCTAAATTCCCACACCAAATGCAGTCAGATTTTATCTTCTCCTTAGTTCTTCTTCTTCCTTCCTATTCAAGGATCTTTCTCTCTTTCCTCCCTTTCCATTCCACATCCCCAGGTTCACATCCCTAGAGGCTTTCTATTCACATTTATTCTGTATTTTCCTGGTTTCCCATCTTAGTTTTTTTCCTCTTTCCATTTAAGATTCCCTTATGAAATATTCCAACCTATCCTATGTTTCCTATTCTTGATTTTGTTTTTGGCTTTTTGCTGAGGCAATCAGGGCCAAGTGACTTGCCCAGGGTCACACAGCTAGTAAGTGTCAAGTGTCTGAGGCAGATTTGAACGCAGGTCCTCCTGACTCCAAGGCTGGGGCTCTATCCACTGCACCACCTAGCTGCCTCAGTTCTTGTTTTCTAATCTTGTTTTCTACCTACTTAATTATTTTTTCTTACATAGTCAAATCTACCAACAGAGTAGAATCTAAAGTGGAGTGTGGAATTCACCCAGAATTGTTCCTGGCTGTTCCAGAATGCCTGGCACAGGTCTCCTTACATTCTTGTTTGTTTGTTTCAGATTTTGTTGATATCTTTTGTTTTAACATCACTTAAATTCCTTCTCTCAGAGAACTATCCGTTATAACAAAGAACTTCTTAAGAAAAAGAGGAAGATGAAAAATCTCAGCAAAACCCATCAATCCATTAAAAAAAATCTGACATTTGATTGACTGACTACAATTAGTCAGTAATAGCACCTAATATGTGCCAAACACTGGGCTAAATACTGAGGATCCAAAGAAAGGCCAAAAAAGCCCCCAAACCCAGACCCTGGTCTCAAGGAACTCAGTCTAATGAGTCGATGCATTCTAGGCAATGTTCCACCCTCATGGACCCCTAACTGTTCCTGACATTCTGAATGTGGTCCCTCTTCCCAGCATACTTGAGGGTAGGGTAGAAGGTAGATCTTGGTCCTTTCAAGGCAGGTTTTAGCTAAATTTCCAGGACAGCAGCTAGGTGACACAGTTCATAGAACACTGGGCATGGAAATAAACCTGGAAACAGGAAACGACCCCAGAGCAGTCACTTAACCCTGCTTGCCTCAGTTTCCTCATCTGTAAAATGATCTGGAGAAGGATATGGCAAACTACTCCAGTATCTCTGCTAAGAAAACCCCAAATAGGGTCACAAAGTATCTGACACAACTGAAATGACTCACCCACAACAAACTTCCGGGACAGTCTTAGGGTCTTTAAACCATGCTGGGCAGAAGGCAGAGGCTGATGCACTCTGTACAGATGTCACTAGAGTTATACTGTAGTTAGTATACTTCTCGGAAGGGCCGTGGAGGAGATTTATATGGCAGTCGTTGTGGGATTAGGTGGCACAGATTCACTAAGTCAAACTTTCTAAATTAGAAACCTCCAGCGGTTCACCAATGAATCTTAGATAAAAAACAAGAGTTAATTAAGCCAGCCTTTAATGCCAGGTTCTGTAATCTGACTCTGATCATTCTATTCATCCCTTCCACATTCTTCCTTGGCTCATTCCAGTTAAATCACTAGACTGCTACAGTGTTACTGTTCCCCAGTCTTGTCTTCTGCGTGTATTCACAGGGGACATGCCTGGCAAACACTCCCCCTTTTGTGTCTGCTGAAATCCTTCTCTTCCTTCAAGGCCCAGCTCAAGTGCCACCTTCGCCACAAAACCAGCTGATTTCTCCCCTCCTGCTGAAAGCGATCTCTTCATCCTTAAACTTTATTGGAGCACGTGGTCTTACTGGGTTCCCAGGGTCTCTCCTGTGCTCTTATCCCATCCTAGCTGGTAACAATAATAAAAGCTAGCATTCATGTGGCACCTTAGGGTTTGCGAGGTGCTTCATGTATGTTATTGCCTCTTTTGAGCCTTCCAACAACCTTGTGAGGTAGGTGATGTTATTATTCCTAAGACACAGATTGTGGGGCTTGCTTATGGACACATGACTAGTAAGAGTCTGACACAGGATTCACACTTAGGTCCTCAACTCCAAGTTCAGCACTCAAGCCCCTCCATCTAGCATCTTCCTTTCTATATGTGTGTACATATCGAATCACTCCTACCTCACCTCTATTAAATTGTAAGCTCCTTGAGGGCAAGAACTGTGCTGTTCTTTCTCCTTATATCACTGAACACAATATTCTGTGCACAGTAGACATTTAATTTTTTTAAATTGAACTAAGTGAAAACTATTATTGAATTTAAAGTATGTTTTACATAACAGTTAATTAGGGAAACCTGGAATTTTCTTTTCTTTATCTCTTCCTCTTTCCTCCATGTGGAAAATCACACTGGGGTGTAGGTGGCAGTAAGGTGGGGTTGCCAAGAAGGGGCCAGGACCAAAAGTCTGTGCAGGCAGGAAGGATCTAGCAGGTCCATGCAAGCAAGAAGTTGAGTTCAGGGAAGTGAGTTGAAGCAGTAAGGCTCAGCAAGCAGTGTTCAAAGCCTGAGAACTTCATTACAGAGCAGCATGGGACATCAAGGTCACTTTCCATCTTAGGTCAGAGGTCATTAGTTTTTTCTTCTCTTCTGTGTACCCTTCTATTGTGGCTTTTCTACCTACCACTCCATTGACACTGTTCTTTTCTAGGTTACTTTGAGCTCCTCTAGTCTTCTTTTGATCCTTTTTTTCCTTGACCATTCCTTGACCATTCAGCAGCATTTGACTCTGCTGCCTACCCCCTACCTGATACTCTTTCCTCCCTTGGCTTCTATGATACTTTACTCAATGTACAGTACTACTGTCTTTTTGACACCTCTCATCTCCTTTTCTGGCTCTCCTAGCCTCTGAGTTGTGGACATTCTTTATGCCTCTTTTTTCTACTATCTCATCATTCTCTCCCTTCACAATCTTGTTCATGGTCTCAATGATTACTTCTTTTTTTTAATTTTTTTAAAATATAAATTTATTTATTTTTAGTTTTCAACATTCACTTCCACAAGTTTTTGAGTTCCAAATTTCTCACCCCTCCCCCCACTCCAAGATGGCATGCATTCTGAATACCCCTACCCCTGGTCTGCCTTCTCTTCTATCTCTCCCCCCTCCCTTCTCTTATCCCCTTCCCCTTCTATTTTCCTGTAGAGCAGGATAGACTTCTGTACCCCATTTCCTGTATTTCTTATTTCCCAGTTGCATGTGAAAACATTTTTTTGAAACATGTGTTTTTAAAACTTTGAGTTCCAAATTTTCTCCCTTCCTCCCTCCCCACCCACCCTCATTGAAAAGGCAAGCAACTCAATATAGGTTGTACATGTGCAGTTATGCAAAACACTTCCATAGTAGACATGTTGTGAAAAACTAACTCTATTTCCCTTAATCCTATCCTGCCCTCCCATTTATTCTACTCTTTCTTTTGACCCTGTCTCCTCAGAAGTATTTGCTTCTGATTACCCTCTTTCCCAATCTGCCCTTCTCTATCACCCCCCTGCTTCTTGTCCCTTCTCCCCCTATTTTCCTGTAGGGTAAGACAGATTTCCATACCCAATTGAATGTGTATGTTATTCTCTCCTTAAGCCAAATCCTATGAGAATAAGATTCCTCATTCCCTCTCACCTTCCCCTGTTTCCCCTCCACTGTAGAGACTTTTCTTTTCTGTTTTTTTTTTTGTGAGATAATTTACCCCATTCTACCTCTCCCTTTCTTCTCCAGTATCATCCTCTCTCATCCCTTAATTTTATTCTCCAGATATGACCCCTTAATCTTCAACTCACCCTGTGCCCTCTATCTATCTATCTATCTATCTATCTATCTATCTATCTATCTATCTATATACATACATATAATTTTTTTCCTTCAACTACCCTAATACTGACAAAGTTCTCATGAGTTACAAATATCATCTTTCCATGCAGGAATGTAAACAGTTCAATCTTAATAAGTCTCTTATGATTTCTCTTTCCTGTTTACCTCTTCATGTTCCACTGGAGTCCTGTATTTGAAAGTCAAATTTTCTGTTTAGCTCTGGTCTTTTCATCAGGAATGCTTGAAAGTCCTCTATTTCACTGAATGACCATTTTTTCCCCTGAAGGATTATACTCAGTTTTGCTGGGTAGGTGATTCTTGGTTGTAATCCTATCTCCTTTGCCCTCCGGAATATTATATTCCATGCCCTGCGGTCCTTTAATGTAGAAGCTGCTAAATCTTGTGTTATCCTGATTGTGTTTCCACAGTACTTGAATTGTTTCCTTCTGGCAGCTTGTAATATTTTCTCCTTGACCTGGGAACTCTGGAATTTGGCTAAAATATTCCTAGGAGTTTTCCTTTGGGGATCTCTTTCAGGAGGAGATCTGTGGATTCTTTCAATTTCTATTTTGCCCTCTGGTTCTACTATATCAGGGCAGTTTTCCTTGATAATTTCTTGAAAGATGATGTCTAGGCTCTTTTTTTGATCATGGCTTTCAGATAGTCCAATAATTTTTAAATTCTCTCTCCTGGATCTATTTTCCAGGTCAGTTGTTTTTCCAATGAGATATTTCACATTGTTTTCTAATTTTTCATTCTTTTGGATTTGTTTTACAGTGTCTTGATTTCTCATAAAGTCACTGTCTTCCAATTGCTCTATTCTAATTTTTAAGGAAGTATTTTCTTCAGTAATCTTTTGGACTTCCTTTTCCATTTGGCCAATTTTTCTTTTTAGGGCATTCTTCTCCTCATTGGCTTTTTGGACCTCTTTTGCCATTTGGGTTAGGCTATTTTTTAAGGTGTTATTTTCTTCAGTATTTTTTTGGGTCTCCTTTAGCAAGCTGTTGACTTGTTTTTCATGATTTTCTTGCATCACTCTCATTTCTCTTCCCAGTTTTTCCTCTACTTCCCTTACTTGCTTCTCAAAATCCCTTTTGAGCTCTTCCAAGGCCTGGGACTGATTCATATTTTTCTTGGAGGCTTTGGATGTAGGAGCTTTGACTTTGTTGTCTTCTTCTGGTTGTATATTTTGATCTTCTTTTTCACCAAAGTAAGATAATATAGTCTGACTCTTTTTGTGCTGCTTGCTCATGATCCCAGCCAATTACTTGAGTTTTAAACTCTTTGTTAAGGTAAGAATCTGCTTCCAATGTGGAGAGTGTACTGTCCCAAGCTTCAGGGGTTTGTACAGCTGTTTTCAGAGATACTTGTAGAGACCTGTAAATTTTCAGTTCTTTCAAGGTGGTATGATAAGGGCGAGGTGTTTACTCCTTTCCTGGCATGTGACCACAAGTACTCCTTTGTGTCCTGTAACTGTGAGGAGGGGTTCCTCTCTAGGGTCACTACAAGCTCCACCACACCAGCGCTCCTCCTCACCCCAGCACCACCGCCCAGAACTGTGTCCCAGATCCAAAAATGGCAAAGTAAGAGATTCCTGCCTCAGCACTGGCAAAGAGATCCCTGCAATCCCTCTCTGATCAGCTGCTGGATTCCCCCTCAGTCTGTGGGCCGGAAGCTTGGGAAGCAGCTGCTCCACCCATGGCCATGCACTTGGGGAATGGATCTGAAACCCCGCCTTCCTCTCTGAGCAGCTGCAGAAACAGACCTTTCCCACTGACCTTCTAAAATGTCTTTGGCATTGGTGGATTGAAGAGTCTGGAAACCTCCACAGCTGCCTGTGATTCAGTCCTCTGAGGCCTGCTTCAGGTTTGCTACGGCCTGCACGCCCACACTGCGCTGCGCTCCCAGCCTGGCACGATACACCTTTCTGATCAATCATCCAGGTTGTCTTGGGCTGGAAATTTGTTTCACTCTGTCTTTTTGTGGGTTCTGCTGCTTCAGAATTTGTTTAGAGCCATTTTTTATGAGTATTTGGAGGGGTTTGGGGGAGAGCTCAAGCAAGTCACTGCTTTCACTCTGCCATCTTGGCTCTGCCCCTCAATGATCACTTCTGTGATGATAAAAATCTCTTATCATCTCCTTCTGCCTAGCACTCCAGTCATATTTCATTTGTCTTCTGGGTATCAGTACCTGGATGTTTTCTACCTCAAACTCTATCTGTTCAAAACCGAACTTCTTGTTTTCCACCTGAAATCTGCCTTTTCTGTCGCCTTCCCTATTTCCTTTGGGTCATCTTTGGCTCTTCTCCGTTATTCCAGGTATAATTGGATGCCAGATTCTATGGATTTTGCTTTTGGCATCCATCCCCTCCTTTCCAATCGGTCAGTCAGCAGGTATTATTAAGTACTTGGCATACTTCTATTGCACACCATCCTGTTTCACGCTCTTATATTTTCTTGCCTGGATCACTAGTCTAGATCACTAGATCACTTGCCTAGATCACCTCATTGATCTTCTTGCTTCCAGTTTCTCCCTATTCCAATTCATCCTTCAGATCACTGCCAGCCTGATCTTCCTAGCACATCACGCTGGTCATGTCATTCCTTCCTCTCCATTTTGCAAATCAAAAACAGAAGCCCAAAGAGGCCAAATGATTCCCCCCATACTGGCATTGAATCTAGTTCTTCTGACTTAAGGTCCAGTGTTCTTTCTAAAGGCTCTTGAAGCTGAAGAGGCTTCACAAGACCCAAATATTTCATTAGTTTTTTAAAAAACATGAGTTTTCATTGACATTCTGGTTTTATACCACTTACATTTTTCACTGTATCTTGCTCCCCACTTCTCTAAGAGAATTGTCTGTTGGGATTTTTTTTTTTTGGTTTGACAATTGGCATTAAGTGACTTGTCCAGAGTCACATAGCTGGTGAGTAGTATGTGTCTGAGGCCAGATTTGAACTCAGGTCCTCTTGACTCCAGGGCTGGTACTCTATCCACTGTGCCACCATCTGCCCCTGTCTCTTGAGATTTTGAAAGAGGAAAAATGGAGGTGGGGGGAGATGTTCCACAAAACTAACATATATTAAAAAATCTGATGTGCATCTAGTGTTCTACATCTATGGTCCTCCACCTCTACAAAGAAGAAAAAGAAGTATCTTCTTATATCTCTTTTTGGGGGACAAGTTAAGTCATTATGATTTTGTAGTATTTGACTTCAATTGCTTTATTGTTGGTGTTATCCTATGTATTTATATTATTGTAGATATTATGTATATGGTTTTTAAAAATATCTTTTTATTGATCCCTCTGTGTTTATACTACCTACATTTTGCCTTATATCCCTTCCTTCCCCCTTCCAGAAAGCCATCCCTTATAACAAAGAATGCTTTTTTAAAAAAAGTGGAATAAGACCCCCCCAAAAAATTAGCAAAACAATAAAAAAAACCTGATATTATATGCAGTATTCCAAACCTGTGGACCCCCAGCTCTGCAAAGGAGTAGGGAAAGATGTCTTCTCATGTCTCTTCTTTGGGCCCAAGCTTTTACTTTATAATTTCATAATATTCATTTCTTATTGTTTAGTTGTTGATGTTCTGCCCATTTATCTTGTTGTAGTCACTGTTGATACTGTTTTCCTAGCTTTGCTTTCTTTGCATCAATTCATATAAATCTCCTCATGCTTCTCTATATTTATTATGTTTATCATTTTTTACAGCACAGTAATATCCCATTATATTCATGTCATATAGTTTGTTTAGCTGTTCCCAATTCAATAGACATCTACTTTGTTTCCAGTTTTTTCTATGCCTAAAACTGCTGCTGTAAATTTTTTTTTTGTCTGTGGGGCATTTCTTTTTATCATCGACCTCCTTGGAGCTTCTACCTAGCAGTCCTCCATTAATTTATTAAAAATGTTTATGCAATATTAACAGAGACCTAAGTCTCCATAAAACATTGAATTTATAGATGGGATATATTCTAGTTCAATCCTCTACAACTCCAAAAAATACCTTTTCTGAATGAAAGTTATAATATTTTAAGATTTAGATCTGGAAGAGACCTTAAAGATTAACTAATCCAATCCATTCATCTCACAGAAAAGGAAACTGAGGTTCACAGAGTTAAATGGTTAGTTCATGGTCACATAGCTAATAAGCAGAAGATCTAAAATTTGAACCCACTCTAAATAAAGGGCTCTTCCTATGACATTATGCAGCTTTAGTTACTTAAATTATTTGGCATTAAATTACATATTGCCATAAATTCTTACTTCTCTTATTGGTGTGTTGATCTGGTTTTGCCAATGAAATTATAACCTATTAATGGGCAGAGATTATCTTCTTCATATTCCCAATGGTACCTAATAGCATTGTTAACTATTGTTAACTATTAGATGAATGGATGGATGAATAAATCAAGGAATGAATGCTAAATGAAAATACTGAAGGTAGTGGAGAACAAGCTAGACTCAGCCAATGAAAGTATCATTTTCAGTTGTGTTCTTTCTCTTGCTCCAGATATCTGAACTGATTAGTTTGTTATAGAATTGTAGGTTGTGGGTGGGAGGTGAGGAAGGGTACTGGAAAACTATTATACAAAGAACAAAAAGTAAGGGTACTCATTATGGCTAAGAGACAGCTGTCTCCTCAGAGAGCAATGCTGTCCAGATGTAACAAATTTAGAGGAGCTTTTAAGTTAGGACTGGCCTAACACAGTCAGAAGTAATATATATGCACTCACAGGAAACAGCATGTGGCAAACTGGGAGACTTCTTTGTACAACTCAGATCTTGTTGGTCATTCTAATACTGCACCTTTAATCTTTTAAAAATATATTTTTATTAATTTCATTAACTATTTCCTAGTTAATTTTTTTTAAATTGTAACATTCATTAAAAAAAATTAAGTTCCAAACTCTCTCCCTCCCACCCCTCCCCCACACCTTGAGAAGGCAAGCAATATGATATTGATTATATATGTGAAGTCATGCAAAACATTTCAATATTAGCCATGTTGCAAAAGAAAACACACAAAAAACACAACAAAAATTAAGAGGATGAAAAATTATGCCTCAGTCTGCACTGAGAGTTCATTACATCTCTCTTTGGAAATGGATAGCATTTATTATCATGCACCTTATGGCATTGTCTTAGATCATTATCTTGATCAGAGTAGCTAAGTCTTTCATAGGTGAATATCATTACCATATTGCCATTACTATGTACAATGTTCTCCTGGTTCTAGTCACTTTACCTTGCATCAGTTTATATTATTCTTCCCAAGTTTTTCTAAAACCATTCTCCTGGTCATTTCTCATAACACAATAGTATTCCATCATAATCCTATACCACAAGTTGTTTAGCTATTCCCCAACTGATAGGTTTCCCCTCGATGTCTAATTCTTTGTCACCACAAAAAGAGATGCTAAAAATATTTTTGTATAAATAGGTCCTTTTCCCTTTTCTTTCATTGGGTCAAAGTATATGCACAGTTTTATAGCTCTTTGGGTGTAGTTCCAAATTTTTCTCCAGAATGGTTGGATTAGTTCACAACTCCAGAAGTGCATTAGTGTTCCTGTTTTCCCACATTCCCTCCAGCATTTGTCATTTTCCTTTTCTGAGGTGTTAGCCAATCTGATAGGTATGAGGTGGTGGCCAAGAGTTGTTTTAATTTGCCTTTCTCTTATCAATAGTCATACTTTAACCTTAACTTTAAGTCACATATCTTTCCCTATTCCTTTTACTCTGCTTTGGTTTTGGTACTAATTATACCACTTGGTCCTACCTTAGTACTATAGCTGTCTACTATATATGATATTGTCCATCCCATTGTTGGATGGCTCTGGTTGTCAGGGGTATCCGTTCAGAGGTATCCTTGGGATATGTCCAGTTTGAGTGATTGTCCTGAACCCTGCCTTTGGCAGAGTAAACCCAGGAACAACAGCTGGTCTGGCTTGGGAAGATAACAGGTAAAGAATATCAGAGTGGGAAGGTACTCAAGACGCCGTCTTGTCCAACCCATACTTGAATACAGAATCTATTTTCTAATACACCCTAGAAAATGTCATTCAGCTTTCGAATGAAAGTCTCCAATAAGGGGGAATCTACTCATTCCAGAGATAGCTCATTCCACTTTGGGATAGCTCAAATTGTTAGGAAATTTTTCTCTTCACTGACTCTACATTTGATTTATTTGACTTCTACCCATTTGTAATCAATAATATTTGTAAAGCATTTAGCACCTTGACCGGCATACAGTAGGTACTTAATAAATTATTCCTTCCTTCTTCCTTTTCATTATTCCTAGTTTTGTCCTCTGGGGCCAAGCAGAACCTGTCCGGTTCTTCTTCCACACAAGCACTTGTCCCAAGTCTTTTCTTCTCTTCCTCAATCTAAATATTTCCAGCTCCTCCAACCAAGCCTCATAGGCACAATGACAGAAACATAGGATAATGCTGACTGCCACCTTAGAGGTCACTAGACCAGTCTGGTCCCTAATTTTTCATATAAAGAAACTAAGAATTTGGTGACTTGTCCAGGTTCATGTAGGTAGCATGTGAAAGGGCCAGGATCAAACCCCCAAACTCTACCATACTGCCTTCCAGTACTCATTTTTCAGAGCACATCCTCTATGCTGCTTCTCTTGGGCAATTACTTTTTGGTATTATGTGGTAGCTAGCTCATATCTGTATTGCATTCTGGGCATCTATCACTTTAACTTTTCATGTGGTATTCTGTGACTGACAGTTACGTAGCAAAACTGGAAGAATATTGCTGTTAAAATGATGAGTTTTTATTTAGGAAGAGGACTGCCCAATTTTCCAAAGACATTGTAACCTGCTCTCCTATCCTATTCTGGGGCCAGTTCACCGTTCATCTTTAATGTGTGTTCAAGATAAATGCACTAGTAGAACAGCTCTATGGGTTATATAGCCAACTGTATCTTATAGTTTAGGAAAAAAAAGACATTTTTCATGCACTTGGTTTTTTATAAGTAGACATAAAATTTTTAGATCAATTTTTTTTTTGCCAGTGGTTATGGGTCTCATTTAGAAAATTATGCAATATTGGCTTGAAGCAACCAGCACAATAGCATCTTTTTGCAAATAAGTATCACAATACAAGATGATGAAATGTTTCAAGAAATAATGTTTTCTATTTCCTTCAGACACATAATAAAATTACTTCTGTCAAGACTTTGAATTGATCTCTATTAAATTTCATGCAACATTTTATTTTGTAGATATGATTTTTTTATCCTGATTTTATAATTCAATTGAAGCTACCTCTCCAAGATTTTATCATCTGCAAATTTAATAATTTTGCCATCTATGTCTTTATCAAAGTCACTGAGGGAAATTTTTGAGTGGCTCACGGACAGCCACAGATCCTAGAAGCACTCTATTAGACATCTCCTGAAAATTTGACATTGAACCTTTGGCAGGAATTGAAGTCAACATTACTAGTGCAGATTCTGTACTTTTTTAGTTTTTGAACGACAGGACATTTACTTTTACCCAGTTCTGCAGTATCTCCCCTATTCTCCCCAATCTTTCAGTAATCACATTTGCTAGTGTACTGGGCTATGTTCATCTGGATCTGGTGACATCAAGGGCAGGTAGATGATCTCTTATGTTTCCTTACTAACCTTGGGTATCAACTCAACTCCCTCTTAGCCATTTTTGTATTTTTTTTTCCAGTCCAAAGATGATTCCCCTTGACAGAGAAATAGAAGCAAAATAAGAGGTGAACTATTAAATCTTTCTGTCTTAAGTTCTCATCATTCCTTCCACCCTAGGCAGTGGTTCCATCCCTTAGGTAAGTTACCTGACCTTTCTAACCTCAATGTTCTCAAGTTCAAGTGAGTGGATTGGACTGGAGAGCCTCTAATGTCCTTTTCGGTTCATTTTATGATCTTTCTGGGTTTCTCTAGAGAGTTAATCCTTTCTCTTCCCCACTCCCCCCTCCCATCCTTAGTTTCTCTCATTAGCTTCAGCTCATTCTGCATTTTGGCTTTCCTGATTTTATCCTTACCAGAGGGTGCCATAATTTTACATTAGTCTTTCATTACCTGCCCTTACTTCAATCTTCTGTATGTATCTTTTTAAAAGTTGATCACTTAGTGAATTCCATGTTCATTCCTTTCACTCTTGTTAGACTATTATTCCTCTCCTTTGTTTTTCTTCATCAGGATGACTCATCTTTATTTCTTCAAAATTTTGTTTTTGAGATCTTCCCATCACTCTTGGAATGATCCTTTCCCCTATAGAATTTTTGTTAATGAGATCTTGTTCTTTCTCTGAATCTTTTGAAATACAAACAGAAAAAAAGATAGTCCCTGACCTCAAGGAGCCTACATTCTAATGAGGGAAGATAACACCTAAAAGGAAATTTAAAAGGAGAGGGAGGTGAAAATATGAGGTGAGGACCAGGGACAAGAGAAATCCACTAAAGGGGCATTGTAAAGAAAGCCTGGAGTATTATGTAGAGAGGAATGAAGACACAGCTACCTGAGTTCAATGATTATAAATTATATAGGAAAACAATACTTATGTACTCAGGTTAGTTCCAATAATCAATTTGTGGGCATGAAAAACAGATGACGAAACATATTTCCTTCTTGATGGTTGAGTAGAAGGGCATTCGGAGAGCAGAATACTGTCTGTGCCGGCAGAAGTGGTTTCTGTGTTGGCTGTTTTCACTTAACTGTTTTCCTTTGCTGCAAAGACAGGTTCAATGGGACAGTATATTACGAAATAATTGCTATAAAAAATAAAAGGCATCAATTAAAAAAGAAAGAAAATGAAGTTGGGCTAGAGGATCCTTTATGGCTCCAAATCTCATGCCCCATATTCAACAGCTTTTATGGGATGGATGTCTTTGAAAGCAAAATCAGCTGTCTTGGAGTAAGTCTATGGATTCCCAGCAGCTGCTCACTAATCCCACAAGGTGGCAGTGCATGCCTGAAGTAAAGTGTCCTGTGGATGGTGCAAACTTAAGGAAACAAGAAATTTTATTTTCCTGGCAAAGACACCCTGAAGGAAGCGATAATACCAAATGCCACAGAAAGAATGCAATGACCACACAGAGTGCTTTGGGTGGGGGAGTGAGGAAGAGAGGGTTTGGGAACCAACAGGATATGAAAGTCAAATCGCTTTATTGACTGAGGCTTGGAAAAGTAATTGTTTCATGTGGGGAAATGATGGGAGCAGGGCAGAGAGGAAACACACCAAGATATTTTGGCTTATTGACTTAGTTTATGGATCATTTTGAATAAGCATTTTATATAGTGCCTACTGAGTGCCATGCAATGTGCTTTACATAGATCATCACAATAACTCTGGGAGGTAGGTGCTCTTAAATTTCCCCTTTTTACAGTTGAGGAAAATGAGGCAAACAAAGATTAAGTGATTTGCCCAATCTGAGGCCAGATTTGAATTTAGGTCGTCCTGTCTTCAGGCTCAGAGTTCTATTCACTGTGCCACCTTGCTACCGTTTTCTATTAACATAGATTCTTTTAAGTCCTGTAATGTGAAGAAAGTTCATCTCAAGTTAAGGGTCATCTTTGTGGCAAAATGTTCTCCATCCCTGGGTTTCTTCTAGCAGGGAGACTGAGTGTCCACTTATCATGGATTGTGAGGAACTTGTCAAAAGGACAAGGGGGATTAATTAATTCTTTAATTTTATTTCTTACATGCACTGACACATAAGAATTTATTTACTACTGCACTGAATAGGGTGTTATGGGAAAAGGACGGGATTCACTGTTGTGGAGGAAATTCCTTGTTGGGAGATAGCTTGAACTAGATGCCTTCTGAGATCCCTTCCAACTCTGAGATCCTATGATTCTATGACTGACAGAAATTTTAGGATCCATAGAGTGTTTGCTTCATCTCAGTCCAGTGCTACATGCAGAAATGCTTGGAGTCCCCAGAAATAGTTGGTGGGTACTTCAAATGAAGAATCAGAGGAGCAAGGCTTATTTGGCTATATTTATTTACCATGTGATCCTGGAAAAGTCATATATCCCTTTTGAGCTCCTGTTTTCTCATCTATAAAATAAGTATGTTGAACCAGAAGGTTTCTGGAGTCCTTCATAAATTTTATGATCCTAAGAAGGAATAGACCTTCCCCACCCCTTTCTACCAATGTCATCCTTGGCTATCAGCAGCTGCTGTCATACTGCCATTGACTAATTGGTTATTATATCAAATTAGAGCCCTGAGGCTGATTGATGGTTAAGCCAACTGGTGGCAGGGGCTTCAGGAGGACTGGGGTTTTCCTCCACAAACATACAGCTGTGCAGAAGGATCAGACCTGAGGAAGAAGGGAAGAATAGGAGAACTTTTCTGACTAGTATTAGGGAGTTTGGAACAATTAAGAATGGCAAATGCTGGAGCGCTGGAGCCAGATTTGACCAGTTCCCAAGATCTGATTGATCAGTTTCCATTGTGAGAATTTATGCTTTGGAAATCAGCAAACACTACAAATCAGGGTGGGATTTAGTGCTTTGTTGATTATTTAGACTTAAGAAAGTGATGGAGGAAATATTAAATAGTGCAGATTAACTTTGAAGTGTGCAGACATTTGTTTTTGAAAGCCAGTTGTTAAACCCTGAAGAAAGTAACACTGCTTCAGTGCCACTGATTCAGCATTGGAAGGTCTGCAGCTATGGGCTGAGACTGCCCCAGGACCTCTGGACCACAGCCAATGGACATTGTAGATAGACTCTACAGAAGCCTGGGACTATTGCTTGGTGGTGCTTAGGAGCCTACAAGGAGGTAATAACTGTTGCTCAGACCTACCTGATAACTACTATAGGGACAGTCTCCTCACTCATCCCCACCTCCCCCAGGCAGCTAGTCCAGCCTGTTCTAAACAGGTCAGAATTTTTCTACTATTCTTCCTTTCCTTCTTGGGTCTGGTCTGCCTTTGTAGATGGATCATGTTCCCCAGGGAATGCTTGTCATTTGGCCCAATCAGGCAGCTCCTCCCAGTTATACCTTCAAAACTTCGTGGCATCTGGAGACAAAAGAGAATGCAGGTGTGTGTGTGTGTGGCAATGGGGTAAGGGTGTATGAGAAATTATGAGAGTAAGGATATAGGGGAAGAGTAGGTAGGAGGGATGGATGGGAGAGGAAAGAAGTGGAAAAAGGCCCTGACTGATGGGAGGGAGAGAGAATTTGCTTAGCTCGCTCTAAGGTAATCCACACCAGCACCTGAGGACATAGTAAGGAAGTAGGACTCAATCTGACCTTCTAGTCTATAGGAGAAATTCTACTAATTTAAAAGGTTTGAAAGATCAAAAGTCATCCCATCCTTCATCCAGAAATTTCCCTGAAGAGTCAACAATGCTCCAGGCATGTATGTTTTCAAATTATTTGCGGTTTATTCCTAAGTCTTTCACCATTGCTTGCTCCTATCATCTTCATGGGCGGCCTGGTGTGCTGTATGTTCGCAGTCAGACTTATCTTGTAAGGTTCCCTCAGGGGAAGAAAAGAGAGGAAGGGGAGGGAGGAAGGACTCAACACTCAAATATGCACTCAGAGCCTCAGAAATAAGTATTAACTATTATTGAAATACAGGAAACCTTCCCCAAACTCTCTTAATTCCAGTGCCTTCTGTTTATTATTTCCTATTTATGCTGCATATATTTGTTTGCCTTTTTTTTTTTTAGGCAATTTGGGTTAAGTAACTTGTCCGGGGTCACACAGCTAGTAAGTGTCAAATATTGGCCTGAGGCCGGATTTGAACTCAGGTCCTCCTAACTTCAGGGCCAGTGCTCTATCCACTGTTCCACCTAGCTGCCCCTATTTCTTTGCTTCTTATCTCTCCAATTGGATTGTGAGTTCCTTGAGGCCAGGGACTATCTTTTGCCTCTTTTTTATCCCCAATGCTTAGCAGAGTGCCTGGTACATAGTAGAAGCTTAATACATGTTTATTGATTAATTGATTGAAAAAAGCATCAATATAGCAAAATTCCATTATAAAGCACCTTATTGTTTTGCAAAAGAGCTAATATTCCCTGCCCTCCTCCAACAGAGGACCTGTGCTTTTATTGCTATAGGGAGTCCACAGTGAAGAGTTCCCTCTGTCAATGCAGATTGCTACCTTCCATTCAATGTATAGTTTTAGAGAGTTTAATAAGAAACTGATAGTTTTTTTCTCCCTCAATTTTATTGATCCATCTTGTTTTGACATTACAAAATTTATAGGTGACACCTGCTTCATAAGGAGTCTCTCATAACAAAATAAAAGTTAAGTAAAACTAATAATAAAGTGACTCCATCTAAAAGCGTGTGCAACAAATACCTGTAGCCCCTCCCAGCTCTTTATTAAAACAACAATAACAACATAAATCTATTTTTCTCCATCCCACTCTTAACCTCACAGAAATAAAAAAAGAAAAAGAAAAGAAACCAAATTTCTCATAACAAATATGCATAACCAAGGAAAACAAGTTCCTCCCATGCCTGTACACGAAATACATACATAATTTCATTCCGTACCCTATATCTATCACCTCTCCATAAAGGAAGCATATTTCATAATTGGTCCTCTGGAATTAGGACTGCTCATTATAGCAATCATAGTTCTTACAGTCTCCAAAGTTGTTTGTCTTTACTGTGTTATTCTATAAATTGTTCCTCTGCCTCTGCTCATTTTATTCTTCATTAGTTTATAAAAGTCCTCAAAATTGTTCATTTTAAAATATTGATATTATTGATAATATAAATTACTTTTCTGTTTAGCTAAAAGCTTATCTATTTTATTTTTTTTCTTCTTAAAAAACCTATCTGGTTTTATTTATCAATTTAATTGGGTGTGGGGGGCTGTTTTCAATTTTGTTGGTTTATTCTTAATTTTCAGAATTTCTATTTTGGTATTTAGATTTTTAAAAATTCGTTATTTATAACGTTGATGTTGGCTGGGGTATTAAGAGGTTAAGTGATTTGTCCAGTATGTCAGAAGCCAGACCTGAATGCCAGTCTTTCTAACTCCAACACCTCTGTCCACTATATCACACTATCTTACAGCTGTCTAAAAGTGCAATGAGTGCCTTCAAGAGAGAGTGAGCTCCCCGTCACAAGAGATCTTCAAGCAGACCCTGGGTGGCTGCTTGTCAGGGATATTACAAAAGGAAGTCCTGTTCTAGTCCAGGTGGCATGTGGTGACCTCTGAGAGCCTTTCCAACACCACTCATATACATATACATATACATATATATATATATATATATATATATATATACACACATATATACATACATGTATATATATGTGTGTGTGTGTGTGTGTATATATATATATTACCACTTTGTAAAGTGCTTTGTATATGTTATCTCACTGTATTCTGACAATAGCCCAAAGAGAGGGATGTATGTAGGAGATACCTATTTCTCATTTTACAGCACCTACTACGTGCCAGGAATTGTGCTAAGTGCTAGCCAACACAATAACTAAGGGCACATTATCACCAGTATTTGAGAGACATGCACTGGAAAATTCCAGTCCAGGTTCAGTGAACTAAACTTTTCTCATTCTGTTCCCAGAGTATCTACCCTCCAGTCCACCTCACCAACACTCTGTTGCCTTTCTTCACTTTCTCCACTGGTGGTGGAGGTGAAGAATGAGAAAAGTGTTGAGAGGGGCTGGGAGAAGAAATAAGGATTGAGGTTAAGTTTCCTGGTCCCTCTCTTTATTTTTCCACCTCCAGTACTGCTGCTGTTTCCAAGAAGAGGTACAAGAATATTGGAAGGGAGTTAAGAGTCAGAGCAAGAAGTCCTTTAAGAGCCTATTGAATTTAATTACAGGAATTAAAACTTGCTACCCTAAGGACAATAGCTGCCAAAACTTCTCTAATCCACCTATCAAGATGCCTCATAAATTTTGACTGATGTAAGAATAAGTCATATATATTTTTCTTCTTCCTGTCTTCCCGTTGTCCTTGTAGGTCACATAAATTTTTCATTCTTTCGTCAGGTCTTCCTTATTTCCCTTCTTCCCCTCTTCTTCCTCCTTTCACTCCTCTCTCTTCTTTCCTTCCTTTCCCCCTTCCTTCCTTCCCTTCCTCTCTCTTTCTTCATCTCCTCTTTCCTCTCTTCTATCCTTACTTTTGTTTTTCTTTTCTTTTCCTTCCTTCTTCTCTCCCTCCTCTTTTTTTTCTTCTTTATTTCCTCCCTCCCTCCCTTAGATAGCTTAGATTTCTTTCTTTGAAAGTTGCCTGTTCAAATCCTCTGACCACTTATCAATTGGGGAATTGCTCTCATTCTTACAAATTTGAATCTGTTCTTTATTATATGGCTTAGAAATGAGACCTTTGTCAGAAAGCTTAGCTGATAAGATTCCCCCCGCCCCATTTGCTTGCTTATCTTCTAATTTTAGAAATTTTTTTGTGGAAAAACTTTAAAAAATTTTGTAAGAAAAATTGTCCATTTTACCTAAGGTGGTAAGTCAGCCACAACTAGCATTTATTAAGCACCTACTATGTGCTAGGGACTGATTGTCTCTATTTCTTATTTGGTTGACCTCTTTCTTTATCTGTAGATCTGAAAGGTAACTTATTTCTTGTTCTTCTGATTTGTTTATGCTGTCACCCTTAAGGTCATGTTTTCATTTGGTTATGATTCATTATCTTGATAAAAGGTGTAAGACGTTGGCCCATGTCGTTCTTGTTGGTCAGTCATTTTTCAATAGCGTCCAACTCTTTATGATCTCACTTGATGTTTTCTTGTCAGAGTTACCGGAATAGTTTGACATTTCCTTCACCAGCTCATTTTAACAAATGAGGAAACTGAAGTAAACAAGGTTAAGTGACTTGTCCAGGGTCACACAGCTAGTAAGTATCTGAGGCTAGATTTGAACTGATGAAGATGCATCTTCCTGATTTCAAGCCCAGTGTGCCACCTAGTTTTCTCAACTCAAATTGTGAGTTCTTGTCCTGTTATCTTTGGGTCTATGAAACACTAGGCTACTATGATCATTTGTTTATTTTCACCAATCACTTTCTCTGTTTCTTGCTCATTACCAAATTGTTTCAATGATTACTCCTTTATTGTGCTATTGTTTAAGATCTGGTACTGCTAGGTCAGATTCCTTCCTACTTTTTTTCATTAATTCCCTTGATATTCTTTACCTTTTCATTCTCAAGGTGACTTTTGTTATTATTTTTTTCTAGCTTGATAAAGTAATCCTTTGGCAGTTTGATTGGCATGACACCAAATAAGTACCACATCTTCCTCCCACAGGACAGAGGAGTGGGATGTGTGTGTGTGTGTGTGTGTGTGTGTGTGTGTGTAATAACATAGGAGTATTCCCCATTAGTTCCCCAGCAAAGGCCAGAGGATTACTAGCTCTCCTTCTGTATTTCCCTAAGACACAGGTGACCATGTCATTTCTCTGCTTGAGACTTCGATGTTATCTTATTGTCTGTCGGACAAATTACAAAATTTTAAGCTTGGCATGAAATGTGTCTGTCATTATGGACTTCAATGGCTGCAGTGGGATTAGAGGGGTGCTGGTGAAGAAGTCTATTATTCATCAAATCAAATGTCATGTATGTATTATGCTAATTAAATTTAGAAGAGTTTCATTCCAGACTTCTTGTGGCACTTAGATTGATTTCACTGTGATCTGAACGCTGCCTACTGCAGATAAGATTAATTTTTCCCACTGGTCCTTCAAGTTGTAGATTAAAAATACTTTTTAAAAAATGTTTTCTCAGTGGTAATCAAGAAATAATAGAATGTATACTGAAAGGATATTTGATAGTACATTCATATGTTTATATGGGAGGAGATTTCAGGGGAGAAAAAAAGTAAGAAGGAACCTGAGGCTGAATGATGAGTAGAAGTAAAAATACCTTGCTCCAAGACTAGTGAGAAGCAGCTAGGTGATGCAGTGGATAGAATGTTGGGCTCAGAGTCAAGAAGACCTGAGTTCAAATTCAGCCTCAGAAACTTCCTAGCTGTATGACCTTGAGTAAGTCATTTAAACCTGTTTGCCTATGAATTGGTGATCCACCAGAGAAGGAAATGGCAAACCACTTCAGTATCTTTGCCAAGAAAACCCCTATTGGGGTCACAAAGAGTCAGACACAGCTGAACAACATTCCATTACGGTGATTCCCAAAGCAAAATGAAGTTAAGCGTTGCTCCATCCTTCAGGAAGTGTCCCTTTCTTTCTTAGCTTACATTAGTACCATATTAGATGTGTTAAGGAACAGTCTTTTCACAGTTATCAATGAAGTTAATGCTATGGTGTTAATAACTAGAATGGATAGCATATGGCAGGGGGCTTCCCTGCCTTCAGTCTTTCTCCCCTTCAATTCTCCCTTCACATCACTGCTACATTAAGCTTCCTTAAGCATATCTGATCATTCTATCCCCTGCTCAAACTTTTAATGGATCCCTATTGCTTACTTGGCAAAAACCAACACATTTTGTGTGGAATTCAAAGCCCTCTTAAACCTGGCTCCATTTTCTTATCCTTATCTCTTTCCCAATACTCCGGGTTGATTTAATTTGATTTGAGATGTAGAATATTTTAGTAGAAAAAGTACTGGGTTTAGATTCAGAGGATCTGGATTTAAGTTCATCATGGGACCCTGGGCCAGTCATTTAACTTCTGAGGGTCTTAGTGTCTTCATCTATAAAATGAGGAGGTTTAGGGAATCCTTTTGGTAGCCTTGAGACTAGATGACCTCTCACTCTAAATCTGAGATCTTTGACTCTGTGGTTTGATTATAAAACAGTATGGCATCATGGATAGAATGCCAGGTGTGGTCAAGAAAACCTGGATTCTGATCCCACTTCTGATGCTTCCTAGTTGTGCGACCCCAGCAAAGACACTTAACCCCATTAATCTTCAATTTCCTCATCCATAAAATGAGGACAATAATAGATCTACTTCACAGGATTTTTGTGAAGATCAAATAAGATAGTGTTTCTGAAGTCCTTTGCAAATCTTAAAATGCTATATAAATGTTAACCATTCTTATTATTATTCCACATTACCTTCCTCCCAGCTCTTCTCTGATACTTGCCATTCAATCTTCTGCATCCAAGTCTTTATCCAGGCTGTGCCTCATAAGTGGAATGCACTCCCACCTCATTTCTGTCTCTTAAAATCTCTGGTTTCCTTCATGATTCATTTCATATTCCACCTTCTTCTGGAAGACTATCCTCATCTCCCTCATTGTATGAAGTGTTCTATCCATCCTCAAATAATTATGTGTGTATTTATGTGTATACACACAAATAATACAAATTATATAATCATATATATAAATATCATACATATATTTGTTTAAATATGTCCTCCCAGTGGAATTTTAGCTCCTTGACAGTAGGGATGCTTTTTTGTTTTGTCTTTGTATTCTTGTTACAGTGCCTTGTACATAGTAGGTACTTAATAAATACTTGTTGCATTGGATTACTCCCATGTCTAAGGAGCAGTAAAACAGTGTCGTGGGAAGAGTACTAGATTTGGAGTCAAGAGAAAACTGCATCCACATGCCACTTACAAATCACTCAATCTCTGCAAGTCTTAGTTTCCCCTGCCAAGTGGGGATAATAATACTTGTGATGTCTACCTCACAGTGGTATTTCAAGGCCAGTCCTTTGTAAACCTTAAGGTTTTATATATTATTTCCTTTGTTTTATCTGACACTAGGTAACCTAAATAACTTTTTCTCCAGATATGTCTCACTCTTTCCTACCTTACTGCCTTTGCTTGTCCTGTTACCTTTGCCTGTTATTCTTTTCCAGCCTTCAGGTTCCCTTTGCTCCTAGTTTAAATGTTATCTCTCCAAGAACTTTCCCCTGTTGCCCCCAGACAAAAGTGATATCTCTATCTCCTTAAATAACAAAGCCCTCTGCCCTCCTTGCATTTCCACATTCTGATTTCTGTAATAGTCATTTGTATTTTCCTCTTGTGTTCCTGACCAGTTGAAAACCCCACGAGGGCAAAAGGCAAATCTTAGTCTTACTCCCACAGTTCTGACCTAGATTCCTACAGGGTCTTATGTGTAATAAGTCCTGGAAGAAAAGAGATGAAATAAACCTTTAAAGCATTAGATGAACTTTAAACTTGTACAGAGCTTTTCAAGATCATAGTACAATGAATTATTGTTGAAGTGCTAGGTACCTTCTCACAGTGACATGGCCAAAGGGCTGTGTCTCAACATGAGGCTTTCCAGAGGAAGAGCGGAAGGGATGGTCCTTTAGCAATCCTGGAAGATCTCCCCTTCTTGCTGCCAAATTAGAATTCCTCATTGTTTCTAATGTGAACAGTTTGGTGATGGAGGAGATACCAAAGTAAGAGTCAGAACAAGAATGACCAAATTGAGGAAAGGTTGGATCCTCATGAGAATCCAAAGAAGAGGCATCAAGATGGGAAATGATTTTATTTTGATTTTATTGCTTAAGACTCACTTTCATTAGCTTGACCATTTTGAAGATCAAGAAGAGGTATGGAAACTAATAATAATAATGATAAAATACTTATATAGCGCTTTAAAGTTTGCAAAGTATTTTACATGTATTTTGTCATTTTATCTTCACAATAACCCTGGGAAGTTACCCTGGCAGGGACCCAAGTCTTCCTAAACTTTCCATCTCTGAGACATGTAAGATAGTACTCAACATATACCAGAAACTTAATAAGTTTATGTTGAATTCAACTGAACTGAATTGACTAGTAGAGCTGGGAGAGACTTTAACGATTATCTAGTTCAATTCCATTTTACAGATGGAAAAACTGAGGGAAGGAAGTGACTTGTGAATTCTCCTGTAGTTCCTAGGCCTTCTTTTCATCAGCAGCATTGACAATCTCTTCCACCAGTCTATTTCTTCTGGCAAGTGACAAAATGGACTGATGTGCCTTTCACTTCTTTCCCAATAGCCGCATTCACTCTTTTAAAAAATGTAAAAAGTATTTTATTTCCCCCAATTACATGTAAACACAATTTTCAATATTCATGTTTTATTAGATTTGGAGTTCCCTCCCTTCCTTCTCCTTCCCCTCCCTCTCCTCTCTCCTTCTCAAGACAGCAAGCAATCTGATATAGGTTATACATGTGCAATCATGTTAAACATATTTCCATATTAGTCATACCACATTCATTCTTTGGTGGAAATATGGATGGGTCCTGGAAAAATGAGAAGTGTGCCCCCAGTTTCTCCCCTCCCCACTCTTCATCTTTTTTCCCTTTCCATAGTTTCTGCTATACACCCAGTGTCTTTATATCCTCTCCCTCGTCCCCCTTCTCAAAATCTGCTTTCAGGAAAAAGGTCTGTTATCATTCATTTACATCTTTGTATACATTTAAACCAATGTATTATTACCTCTCTCAAGAGTGTTTGAAGTTTCTCCTAAAAACAAATCTTTTGTTGTGCAATTAAAGGCTCTGTTTCCCCCCACGGCATCCTTCTTGGATGCCCAGTAGGTGGACAGGGAATGAGTTCCAGAAGCGAATAGGAGAAACATCAAAAACACAATTAAGGAGATTCCTGACCCAAAAAGGAAATGGACTTTTTTTGCTTATGGACCTTAGCTCATCTTGTTCCTTATATATGGAGTGTTCTCCTTACATTTCTTTTTTTTAAAATTTTATTTCTTTATTTGTTTTTAGTTTTCAACGTTCACTTCTATAAGATTTTTGAGTTCTAAATTTTCTCCCCTTCCCAAGACGGCATGCAATCTGATATAGGCTATGCATGTATAATCATGATGAACATATTCCCATATTAGTCATGTTGTAAGGAAGAATTAAAACCAAAGGGAAAGACCATGACTATGACTAGGGCAAGGTCACGTAAGTGAATCATAATCCCAACTCTAAGGATTATCACTATTATGCATTACTCTTCATTATAGTCATCTTCCATCAATTATAAGCTTCATAAGGCCAGGAACCATGTTTTCTCTAAACTTGTCATCTCCCCTAGCACCCAGCATCTGTAGCATTTTAATAAATGTTTGTTGATCAATCCATTAATTGATAAACCACAGAATACGCTTCAAGTCTGCAGAGCTGGTATTGGACTGATCAGCCACAGCCAGACACACTGTACCTCGACCCCGACATCATGTGATCGGTCTCTTCCAGTAGGAAGGACAAACAACAGCCTCAAACGTGGGCTGAATTCATAGACTTATAGATTTAGAAGTGGAAGGGACCTCTGAGGTCATCTAATTCAGCCTATTTTTATTTAAAATTTTTTTCCCTCATTTTAAAATTATTTTTTTTCCACTTAATAGTATTTTATTTTTTTTCAATTACCTGTAAAGATAGTTTTCAACATTCACTTTTGTAAGATTTTGAGTCCTTCCTTCACCTCCCCTGTCCTCAAGATGACATGCAATCTGATACAGGCTATGCATGTACAATCATAATAAACATATTTCCATGTTAGACATGTGAAAGAAGAATCAGAACAAAAGGGAAAGACCATGAGAAAGAAAAAAAAGTATGTTTTGATCTACATTCAGACTCCATAGTCTTTTCTCTGGATGTGGACACAATTTTCCATGATGAGTCTTTTTGAATTGTCTTAGATCATTGTATTGCTGAGAAGAGCCAAGTCCATCAAAGCTGTTCATTGCACAATGTTGCTGTTCCTGTGTACAGTGTTTTCCTGGTTCTTCTCACTTCACTCAGCAACAGTTCATGTAAGTCCAGGTTTTTCTGAGATTCCATTACATTCATATACCACAACTTGTTCAGTCATTCTCCAGTTGATGGGCATCCTGTCAATTTCCAATTCTTTGCCACCACAGAAAGAGCTATCATAAATATTTTTGTACATGTGGGTCTTTTCCCCTTTTTTATGATCTCTTTGGGATACAGTCCTAGAATTGGTACTACTGGATCAAAGGGTATGCATAGTTTTATAGCCCTTTAGACATAGTTCCAAATTCCTCTCCAGAACGGCTGGATCAGTTCACAATTCCACCGATAATGCAGGAGTGTTCCAATTTTCCCACATCTTCTCCAACATTTACCATTTTCCTTTTTTGTCATATTAGCCAATCTGATAGGTGTGAGGTAGTACCTCTGAGTTGTTTTAATGTGCATTTGTCTAATCAACAGTGATTTAGAGCATTTTTATATAACTATAGATTGCTTTAATTTCTTCATCTCAAAACTGACTCTTCATATCTTTTGGCAATTTATCAGTTGGGGACAATTAATCAGTTGTATTCTTATAAATTTTACTCAGCACTGCATATATTTTAGAAATGAGGCCTTTACATGAGACACTGGCCATGAAAATTCCTTCTCAGCTTTCTGCTTCCCTTCTAATTTTGGTCGCATTGGCTTTGTTTGTGCAAAACCTTTTTAATTTAATGTAATCAAAATGATTCATTTTGTATTTCATAACATTCTCTATCTCTCGTTTGGTCATAAATTCTTCCCTTCTCCATAAATCTTACAGGGAAACTATTCCTTGCTCTCCTCTTATCAGCCACTTTTTCAAATGAAGAAATTGAGGCCTACGAAAGTAAAGAGACATGCCTGAGGTCGCACTCGTAGTAAGTAACACAGCAGGCACACACACCCTAGTCCTTCACCTCCAAACCTGGCATTCTTTGCTCTGTCCAATATATACATAGGCCAATTTAACTCCGTGATTTGCAATCTAATCAACCAATCAACCACTCACCCAGGTACTACTTAATGTGCACTTATAGTCCTAATGAATTGGGTTAGTGCCTATGGAAGTACAAGAAGTGTGCCAGGGTCTTTTGTTTTGTTTTTGTTTTTAAGGAGCTCTTAATCTTGTAAGCTTTTGGCACCTACCATTCAGAGGGGTCCCTTCTAAATACGCTAGATCTTGGAGGAGGGTGAGAACTTGGTGGGTTGGGATCTCAGGGAAGCCTCCCTGGAAGACACCAGTGCTTGCTCAGTGCCCCCAGACAGATGGGCAAAGCATATGGTTCTACCTCTCCATGTTACTTCCCTGAAGCCAGCAGCAGATGAAACATGTGTGTACTGAAAAAACAGCTCTACACAATCGAGTGTCTTGTTCCACAAAGGCCCTGAGCCACCCACCTCCTTTTTATCTGCAACATTGCCTCTGAGTGCAGTACCCAGGTGTTTTGCCAAGCAGGATATTCCAGGACAGGATTCTGCAAAGAGGAAAGAAATCTACCTTCATTTGTAGCCAATTTTAGTTACAGAACTTCATGCCAATGGAAACCTCTATTAACACTCATTAGTAATCTAGGCAAAAAAAAAAGTCTCTTCTTTCATAAGCACTGGTTTCTTAACATTTCCTGAGTTTCTAGGGGAATTTATATAATTGTCCTGAGGAATTCCTACCAACCTTCAGTTTCCTTGCCACTAAGGTTCTGTTCTTGACAAAGCAGAAGGGACGGGAGCAATAGGAGGGTGCAGCTCCCTGGTGTGTAGAACGACAGGAACTGTCATATCACCTTCCCTTTATCAGCCCAGTTAGATTTAATCGTTATGTTGTTTTCACTCATATCCAGTTCTTTGTGACCCCGTTCAGGTTTTTCTTGGCAGAGATAATGGATAGTTTGCCACTTCCTTCTCCAGCTCATTTTATAGCTGAGGAACTAAGGCAAAACAGGGTGAAGTGACTTGTCTAAGGTCACATAGCTAGTAAGTATCTGAGGAGGGATTTGAACTCGTGGAGATGAGTCTTCCTGATTCCAAGCCCAGTGCTCCATGCACTGAGTCACCTAACTGCCCCACAAGTTAGGTTGTTTTTTTTTTTTTTTGCTGGGGTGACCAGGACACAGGCCTTTATTTCAAACACTGGTGAGATGGGGGATGGAGCAGGAGGCAGGACAGGTGGGCAGAGGACATGCCCTCCCAACCCAAGGCCAGGGTCTGCCCCTCCGAGGGACTCCAGAAGGGGCAGATCGCAGAGAGGGCCAGAGGGACACAGTATGGACACCATGGGGGAGCGGCTCCACTGGCTGGGGCAGCCAGGCTCCCCAGGAAAACCAATAAATTAAGAGTAGGGCACAGCAGGGCAAGGCCCTCCCACTGCTTCAGGCCTACTCTCCCATACAAGTTAGGTTTAAGGATGGGGAAGATGCCAACAGATACACACTTGAAGTCACCAGGGGCCAACTGTTTTAGTAAAGGTGGAGACATCCTTAGCCAAGCATGGAGCTAATGAGTCTTTGCCCTATCCCATGGCTTCCTGCAAGGATGGTGCTCTTCCTCCCAGGTCTGGCTCCTATAACTTGTCTCACAGTCCTACAATCTCTTCTCATATGACAACTTTTCACCCACTTTATAGTGTGGATCTCAAACTCCAAAAGATAGTAACAATCAAAATGATAATGGCAACAGGTTATTCTTTGTTCCTGAAGGTAGGTGCTTTCCTTGAGGAATTCAAAGCCTTATTCTCCACGTAGCCATTAATGTAACCTCCCTGGTAAGCTTTTTTTTCTGCTTTTTGGTGAGGCAATGGGGATTAAGTGACTTGCCCATGGTCACACAGCCAGTAAATGTCAAGTGTCTGAAGCTGCATTTGAACTGAGGTCCTCCTTACTCCAAGGCCAGAGCTCTACCCACTGCGCCACCTAGCTGCCCACCCCAGTAAGCTTTTGAACTCTCTTCCTTGTCCTTAGTTTACATGCATGCTTGCAGGATTCAGATGGGGTTTGGGGACAAAGTGCTGTGTCCAGCAGTGACTGTTTCCATTGCATCCTGGCTCTGACACCCTTTAACTGCATGACCTTGGACAAGTCACCTTGGATCCTTGAGAATCAGTTTCCTCATCTACAGAACGTCTGTTGTTGTTGTTTTGTCATGACCGATGCTTCATGAGCCCGTTTAGGGTTTTCTTGGTAAAGCTACTGGAATGGTTTGCCAGTTCCTTCTCCAGCTCACTTTACAGATGAGGAAACCGAGATAAACAAGGTTAAGTGACTTGCCCACACAACCAGTAAGTGTCTGAGGTCAGATTTGAACTCGGAAGATGAATCTTTCTGACCCCAGGCCTAGCACTCTATACACTGCACCACCAAGCCGCATCATCTTTAAAATGGAGATAAATCATTCTCGCTCTAATTCTTTTGCAGTGTTTTTGAGAAGAAAGTACTCTGTAAACATCTAAGTGCCTCATTAGTGAATTATTGTTATTATACCACAAAAGTCGATAAAACCTGACTGATTTTCTCATTGAGAAAAGTGAGATCTCTATGAACTCTCCAATTTTACCTAGTATCTAAATATCCAATGAATAAGTAATAGACATTTAAACCCATTGCTGATGGCTGATGTTGAAGAATTAAATAGTATTCTTTTTAAACATTTGGGCCCTGCACAAAGACATTTTCTTTCTTTTTCTACAGAAAAGATTGTCTGAAAATATGGGAAACTTTTAAAAATGCATTTATTTCCAAGAACCCATGCAACATTACAGAACAAGATTATCAGCCACTAATGGAATTGGCTGCTCAGCCTATACTTTGTAATAAGGTAAGTCACTGTTTGGACTTCGTAGAAGCATATTTGTATTCTGAGTCACTCTGGTCATATCTACTTTTCTCATTATTAACAAAGTCATTTTTAAAAGAAATCTTAATACTCAGCAACTAAAAAAAGCCAACAGCACCGATGTGGGTAGGAGACATCCCAAAGACCATGCTTACCTTTCATAGGGCAGGCCACTCTGTGCTGAAAGAGGACTGGGCTGGATACCCTGGGCCTCTGTTGCAACAGGGACTTCCACAACGTGATCTTATAAGGCATGTAACAACGTCCATTTATGGGAGACACCAGGGAAATAAATATGAGTTGTAGTATGGAAAAAAACACATTGATTTACAGTACTATTTCTTTTCTTTTTTTCCTTTCTTTTTTTTGTGAGGCAATTAGGGGTTAAGTGAGTTTCCCAGAGTCACACAGCTAGTAAGTGTTATGTGTCTGAGGTCGGATTTGAACTCAGGTCCTCCTGACTCCAGGGCCACTGCACCACCTAGCTGCCCCTCTAGCACTATTTCAATGAGGAATTGTAGTAGAAAAATAATTTCATGATCTGACCCAGATATTATGGTTATCTATAAGTATCTTGTCACCTCATAAAGCTTAAATATCTTCAGGGGAGGGACGGTGTCTTATCTAATAATAATAATAATAACTCACATTTGTATGATGCCTTAAGGCTTTCAAAATACCCATTAGGTAAGCAGGAGAAATAATACCATCTGTTTTATAGATGAGGAAACTGAGCTAAGGGTTTATTTTTTAACTGGTGTTAATGTCAAGATTTGAACCCATCTTCCAAGTCCAAGGTGATTTTATTAGACCACGCTGCCTCCCACAGAGAAGGATAAAGCATTAATTAGGCTTGGGATAGGTACACAATGCTCTGGCTTGATTAATGTTGGGGTAATAACAGCCTCTGTAAATCATCTCTTCAATTCCTGACCACAGTATTCCCTAAAACTTCTAAATAGCAATCTTTCCTCTGATTCAGGTCCTAGTTATCGGCTCTCCCTTCCTCCGTGATATTCCCCTTGTCTACCCTAGACCACCATGATCTCTTCCTCCTCTGAGGTCCCTTAGCATTTAGTGCCTGCATCTTTCTTTTAACTTTTTGTTAATTACCTCCTTATTTACATTTGTTTTGTTTTTTTCCCCTCCAGTAGATTATAAGGTCCATGAGGAATCATGCTTTATATTTCTAAGGCTAAAGCTCAAGATCAAAACCAGTGGCTTCCATACAATAAATGCTCAATCAATATTTGTATACTTGTCATTTTACAGTGACCAGGGACCCTATCAGAAAAGGCAGCTATAACAACATGTGATTTGAGGATTGGGACAAGACTCCATTTTCCAGGATTTATTCCCACAATCATCCTGTAGGAGCTCATCCTGCCCCTTGGCCTGAAATTCCAAACATTAGCACTAGACCATGAAGACAGGGTGACCTTTTCTAGAATGCGTTCAGATCCATGCAGGTCTATTGGGAAGGAAAGGAGGACTGTTTGGGGAGCAGCTGGGTCATCTGGCCCCCTCCCATCAGTGTACACTTTATCACCTTCACTCAGGTAGGTTTTGGAAGCCACAGAGACACAGTGGAGACAAGATTAGGAGCGAATAAATTTCATGGCGGAGGGCCTGGACCTGTCAGGGGAACAGTGGTAGGGAGGGCAAGCTTCAAATGATGAAAAGTTCTTGTTGAGTACCTGGAAGAGGGTCACTAAAAGGAGAAAGAAAATTTAAAGGCAAATTCTACCCATTTCATGCTTTTTTCTAGGGCTGTCTTGGAATCAACCTTTGATTAATCATTTATCAAATGTGTGACCTTGGATTAGGACTTAGAACATCTCCAGCCTCAGTTTCCTCATTTGTAAAACAGGTATAACAGTATTTATACAACTTCGCTCACAGGATGGTTGTGAGAAAAGTGCTCTGGAAACTTTAAAAGCACTAGTTAAATGTGAGTTATTTTTATTATTGTCTGAAAGGATCAATAGGAGAAACTGACACTCTTCATCTTCAAGATTAACTTACAGGAAGGACTTAGGATTCCTATTCCCTTGACTGAGAGAAGTGTAATGGATAGTTCTCTAGGCCAAACTCCTTCACTCTGGGATTAGATTAAGGAAAATATCTAGTATGTGAAAGATCTGTGATTTTCTGGTTTAGAGAGTTCCTTCTATGGAAACACCCCTAACTAACATGTTGCAATCCATCTATGACATAGGAGCCATGTCGTAGGGAGTTGCCTAAATCATTAAGAGGTTAAATGCTATGTCACACATAGCTTGTAAGTGTTGGCAAGATTTGAACTCAGGTCTATATGTTGTGCCACACTTCCATTCTAAGTTCAAGAAGAAAGGTCCGAATGCATTATCTTTAGTGTATTATACCCTCCTTAGGGCCCACAACTGTGCATCTGGTCAGATTCTCTCCCTTGAGACTGTCTAAATCTTTCCTAACTTCCTACTGTGGCAAAGGGGAATTTGGAGGATGTCCATAAAGTTTTTGTCCAATCACAGCTAAAATTATTATTATTATTGTTATTAATTTCTGCAATTAAGTTGCAGAAAACTTAATTAGAATGGAGGAGATCTGGGTCCTAACATTCCCTCTACCCCTTAACTAGCCATGTGATCTTGGGGAAATTATTTAACCACCTCTGTTCTCACAGAATTTTAGAGGTAAAATGGACAGTAGAGATTACTTGGTCCAACTCCTCATTTTATAGGTGAAAAAACTCAGAGTCAGAGGGGACACTCAGTCGCTCAGGGAAATATAGCTAATTACCAATAGAGGTGACGCTAAATAGCAGCTGCTCAATTTTATAAATAGTGATTTAAAAAAAAAAAACCAGAACTGTTTGAGAAGTCATGAGGATCAAGTGGATTAAAAGATGTGAGAGAGCTTAGCAGAAAAAAAAAGGTTTGTAAGTACAATTATTCCTGCCTCCCCTCCACTCCCACCACACATACACCTAACCCTCAAAGATGTACCTAGCCAGAAAACCTATCCTTTCTCATATCCAAAAGCCTGCTAATCATGAATACAATCTCAATGTGTCAGCATGTCATAGTGGACTTGGCATCAGCAAGACCTAGGTTCAAATCCTGCCCTCAGGCACTTAACAGCTGTGTAACCCTGTGCAAATCACCCAACATTTCTTTGCCTCAGTTTCTTCATCAGCAAAATGTTGGACCAGATGACCTCTGTGCTCACTTTAGGATCAAAGTTGAAAGGAATCTTAGATCTCATAGTATAAATTCCCAACTAAGACAGGAATACCTTTTGCAATATCTGTGATTGATGGTTATCCAATGGCTCTATGTGAAGATTTCACAGGCCTGATTGTGTCACATAATAATAGTAATAAAATTTATATTTTAAGATTTGCAAAGTGCTTTACAAATATTATTTCATTTGATCCTCACAACAACCCTGCAAAGTAGATGCTATTATTATCCTTATTTTATAAATGAGGAAACTGAGGCACAGAGAGGTTAAGTAATTTCCCTAGGGTCACACAGTTTAGTAAGTGTCTGAGGTCACATTTGAACTCAGATCTTCCAGACTCTTGGTACTAAGAAATTTTTTCCCTTAAATTGAGTCCTAATCTGTTCCTTTGTAACTTCTACTTATTGGTTATATTTCTGTCTTCTCAAGAAACAAGTCTTTCACAAGGCACCCCTTTGTACAGTTCAACATCAAAATCACATACCCTTAAGTCTTCTCTGAGTTCAATATTCCCAATTGTTTATATGTTTTCCTTAGGTTGTAGTGATCGGGTCTCTTCACTGTCCTAGTCACTCTTCCCTGGACACTGAAGTTTATCAATATCTGACAAGAACCCAATAATCTCGATGGGATCTGACCTGAACCCAACAATTTAGATGGGATTGGCTGGTGGAGAGGACAAGATAGGTAGGGATAGACTAATTGCCTCTTCTTTCTTAGACCCTCCTCTGGAGCAAAACCAATGAGCTGGTTCATAAGTACACCAAAGTCCAGGGCAATTTACTTACTATGGAGGACACACTGCTGGGCTACATGGCTGATGGACTCACATGGTGCGGAAACCCTTCAAGTTCAGGTGAGAGTTTTAACTTTTTAATTAATTTAGGAATATTCAGAGGGAACAAGGTCCTTTTGCTTTCTCTGTCTCTTTAAGGTTGCCAGGGCCCTTTCCTCAAAAGAACTCTGTGGGCAAGCAGTATAAGTATTACCATATTTTACCACATAATTGTCACAGATTTTATGTCAAATATTTTGCTAAAAGTGGGTTGAGACCATTTTGTGATGCCTTTAAAAAATTGTGCCAGTATCACTTAAAAATCATGTATTACTAAGCTGTCTTTGGTGCAAGATAGGATGCATGGAATACTTGCGAATATATGTTAAAACTGAATAGTCCAAATCAACACACAAGAGAAGGGATATAGGATAAAGTCTTGGGCTATACCTACAGGTTGGAAATAAGGATGATGATCCAGTAAAGGATACTAAGACGGGTTGACCAGGCAGGCAATAAGAGAGATGGTGTTCATGTAAGACCTGCTTTTGATGTAGTTCATTTCTCTTTGTGATCTCCACTTCTTGATGTTCCTTTTAATAATCCCTTTAATAACATGTGCTGCAAAGATAATAAACAATGATTTAGCAATCATGTTTGCCATTTCCTTCAGGATCTAGAGATATAATTTCTCGGGTGACTTGAATTCACTGAGGCTAGGTAGGGACTCTCTTATCATCTTTAAAGATGGTAATCTTTGGTTTTAAATCTCAGCCGTTATGGCAGATGAACTGTACAGTTTAGCTAGCAAGGGAAGATGCAAGTCTGACCATATCAAGTTGACTTACTCACTTTGCCTGCCCACCTGCTCCCCTTGTACTTACAGCTTTTCATGGGTTGAGTGACAATACCATTAGTACTGCAGTGCTCTAACCAAACCACACAAGTTCACTTTTGGAGATATGCTGACGGTGCCCACACCCTGAGAAGTCTAGGCTCCCAATGCACAAGAGATAAATGCGTATCCATATGCCACTGGTGAATACATTGCTGCTCTGTTTACCTTTAAGCCATGTGATGAACAGAATTACACCACGCGACGATTATGCGATGAAAGGTTATAAACCAATTTTTGGACTTAAAAAAAACTGGCACAACGATTATGCTGTGGCAACGATTATGCGGTGAAATATGGTATTAACCCCAATTTGCAAATGAGGAAACTGAGGTTCAGTGAAGCAAAACAACTTGGTTGGGGCCAGGACTCAAAACCAGGTGTTATGGTACTGAATCTAGTGTTCTATCCCCTGTAACAGAATTGTTTTTAATCTTAGGTATTTAGGTGGCATCTGTTGCAAATGCTCAGCTCCCCATGCTCTTGCAAAAAGAGAAAATATTTCAGAGTTTTCATCATTCCCAGAATGCCGCTTCTTAAAATCCATTTTCTGATATTGCTGACCTGACTCCTGATAGCCTCTTTCTCAACTAAGGCTCCCCTAACTGATTGATTTTTCCATACTTTATGAATTTTGCTTCTATATTCTGATTTTCAGAAAGCTTTCTCTAAAAATTTAGTATTTGAAATTTTTTAGAGGGTTTCTTGAATGTTTTGTTTTGCTTTGATCTATTCACATGATTCAGAATCATCTCTTAGAGATGGAAGAGATCATTTAGTCTAGCCTCTTTGTTTTACAGTAAAGGTATTAAGTCCCAGAGAGGTTAAGTTATTAATACTAGGTCACACAGCTAGGTAGTTACAGAAGTAGAATTAGTAGCCAAGTCTCTAAAATTCCACTACATGGTGCTGCCTCTCTTATCTTTTATATCCTTTTCCCATGATTTTATTTTGAAGCAGATTAAGGGGAGAAGTGATGGAGATTGGCTAAGCAACATGATATGGTCGATAGTTTTGGGCTTGGAGTCAGGAATACCTGGGTTCAGATCCCACCTTGGACACATATTAGCTGTGTGACCCTTGGCAAGCTATTTAACCTCCAGGTGACTCAGTTTTCTCACCTATAAATTGAGAGGGTTGTCCTGAATGGTCCCCAAGATCCTTTCTAGCTCTAATGATTTTTACCCCTTTTATATAAAGTCAAATACTGGGCTTTGATGTGTTTTCATGCTGGAACTTTAGCACTAAACTAACTAACTTAGAAATTTGCTAAATGAAAGCTTTTTTAAAAAACAGTACTCAGTGTTGGAGTTTGGAATTAGAGTTTCTTCACCCCGCAAAGGGTGGGAAGTGGGGGGGAGGGCATTCATTTTATATGGAAGGGAAAATGCAACAGTCAAAAAGATGAGATTTTCTGTTAAAGGAGGAGTGACAGGTGACTTTTTCCTTTTTCATAGTTTAAACCTGACATCATGACCGTGTATACAGCTAATCTGAGATATTCCCATTTATTTTGTATTGTAATTATCCTGATGCCTCCTTTACTTTGCCATGTGTCACAGCTAATACCACTCTTAATAAAACCTTGCAAATTGGAAAATCCCTAAAGTTGGTGAAGATGATTTATAGCAACATTAAATCCAGTTAACAAAATTGAGGATTGGAAAACATTTCTAAACTTTTTAATGATAAATGTTTGATGGTTGATTAAAAGTTCACCAAATTGCAATTATCTGGTAACACTTTCAGGTTTTTTTTTCTTTTGGTGTTAGGGAAATAAAAATGAAATATTTTGTTTGTATTGTGAAATTGTTTATTTCACTACTTGTGAAATTGATTGCTTTTTATTTTAAAGGATATAGTCATCTATTACCATTTTTCAATTGATTTTAAAATAATTCAATTTCATTTTTCAAAGACAGTTATTTCCATCTTCCAGTCTGACTTAAGTACAATTTTTTTTTTAGGCAATTGGGGTTAAGTGACTTGCCCAGGGTCACACAGTTAGTAAGTGTCAAGTGCTTAGTCTGAGGCTGGATTTGAACTCAGATACTCCTGACTTCAGGGCTGGCGCTCTATCCACTGCAACACCTAGCTGCCCCTTAAGTACAAATTTATTAGAAATTGTAAGAGGAAAGGGCTCTATCTCTGTTGGCAGGTCACATGCCCAAATATCTTCATTTAAGGTTTATACTCTGCCTTTTTTTTTAAGGCAATTGGGGTTGAGTGACTTGCCCAAGGTCACACAGCTAGTAAGTGTCAAGTGTTTGGTCTGAGGCTGGATTTGAACTCAAGTCCTCCCGACTTTAGGGCCAGTGCTCTATCCACTGTGCCACCTAGCTGCCCCAAAATATCTTCCCTAGATTTTAGTTCAAAGCACTTGACCAAGCCTTTCCTGCCATTCTCTCTTTTTTTTTTCTTTTTAGGCAATTGGGGTTAAATGACTTCACACAGCTAGTAAGTGTCAAGTGTTTGGTCTAAAGCCGGATTTGAACTCAGGTCCTCCTGACTTCAGGGCCAGTGCTCTATCCACTGTGCCACCTAGCTGCCCTATTCTACCTTCTCTCAAAAAAGGTAGAGCTGGGGTTCCAACTGAGATATTCAGACTCCAAATTCCTTTCCCTTATACATAATTCAATGTCTCTGCCCAACTTGAAGATGTGATTAAAAGAAGGGAACAACAATAGTAACTCACAGTTCCACAGATTTTCATGGTTTATAAAGTACATTTCTCACAATGATCCTGTTCAGTAGGTATTGTGTTATTTTTGTTGTTTAGTCTTTTTTCAGTCATGTCTGACTATTAGGGAACCTTTTGGGAGTTTTCTTGGCAAAGATACTAGAGTGGTTTGCCATTTCCTTCTCCAGCCTATCTTACAGATGAGAAACTGAGGCAAACTGGGTTAAGTGACTTACCAGGGTCACACAGCTAGTAAGGATCTGAGATCACATTTGAACTCAGGTCTTCTTGACTCCAGGCAGGGCACTGTATCTGCTGTGCCACCTAGCTACCCAACTATCTTCACTTTAAAGATGAGGAAACTGAGGCATAAAATGATTAAACACTTGGTTAAACAGTTTCATGGCTAATAAGTGTTGGCATGGAGATCTTAGCAGAGGTCTTCAGATGCCAAATCTAGCACTTCATCCACTACCCCATGCACATATATGTTAGGAAAGAGATTCAATGACTAATGACAATAGTTGGATAATGTCAATATTAGGTTAGCTGGAGTAGCCCTGAGGATATTCTACAAGGATCAAGGAAGCAAAGCATTTCATTTGACAATTAGAGATTAGGCTTAAAATGTAAAACCATAGGAGAGGTAACAAATTGAATTCAATTCCAACTGAGGGATAGAGAACTAATATCTGAATTTTCCAGAGAATAAGAGTTAGTAGAATGAGGGGAGGAAAAACATCTGGCAACTGGGAACCTAAATATGGGAAATATCATAGACTGGTGAGCAAAGGGTACAGAAAGAAGGTCTGTGAATGATGGAGACAACGTTCACCTACCTCAAAGATATATCCCTGGACAACCTTGGCAGGAGGTCACTATGAGCTAGGCTTTGTTCTTCTGATTAATTTAGAGGCTGGTGTAGGTCCTTCCATTTCAAGCTTCCTTAAAAGGAATGTTCACATAGGTATTTCCCAGAATGATGACTCAGATATTGTGACTGTGTTCCTGTCGAGATCTTGGATAATAAGTTGAATGCTTGGACAGGATTCCAGGAAGCACTTAATTGGATTGGGCCAACATTCATCCGTTTTCACTATTCCCTTCACATCTACTTGGCAGGAATGTGATCTGAAGATTTCTTTGTCATTACAACATTGTGGCAGCATCATGAAATGTGTTTTACAACCTCTCCTTTCATCTTCCTTATTTTGCACAAAATGTCTTTTTCAGAAATAAACTATCAATCTTGCCCAGAGTGGCATGAATGTGCCAACAACCCCAACTTAATATATTGGAAAACGGCATCCAGAGCTGTAAGTACTTTGTTTGAATCATAGCTTCAGAGGGTGGTAAAAAGAGCATTGAACTTAAAAGTTAGAAGATTTGGTTTCTGAGTCCTGGCTCAGATACTAACAATTGCCTTGGGCAAATCCCTTCAGAGCCTCAGTCTCCCCATACATAAATGGGGCTAATCATAACCTACCTTGCAAAGCCACATCTTTGCAAGCTGTGAAGTATATAATTGTGGCTGTGAGGCTCATAGATTTAGAGCTGGAAATGACCTTAGAGATTGAGTCCAATCCCCTCATTTTGATGATGAATGAACTGAGGCTAAATGAAATTAAGTGATTTGCCCAGGGTTACACAGGTAGTCAGTGGCAGAGCTTAGATTTGAATCCTGGTCTTCTGGTTTCAAATCCAGCATGCCATACACTACAAATTGCTTTCTCCTTCAAAAGACCACTCACCAATGACATCTGTCAGTTATTTCAGTGAATTATTGTTACTATGCAATTTCATAACTTGTGTTACTGTTCCACCCCAATCACTCATAACCATTTTCAGTCTATCCTTCATAGTCCAAAGATCATTCTCCTTGGAAGAGTAAAGAAAAGCAAGATGAGAATTCAGTGGTTCAGTTTTGTCACTGTTATGCATTATAATCGTCTCATCTGCCTTTTGCTGTGGTCCTATTCTTTCTTTGATCCTTTTCTTACCCACAACATAGCTAAAACCAACAAGACAAGCAAGAAAAAAAACCCATAACAACCCAAACCCAAACCATGTTTTGTTGTCTTTAGCATCCATTTCCAGCCTCAGCTCATTCTGGGATTTTGAGTTCCTGGTGCTATTCTTAAGGGAAGTACAGTATACTGTTCTTTCATGTTCACCCTCAGTTTCCTTCCTTTGCTTCTGTCTTCCTAAGCATATTTTTTTTTACCAAATGGATTTTGATATCACTTTTACCAAGTTCTATTAAGTATCCCTTTGGTGATTTGATTAGTATAGCATTAATTAGCAATATTTCCATCTTTGGTATATAGATATGGCCCAGTCATGAGCACTAAATGTACTTTTAGGTATTTAAATTCTTCTTTTTATCATTAAGAAGTATTTTGTACATAAATTTATGTAAGTCTTTTGTGTGTTTTGGCAGATTGTTCCCTATTTTGTAGTTATTTAGAAGGGGATTTTCCTTTCTGTCATTGCTTCTTGGATTTTGCTATTATTATAAAATGCAGTTAATTTTTGAGGATTTATTTTGTAGTCTGCAACTTTACTGAAGCTATTAATTGTCTAATTAGTATCTTTGTTGACTAATTTCCTAGGCTTTCCCAAGTATACCATCATATCATTAGCAAATAGAGATAATTTTATCTCTTCTATGCCTATCTTTATGCCTTTAATTTCTTTCTCTTGTCTCATTAATGTTGCTAGTATTTCCAGAACTATATAAAATAACAGCGGCGAGAGTAGGTATCATTATTTTACTCATGTACTTGTTGGGAAAGGTTCTAGTGTATTACCACTGCATATGGTAATTTCTTTTGGTTTCAGATCAATTTTAAATGATATTAATAAAAAGACTTCTCTATGCCTATAATTTGTTGTTGTTGTTTTTTATTTTATTAATTTATTTTGATTTATCAACAACCACTTCCATATGCTTTTGAGTTGAAAATTTTTCTTCCCCTTCCTCCCACACACCCTCCCCAAGATGGCACACAATCTGATATAGGCTTTACATTTACATTCTTATTAAATATGTTTTCACATTAGTGAAGTTGTAAGTAAAAATTAAAACCAACAGGAGGAACCATCAGAAAAATGAAACAAAACTCAACAGAAGGTAAAAATAAGTGATAGCGATTCGACTTCCATAGTTCTTTCTTTGGATGTGGACAGCATTTTCCATTCCGAGGCCTCTGGAGATGTCTTAGATCCTTGTAATGCTGAGAAGGGTTCAGTTTAACAATATTAGTCATGACATAATGTGGCTGTTATTGTGTACAAAGTCCTCTTGGTTCTACTCACTTCACTCAACATCAGACCATATAAGTCTTTCCAGGTTTTCTGAAGTCAGCCTGTTCATCATTTCTTATAGAACAATAGTATTCCATTACATTCATATACCACAACTTGCTCAGCCATTCCCCAATTGATGGGCATCCTCTCAATTTCCAATTCTTTGCCACCACAAAAAGAGCTGCTATGAACATTTTTGTACATGTGGGTCCTTTTCCCATTTGTTTGATCTCTTTGGGATATAGCCCTAGAAGTGCTATTGCTGGATCAAAGGGTATGCACATTTTTGTAGCCCTTTGGGCATAGTTCCAAATTGTTCTCCAAAATGATTGGATCATTTCACAACTCCACCAACAATGTATTAGTGTTCCAATTTTCCCACATCTTCTCCAACATTTATCATTTTCCTGTTTTGTCATGTTGGCCAATCTGATAGGTGTGATGTGGTACCTCAGAGTTGTTTTGATTTGCATTTCTCTAATCAATAACGATTTAGAGCATTTTTTCATATGACTATAGATGGCTTTAATTTCTTCATCTGAGAACTGTCTGTTCATATCCTTTGACCATTTATCAATTGGGGAATGGCTTGTGTTCTTATAAATTTGTCTTAATTCTCTAATATTTTAGAAATGAGGCCTTTACCAGAGAGACTGGTTGTAAAAATTCTTTCCCAATTTTCTACCTTCCTTCTAGTCTTAGTTGCATTGGCTTTGTTTGTGCAAAAACTTTTCCATTTAATGTAATCAAAATTATCCATTTTGCTTTTCATAATGTCTATCTCCTGTTTGGTCATGAATTCTTCTGTTCTCCATAGATCTGATAGGTAAACTATTCCTTGTTCTCCCAGTTTACTTATGGTATCAGCCTTTATATCTAAGTCTGAACCCATTTTGACTTTATTTTGGTATATGGTGTGAGATTTGGGTCTATGCCTAGTTTCTGCCATACTCTTTTCCAGTTTTCCCAGCAGTTTTTTTCAAAGAGTGGGTTCTTATCCCAGAAGCTGGGGTCTTTGGGTTTATCAAATAATAGATTACTATAGTCATTGACTACTGTGTCTTGCATATTTAACCTATTCCACTGATCCACCTCCCTATTTCTTAGCCAGTACCAAGCAGTTTTGATGATTGCTGCTTTATAATACAATTTAAGATCTGGAATTGCTAGGCCACCTTCCCCTGCATTTCTTTTCATTAGTTCCTTTGATATTCTGGACCTTTTTTTCTTCCAAATGAATCTTGTTATTATTTTTTCTAACTCTATAAAATAATTTTTTGGTAGTTTGATTGGTATGGCACTGAATAAGTAAATTAGCTTAGGTAGGATTGTCATTTTTATTATATTAGCTCGGCCTACCCATGAGCAACTGATGTTTTTCCAATTATTTAGATCTGATTTTATTTGTGTGAAAAGTGTTTTGTAATTGTGTTCATAGAGTTCCTGGGTTTGTTTGGAGGTAGACTCCTAAATATTTTATAATGTCTACAGTAAGTTTAAATGGGATTTCTCTTTCTATCTCTTGCTGTTGGGCTTTGTTGGTAATATATAGAAATGCTGATGATTTATGTGGGTTTATTTTATAGCCTGCAACTTTGCTAAAGTTGTTTATTATTTCAAGTAGTTTTTTACTTGATTCTCTAGGATTCTCTAAGTATATCATCATGTCATCTGCAAAGAGTGATAGCTTTGTTTCTTCTTTGCCTATTCTAATGCCTTCAATTTCTTTTTCTTCTCTTATTGCTAAAGCTAAGGTTTCCAGTACAATATTGAATAACAGTGGTGATAATGGACATCCTTGTTTCACCCCGATCTTATTGGAAATGCTTCTAGCCTGTCCCATTACATATAATGCTTGCTGAAGGTTTTAGATATGCTATTTATTATTTTAAGGAAGACTCCATTTATACCTATGCTTTCTAGTGTTTTTAATAGGAATGGGTGTTGTATTTTATCAAAAGCTTTTTCTGCATCTATTGAGATGATCATGTGGTTTCTGTTGGTTTTGGTGTTGATATGCTCAATGATGCTGATAGTTTTCCTAATATTGAACCAACCCTGCATTCCTGGTATAAATCCTACCTGGTCATAGTGTATTATTCTTGTGATAAGTTGCTGCAATCTATTTGCTAGTATTTTGTTTAAAATTTTTGCATCTATATTCATTAGAGAAATTGGTCTATAATTTTCTTTCTCTATTTTGACTCTTCCTGGTTTAGGTATCAACACCATATTTGTATCATAAAAAGAATTTGGTAAGACTCCTTCTTCACCTATTTTCCCAAATAGTCTATATAGTATTGGAATTAATTGTTCTTTAAATGTTTGATAGAATTCGCATGTAAATCCATCTGGCCCTGGAGATTTTTTCCTAGGGAGTTCATCAATGGCTTGTTCAATTTCTTTTTCTGAGATGGGGTTATTTAAGTATTTTACTTCCTTTTGGTTAATCTGGGCAATTTATATTTTTGTAAATATGTATCCATTTCACTAAGATTGTCAAATTTGTTGGCATATAGTTGGGCAAAATAATTCCTAATTATTGTTTTAATTTCCTCTTCCTTGGTGGTAGCTTCACCCTTTTCATTCTTGATACTAGTAATTTGGTTTTCTTCTTTCTTTTTTTAATTAAATTAACCAAAGGTTTATCTATTTTATTGGTTTTTTCATAAAACCAGCTCTTAGTTTTATTTATTAGTTCAATAGTTTTCTTAATTTCAATTTTATTAATTTTTCCTTTGGTTTTCAATATTTCTAATTTGGTGTTTAGTTGAGGATTTTTAATTTGTTCTTTTTCTAGTTTTTTTAGTTGTATGCCCAATTCATTAATCTCCTCTTTTTCTATTTTATTTATGTAAGCATTTAGAGATATAAAACTTCCCCTAAGAACTGCTTTCGCTGCATCCCATAAGTTTTGGTATGTTGTCTCATTATTGTCATTCTCTTGAATGAAATTATTGATTGTTTCTATGATTTGTTGTTTGACCCAATCATTTTTTAGGATTAGATTATTTAGTTTCCAATTATTTTTTAGTCTATCTTTCCATGGCCCTTTATTACATATAATTTTTATTGCATCATGATCTGAAAAGGATGCATTTAATATTTCTGCCTTTCTGCATTGGATTGTGAGGTTTTTATGCCCTAGTACATGGTCAATTTTTGTGTATGTGCCATGTACTGCCGAGAAAAAAGTATATTCCTTTCTATCCCCATTCAGTTTTCTCCAGAGGTCTATCATACCTAACTTTTCTAATGTTCTATTCACCTCCTTAACTTCTTCCTTGTTTATTTTGTGGTTAGATTTATCTAGTGCAGAGAGGGGGAGGTTCAGGTCCCCACTAGTATAGTTTTTGTCTATTTCTTCCTGTAACTCCCTGAACTTCTCCTCTAAGAATCTGGATGCTATACCATTTGGTGCATATATGTTTAGTAATGATATTACTTCATTGTCTATGGTGCCTTTAATTTTGTTGTTTTAGCATAAATGAATGCTATACTTTGTCAAAAGATTTTTCTATATCTATTGAAATAATCATGTGGCTTTGGATGTTTTAGTTTTTAATGTGATTGTGTTATTTTCCTAACATTGAACCATTTTTGTATGCATAACAGTCATAATGAGTGATTTCTTAGATAAATTGCTGTAAGTTTAATTTTTTTTAATTGATATTCATTAATGATACTGGCCTATAGCTTTCCTTCCTTGTTTTATCCTTCTCTGGTTTCAATATTAATATTGCATTTGTCTCATAAAAGGATTCTGGTAGGTGCTTTATTTCTAAAATTTTGAGAATATTTTATATAGTATGTATACTAATTAAAATATGATAGAGTTCTCCTATGAATCTGTAAGTATCAGGAGTTTCTTTTCCCCTTTGATAGTTCCCTTACAGCTAGTTATATTTTCTTCTCTGAGATTGGGCTATTTAGGATCTCTAATGGTCTTTTGACAATTTGAATACTTTATATATGTGTGTGTGTGTATATATATACACACACATATATATACATATATACATATATATACACATATTTAAGGTACTGTATTTCTTTTGTAGTCTCAGTTTTGTTAGTATATAACTCTGTATAATAGGCTCTGATTTTTTTAATTTCTTCTTGTTATGGCTATTGTCATTGGCTATTTTATTGATTTGATTTTCTGCTCTTTTATTTTTTAATCAGATCAGCCAAAGATTTATTAATTTTACTAGTCTTTTCAAAGTTCTAGTTTTTAGTAGTGTTTATTATTTCTATGGTTTTTTTTGTTTCCAATTTATCTATTTCTCTACTAATTTTTAATATCTTCTATTTTGTATTTATTTTAGGTTTGTTTATTTTTTGGCTTTCTATTTTTTAAAATGTATATTCAGTTCACTAATCCTCTCTGTTTTCTATTTTGTCAGTGTGTGTTTGTAGGGATATGATTTTTCCCCTGAGGCTTGCTTTAGTTGTAGTATGTTTAAAAATGAGCTGGTCAACACATTCCCTGTAGAACTACATCAATTTCTTTAGTTAGCTCCCTTTTTTCTTCAGAATGTCAGTCTTGGTTGTTGGTTTTGTTTTTTGGTGGTTTTTGTTGTTGTTGTTGTTGTTGTTTTTGCTTGGCAGTGGGGTTAAGTGACTTTCCCAGGGTCACACAGCTGGTAAGTGTCAAGTGTCTGGGCCAGATCTGAGCTCAGGTCCTTCTGAGTCCAAGGCTGGAGCTCTAACCACTGTGCCACCTAGCTGCCCCATCTCATCAGTTTCTTTAGTTAGCTCCCCGAATTCAGAATGTCAGTCTTAAGAGCTTTCCAGTCCTTCCTAATAGACCATTAGGTCGTTAGGTCCTACCTATTCTTTCTTTTCTGCTTAGTTCTCACCAAATCTAGGATGCGTGTCAGATTGTATCCAGACTTCCTCTCCTCTCCAGCACCAACTCTGTGATACAATGTTCACATACCCTGTAGTTTCATTTTATTTCTTCTAAAGGAAGTATTCCACTTATTGGTTAGAATCAGGTCTTGAAAAACAGCTCCCTTTGTGGCAGCCTCTACCTGTTGAAGGATGAAACTAACAAATCAACTTACAAATATGTTGGTAGCTGGGAGTGGCGACACACTTTTGTAATCGCAGCTACTGAGGGACATGAGACTAGGGGGTCCTCTTGAGCTCTGGAGTTCTGGGCATCAGTGGGTTAAACCAATCAGGTGTCTGCACTAAACTTGGCATCACCCTGGTGAGCCTCCAGAAGGAAGATCAGTAGTGACATCAGCCCCTGAGGAGAACCTATGCCTCTAGCCTGAGGGTCATAGGGAGACCTAGAAGACCTAGTCTTTAAAAAAAAACAAAATACAAGAGGGCAGCTAGGTGGTGCAGTGGGTAGAGCACCAGCCCTGGATTCAGGAGGACCTGAGTTCAAATCTGGCCTCAGACACATAACACTTACTAGCTGTGTGACCCTGGGCAAGCCACTTAACCCCATTGCCTAGCAAAAACAAAAAAAAGAAACAAAAAAAAGAACAACAAATATATTGGTGATTTAACTTTTGGTAGTGAGATGTATGTCCAGTTAATTGGAATCTCCTATCACTATTATGTTACTCTTCTTTATAGGGAATTTTCTGAACTACTTATCTGATTCATTCTTCTGTTCAAGTAGTCTAGACAATACCACTTCTTTCTCCCTCTTCCCTTTCTGAAATATTCTTCACCATATTCCTTCTCTTGAGTTCTACCTCTTTTTTATCTAGCCTGTTCCTTTTAAATGAGGTTTCTCTTCCCAGAGGCATATTGCATGCTATGAGCTCCAGTTGCCTCCTTGAATTAGGAAATCTAGTTCACTCTATCACCCATTTTTTCTCTTGTTTGATTGTGAGCTCCTTGAAGGCAGGGATTACTTTTGCCTTTCTTTATGTCCCTAGCACTTAGCACAGTACCTGGCATGCAGTAGCTACTTAACAAATGCTTGCTGATTTGACTTGCCCCAGACTTTGTATGTAGAAACCTGATGCCAGGGGCTTTATTGCTTATTCCCTTCTTCGATATTGACTCTTGGCACTCTCTTCTACTATTCATTGAATGTTGTACCTGCTGTTCTCTATGGCATAAAAGAAAAAAAATCAACATGTTGAGTTGGAGGGGATTTTAGTACTATGACATCCTTGACAAATGGTGACCCAGTCTCTGCCTCAAAGACCTCCAGTGAAGGGGAACTCATTATCTCCCAAGGCAGCCTGCTGCATTTATAAATTGCTCTAACTGGTGGGAAGTTTTTCCTTTCTCCTCAGAACTAAATTTGCCCTTTTACAACTTCCACTAATTGCTCCTGGTTTTGCCCTGTGGGGATCAACAGAAAAGGTCTAATAACTTTTACATATGGCAACCCTTCAAATGTTTGAAGATAGCTATCATATTCCACTTCCTTAATTCATTCAACCCAGTGTTGTAAGACAAGAACTCCAGGTCCCTTCACTATCCTGGCTGCCTCCTCTGGATTTGTTCCAGCTTATCAACAGCCCCCTAAAGTAGTAGCATCCAGAACTGGACAAAGTATTTCATATTTGGTCTGATCAAGGCAAACTACAGTGGAGATATCACCTCCTTGCTCCTGGAAGCAATGACTCTCTTAATGCCTGAGATTTCAGTAGCTTTAGGGGCTGACACATGACACCTCTCCCCCCTTACTAAAATCTTCAGATTCTTTTCAAACAAAATTCTGTCCTTTTCTTTTTTTCCTTTTTTAAGTTAATTTATTTATTTTTAGTTTTCAACATTCACTTTTTTTTAAATTCAAGTCAGCATGCATTTATTAAGTATTTCTTACATGTGAGATAGTGCCAAGTGCTAGAGAAACAAAGACAAAAAAGCAAATAAGACAATATTCACTGAGATATTCACTGAGAATCTAGCATGGCTCAATAATAAAGATATTTGGAGTCAAGAGATCTGGCTTCAAATTCTGACTCTTCCATTTACTGTTATCCAAATCACTTCATCTCTCTGGGTCTGAGTTTCTTTGTCTATAAAATGAGGAGATTGGGCTACATTTGATCTAAGGTGCCTTATAGCTTTAAAGTCCTAAATTCCCTCTGATCTTTATTTCCAGAGAATCTTTGTAATTCATCCCCTTAAGGTCTTATATAAATTCCAGTTATATTCAATGCTTCTTCCTTACTCTTCTCAAAATAAAACATTAACAACCAATCTAATATCCTATGACTGACTATATGGCAGTTTTTATTCACCATTGCCTAGCTTCTGACTATATTTAACATCCAAAATGATACAGTGAATGTTTCAAGAATGTTTGCATTTGACTAAAAAAATGGCTCCCAGAGCACAAATGAGAGAGAATTTTGTGAAAAAGTTAATGCAAAGCTAAAGGCCAATTAGCTTGACTTCAATGCCAAAAAAATTCTAGAATGTACCATTAAAATTATTAATAAACAATTTCTAGAAAAGGAATCAGTGATCACAAAAAGCCAGCATGGCTCCTCAAGGACAGCTCATGCCAGACTGACCATATTTCCTTTTTTGACAGGATTACTAAACTGATAAGTCAAGACTATACTATAATAATAGCTGATCTACATTAAACTTTTATTATTAAACACTGACTTACTTTTCCCTCTTAAGTAGTTATTCTGTTTTAATGATATCTTTTATCTACATAGCACCATAATTTCCTTGAAAAAAAAAAAGACCTTCACCCTCAACTCTATCCCATGTAACAAAGGAAAACACCTAAGCAAGAATACCTGATAGAACAACATTCACTTTTATAAGATTTTGAGTTCTAAATTTCCCCCTCCCCCCTTCCCCTTTCCCCTCTCCAACACAACATGCAATCTGATAGGGGCTATATTTGTACAATCATATTAAACATATTTCCACATTAGTCATGTTATAAAAGAAGAATCAGAAAAAAAGGGAAAAACCATGTGAAAGAAAAGACAAAAAACAAAAAAAGAGAAAATAGCATACTTCGATCTAAATGCTATCTATTCTGTAGTTATGAAGCTGACTTTTTCATCCCTATTAAATTTTAATCTTATTAGATTCAGCCCAATAGTATAGTCTTGTCTATGTCTTTTTTGATTCTGACTCTCTAATCCAGTGTGTTGGTTTTTCTTCTCAGTTTTGTGTCATCTGCTAATTTGATGAGCATATGATCTACACCTTTATTGAAATCATTGACAAAATCATAAGCAGTACAAAGCCAAGCAAAGAAGTCAAGAGCACTTCAGTGGAAAAGCTGCCAAGTTGACACTGAATCATAATAATTATTCTCTGATAAGAACTACTCACATTATTTTAAAAATCTATATAAATAATGTATTGTCTAGCAAACTTCTCTCCATGTTTTTCTTTTAAAAATGAAAACTTTTTTTTAAATTTGCAAGCATTTGTTTTCTGTCCTTCCTCCATCTTTTTCATGAGAATAATACGAAAATTTCTAACATGCTTTTCTGAAATATAGTTAATCTCTATCTACAGCTTTCCATTAATTGGAATGGAACTATTGCTAGTTCTGTGTAATCATCACATCCTTTTCTAAATGTTCACTCACTAAGCATCTTTTTAATGATCCATTCCAGGATTTTCCCAAGAATTAAAATCAAACTTATTGCAATGCTTATGGTAACAGGCAGATAATGTTTTTGTGGGCATTCCTTTCTCATCCTTTTTCAAGTTTAGATGTTTCTTGATCAGATTAATAAGAATACATGTAAATATATTTTTGCTCACCCTTAGGTATACTTCTTTTTTGGACAAGGAGTCATTGTTCCCATATTTATTCCATTCTCCAAAATCCTCTCAGATACCATATTCTTAGAGAGTTTTTCATTCCCCACAACTGCCTTTCCCTTTTCCATTCCCTTCTTTCTATCAAAAGTAGTGGTAAAAACACCACCTGTGCCCCTGAAGTTTTCAGGATTCCCCCCCCCCCATAACTATAAATTCTTAGCAAAGTTTTACAGGTTCCTTCTGATGAAATAATTTTTCCCAACATATGTCACCAGAAATGGGTAGCAGTCACCAGCATTAACAAGTCTTGGGAAGCTTTTCTCACTTAGCCTGAGATAACAACAAAACTCTTTGTCTTCCATGTTGAGTTGACAGTAGCTGCCCCAGGAATCCTCAGCGAAGTGCCACTAACCACTCCTATTTACTTCTACTTCCTGTAATTAATTTCTGGAGGACCTATTACCTGGTACATACAAATCACCTTTCTTGTAGCACAAGAGATTGCTTCCTTCTAAGACAGTATAGTTCTCTCTCTACAGGAAGAGTCTCATAACTATTACTTACCTCCAATTATTCAAGGATCTTTCTTCTTCCCTTCCTTCTCTGTAGCACATTCTTCTACCCTTCAGCTTTCTGATACATGGGAAAATTCCCTCCTATCCTTTATTTCCATTTATTTCATTTCCTCATTGAAGCAATTTTCCCCTTCATTGTCCCTGATGACCTGGGGAGGGGAGATTTGTTTCTTTGAGTCTGTGGCTTTCTCCCAATATGCACAATGTTTATATATCGTGTTGCCTAGGTAACAGCATAAACAGGCCATATGCTCTGTAGGTTACCACCAGATTCCCTCTGAATTTCCTCAAATCAAGATCCAATTCCATCACTTCATTTTGCTAGCTCTCTTCACTAACCTTTGTGACTAATTGTTAGGGTAAACTTTCTATTTTCATGCCTGTTATTTGGGCTGGGTCTTTAAGTAGTAGGGGTTCCTGCGCAAGGCTTAATTTATCTAGAGTAGATTCCTTGCCTTTTCTGGAGATAGGACAAAACAATCTACCTTTCATTGGTATTTTACATATTCTTACAGCTCCCTGACACAGACAAGAATAAGACGCAATCCAATCATCTCTGGAGATCTCCCTGACCTTCTTTCACATTTCCCCCAATCTCCAATATCTCCCTGTTCTTTCTGGGCCACTATGCTCTCTAAGATTAAAAACAAACTAACTAGCTAACAAAAACCTCTTCCATCACAAACACTATGAATTGCTACCCTTGTTTCTAAATGTAAGTTGAGTTAGAAGGCAATAGTCAAGCTGCCAGTAATGTTTTTGAAAAGGCCATGAGAGGCTGCTCTTTGTGCTCCGTCTCACCAGGATTTTTACCTAATCTAGAGAGAAGTACAAAAACCCGTCTTTCTATAATCTAGACCTTTATTCAATCATGCGCCTCCTTGTGAAACGCGAATCTCACAGTAGAAAAGGTGTTAGACTTGGAGTCAGGAGAGATGTGTTTAAATCCTTCTTCCAATACCTACTAGATATGTGACAATGGGCATGTCACTTAGCCTTTTTTCTGGGCCTCAGTTTCCTCATTAGTAAAAACTTAGTGTCTAACGTACAGGGTTGTTAGGATCAAATGAGATAATGAATGTAAAATACTGTACAAATGTCAGACAGTAACAGCAACAACAAATTCAATTTATTTATTAAGCTCCATGCTTTGGATAGAGCCATCTTTCACTAAAGTCTTCCTCTGATGTGTTATCATGGTATAATGGTGACCATGGGTTCTTAAAGGCTATGGCAACAGAAAATGAACCGTGGCAAGTCCTGGCAACGTAGAGAGGCTTTGAGGACAGGCCCAGGGGTGGACTGTGTATCTGTCATCCAAGAATCAACTTGCTTCTGCTTAGGCAGGCCCATCACAGGGTTGGCCTCAGGGGAATGGAATTTTTGGCCACAGCAGTCTTCGAAAACTATTTTAATAAGGCATCATTCATAAGTTTTGTGATCTGCTGTGGTTGAGGAAATGGGCACACTAATGAAATCAGATGTCCTTGATGAAATGTACCTAGCATTCTAGGTGATGGGGTGAGAGCATGGAAAGATTTGCCTTCAGTAAGCCTATAGTTTAATGGGTGGATTCCACATTCAGGAATAACTATAGTAAAAAATAGGACATGACAAATTAATGATAATTAGTAAGTGTTAGAGGAAAGTGAGTTCTGTTGGGGAAAAGATGATTGAAAACTGAAGGGTATCATGGCCTTCTGGAAAGGTGTAATTTAAATCCCTTTCTTTTCAAGTAACTCATATCCTGGCAAGGTATCATAGAATAAAGGGTATTAGGCCTTGGAGTAAGAAGACCAAGGTTTAAGGCTGTGCTAACTTATTAGCCATGTGACTGTCTGCAAGTTTATATGCCTCAGTTTTCTTACCTATAAAATGGGAATAATTCTTGTACTACCTTTAACTCAGGGATATCATGAGCTGTGAAAGTATGAGTGATGTTCTCCAAACCAGTGGCTTTTTTTTAACTCGTAATTATTCAGCCTGATTATATCCATAAAATGTAAGAGCTGGAAGGAAACTCAGAGGTCTTATAATCCAACTCTTCATTTTACAGAGGAGGAAACCGAAATCCAGAGAGGTTAAGCAACTTCTTTCAAGCCAAATAGCTATTTGTGGCCAAGTTATTTCTTCTGATTCTCAGTCTAGAGCTTTATTGCTGAATCACAATTCTACAATTCTGCCCATTCTCCATTTGGAAAGCCAAAGACAGATTTAAAGTCACATAAATGTTTCTGTGGTTGAGTATGGGGGTAGGGAGATCCTGGACAAGTCACTTAATCCTGATTGGTTTCTCCTATCACCAGACTTTTCATTTTATCCATTCAAATTAATATTCTCACTTACTTTTAGGAAAACAACTAAATCTTAGCAGGTCCTTACCAAGTTTAAATAGCTATATTATCTCCTTTGATCCTCATAAAAATCCTGAGAGAGGGTGGGAGGCAGAGAGAGAGAAAGAGAGAGTACTGTGTTGCCTTTTAATTCTGCTTTTCAACACTTCATCAGAATCCAGAAAGATTGGGAATATGGCTCTCCAACCAAATTTCAATGGAAAAATACATTTACTAATTAGTTCACACATTCACTTGCTAAAATAATCATTTTTTTTCCAGAGTTTATTTATTTATTTATTTATTTATTTTTGTGAGGCAATTGGGGTTAAGTGACTTGCCCAGAGTCACATAGCTGGTGAGTGTTATCTGTCTGAGGACAGATTTGAACTCAGGTCCTGCTGACTCCAGGGCCAGTGCTCTATCCCTGCACCACCTAGCTGCCCCCTTTTCAGAGTTTAGGCCATAATAAGTGTTACCTTTTCCCAGTGACTTCTCTAGGGACAGGAAAATAGAAGTAAATAGCTATTATCATTCAGATGGGCAGTGTTAGGTTGGATCCAACTATATCATTATTTCCCCAGGTCTGGTGCCTGCTTGTGTGTGAACTTGGAGGACTACACACAGGCACTTGTGAACATCCCCACTTACCACAATGATGCATAAAGGCAGGAGACCCAGGACCAAATGCTATTGGAACCACAACCTTATCACATTTCCCATTGTTTCCTGCAAGCATCTCACTGACTCACCAAACACTCTCTCATTACTCTGTTCTCTCATATCCAAGTATTAGCTGGTGTCCACATATCCTCTTCCCACCCCTTGTCCATACAGCAGCCCCTTTCCTACTCTCTGGCATCTTTAAATACTCTAAGGTAAGTTATGAGACAATCAGCTGTTTTCTCTTTCAGCTATTCCCCAAAACAACACCAAGCTTTCCCTACTATCTCCTAAGAGGTCTTTTTAATGTTCAAACCACCAACAATTTCTACATAATCATCTAGTCAAGCTAAACGTTGTCACACACAAGAATGGTGGGCATGTTTTCAGTTTGCAGAAGCAGCCTGTGGTGTTGTCCATGTGATGCTCAATGGGTCAATCAACCAACCCTTTGGAAACAGCAGGTACTAGTTGTTGTTGTTATATCTTGTATGTATGTGTGAGATTATGCATATGCATGTGCGGGTTTATCTTCTGGATAGTTAAATTAAATTAAATTTCAGTCTTGGGAGATTTGTGATTCAGTATTTTTTGTCTCCTTGAAGCTCTGGGCCAAAAAAAAAGTTAAAATTCCTGGACTCCATTACCAGACTAAGTTTCCCAAAGTGTTTCATTATATTCAATTCAATCAAGCACCTTCTAGATACCAGGCACTGTCCTAGGGGCTGGGGATATACCTACAAAGAAGGACTAATCCCTACTGGCCAGGAGCTGACATTCTAATAGAGGAGGCAACAAATAGATGTGAAAATATATACAGCCTGAGAAAAGTAAATAAATACAAACAAATAAAGAGTTTGGGAAGGAGGGCACTAGCAATTGGGGGGATTAGGAAAGACTTCAGATAAAAGATGATGCTTAATCTAAGTCTTTTTTAAAAAAAATTTTAGGCAACTGGGGTTAAGTGACTTGCCCAGGGTCACACAGCTAGTGTCAAGTGTTTGGTTCTAGCTGATTTGAACTCAGGTTCTCCTGACTTCAGGGCCAGTGCTCTATCCATTGTGCTACCTAGCTGCCCCCTAAATCTGAGTCTTGAAAGAAGAGAGAGAGACAGACTCTTTAGGTGGAGGTGAACAAGCATTGTAAATGCCTACTGTAGGAATCCTGGCCCTCTGACTCCAAATCTAGGGCTCTTTCTACTTAAAGATCAGAAGATCATAAGTTTTAGTTTTGGGACTATGGTGTCAAACTTACCACTGAGACAAAACTTTGAGAACCACCAAACCAGATTAAAATGTAATGGGGGAATATTTACCAAAATAAATGAAAATGAAATATAACAGATAATGTTAATTTGTGGTTTTCTAAATCAATATGTAAGTTGCAGGGATAAATTTCTATTTCAGTTTTACACAACTGCTCTAGTCCATTTCCCTTATTTTACTGATGAGGAAACTGAGACTCAGAAAGAGGAAGTCATTTGTCCAAGGTCACAAGACGAAGGTGGTCATGGAAGGATCTGAATCCAGGCCCTTTTCAGTTCTGTATCCTTTCTACTACACTTCCTTGCATTCCTATCCTTAATTGTTCTTTAATTAACTCATGTGTATGAGTTTCATTTGCATAACTCTATTATAAGCACCACGAAAGGAGGGGCCATTTCTTAAACTTTTCTATTTTTTCTAGCACAGTGCTGGGCACAGAGTAACCTCTCCTACGACTTCCTTTTCCTGAACTCCCTTTCTCCTCCCAAAAGCATGTCACTGGAGATTTAAGGTCAATAAGTATTTGTTGATCAATTGATCAAATGCCTTTCTCAACACAGAGTCAATTCTGACAAAAAAAAGTTTTTATCTCTTATTTCATTCCCTTTGAGAGCTTTGGGTAAAAAAAAAATTAACATTCCAGAGCATTATAGTCAAGTTGCTAATATATGATACAAGTTCTTGCAAGACTGTCTTATTGGGGTGAGAAGTAATGCCTGTGAGTGATTAATGCAGGCATTGCTCTCAGAAATGCCTGAAGAAGGATCATGGGAATGGGCTGTAGGGCTAGAAATAAAGTGTGTACATATGAATATGTATGCATATATGTACATATGTATGCGTGCACATATATGTGTATATGTGTTTATACATACACATATACATATATACATGTACATATACATATACATATATATGTATATATATATGTACATATACATATACATATATATGTATATATATATGTGTGTGTGTGTGTGTATGTGTGTATTTATGGAGAGAGGCAGAGACAGAGAGACAGAGACAGAGAGAGGTGCATATATTCTTCAATGCACAGGTGTATCTGGACTAACAAAAGGACCTAGGGAAATCCTATCAAAAAGTGGGACTAACCCTGACTTGTCACAATTTATAATGAGAAGGATTCACTCCATGACTTCCACTTGGGCTTATGGGAAGATATTTGCTGATGTTGCTAGAGATCAGTCTCAGTGCATAGCCTGACATGCCTATTATTGACTTAAAACAGAGGACATTGTGGTGGCAAGAAAGGTCATATGGCTGAATGACTAAATGCTGCATTTCAGAATAGAAATCATGCCTTTCATCCCAAATGGGTAGTTTATTCTCCCTTGGGTTAAGTGGGTAATCATTTCTAACAGCCAGTTAAAGTGTGCCAACGTCTTGAATTTGCTATTGAAAACTGTGTTCTGCTCTGTGTCCCCTCTGTCTCAGCATTTTTGGAAGTGTGGAGGTTCCCCATTTGAATCCAAAGAAAGTTCATTTGATGAAGATTTGGGTGATGCACAACATCGGGGGACAACCAAGGTAATCTGAATTTTAAATAACAACAGTTTACACAATATCATTTCATGATGTGTCAATGAGGTGTTGTGATTGACAGAATGCATTCAAAAGCAGACACTCCTAGGGAAACTGAGCTTGCATGGAAAATAGTCAGGGGCAGGGAGGATTTGGATTTTCAGGGTTTGTGTTCTTCATCTTTTTTTTTTCCCTTTCCAGTGATTCATGCTCAAGTTCTTCCATCAAAGAGCTGAAATCCATTATAGAAGGCAGGAACATTACATTCTCCTGTGAGGATGACCACAGGTAATTGCTTTCTCTATGAACAGAAAGAAACTGCACCTTAACTTTCTGAGAAATATTTTCTCTGTTCTCCTTCCTGCCCCGGAAATATCTGTCATTGAGCTTTATACATTGTGCCAAAGAGTGCAGAAGTGGTTTCTGTACACTCAGTGCAGTGAAGAGACCACTGGGCCTTGAGTCAGAAGACATGAAGTGGACTCTCAGTTCTGCCACTTGCTACCCTCAGGGCATGGGGTCATTCAGTTCTAGAGCTGGAAGGACCCCCAAGGCCATCTTGTTTGGCTACTTCATTTTATAGGTAAATAATCTAAGGCTCAGGTTAGACGATTCACAGGTGAAGAAGGCAGAATTTGAATTCAGGTCCTTTGACTCTGAGCCTAGTTTCTCATTGGAAAATGGGGGAATTAATGGTTGTACTGCCTACTTCAGAGGATGATTGTGAAAACTATTTGGAAGATCTCAAAGGAGAGCTATTGTTCTTGCTTCTGCGGTGGCCGTTTCCCATCCCTGGAATGCCCTCTCTCTTTCCCTTTGCCTCCTGGATTTGCTCCTTCAAGATCCAACTTGAAATCTCACCTCCTCCAAGTGGCCTCCCTCAGTCTCTTTCATCCTCTTCCCTGACCCCTTCACCTCCCCATCTCTTATGCCTTTCCTTTGAGGCTACCTTCCACTTACACTGTGTGTGTGCACGTGTATGTGTATGTACATACACATATATATGATTTTTTTCATGTGGTCTCTCCCATTAGAATGTGTACTCCTTGAGGGTAGAGACTGTGTTTTTGCCTTTCTTCATATCCCCAATGCTTAGCACAGTGCCTGGCACATAGTAAATGCTTAATAAATTAATAAAGGTTTGTTATCTGACTGACTAATATCAGCTCCTTTTTTTGCACCTTTTCTTCTTCCTATTCCCAACATCATCACTAGGAAGTCATTGTTTTTGTTCTAAGCACGCTTCCCCAGAAGTTTCTCACACCACCCTGGTAGATAGATAGGAATCAAAAGCCTGGATCTGGATGCTGGCTAGACAAGAATATTATTTGAAAGTTTCTAAGGTAGGAAAGGCTGGTCCCAGGCAGGCTTTGAAATAAGGGATTTTTGACTAATGTCATAGAAAAACATATTCTGATTTTTGTAGTTGGAAGGGAGCTGAGAAATGATCAAAATTTAATAAGGCCACACTGTAAGACCCTTAAAGGCTAGGACTGTGTCTGAATTTTCTTTGAATCTCCTAAAGTATCTCGCACATTGCTTTGCACATGATAGGTACTTCATAGATAGTGAATGAACGAATGAATGAATAAGATCTATAAATGTCAGAGTTATTTTGAATGGCTTCAAACAAATAAAATGAATTTCTTCAAATCTTTTCTCTACCTTCATAAAATTTTTACTAATTTTCACAATTCAGATCAGAATATTTTCAAAAAGAACGTTCTTTTAGTGGCTTTATATGTGGTAAACTGTCACTTGGGCCAATGGTATCCTACAAAAGAATCACCTTAAGAGTGAGATTGCTGCATCTTTTTTTTCTTTTAAACTTATCTGGATCCCCTGATCTCATGCACAAACATATCCAAGAGAATGGGGAAGGACTTAGAAGGTATTCTCAAGAATACAACTCTTATTGATTGTGACATAGTTAATTGCTCAGTACCTTTCATAAAATCCCAGCATCCCAGAGATGCACAGTCCAATGCACAAAACTTTTCCCAGGGACACAGAGTTTAGGAGCACATAAATAAAAGCATGCTGGGAAAGCCACTTGGGTGACCAGGTTCTCCAAACTGTAATACTCTGCTTCAAGGGTTTCTTGCATTCTTTCCTTTCAATATATCCAATTCTATAGCCATAAAGTAAAAATCAGTGCAGGGACACAATTCCCAAGGTGCTGGATTTTTCCTAATTTTATAAGCTATCTACAGGAAACCTCACAGTGAGAAAGAAACTGGTGCCCTTGTTAAGTCTGATGGCAGCAACTTCTGCCTTTCTGATCCCACAACTTAACTACCCTCTTGCCCCAATTGTGATAGTTAAAAATAACATTATGCTCACTGGGAATTAGAAAATGTGGTTAGGTCAGTATATTCCACATAGAGGAATGCTAAATTCAAATTCATTTTTCCCCCTTAGCTTAAAATGGGGAGCAGCAAAACCCTTACGGAACAGGATGCTTTTTTTGAGATTTGTTTATGTGCAAGGATGTCTAGGTTTAGCCACATTCAGACAAATGCTTCCATAATGGGAGAACAATTCTTGTTTTGATTTTGATGGGAAGATTGATTGCAAAGCCCAACTTGGTTACTGGGGGGCCAACAGCAACCACTGTTAGGCATTTCCATCTAAGAGAGGAGTCTGGTTAGAAGCCAGCATCATGTTCCCTTTCTGTTCTTCCAGCCACACCTCCCTCTCCTTTGGAAGCTAGTTCCCAAGCAACTCTACCCTCTAATCCCTGCATCATAGATCTGACCATCACAGCTGGTCCTACCCTATCTAGGGTACTACTCAAAGGGAGGCTTAAGGGATACTTTTTAATATTTATAAATGCACATTCGTTTTCATTATAAAATTCTGCTTTCCATAGTATGTAGGAATTTTTTTTTATGATAAATGAAGACTGTGTTTACAGTGAAGGGTCAAAGTCTTTAGAGGGTAGGAGAACTTGAAGAGAACATAATTTTGCAGCCATGCCTACGGCACACAAATGCCCTATTATATGGTCTGCTGGACTTTGATCTAAGTCTTTCTTTAAGTAAATAAAAATCGCTGTTCTCCCTCAAAAGGCTGGGAACATCTGGTTTACCATTTTTCTAGTTTCCTTTGCATTTCACTCTGGCAGCATGGCTATTTCAGCAGGGTATCAGGGAAAGAGGGCTGACTGGATTTTGAGGACTTGGTTTCAAATGCTGCTTATAACAATATCTTTGTGACCTTGGGTAATCCACTTAGCCCTGCCTGAGCCTCATCTTCCTCACCTATAAAATGAAGGGTTTGGGCTGGACAGCCTCTTAAGATTCTTTCCAGCTCTAAATCCACAGTTCTAAAACATCCAATCCTTTGTGTAATACTTTTCCGTTTTTAACTCTCAATACTCTGTCCAGTATATGTCTATGGATTTACATTTGACCATAAATAAAGCTTAAATTAGGCTATATTTAAAAGTCATTCATTGGAGAGAAAATTTTCAATCAACAAACATTAAGCATCTACTATATGCAAAGCTTTAGGGAAGCCACACAGATGAATAAGATGAATTACCCACAGTCTTTGCCCGTCTGGTACCAATATCCTAGCATGAAGTTAATTAACATTTATATACTCTGGGTCAGGCACAGTGCTAAGCGGTTTGGTTTACAATTATTATCTCATTTGATCCTCACAACAACTCTGGAAGGTACATTCTTTTGTCATCCCCATTTTATAGATGAGGAAACTGAAGCAAAGGTTAAGTGACTTGCCCAAGGTCCAACAGTTAGTAAGTATCCGAGTCCAGATTTTACTCAACTGACAGCTGAAGAACAACAATTCAAAGAATACTCAATACCTGTCTAGACACAATCTTAAACGAGTCCCGAAAGGGGAAAAAAAAGAACCATATTATAGTTATTTCTACAAATGGCCCAGCACTCTATTCACTGTGCCATCTTGCAAATGCAAGAACCACGCATTTTTGCAAAACTTGCAAAAAAAACCCCATGTTATAATTATTTGTACAAATGACTAGGCCATTTGCACAAATAATTATAACATGGTTCTTCTTTTTCTCTTGAGAGACTAGTTTATGATTGTGTCTAGACAGGTACTGAGTGTTCTTTTACTTGATATTGTTGTTCAGTTGTTTCAGTCACGTCTGACTCTTTGTGACCCCATTTGGGATTTTCTTGGCGAAGGTGCTGGAGCAGTTTGCCATTTCCTTCTCCAGCTCATTTTACTGATGAAGGCAAACAGGATTAGGTGACTTGCCCAGGGTCACACAGCTAGTAAATGTCTGAGGCCAGATGTGAACTCATGAAGATGAGTCTTGCCGATTCCCAGCCCGATGCTCTGCCCACTGAGCCACCTAGCTGCCAGAGTGGCCAGTGATTCCCAAACAGTTTACATGTGTTGTTCTTTTCAAATGAGATTTAAGTGAGGTATCATGGTGCAATAAAGAGAGTGCTCACTGGCTCTGTAATGGCTTTAGGTTCAAAGCCTACCTCCAATACGTACTACTTGTGTGATTTTGAGCAAGTCACTTAACTTATCTGGGCCTCAGTTTCCTTATCTGTAAAATGAAGGGGTTGGACTAGTGGGCCTCTGAGAGATCCCTTCCAGCTGAGGTCTTTTCATTTATTTCCCCCTGGGTTTTGTTATTGCTACATAGAAATACTGTTCCTATCTGTGGATGTATTTTGTTTCCAAAGCTATTGTCTCAATTACTTTAAGTAACAATACAAAGCAGAATATAAGTGCCTAGGAGAAGAACAAGTAAAGGGTCATGAATTATCTCAGGAGAAAGAGATTCTTTTTTGGGTGGAGAGCTTGAAGAAAACTTCACAGTCAGGTAAGAATGGAGCTAGGCCTTAAAGGATGGTTAAGATTTCAAAGGAGTTGGGAAAGGAGATGTTAACATAAGAAAGAGTCCAGGATTGCAAAAAAGATGGGGCAGAAAGGCAGGTGTGTTGTTTCCAGGAGTTTTGAGGAATGCACTAGTCTTCTCTCACTCTGGGGCTGCCATAGGTTGTGGATTAAATTAGGGAAAAGTAGAATTTATGGGATGGTGTTTCTCTAACTGGCTTATTGTACTGCTGTTGTAGAAACAATTTTTTTAGAAAGAAAGGGGAAGGTGAGCTGGGGCAATGGGGGTCAGTGTTCCTCTATGGCCTCCCTGTGTGTTTCTGTATTCCTTGTGTTATCTGTGTCCCTAAGGAAAACTTGTGGGCCCAGCTTAAATCTCTAGTGCTTGAAAATACAGAAAGGTTCATTGGTGAAGAATCTATTACAAAATCCATCATAGACACATCCTTCCTTGATGAACTGGTTTTGAGTTGTTACTTCTATTCTAAGGCATTTACTTCTCGGTGATAGATCACCAGCCCCTCATAGTCAGGGGTCATTCTAGGCCGGGGTGGGGAACCTGTGACCTTCGGGCTGCATGTGGCCTTCTAGGTCCTAAGGGCAGCCTTTTGACTGAATCCAATTGGATAGAAGGCCTCAGGTTCCCCACCCCTGTGACGTTGTAGGGGATAAGGTGAAAACATTCAAGGAGACAGAAAAAGGTCACGTGAGTCTGGGAAATGACAGCCTCTTTGGCAGGTTTTTTAGAGTTTGTGATGGGGAGAACTTTGAGATCAGACTACAGTGCAACGTTGGACCCCTGTCATGGACACCCTTGCATGGCAGGCTAAAGTTTTCATTCTTTAGTACATCCCCACAAAGATAAAAAACGTCATGTATTCTAAACTTCTGTTCTTAGACTTGGGGCAGCTAGGTGGCTCAGTAGATAGAGCACTGGGCTTGGAATCAGGAAGACTCATGTTTGTGAGTTCAAATCTGGCCGTACATTCTTAGTGACCTTAGGCAAGTCACTTCACCCAGTTTGCCTCAGCTCCTCATCGGTAAAATGAGATGGAAAAGAAAATGGCAAACCCCTCCAGGGTCTTTGTCAAGAAAATCCCAAATAGGGTCATGAAGAGTCAGACGCAACTGAACAGTAAATCTTAGATTTTTGCCTGTCATGTAACAGTCAACACCTGAGTTCACATCCCCTTTTGGACAAGCTCAAGGGTGGGGAGCCTGCGGCCTTGAGTGCAGCCTTTTGACTGAGTCCAAGTTTTATAGAACAAATCCTTTTGTTAAGGGGATTTGTTCTGTGAAATTTGGATTCAGTCAAAAGGCTGCACTTGAGGACCTAGAGGGCCACATGTGGCCTTGAGGGGCCAGGTTCCCTACCCCTGGACAAGCTGTTTAATGGTGAGCTTATTCCCTCAGAGCCTCAGTTTCCTTACTTGTAAGATAAGGATGATAATACTAGCATTGCCCAACTTACAGGATTAGAGTAAGGAAAAATGCTTTGCAAACCTTAAAGCCTTGTGGAAATTTGAGTTGTGGTTGCTATTACTATTATTAATAATTGCTTTTTTTTCTCTTGTTACAGGGCTGCTCAACTCATTCAGTGTGTAGGAAATCCTGAGGAACCAGCCTGCAGAGTCTGTAGAACTGAATCTTGAGGATTTTTAAAAAACAATTGCAGTATTAATCTGCACTTGAGACTTATAGTGCAGAGAAGGTACACAACTTAAGGAGAGAATCTCTCAAAACCTGGACAACCTTTTGAGAGCCAGCTGGTTTAATTTCAAAACATGGGCATTATTAAGTCTCATGAGAATTTTATAAGAATAATTTACAACAGTTATGTTCTATATAGGTATTCTAATATTTAGCAAAAAGTAATTATTAAATCAAGATAAAATATATTTGTATTAAATGACTTTTTAAATAGTATTTCTCTGTGAGGGACACTAAAATGTCATGTCTACATTTGTACCCTATGTCTGCTAAAAAAAAATTTAAAAAACCCCAAGGAGCATTGATTTACATCCTAATTAGTGCCTTTTCTTTGGTCAAGTAAATATCAGGTCTTTTCAGAAAACATGATGCTTCCATTTCTATGTGCCTGACTGCATTTATCCTGGTAGTGTTTCTAGATACTCAAACTGAATATCACACCGTTATTTCATCTACTGGGAAAAGTGTCTGCATTTAGATTTTAGGCCCTGTTCTCAAGGGTGAGTGAATGTTATGTTGAACTTATCTAGAACAAAGTGTTTTGTTTCCTCTAGGAGGAGGCATGGATTAAGTTAATTAAAATCATCTTGTTTCTCTTTCTATGCTGGGGACCCTCTAACACCTATGAAAGTTTAAACCAATCCACAAAATGTTCACCGGCTCTTTCCATACTTTCTAATAATAGGATGATGATGTGTGAGAGGGGAGGGTTCTGACAACTTAGGCACAGACACAGGTATGGAGAGAGTGCAGGCTTTCAGGTTGTGAAGTGGATAGAGCACTGGGTTTAAAGAAAGTAAGACCTGAGTTTAAATCTGGCCTCAGACACTTACTAGCTGTGCAACCCTAGGCAAGTCATTTAACCTGTTTGCCCCAGTTTTTCTCTTCTGTAAAATGGGGAGAATAATTGCAATTACCTGATATGGCTCTTTTGAAAATGAAATGAGATAAAGTATGTAAAGTGTTTTGTAAACTATACAGAGCTAATGCAAATACACATTATTATTATTATCGTTATTGTTGTTATTTGTAAGCATAGATCACATCTTCAGCTTACCCGTAGTATGCTTTCTTTTAGGCCAACCTTTATTTCTTTCATGCTCAGTTTGCTACCGCTGATTTGGAAATCTGTCATCCAGTATTTCTTCCCCATTTCCATTAGCTGCTGTACTAGTTACATGCTGAACATGCAATCCAGCCTTTGCTTGAAGACCTCCAGTGAAAGGGGATGTGCTCTCTCCTTGGGAAGCCTGTTCCACTGTTGCATAGCTGTCATTGTTAGGAAGCTTTTCTTGGCACGGAGCCCAAATGTGCCTCCTGGTAACTTCCACCCACTGCTGCTTGCTCTGCCCTCTGAGGCCCCTCCAAACAAGTCTAATCCCTCTGACAGTTTCTGGGCAGTCCAACTTGCATACTTAAGCAATTGTTCCTAAGGCCAACCTTCTCTCATGAAAATTCCCCTCCTACAAGGTCCTCTTCCAGTTCACCGTGCTGTGGAGCCCTCTCTTTTCTCAAAGACCTTTCGAAATTTTACTTCCTCCAGCGAAACATTCTCTGAATATGTAACTTCTCTAAGTCGGTGCTTTCTACAGCGGGGGAAGCTTTTACACATATTCTTCTGCTAAATTTTTTAACAATCTGTGAGCCACGTGAATTTGGGACCTTCTGATCTTAGTAATTGGGAATGGAAAAGCTAGGTGACACAGTGGATAGAGCACCGGGCCTGGAGTCAAGTCAGAAAGATCAGAGTCCAAATTTGACCCCAGACACTTACTGGCTGTACAACTCTAGGCAAGTCACTTAACACTGTTTGCCTCAGTTTCCTCATCTGTAAAATGAGCTGGAGAAGGAAATGGCAAACCACTCCAGTATCTGTGCCAAGAAAAGTCCATGGGTGGGGCGGAGCCAAGATGGCAGAGTGAAAGCAGTGACTTGCTTGAGCTCTCCCCCAAACCCCTCCAAATACTCATAAAAAATGGCTCTAAACAAATTCTGAAGCAGCAAAACCCACAAAAAGACAGAGTGAAACAAATTTCCAGCCCAAGACAACCTGGATGATTGATCAGAAAGGTGTATCGTGCCGGGCTGGGAGCGCAGCGTGGGCGCGCAGGCCACAGCAAACCTGGAGCAGGCCTCAGAGGACTGAATCGCGGGCAGCTGTGGAGGTTTCCAGACTCCTCAATCCACGAATGCCAAAGACAACTTAGAAGGTCAGTGGGAAAAGTCTGTTTCTGTCGGTAGTCAGAGAGGAAGGCGGGGTCTCAGCTCCATTCCTCAAGAGCCTGGCCCTGGCGGGGGGCAACTGCTTCCCAAGCTTCCGGCCCACAGACTGAGGGGGAATCCAGTGGCTGATCAGAGAGGGACTGCAGGGATCTCTTTGCCAGTGCTGAGGCAGGAATCTCTTGCTTTGCCCGTGTGTGGATCTGGGTCACAGTTCTGGGCAGCAATGCTGGGGTGAGGAGGAGCACTGGCGTGGTGGTGCTTGGAGTGGCTGTGGAGAGGAACCCCTCCTCACAGTTACGGGACAGAAAGGAATACCTGTGGTCACAGGCCAGGAAAGGAGTAAACACCGCCCTTTATCATACCACCTTGAAAGAACTGAAAATTTACAGGTCCCTACAAGTATCTCTGAAAACAGCTACACAAACCCCTGAAGCTTGGGACAGTACACTCTCCACATTGGAAGCAGACTCTTACCTTAACAAAGAGTTTAAAACTCAAGTAATTGGCTGGGATCATGAGCAAGCAGCGCAAAAAGAGTCAGACTATATTATCTTACTTTGGTGAAAGAAGATCAAAATATACAACCAGAAGAAAACAAAGTCAGAGCTCCTACATCCAAAGCCTCCAAGAAAAATATGAATCAGTCCCAGGCCTTGGAAGAGCTCAAAAGGGATTTTGAGAAGCAAGTAAGGGAAGTAGAGGAAAAACTGGGAAGAGAAATGAGAGTGATGCAAGAAAATCATGAAAAACAAGTCAACAGCTTGCTAAAGGAGACCCAAAAAAATACTGAAGAAAATAACACCTTAAAAAACAGCCTAACCCAAATGGCAAAAGAGGTCCAAAAAGCCAATGAGGAGAAAAATGCCCTAAAAAGAAAAATTGGCCAAATGGAAAAGGAAGTCCAAAAGATTACTGAAGAAAATACTTCCTTAAAAAAGAATAGAGCAATTGGAAGACAGTGACTTTATGAGAAATCAAGACACTGTAAAACAAATCCAAAAGAACAAAAAATTAGAAAACAATGTGAAATATCTCATTGGAAAAACAACTGACCTGGAAAATAGATCCAGGAGAGAGAATTTAAAAATTATTGGACTATCTGAAAGCCATGATCAAAAAAAGAGCCTAGACATCATCTTTCAAGAAATTATCAAGGAAAACTGCCCTGATATAGTAGAACCAGAGGGCAAAATAGAAATTGAAAGAATCCACAGATCTCCTCCTGAAAGAGATCCCCAAAGGAAAACTCCTAGGAATATTGTAGCCAAATTCCAGAGTTCCCAGGTCAAGGAGAAAATATTACAAGCTGCCAGAAGGAAACAATTCAAGTACTGTGGAAACACAATCAGGATAACACAAGATTTAGCAGCTTCCACATTAGAGGACCCAGGGCATGGAATATAATATTCCAGAGGGCAAAGGATGGATATAATATTCCGGAGGGCCAAGGAGATAGGATTACAACCAAGAATCACCTACCCAGCAAAACTGAGTATAATCCTTCAGGGGAAAAAATGGTCATTCAGTGAAATAGAGGACTTTCAAGCATTCCTGATGAAAAGACCAGAGCTAAACAGAAAATTTGACTTTCAAATACAGGACTCCAGTGGAACATGAAGAGGTAAACAGGAAAGAGAAATCATAAGAGACTTATTAAGATTGAACTGTTTACATTCCTGCATGGAAAGATGATATTTGTAACTCATGAGAACTTTGTCATTAGGGTAGTTGAAGGAAAAAATTATGTATGTATATATTGATAGATAGATAGATAGATAGAGGGCACAGGGTGAGTTGAAGATTAAGGGGTCATATCTGGAGAATAAAATTAAGGGATGAGAGAGGATGATACTTGGAGAAGAAAGGGAGAGGTAGAATGGGGTAAATTATCTCACAAAAAAAAAAACAAAAGAAAAGTCTCTCACAGTGGAGGGGAAACAGGGGAAGGTGAGAGGGAATGAGGAATCTTATTCTAATAGGATTTGGCTTAAGGAGAGAATAACATGCACATTCAATTGGGTTTGGAAATCTGTCTTACCCTACAGGAAAATAGGGGGAGAAGGGGACAAGAGAGCAGGGGGATGATAGAGATTAGGGCAGATTGGGAAAGAGGGTAATCAAAAGCAAATATTTCTGAAGAGGGACAGGGTCAAAAGAAAGAATAGAATAAATGGGAGGGCAGGATAGGATTAAGGGAAATAGAGTTAGTTTTTCACAACATGTCTACTATGGAAGTGTTTTGCATAACTACACATGTATAACCTATATTGAGTTGCTTGCCTTTTCAATGAGGGTGGGTGGGGAGGGAGGAAGGGAGAAAATTTGGAACTCAAAGTTTTAAAAACACATGTTTTTAAAAAAATGTTTTCACATGCAACTGGGAAATAAGAAATACAGGAAATGGGGTACAGAAGTCTATCCTGCTCTACAGGAAAATAGAAGGGGAAGGGGATAAGAGAAGGGAGGGGGGAGAGATAGAAGAGAAGGCAGACCAGGGGTAGGGGTATTCAGAATGCATGCCATCTTGGGGTGGGGGGAGGGGTGAGAAATTTGGAACTCAAAAACTTGTGGAAGTGAATATTGAAAACTAAAAATAAATACATTTATATTAACTATAAAAAAAAAAGAAAAGTCCATGGGTTCCATGGGGTCACAAAGAGTTGGGCACCATTGAACAACAACAACTATTTACTATTTAGAAATGCGAGCTAGTAGCTGCTGCCTTCAAAGAGGTTATGTTTAATCGGGGAGAGACAACACAGAGAGGGAGGGAATTGGCATCTAGGAAGGAGTGTTTGATGGAGTTGATTTGACCATAAGGTTCAGGGTGGAACAGGGGGAGAAAGGAGCCTGTAGTGATGGATCAGAGGTGTAATGGTTCGTCTTAAGACTGTCAAAGCTAGAAGGGACCTATGAAGTCATCTATTCAACCCACACATCCCATTGATAACATCCCTAACAAGAGGTCACCCAACCTCCATTAAAAGACCCTCTGGTGGGAAGGAGAATTCACTCCTCACACAGGCAGGCTATTCCACTTTTTAAAAAAAAGTTTAATCTGTATTATTATCATTTTCTCCATCACTTTCTTAACTCTAGACAAGGAACAAGAAATTAAGCCCTGATTTTTGATATTTGCCAATATTCTACCTTTGATAGTACTTTGGGAGATTGTACTAGAGGTCATATAATCTAACTCTTTCATTTTACAGATGAGGAAACTGAGGCCCAGAAATTAACTGACTTGTTCAAGGTCAAGAAAATCCTAAGAAAAGTTTAATAACAATAGTAGCATTTAAATAGCACTTACTATGTGCCAGGAACTGTGCTACGCACTATATATAAAGAGGATTTTTTTTCTAGGATCTTATTAGAGTCCCGGCACAGGCCCTCAAAGTCCCCAGTCCTAAAGTCCTTCATTTTGCAATGGATGAACAAGAGGTCCTGGGCAGAACTGCCAGGGATCTGAAAGCCCCCGGCCACCAAAAGAAAAAGTCTTGCCTATGCTCTTCATTTTGATATTTCCTTCCTTCCTACCAACTGTTCCTGACCTTGGGCCCATTCAAGGCACCAAAGGCCCCTCCATAGTCTGTGATAATTTTATGGTAACACAGGAGAGAAAGGAAAGACACAGGGCCTTGGGTGGGAATTGGAACATGATGTCCCAGCTTCTTCTCCATTCCAGGTCTTTTTATCACTACAGTTTGGGATACATTTTCCCATTGGCTTTTTGTCCTCTCTTGTTTCTTAGGGAGGCCGGGTAGTACAATAATAGAAAGATCTTTGATTCTGGAGTCCCAGGACCTGGGTTCAAATATCACCTGTGTAACCCTGGGCAAATAATTTAACCTTCTTAGATCTCAGTGTCATCAACTGTAAAATGAGAGAGTTGTACTAGATGGTCCCAGAGGTCCCTTACAGCTGTAGATCTATGATCGGATGAATTCTTCCCAGGTAGTTGGGTTGGAGGTTAGTAAATACTGACTAGTTATTAATGACCTGTCCCTCCTCATTTAATCTACTTAAAATTCACTTACCCCAATGCAATGCAAGCTCTTGGAGAACCTTGAGTCCATGAAATATACATCCATGCTTATATGTATATGTATAGATGTAATACACACACACACACCACACACACACACACACACACACACACACACTATGTCTATGTAGCTAGGTGGCTCAGTGGATAGAGTACCAGGCCTGGAGTCAGGAAAACTCATCTTTCTGAGTTCAAATCTAGTCTCAGACACTTAGTAGCTGTGTAATCCTGGGCAAGTCACCTAATCCTGTTTGTCTCAGTTTCCTCATCTGTCAAATGAGCTGGAGAAGGAAATGGAAAACCCCTGCAGTATCTTTGCCAAGAAAACCCCAAAATGGGGTCATAAAGAGTTGGACACAACTGAAATGATTGAGCAACAATAAATAAATAAATATATGTGTGTGTGTGTATGTATGTGTATACACATACACACATATGCCTATAGGTACATACACATAACTATATACATATACACATATACACATACTGTGTGTGTATATGTATACACACACACACACACACACACACACACACACACACACACACATATATACAAACATCAAATAGTACAGAAAGACCTCCTGAGAAAGGATGCAGAGAAGAATTACATAGAGAGATTGCCATCTCACTTGGTAGAGTGAGTGCCATGCACATAAGAACACAGATCCATTGGACTGACAAAGTGTCATGGGTTTAGAGGGAACCCGTCCCATCTTAAAAACAATAATGATCCTGAGCATTGCTGGCCTGCCTCAGTAAATGGAAACAAGCCCAGACTACATAAAACACATGCTGGTGCTCCCATAGTCATACATACATCTAGACGTCACACCCTATCCACTTCTTCAGGAAGTTTAGGAAACACAACTAGCAAAGACTTCCTTATGACCTGAGACATAAAAGACCCAGCCCGTGGGGAGTTGGGGTTCAAAGTTTTACTGGAGTTCCTATTTCTTTTCTGACTTAGTGGCCAGCTGTTGTGACCAGTGTACAACTATGGAAAGTAGCTGCTCTATCTGAATTACGACCTTTTTAACCTTATGAATTGTATCCTTTTTGTCTTCTGTTCTAAATGCATTTGTACGTAATAAAGTCCTTTTATTACATTAAATGATTGATACGTGTCTCATTGCATTCAAATCCCTCTAAATCTGAGCTTGACTCCCTGGATGGTGTGTGTTAAGCTTGCCTCCAAATCAATCAATCAGTCAACACTTATGAAACACCTACTATGGGCCAGACATTGTGTTAAGTGCTGGGGATACAAAAAGAGGCAAGTCAGTCCCTTTCCTCAAAGAGCTTGCAATCTAACAAGGGAGACAGCATGCAAATAACTATATACAAAGCAAGCCATATACCGGACAAATGGGAGATAATTAACAGAGGGGAGGTGCTGGAATGAAGAGGGGTTGGAAAGGGCTTCCTCAAAGAGAAGGTTTGTTTGGTGAAGAGGGGCGTATGTCATTGACAACTGGTTGGGCGATCCATTAGTCAAGGTTTCAGGCATTGCGTTCATGAGATGTAGAGCTATCACACATCTCATAACTCCACCTGTCAGAATGCTTATCTTCCTTTAACACTCAGCTCAGTTAGACCTTAAGGCTTTCTCTGAACTTTCAAGATATTAATTCTCCCCTCAGATTACTTTGCACTTACTCATGTGTGTCCATAAACCATAAGTTTCTGCATAAAATTAAATGTTTATTGAATTGAACTAAGTGGGCCTAGTTTTTCTTATCTTTTTTTGAGAGGACTTCATTTTCTAACAGACCACAGAAAAGGAGGTGCACAGTAGGACCTCATTAAGCAAGTCCTCACCTTCTTCCTCCTTTTTAATTTAATCCTGGGTCACAAGAAGAAGCACAAGGATTCACTATAAGGGAGGAAACCCAAGGTGAAGATTATGGTGGTTTTCTGACCAAACCAGGAAGTGTGATCTCATGAAAGAGACTTGGAGTCAGGAAGCAGAGAGCCCAAATCTGGTCTGGACATTGACTATCTGGGTAGTTTCACCTCTTGGGGTAGCTAGGTGGCTCAGTGGATAGAACACTGGGCTTGGAATCAGGAAGATTCATCTTTGTGAGTTCAAATCTGGCCTCAAACACTGACCTTAGGCAAGTCACTTAACCCAAGCTACCTCAGTTCCTCATCTATAAAATGAACTGGAGAAGGAAATGGCAAATCACTTCAGAATGTTTGCCAAGAAAACCCCAAATGAGGCAACAGAGAGTTGGATACAATTGAAATGACTCAACAACACCTTTCCCTTGGGAAGCTTTTGACCAGTGTGAAGGCTTTCCTACATCCTAGTCCCAAATCAAACCAGACTGTATCCCTGTGCAAGGAAGCTAATAGATGGCATTATCCCCAAGGCTGATCTCATTTTGTATTCTGCAGCAACCAGAGAACAGGGACACCAAGTTCCCATGCAAATAAATCCATTCCAGAGATTAAACTGACATTAAAGAAAGCCAGAATTGGCCACAGAGAACAAAATGATATAATGAGACAATGACAATGCAGCATCTTTAAATTCCCTATCATTCAAATAAATAAACCCCTTTATTTTCCTACCCTCCCAGCATTTGCAAAAACCCACAAGATTTGACAAAATGTCACATTTCTGAAATCTGGAATTTAAGGAGTTAGTAAAATGTCATAGGTAAATCATTCCTTGATGCATCGTATCACCTGAAATTTTAATAAAGTATGTAGGAGGTGACGTTTAATCATAAAATTATACTATTTTGTTCTTGTATGCACAGTGCAATATCCGTATTTTATTATTTCTTTTCTTTATTCTCGTAGCACATTAAGTCAAGAGCTCACTAGTCAAATAGGAATTCCTAAGACTGACTTCTTTTATGGACAACCATCCTCTTAGAGGAGAGGTTTTTAACCTGAGGTCTGTGGCCCTGGGGTCCTAGATGGATTTTTTGGGGTCCATGAATTTGGATGGGAAAAAGTTTATCTTTATTTTCACCAATATCTAACAGCATGTAGTATTTTCTACTAATATAATTGGTATGGTATTTCCTTCTAACTAAAATGTAGTATTTCCTTTATTTATTTAAAAACATGATTCTGAGAAAGGTTCAATAGGCTTCATCAGACCACCAAAGGGGTGCAGGATGCACACAAAAATATTAAGAGCCACTTTCTTAGAGGTACTTTCTTTTTCTATCTCCCTCTTACCTCCCCCTCAACTCCATGAAAAACAAACAAAATTCTTTTATCAAAAATTCATAGTCAAAGAAAACTAACTCCCACATCAACCATGTCCAGAAAACGTCTCAGTCTGCACTCAGTTCATCACCTCTCTGTCAGGAGGGAAGTATTATGTTTCACCATCAGTTCTCTGGAATTGTGGTCGGTCATTGTATTGATCAGAGTTCCTAAACCTTTCAAACGCCTTCAAGTCTTTGCAATGTTGATATGATAGGAATTGTCGTCTGGTTTCTGCTCATTTCACTCTACATCAAACCATCCCTTCATGATTTCTTACAGCACAATAGTATTCCATTATTTTCACAAGGCATAATTTGCTCAGCAATTCCCCAACTGATGAACACCCCCTTAGTGTCCAGTTTTTTGCCACCGCAAAAAAGAGCTGCTAATTTTTTTTTATACTTAAGGATCCTTTTCCTCTTTCAAGGCAATTGGGGTTAAGTGACTTGCCCAGGATCACACAGCTAGGGTCAAGTATTTAACTTTTGGCAGGATTTGAACTCAGGTCCTTCTGACTTCAGGGCCAGCTCTCTACCCACCACGCTGCCTAGCTGCCTCTTCCTCTTTCTTTGATCTCCATGGGGTATAGGCCCAGCAGTGGTATACACAGTATACATAGTATAGCAGCTTTGAGGGGTGTAGCTCCAAATTGCATTGTGGATCAGGAGTTTCTGTAGCCACTGAAATTAGTCACTAATAATTGTCAAGTGCCCACCATGTACAAAGCACTGTACTAGGCACCAGAGGGGTTAGAATGGAGAAGCAGTATGGTCAGAAGAGCTTTGGATTGGAAGTCCAGAATCCAGAGTTCTAGCTCCAGCTCAGACACAACCTGTATGACCTTGGGCAAGTCTCTCTCTGGGTCTCAGCATCCTTATCAATAAAATGAGGGAAGCTGAACTAGATTATTACCTAAGGTCCCTTAGGTAGCCCAGCGGATAGAATGCTGGGCCTGAAGTCAGGAAGACCTGAGTTCAAATTTGGCTTCTGACACTTACTAGCTATGTGACCTTGGGCCAGTCATTGAACTTCTGCCTGTCTCAGTTTCCTGAATTGTAAAATGGGTCAAATAACAGCACCTATCTCCCAGGGTTGTTGTGAGGATTAAACATGATAATATTCATAAAAAGCACTTAGCACAATGCCTGGCACATAGTAGGTGCTTAATAAATGCTTGTTTCTTTCCTTCCTTCCAACTCTCTGGTTCCATGCTTCTTAAGATTCCTTTCAGTTGTCATTCCAAGTTCCTATACAAAAATCCAAGAAATGGTCTCTGCCTTCAAGAAGCTGGCATAATTCTAGCACCTTAAATTGAGATGCTGAAAGTAGTAGATACATTTTCTAATCCCTCATCTGCAAGATCAGTAGGAAGACAAGTCACTTGATCTGTCTGTGCCTCAGTTTTCTTCTTTACAAAATAAGGGGATTGGCATACAGGTCTCTCAGTTTAGAGGAGGCACATTGATGGAAGAGGGCATGAGTTACAATGTCTATGGAAGATCTGATGCTTCTGTGATTCTGGTTGGGGTAAGGGGGAGGTTAGTTTGTGATAATATAGCATGGGCAACATAGCTGCCAGAGTGAACCGATTCCAGGCTGTCCTTCTGGACTAAAGATTCTTAACCTTTCTTGTGTCATAGACCCTTGGCAGTCTGGGGAAGCCTATGGAGACCTTCTCAGAATTATGTTTTTCAGTGCATAAAATAAAATAAAAAATAAAATAAAATAAAATAAACCAATTATATTGAATACAGTTATCCAAATATATTTTCTAAAAAGTTCATGGATCCCAGGTTAAGAACTCCCTACTCTAGGAGCATGTTTACAAGAGCTCAAGACAAAACACCAAGGTCCCTTCCAGCTCTAGGGGCAGCTAGGTGTCTCAGTGGATAGAGCACCGAGCCTGGAGTCAGAAAGACTTGAGTACAAATTTGACCTCGGGCCCTTACTAGCTGTGTGACTATGGACAAATCACTTAACCTCTTTTTGCCTTGTCTTCCTCATCTGTAGAATGGGGGTAATAATAGCATCTACCTCCCAGGACATTGTGAGAATAAAATGAGACAACATTTGTATAGAGCTTAGTATGGTTACTGGAACTAGTCAGTGCCTAATAAATATTTGTTCCCTTCTCTTTCCCTTCCCCTTCCTCTCTAACATTCTAGTCAATCCCGCCAAACAAATATTTATTAAGGCACTGTATTAGGTATTGGGAATATAAAGACAAATAACCATCCCCAAGGGGATGGGGAAAGGAATGTGCACTCACATATATACAAAATATACATGAAGCACTAATTAATTTGGGGGAGTGAGAGAGAGCACTTGTTAGTACTTTTTGGGGAAAATCAAGAAGGGTCTCGTGTAGGAAGCAATAAACACATAAGCTGAGATTTGAAGAGAGAGATTCCAAGAGGCCAAGGTGGAGAGGAAGAACATTCTCAGCAAGTTAGATGGCTGTGTGAAGTCACAGAGATGGGAAATGGAATGTTGCATAGGGTGTCCCTAAAGTTTAGTGCACCTTACATTGAAAAACTTGAAGCTGCACTTAAGCCCTGGGGGTACCCTGTAAATGAGGAAGAGTAAGCAGCCCAGTTTGGCTGGACCCAAGTTAAGTAAGGGTTAATGATATGACATCAGCCTAGGAAAATAGACTGGAGTAAAATGTGAAAGGCTTTAACTGGCAAAGCAAGGATTCTGAGGCTCGATGATACCAGATTACCCTCATTGGAGGTCTTTCAAGCAGAGTCCAGATGACTATTTGTCAGGTATTTTATAGTGGGATTCCTTTTTGGTATGGGTTGTCCACTGAGGTCCCTTTCAACTTCCAAATTCTATGATTTTCTCCATTTTTCAAATGGTAAGGCCAATGTTGAATTGTGTCATAGGCCCAGGAATTGATGGAGTTGAGAATAGAACTGAGAATGACCTGGAAGGGAGGGACCTTAGAAGCCATCTAGTCTTGTATCATGCTGCCTTCACCATATCTATGCATTCCTTCCATTCCCCATTTACATTTTCTACAGGCTCTGACTTGAGGTCTCCATGCTCTCAACAGCTGCTCACTCAGATATACCATTGAATTTTACTTTGCTGCCTTGGAGTATTAGGGGGGAGAGACCCAATAAATTCCTATTTCAAATATTATCATCTGCCTCATTTCCCCCATTTGGTCTTTGTTCCTGGAGGCTTGGAGACCAAAGGGGGATGTTGATACGATGCAAAAACACAAAAGTAGGTGACCCACAAGTGACCCTCTCCTTTCCTTGTTGGCTGTTAATCTTGAAGGCTAAGGTGAGTCACCCAGAAATTGTATCACATTTCAAGCCTGGCAGCCCAAAGGATAAGTAGAGTTCACAGTGATCAATCCATGCCACCTTTCAAATCATGAAGGAGGAAAAGAAACCGGAACAGCAAAGCTATATGCCTTTCCTCCCATACAAAAAGACATTTTCTTTTTTAAATATGTTTTATCAAATATTTCCCAATTACATATAAAATTTTTTTTTAATTTTGAGTTCCAAAATTCTCTCCCTCCCTCCCAGTCCACCCTCCTTGAGAAGGCGAGCATTTTATATTGATGATACATGTGAGGTCATGCAAAATATATTTCCCTATTAGTTATATTGTAAAAAAAAAACCAGACAAAAAGAAGTAAAGGTAAAAAAGTATGCATGAAGACATTGTCTAATTAGAATTATACTTGAAAGGCATTTAATTAACTCAGACAAGTCAACGTAAGTGCTCTTGGAACTTTGAGTAATCTCTTCAACTGGTTTTGTCCATCAACTAATTCAGTTTGGCTCTCAGGCCTGGTTTGTTAAGAAGCCACGACTGGGTCAGCAATACAGTGTCTATGGGGAGTTTTCCAGCTCTCGCAAGGGTAGATCCAGATGCTCTAGGCAGCTCTGTGTCAAGAGTCAGAGAAGTGAGAAATACTTTCCATGCACGATCTGTGGCATCATTGGACACTGAATGATGGGAAACTTAGCCTGTCATCCAGAGGATGGGATTCAATGATAGTGTTCTCACTCAATGTCATTTAAGGAAAAAGCAATACCAAGGTTGGAGTATAGATTTTCTGGTAGCTGTACAGCTTGGGTTCACAGTAGCTTCAACTGCTCAGCTAATCTGGATGTGTTAAAGTTATATCTTATTCTAGTCCCTTTGATCACCCTCTCCTCCCTTCTAGTGAATATAGGAGGTAAGTTTATAAGGAGCCAGTACAAACAGGCAATTAGCAGGAAATGAGATTGCAGAGAAACCTGGAAGTGGTGTACAAATTGTTCCAAAGATCAAAGGAACATAATTTACACATTGTATCATATATTAACCAAAAGTCACATCCTGGTAATGTGTGCTGAATTATCAGAAGCCATCCAGGTGCTTCTGTGAGGGTTCTGCTCCTATTATGTGTAAATTCCAGACCAGTTCCAGATTTCCATTGCTCCAGACAGAAGACTATCAGAAAGGTACAGATAACTTGGGGATGACCACTTTGAAGTTTTGCAGTTAATTTTAGGATGATTTAGATCTGTTAATAAACTAACTCAGAGGTGGCACACAGATAAGAGTTGTTCTGTTTCCCCCTCAAAAAAACCCTATAAAAATGGGACCTCAAACTCCTCTGCCCCCATCCCCACCCCCACCCCAGCCCTCTTCCATCTCCATCAGGTCCATCCTGCCCAGTGCTCCCAACTCTAATCCCAGGTTACTTGAGTGAAATTCTCTGCCTCTTCTCCCTCCCCAGCCTCTGCCTCTACATCCCTCTTGCTGCTTGTCTCTCTGCCTTTTTGTTCATTGAAGTCAGGCAACATCTCATTGCACACAATTTGGCATGGTTTCACCATGCCAGGCCTCATAACTCAGAGGGCAATCACTTATCTTTACATCTAATATTTGATCTAACCAGACTTGGCAGTGATTCCTGAGCAACTGGAAGCTGTTACACAAGATGTCCCTTTTCTCCATCAATTAACCTTTGGGTCCCCTTGTGGGAATTCACGTGAAAGTTTTTCACAATACTTGAAATAAAATGAGTCTCTAAGCTTAGCAAAAAGTTTCCATGTGGATATTGTACCTCGGGCTATATAACATTCCTTTGCATGTCTCAATGGAGGCAAACTTAGGCCTTTTTGAGGGTAGATTTGATTCTGAGTAACTTCTGAAAATCATTCAGAGCCAAGAGTAATTTTTAAAAAGTGAGAGGTAAAGACTGAACAATGATAATTTGGTCAAAAATAAAGTGTTACTATAATTCAATAAAACTGATTATCTCTCTTGCTGTGAAGGTAAACCCAAAGTGAAATTCTACTTACCATCACACCTGTTTTGGGGGAAACAATTGAAGTAATAAGTGTGTAACCTCAGAAGGGGACTATTCAGAACGATGCTTAATTGCAAGTCAGAAGACAGAGTCTGATTGGGTTCTGTCCGTAACTAGTTGGGTGATCTTGGGCAAGTCACTTGCCCTTTATGGGCCTTGATCTCTTCATCTATAAAATGAGGGCTTGAACTAAATGATGTCTGAGCTCTCTTCCAGCTTTCATACTTCATGATTTGAAACCATCATTGGGATGTTTGAGTCCTAATTTTTTTTTAAATAATTACTTTCAAATTACATTTTGCATTTCCTATAGACATATTCATATAATAAACAGATAATCTTTATAAACTTATGGGTCTAGAGTTGACCAGGACCTCACAGGTCTTTTAGCTCAGGCCCCTCACAAAAGAAAACTGAAGACAAGGGTAGTCAAGTAACTTGCCTAAAATTATACCAGTAGTAAGTGGCAAAGATGGGGCCATTTCACCAAATGCTCTATGGTATCCATTTGGTTCAGTTTTATAGAAAACTCCTGTGGTAATTTCAGATGTTACTTTGTAGGCCATGAGTCTAAAATCCATTTGTTTACAGAGATTATGGATTTTTTAAAAATTCTTTTATCATACTTTTTAGCTACTGTTGTTTTGCTAAGATAGTGAATGGGAGCAAATTATGGGTGGAATGGTCAAAACTAATAAGAAATTAGCTGAACTAAGAAGCTTCAAAACAAAACCACACAATTTTCTAGTGGGATTATATGGTCCTTCTATGTCTGGGCCCACTCCAAGTCAGAGATCCTTTCTCTTTAAGGTAACGTTTCTCAAACTTTCTTAAAAATTATTGAGGACTATCCTACCCTATGAGCTTTTGTATATGTGGGTTATATCAATCGATATTTATATATTATGCTATATTATATCTATTGATATTTATATATTAGATTTGAAAATATTTTCATATAATTATTAAAATAGTTTGACCTTACATGTCTCTTGGTCTCAGAGAACCTCTGAAGTCCTGGGACCACACTTTGAAAACCACTGCTTTCCAGACTAAATCAGAGAAATGCCTCTCCTTCCCAATTCACCAATGAGAAACATCACAATCTGTAGACCAGACTTGATTTCAAGGAGCCATATTACTCCTTATAGGTGAGCCCTAGAAACTCTCTACATTTACTTGGCATGGTTTACATGCTCTTTTCCTCATATTTCCTCACTAAGTTGTTTTCTAGTACACAAAAAGGCCACAAATAGCCACTTCAGGAAAATTTATAGTCATCGCTCCTTGTTTCTCCAATGCTAAATATTATGAGCTGTTCCTTAGCAACAGAAGAGCCTCCTGCCAGTGGTAATGAAGAGATGGCTTCTTAGTATTACGTGGGATGTCCATGGCTACAGCATGAGCCAAAGGCTGAGTTAGACCTTGGCAGACCTTTCTGAAGGGACATTTGAGCTGTATTTTCATAGCACAAAGTAAAGGGGGAATTTGGGAGCTAACCAGTGCATTGCCATTGGAGTAATATCACTTGCTAATTCAGATAATTGTAGCTTCTCCCCTTCCCCACAATTTTGTTTGTTATTTAGAATGCCTGCCTAGCTTAGAGATACAAGAATAGGTTCAGCCTAGCTATCATGCCAGGTGAGGATGCCTTTGGGCATTAAATCCCAAATGCCTTTGGGATTTAATGGGAAGGAGGGAGAGACAGAGAAACAGAGAGAGAGAGAGAGAGAGAGAGAGAGAGAGAGAGAGAGAGAGAGAGAGAGAGAGAGAGAGAGAGAGAGAGAGAGAGAGAGAGAGAGAGAGAAAACAAAGAGAGACAAAGAGAGAGACAGAGAGAGAGGGAAGAGAGAGAGAAACAGAGAGAGAGAAGAGACAGAGAAAAAGACAGAGAGAGAAAGACAGAGACACAGAGAGAGCAACAGACAGAGAGACAAAGAGAGACAGAGAAAGAGAGACAGACAGAGACAGACACAGAGACACAGACACAGAGACAGAGAAAGACAGAGAGAGAGAGAGACAGACACAGAGACAGAGAAGGAGAGAGGAAAAGAAGAGACAGGGCAATCACTCCTTCACTCAGTTGACTCTTATCTTGATATTATATAACATTTTACATATATTTTATGCATTTCTGAGTTTCTAAACTTTTTCTGTGTTGTCTGAGGCTTCTACAAAACTCTCAAATGAATCTGGGAACAAGCCAGTCTTCATAGTCAGAAAGGAAGGGAAAGGTGAAGGGATAATTCACTCTCTCCATATACCCACAGGATCTTCAGCTCCTGGTTCTGGAGCCAATTAGATTTTTCATCATCTCATAGTGTACGCTCCTGAGTTATACATGGACAGAAACAGGACTGTAAAGGTCCAATAGGTTTATAGGATTGAATTGGATTGGAAAATAAATCTACCTGAAATCTCCCTTGAACTCTAAACATGGTGGCCTAGGGTTAGCTTTTTCTTTTGCTCACATACTTTTATTCAGAAATGTTATTTTCGAGGTCATATCAGGAGAAGTGTGGTTTTGTCATAAAAGCACTGGATTTGAGAGTAATTTAGACTGTGAGCTCTTTGAGGGCAGGGGCTGGGTGGGGAGTGGCTCTTCTTGCCTTTCTTTATACCACCATTGCTTGGTGAAGTGCCTGGAACCACAGCAGGCAAATAATAAATGCTTGTTGATCCCTAGGTTCGAACCTTGCGTCTGACATTTGCTGGGTGAGTAACTAAATAACTCAACTTTTCTAAGCCTCAGGTTCTTCATTTGTAGGACAGTGGTGGTGTGATCATAACTGTAGTGACTACCTAACAGAGTGTTGTGCGGATCAAATGAAATAAGAACAGCTCTGTACAATATATACATATTTATAATTATATATAATGTTATATAATATATAATTATATAACATGTAATAATAATCATAGCTCCTGTATGTATAGGAGATGTGATTATCATTATATATTATTTTATCTGATGGCCACCCCTTGGGATGGGAGTCAGAGGCAAGTTAAACTGCGTGCCATGATTTAGATGTTACTTTAATAATGCTGATATTATATACTTTCAAACCATGATACACAAACTTCAAAATATTTGGCCTTTACTACATACAATTAGTTCCTAGAAATGTATAACTTCATTGAATGTCTTTCACACTGTCCAGAAACCCAGAATTAGAAGGGACCAACAAAGTCATCTAGTCTGCCCCATACCTGAACCAAATTCCTTCTCACTGATGCAGTCCTGAGTTTATTTTCTAGTGACCAGCCCATATCTTAAAAAAAAATAAAATTAAGGGGTGAGGAAGAGGAATGAACTGGGAGAAGGAGAAAGGGAATGCTAGAATGGGGTAAATTATCTGACATAAAAGAGGTGTGAATAAGCTTTTACAGTGGAGGGGAAGAGAAGGGAGGTGGGGGAGAGCACATGAACCTTACTCTTATTAGAAGCAGAACATCAGGGCAGTTTTCTTTGATAGTTTCTTGAAAGATGATGTTTAGGCCCTTTTTTTGATCATGGCTTTTAGGAAATCCAATAATTTAAAAATATCTCTCCTGGATCAATTTTCCAGGTCAGTTGTTTTTCCAATGAGATATTTCACATTTTCTTCTATTTTTTTCATCTTTTGATTTTGTTTTATTGTTTTCTTGCTCAAAGAGGGAATAACATACACACTTAATAGGGTGTAGAAATCTATCTTACCCTACAGGAAAGTAGGAGGGCAATGGGATAAGAGAAGAGGGGCACTGATAGAAGGGAGGGTGGATTGGGAGAGGAAAAAGTCAGAAGCACTTTTCACTTTTGAGAATGGACAGGGTAAAAAGAGAGAGTAAGATAAATGCGGGAAATATAATGGAGGAAAATGCATAGTTAGTAATCATAACTGTGAAAAAAACTACAGCAAGTTTCTCTGATAAAGACCTTGTATCTCAAATATATAGAGAACTTAGTCAAATTTATAGAAATGAGTCATTCTTCAATTGATCAATGGTCAAAGGACATGAACAGATTTCAGATGAATTAATCAAAGCTATGTATAGTCACATAAAATGCTTTAAATTACTATTGATTAGAGAAATGCAAATTAAAACAGCTCTGAGATATCATGTCACATAAAACAAATTGGTCAATATGACAGAAAAGAAAAATTACAATTGTTGGAGGGGATGTGGGAAAATTGAGATACTAATTCATTGTTGGTGGAGTTGTGAACTGCTTCAATCATTCTGGAGAGTAATTCGGAACTGTGACCAAAGTGCTATAAAACCACACATACCCTTTGACCAAGCAATAGCACTTCTAGATATAAAAAAAAAAAAGTATAAAAATATTTGTAACAGCTCTTTTCGTGATGGCAAAGAACTCGAAATTGGGAGAATGCCCATCAATTGGGGAATGACTGGACAAGTTGTGTATGATTGTGGTGGAATACTATTGTGTTATAAGAAATGATGAGCAGGATGCTCTCAGAAAAATCTGTAAAGACTTATGTGAACTGATGCAAAGGGAAATGAGCAGAACTAAGAGAATATTGTATACAGTAAAGGCAATATTGTATGATGAACTACAAATGACTTAGCTATTCTCAGCAATACAATGATCCAAGGCTATTCTGAAGGACTTATGATGAAAAATGCTATCCATCTCCAGAAAGAACTGATGGAGTCTGAATGCAGATCAAAGCATACTTTTTCTTTTCTTTATTTTTCTTGGTTTTTTTAATCTGTATTTTCTTCCACAACATGACGAACATGGAAATATTTTTGCGTGACTGCACATGTATAACCTATATCAAATTGATTGCCTTGTTCAATGAGGTGGGATGGGAGAGAACTTGGAACTCAAAAAAATTTTAAAACAAATGCTATAAAATTATTTTACATGTAATTGGGGGAAAATAAAATATTAAATTAAAAAATAAATTAATACATACTGATGAATTAAATAAAGGGCCTAGGGAGGGGGCCAGGGAGACTACTGAGAACATGGGGGAGGGACCCAAAACCCTTCTAGTTTGTGCACAGCTTAAGCACAATTCAAATATCTTATTATTTGAATGCAAAGTAACCTTTAAAAGTTAAGGTAAAAATCAGAGAGTAAATTAATTCTTCATTGTCACCCTAATTAACTTCTTGCTGGCAACAAATAGTTGTAGAGAAGTTAAGCTGTTTTTTTTAAAAACAGTTTTCATTCATTTTGAAGAACAGTTTCAGGCCTTCAAGATCCAAGCTCAAGAGGAAAAGTAGGTGAAGTTTGAGAACTTGACGCAATCAACAGAAATTGAACATTTGCACCACGTCATTGGAGACCGTCAAAACTACCCTGAGAAAAGACAAATCCCAACATCTTTCCAACACTGTACAAAGGATTTTTAAGCAAAGTGTCATGAGATTGAAAAGCAGATCTCCTTCAGTGTTCCAATTGGTAGCTGAGAGGTGAGCTGATGAAACTGAACCAATACAGGGAGAGAAATCAACACGACCTATTCTCAGTTGCCATCAAAACAACACACATGTTGTTGTTAAATGTCCAGGCATGTTTAATAGAGCAAGGTTTTGGAATTTTGAAAGTAAGTCCTGCTTGCAGGCAAATATACTTGCAAGAGTTTTGCAAGGCATCATAGCAAACAGATAGTCATCTAATTGTGCAGTAGAGTATAAAACACATTTACTTTCAACTTAAGGGCAGTTACCCAAGAACACAAGGGGTGGCCCATGTTATATATATGAGTTATGGAAATTTCTGCTGGAAATTGATCTCCTTTAATCCAACTAGTGCTTTCTGACTCTATAATTGCCACATCTAAGGAAGATGGGGTAGCTGAGTCACAGGGGAGGAGGAAAAGAAGGCAGCAGCTCTGGGTAATAATCCTGAGGACTTCACCAGCTTCTTTCCCATTTGGAGGTTGTTTGCAGGCATTAAATAAAATCACTAAAATGCAGACCTCCCCAAATGGTATTTGGCTTGCTCATTTCGCTGTTGTCATAAAAGTGTTTGCTTTAAAAGGAGGGAGATATTTATCCAGATGAGGTGTATTTGGAGTAGAGCAAAGACAGCTGTGGAGTAGGAAATGTCTGGTGACTTCTGATTGTTGGATAGCTTTCTCTTTGTGTCACCTGTGTTGTGTGTAAGTCTGGAGAAATGTGTGTTGAGCCATGCTCTTTGTTGCCTGAGATCTCAGACACAAAGCAAAACACAGGGTTTGGGTAGTGATGAACCCATTTCACAAAGTCATTTACATAAGCTTCTGAGCTATGCCCTGTTTTCTTCATAATTCTTATGTCAATGTCAGAAATTAAGGGACCCTAGAAATGCAGAAGTTGAGCTGGGCATTGAAGAATGCATAGGCATTGAAGAGTTGCTGCTCCTTGCAATGGTATCGTAGAAGAGGTAATCATATGCTTGAAGATATCTACAGAATCAGGAATATACAAGACATGCTTGGGTGACAGTGAGGAGATTGTTCAGACTTGTAAACCCAGTTATAGAGGGCTCTTGTCTTCATCCATTGCATTTGCTTTTGGAGACTAAGTCCCCACTGAAGAGGGAAACTAGCCAATGGTAGAAAAAGCAACAGGACTGTATTCAGTGCATTTTAACTTACATAAAAAAGGGAAGGTTATGGCTTACCTCAAGACTATCAAGGACATAAGGAAGGGTCATTCATGAGGGAAAACAGGGCAAGTATGCATCTGGATCACAGTCACTCAAGGGACAATTGTGAGATAAGGCTATAATAGGATCTCAAGAGGTGATGGGATGCATCTTAAATTCAGTCAGTAAAGGAGAATCCAGGCCTCCAGAGAAATGATCTTCAAGGTATAGAAGGGGGAAAGAAAATTCAATGATCCTATAAAAGTTGGGCCTGATGACTTGGCTAAGCTTACACTAGGCTCTTGTCACTCCTCCAAGTTTGCTGGGAGAATACTGGGTCATCCCATACAGCAAGATAATTCAGTGATGAAGATGAAGGCCAGGAGTCTTATAGGGAGAAGTGGGAGCTCTAGCAGAGGACACTGATTATTTTCATTTTTTCACTTCTAATATCACTGGCGGGAAGCTGCTAAAAGCTGGCTAAAGAGATGAAAGTTCCTTGCATGAAATATTACAAATATAGGGAGTGGAGAAAAAGAAATGTGACAAAAGTATGGTAGAGAGAAGTCTTTTAATAAATACTTGATTGATTGGTTGATTAATTAAGGTGCCAGACAGAAGGAGGGGATGTGTCCATAGGGGAGACCACCTATTGCCAGAAATTCTAGTCCTGGAAAAAACAAAGAGCTTCTCTAGAATATCCCGGCTTTAAATGTTAGATTTTGTACAAATGATGAAAAGCGAAAAGGACTGCTAATATTCCATGTGACAGAACCAGTATCCAAAAAGATCATGACAGGCCAGAATGTTGGCTGTAATCTAATAAAATAAAATTTAATCAAGAAAATGTAAAATCTTACACATAGGTTCAAAAAAGTCAACTTCATGAACAAGTTGGGGGAGACACGGTATTTGGTTTATAATGATCAAGGAGATTTAGTATATTTAGTAGCAAGCTCAATATGAGTCAATAGTTGAATAATGTGTGTGTGTACATATATACGTATATATATGCAAATATATATTCAAGCTATAAAATTCAGAGATTCTGAAACTGAAGCTTTTGGACTTGAAATGTACCTCTAACTCTTCTTGTAAGATATGAATATAAAAAAATATGAATCTGGCCATACATTCTTGTTACCAGAACCAAAAATTAATAATAATAGCTAGTATTTATATAGCACTTTAAGGTTTACAAAGTGCTTTACAAATATTATCTCATTTGATTCTTACAACAACCCTGGGGGGTAGGTGCTATTATTAATCCCTTTTTACAGATGATGAAATTGAGGCAGACTGAGGCTGAATGACTTGTCGAGGGTAACCCAGCTAGTTAAGTGTTAGAGGCTGGTGTTGAATTTGGGTCCAGTGCGCTCTATCCATTTTGTCACCTAACTGCCTAAATTCTTAGAAAGTCTTAAGGACAATAGTGTTTAGGAATCATAGATTAAAAGATAGCTGGCCCAGAGTGACAGTTCTGTGGCTGACCCATCACCCCACATGAAATGCACCAATAGCTCTTTGATCCACAAAATGCTTAAGTGGAAAGCAGATTAGAGGACAATTTTATACTCTAAATGCCTAAAGCAAAACCAGATGTGTCCTATTCACCAGTCATATTTTTACTACATATATATTTTAAGGCAAGCCAATGTAGGAGATTTGTACTTGGGAGAAAATTCAGAGCTCTTTCTCTCCTATTTGTCTACAATATCTCCAAAGGGGATTTTGAATAGAAAAAAAGAAACATATTGTCTCCTTTTTCTTAACTGCCCAGTACAGAAGGGTCTTTTCCCCCCCTTCTGGAATACAGTATAATACACACTTTATCCAATTCAATGGTAAAGATCAAAGGACATCAGAAGATGCCCCAAGCTTGGACAAAAGTGAATTTACTTAATTACATATTGTTAGGAAAATCAAAACAGATGAGTAAGTGTGATATTGTGAAAAGAGTGCTGGATTTGGAATAAGAACTGGCTTAGAACTGGCTTTTTCACTTATTCCTTCCCTCTGAGTGTGGATAAGTCTCTTTTCCCCTTTGGGCCTTAGCCTTCTCAGCTGTAAAATGGGTTGGACTAGATGGCCCTTAAGGTCACTCAGGTCACTATCTCTTATATTTATATCTATAATTCCTAAAGCATTATTGTCCTTAACACTTTCTAAGAGTTTAGAAAAGTAAGGAATCACAAAGTAAGGGTTCTCTTGTCACCAACCAAACCTGGGAAAAATATGGCTCTGATGGCCACATGGCAAATTATTATATTCAATTTCCTCTCCTAATTCTGAGAAAATTTACTATCTAGGACAAGGACCTCTAAATAATCAAACTCCCCAAAACATAAGTAGAAATTTCTGGCCCTATGCTTAATTTCATGCAGTTTGTAACAATTAATAAAAGCTAAACATTTTTCAGGTACTGCTTTTGCTAGAACAAAAATCTTTTTTGCATCTAGTTGTGAAAATACAACATGAATTTAAAAATCATTAGTGGCAATATCTTGAGAGACCACAAGATGGTGACATAACTGTGTGACAGGACACCGTGAGTTTGCTAAGCTGAGACTGCAACACAATTAAATTTCAAATCCTTGTGAGATGCAGAAAATCAAAGAAATTTACCAGGCAAATTTTCAGTTTTAGAAAATATTGTTAAGAAAATATTGAAAGGTAGAGGGTTTTTTTTCCCAAATGATTGGGCAATAAGAAGTTTGGAGACTTTTAAAAACACTTTATTTCAGGAGTTCTTAAGTTTTGGAGGAATCATGGACCCCTTTGATCGTACAGTAAAGCCTGTGGAGCTCAAAATGGTGTTCTTCAATGCTTGAAGGGAATGCTAAATTCCATTTAGAGGGTAGTGAAAATAAAGTTGTAATATTTTTTTCTATACAAATTCACAGACCACCTGAAATCTATCCATAGACCCATAAGTGGGTTTATCAGGAGAGATTTCCTTCTTGCCAGAAGTTTTCATGTGAAAGCTGGATGACTGTTTCTTAAGGATGTTGGAGAGGGAATTGATACTTCAGACATGGCTTGGCCTAGATAATCTCTAAGGTCCATACAATTCTGAGAATCTACGTGAATGTGAATGGGTTCCTAGATTTAGAAGCAGGAAATATGGCAGCTGTATGATGGTGTTCCCAAATTGGGCCATCTGGCTTCTCGGATCATAACTCTTGTACCAGAAACGTCCTGGTGGGGCCACTTCAGGTATGGTCTAGTCCTCAGTGCTGCAGGCTTGGCAGGTTGATTGTATCAGTCTACCTAGAAATGATCCTGCTTTGGGGAAACTGATTCATAAGAACTTGACTCACAGCAGACCAGTTTATTAACCAGAATAACAATCTATTAATTTACAAATCAGAAATAGGAGACAAAAAATATTTAAATCACTTCATCAGTGCATTCTCTTCTCAGGAGGAAAGTGTGCTTGAATGTATGTAGTCCTTACTATGTGCCAGGCTCTGTGCTAAGCACTTTACAATTATTATCTCATTGGATCCTTGCAACATGAGAGCCATGATTAGGCCTCTCACTAAAACCTTGATCTGTAATTGTCAAGATAACAGTTTAGCTGATATTAGCTCCACTTTAATGGACCCCTTCCTGTTTAAGGAGACCCCCATGGGCCTTTTGCTGAGTTTTAAGAATTTCTTTCAAAATCTGGCCTCAGACACTTGACACTTCCTAGCTGTGTGACCCTGGGCAAGTCACTTAACCCTGATTGCCTCACCAAAAAGAAAAACAAATTCTTTCACCTCTAATCTATCTTTCATATCCTTGTTGGAATAATGCTTTTCCTTCTATACCAGGTCTAATCCTACCATTCCTCTGCTCAGAAACCCTCAAATCAATCATTAAGCACTTATTAAATACCTCTTGTGGGCCAGGCATTGTGCTAAGTGCTGGGAACAAGATGATTTTACCAGATCTATGATTTCACCAGTATAGGGGATTCCCGGTGAAAATACCCTTTCTACCAATAGAGATTAGCACTTGCTCTGCAACTTAAGAGTCATAGACATTGCCTGGAGCATTGAAAGGTAAACTGATTTTAAAAGGGGCAGAAGGAAATAAGCACTTATATTGTACCTATATGTGCTAGGCACTGTGCTAATCACTTTTTACAAATACTATCTTATTTTAATCCTCACAACAACCGGGTGGGTAGGTGGTATTATGATATTCATTTTATAGTTGAGAAAACAGAGGCAGTTAGGTGACTTGTCCAGGGTCACAGAGCTAGTAAGTATCTAAGGCCAAATTTGAGCTCGGGTCTTCCTGACTCTATCCACTGTGGCACCCAGCTGCCTTTTTAATAGAAGATTAGGGAGAATAGTAGCACCCACCTCCTAGAGTTGTTGTGAGAATCAAATAAGATATTTGTAAAGTGCTTAGCACAGTCCCTGGCACATGGTAAGTGCTTAATAAATACTTCTCCTTCTGCCCCTAATTTGCTCAGGGTCACACAGCCAAGTGTGTGTGTATATATATATATATATATATATATATATATATATATATGTGTGTGTGTGTGTGTGTGTGTGTGTGTGTGTATATATGTATGCATATGTGTATATATATGTATATGATATATGTGTATATTTCATATATATATATATATATATATATATATCTATCAGAGGAGGTTAGAGCTATTTAATACATAGGTCTTTCTGACTCAGGCCAGCACTCCATCTACTGTGCCATGATATAAAGGAAGTAATTTCTCCACTCAAGGAGTGGAGAGACAAATTGCACATGTACACATGTACATAGAATAAACACTAAATGCATATAAGTTCATGAAATACAGGATAGTTAGGGAGGGACAATGCCGGAAATTGGGGGGATCAGGAAAGGCTTTGTGTAGAAGGTGGTGCTTGGGCCAAGCCTTGAAAGAAGTGAAGAATTTTATGAGGGAGAGGCCAGGAAGGAATTCATCCCATGCATGGGGAACAGCTATCACATAAGTGGAGATGGGAGTGTTGGGTGAGGAATAAAGAGGAGACCTATTTGATGGATTGTAGAATGTGGGAAGATGAGGAATATGTAATAAGGCTGGAAAGATAGTTTGAGCCAAGTTATAAGAACTTTAAAAGACATACAGAGAAATTCTTACTTTATCTTAGGGGCAACAAGGAGCTACTGGAATTTAGTGAGTAAAGGAATAGTCAAAATTCTACTTAGGAAATTCAACGTACTGAAATTTATAAGGAGGATGGATTGGAGTCAGGAGAGACTTGAGACAAGGCCAGTGTAATAGAATTGGCAGAGGTGCTGTGGAACTCTACTAGAGTTTTGACTGTGTGCGTAGAGAGAAGGGGTCGGAGATAAGAAATATCATGGAAGGAGAAATAGCAAGATTTTGTAACTGAATGATACGTGGAGCGAGTTAAGTATAACATCAAGTTGGCAAAATTGGGAGACTGGGAGGATGATGGTGCTCTTGACAAGAACAGGGAAATTTAGTAGAGGAGAGGGTTTGGGGTAAAAGATCTCATCTGTTTCGGATGTGTTAAGTTTGAACGCTCTACATGTCCTACCTCTTTAATCCCATCAGTTTTCATAGCCTACTCTTCCACTCCACCACAATTTGCATGCAAGCATGATCATAATCCTAGATATTGCTATCACCCACTAGTATTCTACTTCCATGTTCATAAACTCTGAAATTCTTTTATCTGACCATAAGATTTTATCACTCCATCTTTCCTTAATGGAGTATACTGCAAGAACTGATTGTTAAATTTTCAGTGTGAGAATTTACACCTCAGAAATTAGCAAACATTGTAAACCAATGTTAGCTGTATGGTTTTGCTTATTGTCTTAAGGAAGTCTTAATAATATAGATTAAACTTAAGAGTGTGTCATGTATGCGTTTTCCCCCCAGAGACCATTATTAAATATTTACCAGCACACCTCTGCCTATACTTTATGACCCCTAACCCTGTTCATTGTTCTCACCATTACCTCCAATTACTCCACCCTTCTGTTTACTGCTACATCATCCTTAGCTGTCTAAACTCAGCCCTTCCAAATCTCAACCCCATTGTGTATTATTTAAACCCTGTGTTTTACACTGTTCTCAACTACCTTGGTTGCTTGTCCTATTGACAATCATGCCTTTTGTGATAGATGATTAGTTGGACCCCTATTTTATTCTAATCGGTATTAATCAGTTTGATATGATTCCACTTGGAGTAGTGTTTATAAGTTCTGATATTGGCTTCAGAGTTGTGAACTCCAGATTGTAAATTCACTTGCTTAATCATAGGACACTAACTAGAGGACCCCCACCCTTGTTTTCCTTGTTGTGGTGACCAAACCCAGCTTGGCAGAGGTAACTCAATTACATGGAAAGTCCCCCGGCTATTTTTCTTACTCCTCCATCCCTTGTCATCCCTCTATTGCCCAACATAGAGAGATGACCATGAGTACTTGGCCCATGAGTGAGCCTGACAGATGGCCTACAGCCCATGGAGGTGTTCATTGGCTTGGTAGGACCTCCTGAAAGGTCAAGTTAGGTCTGTTGAGGTCTGCTCATTGGCCAGATTGCCACCCAATGGGATTCTGTATTTTGTGTATACCATTCTGGAGGGTTAAGAGCAATGTCTGTCCACCAATAAATCTCTATATTTTTGGTCTGCTCCACCATTATCATCTGGGTATCAAGCAGTATAGAACTAAGGCCCTGGAAGAAGGAGGCATCTCAGATCATGAGGAAGATCTGAGGTCCACTTCATTAGAGGGGGGCATGGACCCTTTAATAAAGTGTCATTAGCTCAAATCTCTGCCTCAGTTTCTTTTATTGTAGGTTGGACAATTTTGAATCCCACATTTTCCAAACCCATTCCTGGATCACCCCCACCCTCTGTTTCCTTTACTCCTACTTATATGCTGCTCGATAGAGCTAGAGGAAGTCATGAAACTATGCTAACTGGATCCACCACAAATCTGTGTTGTTTAATCTCAACTGGGTCCTCAACACAGCAAGGCAATTATTCTACTCCTCCCTAATTAATTCTCTATCACATTTACTAGAATAGCTGTTCCAAACATTGTCTTCTCTCCTCAAGCATTCCACAGCACCTCCTTCCCTCTACCTTCTCATCTGAGGACTACAACTCATACTTTACTAAAAAAAAATGAGGCCATTTCAGAAATCCCTCTTCTCCCCTTCTCATCTTATATCCCTCTGATACCATTCCCTACAATCTTCTCCTTCACTGTAGTCTCTGATAAAGACATTATCCTTCTTGATCAAAGACAACTTCTCCACTTGTACCCCTTGATCTCATCTCCTCCCATCTTCTCCAGCAGATTGCCTCCACCATCATTCCTATTCTCTCTTTAGTCTTCAATCTCTATATGACTAGGGCTGAACATATAAATCTTTCAGTCATCTTCAAAGAGATGATAATTAAACCCATGGGACCTGATTAGGTAACTAAGAGAAAATATAGAAAGAGTAGAGAAGGGGGTCCAAGGATGAGCCTTGGTGTATACTCACAGTTAGAAAATATGATATGGATAATGAGTCAGCAAAGGAGACTGAAGATAAGTGGCCAGACAGTTAGGAAAAGAATCAGATGAAAGTAATACTACAAAAACTCAGAGAGGGGAGAGTATTCAGGAGGAAAGGATCGCCAGTGATGAAAACAAGGAAAAGGATGGTCAAACACAACAGAGAAGAATGAGACAAAAATACCATTAGATTTGTCAATCAGTGGATCATCGGTAATTTTAGAGAGACCAGTCTCAATTGAGTGATGAAGTCAGAAGTTAAATCACAAGAAGCGGAGGATACAGTGGGAGCATAGGAAAGTGGAAGTAATCGGTATAGATAGCTTGTTCCAGGAATCTGGCTGATAAAGGGAATAACAGCTTCCTATTACCTACTATATCAAGTCCATAATCTTTGGTCTTATATTCAGTATTCTCCACAATCTTTCCAGTCTCACATCATGTATTCTTTAACCCCTAATACCTCGTGCTTTCACACTTTTGGTTCTGTGTTTACATTATTCTCTATTCCAGGAATGCTGTCCCTCCACGATTTTGCATGGCAAAATCTTATCTGTCTTTTAAGATCTAGGTAGCATAAACGAGGCCTCAGAAATTAGAGACAGTGAGATAAATTTGGGAAATGGTAAGTGATCCAATTTGTCTGGAATGTAGAACATGTAAAGGCCAACAGTGAGAGATGATGCTGAATATACAGAAGGATAGAACAAGGTTCTTCACATAGTTCTGAGCACATAGCAGACACTCAGTGAAGCTCTCCTGAGTAATCTTCAGTACTTTTCCTTCCATGTGATCTGTGTGACTAAAGACCAAGTCGGTCAACTTCTCTGAACCTCAGTTTCCTTACCTATAAAATGGGGATAAAGACACTTGTATCTACCTCACAGTTTTGTTTAATCACAAATGAGATAATGTATGTGAAGTACTTTTCAAGCCTTAAGGCTCCACATATATGCCAGTTATCATTGCTATTACCTTATTCCCATCTTATTTAGATGGAGTTTATGTATAAAAGGTCCTGTGACAAATCAGTAATCTATTATTCTTTTATATTTAATGTTTAGTGACCTATTGCATAGATTGATTAGATGGCTGCTTTTTATAATTTAATAATAATAATAATAATAGTAACAACTAACATTTACATAGCATTTTAAGGTTTGCAAAATGTGTTTTTTTAAACAAATATTATCTCATTTTATCCTCACAATATCTCTGGGGGGTAGGTGATATTTTTAATCCTAATTCTGCAGATGAGGAAACTGAGACAGATAGAAGTTAAGTGAGTTGCCCAGGATCACACTGCTTTGAATTCAGGTCTTCCTGACTCCAAATCTGATGTACTGCACCACCTAGCTGCCTAAATAATATAAAATTAACAGGACACAAGATCATCTTTGGTAGGTTCACTGAAAGCATCAGCAATACAAGTCCAGTAATGGTTGGGACTTTGGGGATCACATATGTCTTCTCCTAGGAGTTTCCTCACAGCTTTTTTAAAAATTAAATTTTATGGGGCAGCTAGGTGGTGCAGTGGATAGAGCACTGGCCATGAAGTCAGGAAGACCTGAGTTCAAATCCGACCTCAGACCAAACACTTGACACTTACTAGCTGTGTGGCCCTGGGCAAGTCACTTAACCTCAATTGCCCAAAAATAAATAAATAAATAAAAAATAAATTTTATTTTATTTTATTTTCAGATCTGTATTATCTTCCTTCTCCCTTCCCAACCCCATGATCTAGAAAAATAAATCCCTGTTACAAACACATATAGGCAAGCAAAACAAATTTCTGCATTATTCACAACGTATTTTATATATATATATATATATATATATATATATATATATATATATATATATATATATATATATATATATATATACGTGTGTGTGTGTGTGTATACATAGACACACATATACCCACACACATATATATATGTGTATGTATCTATGTGTATATGTATATATAGATATAGATAGATAGATAGATCAATAGATAGATCAATAGATAGATTTTGAATCCGTCTCTTCTCTAACAGGAGGTGGGTAGCATGTTTCATCTTGAGTCCTCTGGAATTATGGTTGGTCATTACGTTGAGCAGAGATCCAAGTCTTTCCAGCTTGTTTGTCTTAACATCATTGCTATTATTGTATAAATTGTTCTTCTGGTTCTACTTACTTTGCTCTATATTAGTTCATAAAAGACTTTCCAGGTTTACCTAAAACCATCCTCTCCATCATTTCTTACAGCACAATTGTATTCTGTCACATGCATATTCCATAATTTGTTCAGCCATCCCCTAACTGAAGGGTATCCCCTCAATTTCAGTTCTTTGCTACTATAAAAAGGGCTACTCTAAATATTATTACTTACATTTGAGACCCTTTCTTCTCTATTTAATCTGTAAGGGGTATAGACCTAGTAGTCTCATGTGATTTTTATTTCTTCTAGTAATCATTGTCAGCATCATTATCTTCCTTTTCAGGACCATAATCAGGTCACTTAGTACTGTCTACAACCTGATGAATCATCAACCTTTCCTATATATCACTTGGTATCTCCAAAGTTGGGGCAGGAAAACTGAATGGTCCATTGCCTTATTGAGATACCTGTCTCTCCTAGGAGGTGATTCACATACACCCTGGTTGGGCTTGTCTGTCAGTGAACAGGTGTGAGATGTAAATAGTCGGTTTCTTATCTCCTTTGTCAGAATTCCATCAGTGCTTCCTCAAATATGTCATGTTGCAGACTCACTTTCCAGTTTCTCAATTGCTGGCATGATTAGGCTTGCTGATGATTTTAAAGATGGACACATACACTGGAGGAAGGTCTGACAGGCTGGGTAGGGAGTCAATGATTAATCTTGTTAATCAGAGTAAGGAAAGGCCATGCAGGTACCGCCTTTGCCTTTGCTTTTTTAACCTTTGAAATCACGGTGATTCAGTTTCATAGGCATTTGTTAAGCATCTTCCATGTTTTAGGCTTTGGGAAAAATAAAAACGGCCCAAACCTTACTTATTCAATCAATTAACCAATCAACAAGCATTTATTAAGCACCTACGCCAAGCACTGTGTTAGGCAATAGGAATACAAGTACAAGGAATAAGACTATCCTTATTAACAATGAGTTTACCTTCTAACAAGGGAAGCAACAAACACATCTAAAAATATATAGCATAAAGTCAATCAATGTAAATATATTACACAAAACTTTTCTATTTATTCCATATTATATATTTATATGTACTATATACATACATGTCTGTATATACAAATATATTTATGTACATATTAATATATGCTTTATATATAGCAATATAAAACACATCCTTTGTACAAAGTATATATTTTGAATAAGGTACATATAAAATATGTAGCATAAATATATACAATATATAATAAATATAAATATATATTTACATATATATATAAAATACATACATACGTACGTATATACATACATACATACATATAGGGCAGCTAGGTGGTGCAGTAGATAGAACACTGGGTCTGGAGTCCAGAAGATTCTTCTTCTTAAATTCAAATTTGGCCTCAGACAGTTACTAGCTGTGTGACCCTAGGCAAGTCACTTCACCCTGTTTGCCTCAAGTTTCCTCACCTATAAAATGAGCTGGAGAAGGAAATGGCAAACCATTCCAGCATCCTTGCCAAAAAAAAAAAAATCAAAACCCAAATGGGGTCACAAAGAATCAGACCTGACTGAAACAACTGAACAAAGACAGCAACAGAAGTTGTTCCCTTCTTCCTACTTCCCAAGGTAGTTTGGGAAAGAGGGTATTAGCAGTTGGGGATTAAAAAAAGGCCACATGTAGAAGATGGATCCTAAGCTATATAGAGAGAGGTTAGGGAGGCAGAAGTAAGGATGGGGTACATTCCAGGCATGGGGGACAGTCAGTGGAAGGGCCCAGAGAAGGAGTGTGCTGAATAAAAAACCAGAGAAGTCTAGTTTAGCTGGATTGCAGCATGGAAGTATGCACTCATGTTCAAGGAGGCTGAAAAGAGCTTTAAAAACTACACAAGTGAATTTCTATTTTATCCTGGAGGCCACAGGAAGCCACTGGAGTTGTATGAGTAAGAGAGTCATATGGTGAGATCTGCACTTACTGTAAATTCCTTTGGCAACAATGTGGAAGATGTCCTGGAGTGGGGAGAGACTTAGGTCAGGGAGATGAATTAGGAAACTGTTTCAACAATTTAGGCTGATTGATATTCAAGCCAAGCAAATACCTATTGCTTTTGTAGTCAAAACAAAAGATTGGAGAAGGTACAAAAATCACCTTGTTCATCTTTCTTGGCATCTCCAGTTCCTTGGCCTATTGGCATCCCATTAGGGTTATGATAATAACTCATGAGACTTTTAGGTTTACAAAGTATTTTCTCCTAGTAACCTTCAAGGTAGGATGTGTAACCACTATTTCCCTATTTTACTGAGGAAATTGAAGTTTCAGGATGTTGTTTTCATCACAGGAAGTTTCCATGATTTGCCTAAATCACAAAGGTCGTACACAGCAGAACCAGGACTTAAACCCAATTCTTCTGACTCCATCTCCAGCAAACTGCTCTTTATACCACAGTAACCTGCTCCAGAGTGACTATACCAAGTATTTTTTTTTATTCTTTTTCATTCAACCAAAAACAACCTCTTGAAAAAAACAGAGCAAAAAAAAAATTAGGTGCAAAAAGGCAAGGCTTGATAACTTCCTGCCTTAAGAGACAAATTAGGTAGAATGTGTCAAAGGACAAGTTTGGGGAAATAGGATGCTAAAACAAGCAAAGGCCAAGAGAATCTCCCTCTTCTGCTCAGAAAAGAACATGTATGTAGAGCCTACATCAGACTGTACCACCATTTTGGGGAGAGGGGAAGGGAAGGAGGGGTAGAAAATTTAGAAATCAAAATCTTATAGAAGTGAATGCTGAAAAGTAAAAATTAATTAATTGATTAATTAACTAAAAAAGAAAAGAACAAGAAAAGAATTTGGCTAATACACGGGAAACTCAACAGGCCATGTTCTTAGATTTTACTTGGTTTATGCTCATCTGAGACCAAAGATAGCTTTGTACTTAGGAGTCTGGAAAGAGCATTGGAAATCAGGGCTCTAGTCTTCATTCAACCATTAATTAACTATGGGACCACAGGCACACCATTTTCCTTCTTGGAGTCTCATATGTACAATGGTAAGGTGAAATTAAGTGATCTTTATGGTATCTTACAAGCAACATTCTAAGATTCCACGAAAGTTATAGAGGTTGCTTTTGTCTTCAACTACTCCCCTTAATCTTCATATTTTAGAGGCTTCTTCTGCTTATCCTTGCTCAGCAGTATTCTAATTCCATTCCTTTTAATCACTTACTATTCATCAAAAACTATTCTCAGAAAAATATCTAAAACTCATCCAGGCTATTGTGTAAATGACTCATAGCTGATAATGTGTACTTTCCTAAGGCAGTATGTGCCTCTCTGTCAGAGACTTAAGAGAAAAGTAATACCATTCCAAGATAAAGTTCTGGGTATTAACAAGGACGCAAAAGACATATTAGGGGAACTTTGAAAGTGTGACACATCACATTTCTCCTTCTTATACTTTGTATGATTAGTTTTAACCTTATTAGATTCAGATCTAGTATACTGAATGATTTGTGGATCCTGACTCAGTCTTTCTCAGCTTTGCTACCATTTGCAAATTTGATAAGTATTTTACATCTTTGACTTAAAAAAAAAGTTACAGGGTAAGAATAGATCACTGGAGCACTCTATTAGGGACATCCAATCAGGTTTACTAAATATTACTCTTTGGGTCTTGTCATTTAATGAGTTCAGAATTTAGCTAATTGAACTAGCACGTTGCCTGTACCTTTGCATCTTTCTTTTTACCAGGCTATCACAAGAATTTTGTCATGCTGTGTCAAATTCTAGGTGTTCAGGGTTAATGCCACTCCTTAATGGTTAATGCTAGCCAAATTTCCCTGTCATAAAAGTGAGGTTAGGGTAACATGACTCGTTCTTGGTAAAGCCATGCTGCTTCTCTGTGATCACCATTTTCCTCTCTTGATGTTTTGAGTTATCTGAAGATTGGGTAAATCTATTTATATATTCTCTAAAAGTTACTGGAAAAAATAGTAAATAGTACAGAACCAAGTGCAGATCTTCTGACGGCCTCCTCCCAAACTGACCGAACAAACTATTTAATGACTGACACTTTTTGGGCCTGGCCATGTACCCAAATAGTTCCAAATCCACTTAACTGTACTCATTTTTAATCCACAAAAACTACATCTGATTCACTAGAGTAACATGAAAGACTTCATCAAAAGCTTTACAAAGCAATACAAGTTAAAATCATACTGACATAGAAGTTAAAATCATACTGAGATAGAAGTTAAAATCATACTGAGATAGAAGTTAAAATCATACTGAGATAGAAGTTAAAATCATACTGAGATACTACTCCATGCTTGTGGAAATGCTGAAAATAATTCAAACCAATGGAATTCAGTGTTGGTTGGGTCTGTGCAGGAACAGGTACATTTTCATTGCAGCTAGAAATACAAACTTGCAAGATCTTGTTGGACGACAATTTGGCAGCGCGCGCGCGCGCGCACACACACACACACACACACACACACACACCTCCACAGAAATAATTATACTCATTTGATAAAATAATTCTGTTGTTGGATATAGCCTGAATGTATTTTTGTTGTTTTTTTAAAGGTATCTGTTAAAAGGTTTTCACAGCAGTCTTATAGGTAATTGAAAAAAAAATTTAAATAACCTAAATGATTAGGGAACAATAAGGGAATGGTTAAATAAATTGTGACAATTTAATGTAATAGAAGATTCTAATTCAATTAATATTAACAAATGTGAAGAATACAAATAAATGTGAATCCTGATGAGGAGGTAGGGAAGGGGTTCTTAACATTTTTTATGTTATGGACTCCTTTGGCAGCCTGAGGAAACCTATGGACCCCTTTTCAGGTGGTTTTCAATGGACAAAACAAAATGCATAGGATCACAAAGGAAATTAATTATATAGAAATGGAACGATTAAAATATTAAAAAAACAAATTCATAATTGATCCAAACATTCTGGAGAGCAATTTGGAACTATGTCCAAAGCGCTATAAAACTATGCATACCCTTTGATCCAGCAACACCATTACTAGTTATGTAGCCCAAAGAGATTACAAAAAAGGGAAAAAGATCCACATGTACAAAAATATTTATAGAAGCTCTTTTTGTGGTGGCCAAAAATTGAAATTGAGAGATGCCCATCAATTGGGGAGCGGCTGAACAAGTTGTGGTATATGGATGTAATGAAATACTACTGTGCTATAAGAAATGATGAGCAGGAGGATTTCAGAAAAACCTGGAAAAACTTATACGAACTGATTCTAAGTGAAGTGAGCAAAACCAGAACATCATACACAGTAACAGTAACATTATGCAATGACCAACTTTGATAGACTTAGCTGTTCTCAGCAATGCAGTGATCTAAGTACTAAAATAATTCCAAAAGACTCATGATGAAAAATGTTATCCACATCCAGAGAAAGAACTATGGAGTCTGAATGTAGATCAAAACATACTATTTTCTTTTTTTTCTTTCTCATGGTTTTTCCCTTTTGTTTTGATTCTTCTTTCAAAACATGACTAATGTGGAAATATGTTTAATATGATTTTACATGTATAGCCTCTATCAGATTGCTTGCTTGTCTTGGGAAGGGGGGAAGGGAGGGAGGCAAGAAGAAAAAAAATTTGGAACTCAAAATCTTGTAAAAGTTAATGTTGAAAACTATCTTTACGTGTAATTGGAAAAAATAAAATACTATTAAATGGGGAAAAAGATAAAAAAAATTCACAGATGCCAGGTTTAGAGCCCTTGAGTCAGAGGGAGTAACTAAAAATCATTATGATAATTCATATATTTGAAAATAACTAAAGTGTTAAAAAGTTACTAAGTTTAGTTCACTACATTGAGGCTCACTGTTGGGCTTTAATAAGACATTACATTTTTTGTTTTGCTGAATCTAGGTGTAACAACCTCTCTAGAAGATGGCAAGGGCCTGAAGGCTAAGTGGATGAGGCGCAGATCTACAGCTGATTCTGGCTGGGTTAGCTTTTGGGAAAGTGATAGAACACTCAGTGCTCTTCAGGAAAGACTTGACTCTGAGAAAAGGATGGTATCAGAAGGGAGCAACAGGAAGATATGAGACAGTGTCATTGAAAGTTCTGGGTGACCACATGAGGAGGAACAGAATGGTAACATCTTCTGACCTTGACATAATGAAGAACAAGAGAAGGCTGCCCATGGAGGTATGGAGGGAGGCATGGCCAGAAGCTCTGACTAGTGGTGAGGTCCTAATTTCAGCCTACAGCATAGAGCCTCCCATGCCATCATCCCTACAAATACCCACAACTTCTGTTTTTCCACAGATCTTATGAAAAGAAAGTAACCTTGTTTTCTCTCAATGCATGACTAAGCTGTAGATTATTAGATGTTTCTTTTGTTTATGTTTACTTGCATCTTTATGTTATCAAAAAACCTAATGCTTAAATGAAGCATTGTGGTGTGATGATTGGGAATGAATTAGGCAGGTGAGAAATAATTAAAACTGCTGTATCTGCCAGAGTGAGATTTCTGGCTGGGGGCTCACAATGACGAAATAAAGTTATTGATTTGTTTTAACAAATCTCCAGAATAGAGAGCATCCATTCGCTGGGACATCAAAATGCATTGGGAGCAGTTTTGGAAGAAAATTAGCTAGGCAAGTCAAACAGCAACCATTACCTGCAGCCAATTTTGAAAGGAAATTGTTGCCCAGAGAAGAGGAGCTAAGGGAGTGGTTAAAAAACAAAACAAACAAACAAACAAAATAACAAAACATGTAGCCAAGGCCACAAAAAGGTGGGAAGGTTGACTGCTCTGCCTAGCTGCCCACCAACCTAGAAGCAAGAAGAACCATTGTTTCACATGCAGATTATCTTACAACATGCCCTTATTGTACCAGTTTAGGCAGTGAAATGGAAGTATTGGTTTTCTTTTTTGAGAAAGTGTTCCACCCTTGGTTCATAAGTTATTAATAAGTCCAATAGTTAAATAAGAAATGGGCATGGCTTTATTTATATTCCTTGAGATCCCAAACTGGACTAGGAAAATATCTTTACTGGGAATCAGACTTGAATTCACCCTTGAAGGGGCTGTCTTCTTAGTTTATGGCCTCTTTCAGGAGGCCTCAATTGTCTAACCTATTAACTCATACATATTAATTATCCTCTGGTCTCACCAGATAAGGTCATCATTCCACTTGCTAAGCCAAACCACCTATCCTTAATTCTGTTGACTCCCAAGTCCTTCTTTGTCTGTTCCACAAATTGTCCCATCTCTCTCTTTAATCGATCCTTTACCTCCACATCCAAAACAGGGACAAGATGTTCTATTCTAAAAATATTCTGGAACACTGCAATATCCTCAAGCTATTATCCTTTCCTATTCTCTTTTCTGTCACTACCAAATTTCTTAAAGGGATTATTGAGGCTCACATAGTCAGTACTTTTACACAACACGCTTTCCCAAACTCTTTGAAATTTGTTTTCTGTCCTTCCCACAATGCTGAAACTCTTCCAAGATTATCAATAACCTTATCACCAAAAAGTGAGTGTCCTTAACTCTATCCTTATCCTCTATGACCTCTCTAAAGCATTTATACATCATTTCCCCCACACCTACATTCACACCCACCTGATCTAAATACTTTCTAGATACCTTCTCTTGGTTTCTGTGACATTGTTTTTCTCATTTTCTTCCTCTTACCTCTCTGTTCCTCTCCCTCCTTTGCCATTATCCTCTTCCTTCTCCCTGTGTATACATTCAATGTTCCCCAAGGTTTTTTATCCTTGGTTATCCTTCCTATCTCTCTCTCTTTTATGATTTTTCTATCTTCTCTAACTCTCCATTGATAATTGTATTCACTCCCAAGGCTTAGATTGTAATGCAGATGACTTCCAACTCTACATCTCCTCTATTCTTCCCTAACCTCTTTCCACACTTCCATTCCCATATGATTGTCCACTGGAAATCCACCTAGATATTCCATGTGATAACTTCAAATTCAATTTGTCCAAAACTGAACTCATCGACTTTATCCTCTAAATCTTCTCATCCTTCTAACTTCCCTATTTCTGTTCATGGCACCATTATCCTCCCAGCTAATCAATCAACAAGCATTTATGAAGAGTCTATTATGTGGAATACTATTGTGCTATATAAGAAATGACAATCCACCTGATTTCAGTAAAATCTGGAAAGACTTACATGAACTGATGCAAAATGAAGTGAGAAGAACCAGGAGAACATTATACATAGTACAGCAACATTGTGCGATGATCAACCATGACTAACTTAGCTTTTCTCAGCAATGCAATGATGCAAGACAATTCCAAAGGACTAATGATGGGAAAAAAAATCAGCATCCAGAGAAAGAACTGATATAATCTGAATGTAGATCAAAGCATATTATTTTCATTTTCTTTATTTTTTTGAGTTTTTTTTCCTTTTTGGTCTGTTTCTTTCATAATATGACTGACTAATATAGCAATACGTTTTACATGATTGGACATATATAACCTATACCATATTGCTTATCATTTTAAGGAGGGAGAGGGAAAAGAGAAAATTTGAAACTCAATTTTTAAAAAATGAGTGTTTAAAATTGTCTTTACATGTAATTTGAAAAAATAAAATACTATTTTTTTTAAAAAGAGTCTATTATGTAGCAGGCCTTGGGGACACAAATATAGAAAGTAAACTAGCCCTGTCCTCAAGAAGCTTACATTCTATTGAAGTGATACAACATGGTCACAGATATTAAACACAGTAAATATACAAAATGGAGGTTGAGCAGGCTGAGTTGGTAGGAGATCAGGTGGAATTTGAATTGAGCCTTGAAGGGAGCTAGGTAGGGGTTTCAAAGGAGTGGAAGTGAGGAAGGAGAACATCCCAGTCACGGAAGACAAACTGTGCAAAGATACAAAGGGGGTTGGGGAGGAAATATAATGTCATGTATCGGGAACAGCTAGCAACCTAGTTTGGCTGGTTTAGAGTATGTGACAGCTGTAATAGGTACTTCACCTCAAGGAGTGCCTGGATCCTGATTATGAAGGGATTTAAACATCAAGCAGAAATGCTTTGGGTTTTATCCTTTAGGCCACTAATGCTTTTTGACAGTGAATGACATGTGTTTTAGGAATATCAATTTGGCAGTTGTTTAAAGGAAATGAGAGATGAGAAAATCTGGATGCAGGGAAACCAATTTTGAGTCAGTCACACAATTTACCTCAGAACTGTATTCCAATCTTCTTTTTCCCTCCTCCGCTCACTCAGTGAATTACCAGGTCTTCTGGATTGTATCTGCACATTGTCACACTCTTCCATTCTCTTCTTTCATTGCCTACAGCTATCATCCTTATTCAGGCCTCTTCTTGCCTCGACTATCATAACAGTTTTCTGGCTGGTCTTCCTGCTTCCATTTTATCCCTTCTCCAATCTCTTCTTTGTACTCTGCTTGAGTAATCTTCCTAACACATTATTTTAATGAAGTTATTCCTCTACTAGAAAGCCTTAAGTATCTCTTTATGGAGATATCAAACTAAAATATAAACAGCTTCTGGTCCTGACATTCAAATCTCTCCATAATCTAGGTCCAACCTCTCTTGCTAGCTATGTCTTACACTACATCTCCATGCTTTTGCTTAAGCCATCTCCCATGCCAGCAATGACACCACCATCTCTAAGAAGAGATACACAGTATTTCTTCTCCTGTCCCCCCTCCAATTCCCCAGACTCTCTGCTGCCACAATTATTTAAGTGCGCAACCAATCGAAAAGCAGTTATTGTGTGCACCCCATACACACACACACACACACACACACACACACACACAACACACACGCACACACACACACACGCACATTCAGAATTGCTTAGCTTAGGATGACCTAGTAAAGCTTCTTAGAAGAAGTGATATTTGAGGTAAACTTTGAAGAGTAAGTAGAATGGAGGTGGAGGAGACCATAATAGAAAGGAGAGAAACCATTCTAGGCTGAAGGAAAGTTGTGAGCCAAAAACTGCTTTCTCCTAATGTTACTTGTGTCTCATTTCTCAAAACCTGGCTTTAGTCCCTAGCCTGGATGAATAATGGGACATTTCCCTTTCTAAAAGTACTTGCATTTCAAAGGAAATATTCTGAATTCAAAAGCCTTTGGTTGTTTGGGTGAGGAGGGAAGTAATAAAGATGTTTTGAAGCAGAGCTAGCAACCCTATAAAATAACACCTTTAAGTCTCTAAGTGACGGCTCTTAAGGTCTGCCCTAATTACTTCCACAACCATATATCCTCCACACCTGAACTTCCAGTTTTATGCATCCATCTCCCAGAAACAGTCTTTCCCATGAAAACAAACAAGCCAGTTTGTATACAAGCCAAAGAAGGTGTTTTTTTTTTGTCATCAAAGGTCCAGCTTCACATAAATTCCTCAACAGATAGTTAATGAAATTTAAGCATCTAAAGAGCCCTAGGGCAATCGCTCCGGAAAATGGGGTGGGGAAAGACAGGACTGGAGGGAAGGTATTTAAGAGTTAAAAAGTCTCCCAGGGGAGCCCAGGACAGGTATAAGTGGGAGGGTTGGGGTGAAAAAACTGGGAGAAAGAGTGTTACCTGAGCCAGGCCACACCTACCTAAGCTTTGGTGAAGGCAGGAAATAGGCAACTTCTGAGTAAGCTGCTCGCGCAGCGCAGTGATTGGCCTGCCTTAGATGGGGCGATATCAGGTGTTGGGGGCTGGTACTTCTGCCGGAGGAGGGAGGGTAAGAGGGGTTGGGCTGCTTCAAGGAATGGCTTAGCTCCAGGTCCATTCACTAACTTCCTGTTCCATTGCTTCCTGAGTGTTGTTAGGTAACCTGTCTGAGTGATTAAAACCAGCTATTGGCAAATAGGTGAGTGACTAAGACAGCTGAGAAATAAAGGAAGAAAATGCTTTAGAAGTAATGTGTATCTTGGCAAAAGAAAAAAAAAAGTGCCATACACAGAGAGATAGAGACAGAGGTTTTTGGGTGTGTGTCTTTTCTCTCCTTTTTTGTAGAAGAAAATAACCTCTTCCTCCTCCAAAAAAATTTACTGTAATAATCGCCGTATGAAGTCTTACATTGCACACTCCCTTTCTGCAGAGCCCAGTGCTCAGAATTGGGGGAAATGCAAAATTTAGATAAGAGAGCTTTTACATGGTGAAATTTTCAGTTTGGAAGCCCTTATAAGACACCAACATAAATAGTTTTAACGCACAATATTACCTAACTACATTCAAGTAACACAAAACTGAGTGTTGTGTGGTGAGGCCTGGGGTTGGAGGGTAGAGATTTAGTCATTACCTACTAAAGGGGAGGGGAAAGAGAAGGGAGAGACAGGGAAGGTTCTTTAGAGAAAATAGCAATTGTGTTGAGTTTTAAAGCATTCAGTAGGTTGAGAAAGGAAATCAGCACAGACAGGTGAACAAAGGCATAGAGTCAAGAAAGCTGAAGATGGGGGGAGGGGCAGAGGGTACTCTACTTCAGGGCAGGGTACCTGGAAAGGCATAACATGAGATAAATGTGGAAAGTTAGAATAGTACCAGATAATAAAGGGCCTTGAATTCCAGAGAGGAGTTTGAAAATTATTCCAGAGGTAATAGGGAACCACTGAAGATTTTTGAGCAGAAGAGTAGCATTGTTGCGGTATGAGAGGTTGAGACCCCTCAAAGACTGCAGTACACGATGGGTGACTCAAGCATTCTTTAAGTCAAGGTGGCAAAGATTTATTGTTACTCTTTTCAGCAGGCAAGGATTATTAAGGATCCTGCAACCTTAGAGTGGCACAGTTAAAGTTTATATAGGATAAAATACAATAAAACATGTGCCAAATATGCTACCTAGGTGATTCAGGTTGGGATTAGGGAGTGGTTAAGGAGTGGTCAGTTCTTAAAAGAACATGCACTTCTTGTACCTACTGCGCAGGCATTTTACCCAGAGTTCACTAGGAAAAGCCCACAAGGGGGGCCACATGGAGGTGTGGTTTTAGGTCTGCTACATCACTAAGTTAACTAGCAGTCAGGGACAACTGAGAGTTGTCCAGTCTGCCACAAATCAATGTCTTGCTTGGCAAGATAGATGTAGGGAGCATACATATGTCTTAAGTCTAGAATACAGTTAATGAGGAGCCCAGGATGTAGATAATGAGGTAGAGCGGTAGTATAGATAGTCTAGTGGATAAGAATGTCTTTATGACCTAGTACAAAGCCAGTTCAAACTAAGAATTCCTTCAGGTGCTGTTTGTAGCTGCACCAGGGAAAGAGAGAAGGGTCTTGCTGGGGCCCACTCATGAGTAATTGGTAGGCACAGTGTCCTTGGGCTGGGGAGAAACTGTTAGGGATAGTGTTTCTGAGGCTAGGGAGAAACTGGAGTCCAAGCACAAGCACCCAAACACAAGGATCCAAGCACCCCATCATTATGACCAAATGAGTATTCAATTGATTATTCTATCAGAGCAGGGAAGAATGATTGGAGTGGGTGGAGGAGAGTCAGAAAGACCAGTAAGGAGGTTCTTGCCATACTCCCCAGACAAGTGGGAATGAGGACCTGGACTATGGTAGAGGTAAAAGACAGCCATGTTATTGTGAGGAGCTAGGTGGCATGATGGCTAGACTTCCATACTCTGAGTCACTTGTATGTGAGTTTGAATTATGATGCTTATTAGCTATGTGACCAAGTCACATATCCTCTCTCAGTTTACTTTCCTCATCTGGAAAATGGGGATAATAATAGCACCTACCTCAGAGGGTGTGTTTTGAATGTCAAATAAGATGATATATGTAAAGTACTATATAAATGTTAGCTATTATTATTATCATCATCATCATCATCATCATCAAATAATGGAGTAACCAACATCTTCCATGGCAATTTACTTCTCAGGCTTGGGCAAGTTTTGCCCATTTCTACATCAGTAATGGTTGCCATGGAGATATAATATCATAGAATGTTAGAGCTCATTTTGTTCAATTCTCTCATTTTGAAGTTGACAAAACTAATGACTAGAAAGGGAGGCTGACTTCCTCAGTTTTGTACACTAGTTAGGGGCAGAGCTGAGACTAGAACTGATTCTCGATCCATCCCTTTCCCATAAGTCAGGGTTGGAAAAAGGTATATGGAAGGCGGTGAATAGTGAAATGAATTGAAGGGAAAAATCACACGAGATTTTTTTTTGCTAGCTCACTGTGTTCCCAGCACATGGAAATAAAAGCAACTTGTAATCAGGGACTTAGTTGAAAGGGACTTTAGAGGTCATCTAGTCCAACCAAACTCCCATCTCTAATATCAGAGAGATGGCCAACCCTTTCTGCTTGAAAATATAGCAGCTTTCTCTTGTATTTTAAGGTTTACAAATAATTTTCTCCACCACCACCCAGCTTTATTTGACATCACTACCTTTCCTGGACTCTCTGTCCTAGCCAAACTAAACTGGTTTACTCATCCCTTATCTAAACATTCAGAATTCCATCCACTGCCTTTCAGCAAATATTTAACTGTACCTCATCTCTGCCTTTCAGAATCCTTATCTTCCTTCAATGTTCATTTCAGGTATCACTTCTTCCACTGAAGCTTTCTCTGATCCCTCTAAGTTGGTAATATTTTTCTTCTTCAAATTTTCCTAGAATATTTCATCTGTTTTTTTCTTTGACCCCCTTGGGGCTTTGTTTTGTATTATATTTACATATATACATGTGTGTACATATGTGCATATGTGTGTGTGTGTGTGTGTATACATGCACTGTGTTACCCTCATAGAATGTAAGGACAGGGGCCCCTTTATTTTTATCTTTATATTCCCAGCATTTCCTTGTCACCATTTCAAAGGTTCTGTGACTTGATCAATGTGGGTACTTCCACCAACCATGAAAATGAAAACTCATCCATGCCTTCTCTTCTGGGTGACTCTTGTCCATGTCCTGTCTTAAATCCCACACAGGGGTTTGCCCGGCATTCCTTTAGTTCTCTTTACATTGTGTGGCTATCAATGGGACATATTGGCTGTCCATTGATTATCCCTGACCACCTATTCTGGTCAGACATATTTCTGATCACATCCTTTACACAGCTTCCCCATGCTGTTCTTAGTTATGTTCTTTAGTGACTCATACCCACCATGAGCTTCTTCAATGCCCATCTAGTGTCCCTCAACTTTAATTCTTCAGGGATGGGGGCAGGGGAAATGGTGGTGCAGCTAGGTGGTACAGCAGATAGAGTGCTGGGCCTAGAATTAGGAAGACCTGAGTTCAAATCTAACCTCAGATACTAGCTGTGTGACAAAGAAAGAAAAGAAAAGAAGAAAGGATTGGAGAGTATGGGAGGGAAGAAGAAAAGAAAAAAATCAATATAAGCAATAGCTATTGAATTGAATTGAATTGAAGAATTAAATATTATCCCCATTTCACAGCTGAGGCTTAGACAGGTTAAATGACTTGTCCATGGTCACTCAAGTGTTACAGCCAGATTGGACCCAAGTCTTCTAACCTTAGGTTCAATGTCCATTCTATTACTCCACGAAACATTGGCATGAGGCCTTGGAACATGAGCTGTTAGTGAACTGTGATGACCACTGGATCCCATAAAAGATGCTCATAGTTTAACTGTTAGAGCCTTATATAGGGTCACAATGAGACACTAAACACTATGTTTTGGGATTCTGTCTCTCTCAAAGGAGGCTATTTTCCCTTATTCTCTCTACTTCAAGTGTCACAGGGGAATCTGGAAAACTTGTGGAAACCATGACTCTCTGAATGAATTCCAAAATCTATTGTTTTAAATGAAGGGATTTGCAATAAACTCTTCAACATTAAAGCATAAGAAGCACTTAGGCAAAGTCAACATAATTCAACACAAAGGAGCCTGAGACATTTGTCAGAACAAAAATCTGATGCCAAGACAATCTAATTCCAATAAGTTGGAAAATAATTACCTACAAGATATCAATAAAATATAAACTAATGATTTCATATTTCTATAGTGGGTATAGAACATGACCAGAGAGTAGCATAAATTATAATTACATTTAGATAGAATATTCACTTCATATGAACCCTATACCTTTTCAGATGTGCCTGTTTGAAATTTGATCAGGGATTACTTGTATAGTCTAGAGTTGAGGGGAAGGAATCATGACTTAGTTTTTACAATCCAACTATTCTTTTTCCTATATCCCAATAAAATAAAGTCAAAGTAATTAGAGAGTCTTAAAAAAGCAGGGATACTCACCTTCCAAATTTCTGTTTGAAAATAATCTAGATGCAAAATAGAATATACTCCACAGTGATAACAATTTTATTGTTGATAGGGCACCAACAAAAAATGTAGATGGGGATCAGAGTAGACATCATGGAAGAGATGGCATTTAACCTTGAAGAATCTACTCATCCTTCATCTTGTATCTATTTCATTAAATCTTAAAGTTAGAAGGGACCATAGTGATCATCTTATCCAATACCCTCATTTTATAGATCAGGAAACTGAGGTCCAGCAAGGTGAAAAGATTTCCCCAAGGTCAAAAACAAGGGACAAAGCTGGGAATTAAAGCATTTCTAGTATAGAAGGCAAGTAAGGGGTATGTTTTGGATAGGCTATCTAACACCACTGCTTTATGACTGTCAATTACCTAAATTCAAATTTCGTTTTATTTTCACTTCCAAATTCTCTCTCTCCTCCCACACACGTGAAGTCATACAAAACATAATGATTGTCTATTACCAAAGTGATTGTAACAGTTATTGATAACGATCAGATCTGTGTGGGAAAAGTGCCTAAAGTTGTAGAGAGAAAGTATGAGCCAGAACAAGGGGGAGCCACTTGAAAGATTTCAGGGCACTTGAGCTATGGGAGAAGGAGGCAGCAACTGTGAGTCACAGTTCTGAGATAATTCTGAGTCTCTCTTTCTCTCACTCTTTTTTTTTATAATACTTTTTTCCCAATTACATGTCAAGACAATTTTTAGCATTCATTTTTACAAGATTTTGAGTTCCAAATTTTTCTCTCTCCCTCTTCTCCCCTATTCCAAAAATGGTAGGCAATTTGACATAGGTTATACATGTGCTATTGTGTGAAACATATTTCCATATTAGTCACAGTTGTGAAAGAAGAAACAGATCAAAAGAAAAAAAACACAAAAAAAGAATAAAATAAGTAAAAAATGTGCTTCCATCTGCATTCAGAATCCATCAGTTCTCTATCTGGATGTGGATAGCATTTTCCTTCTTGAGTCATTTATACTTGTCTTCAATCATTATGTTTCTGAGAAGTGTTGAATGATTCTTAGTCGATTGTCACACAATGTTGCTGATAGTGTGTGCAATGTTTTCCTGGTTCTGCTCGTTTCACTTTGCATCAGTTCATACAAGTCTTTCCAGGTTTTTCTGAAACCTGCCTGTTCATCATTTCTTATTGCACAATAGTATTCCATTACATTCATATACCACATCTTGTTTAGCCATTCCCCAGTTGATGGGCATCCCTTCAATTTCCAATATTTTGCCACTATGAAAAGGGCTGCTATAAATATTTTTGCACATGCAGGTCACCTTCCCTTTTTTTTTAATGATATCTTTGCAATACAGACCTGGTAGTGGTATTGCTGGCTCAAATGCTATGCACAGTTTGTTTGTCCTTTGGGCATAGTTCCAGCTCTCTAGAGTGGTAGATAAAAACAATGAGAGCCAGAACCTCTGGACTAGCATTTGCAGCACTAAATACTTCGGGAAGAAGGAGAGCTAGAAAGCTCAGCAAAACCTCTCTGAAGCAAGATCAAGTGGTTGCCAGCATCACAGATTCCAAAGGGGCTTTACCCCTCATGGTTCTCTTCCTCCATGACTCTTATGCTAATATCTATTCCTTTGTGTCAGGCTATGCTCTAAGCTACTTGAGGTCTTGGGTAAAGAGAACACTGAATGGTTTGGCCAGTGATTATTCTGAGCCACAAGGTCCACCACATCAATATCCTTGATGATAACTTCTAAGCCCTTTCCTAGTCCCTTTGGTATGCTTATACCTGCGACCCTGACTCATGTACTAGCTTCCTCCTTTTTCTTTCAATGTATGTTTCAAAATTTCTTGCTCAAATAGTCCTTTGACTGCAATGGAGCTGGACTTCCATTGATTTAGTAATTTCAAGAGTAAGAATATTCTTTCCTAAAGTATAGTTTAGAGGGCTTAGCTGCTAGTGACCTCTTCTTATGTCTTCTGCTCTATCATCATTATATGGTACCTCCTAGACAAACATTTATTAACACCATGATATATATATATTATATATAATATATATTATATATAATATAATACACACACACATATATACACATGTATATGTATATGTATGTGTATATGTATGTGTGTGTATGTGTATATGTATATGTATATGTATATGTATATGTATATGTATATGTATATGTATGTATATGTATATGTATATGTATATGTATATGTATATGTATATATGGCACCTTAAAGAAAGAGCTTAGAATTTATGTCATATCAGGGTCACTTGAAGGAACTAGGATATTTTTGAGAGAAGAAGATGCAAGAATACAGGAAGAAGAAGATGAGTGTCTTAACTCACTCCCAATAGAAACAATTGAGGTAATTAGGACAGTAAGTAGTGGTAGAAATTGAGTGAAATACACTAACTTCATCTTGTCACTCAATTCTGGAGCTAGCTTAGTTCCCTTTCTGTTCAATTAGAGGTCTAGTCCAAATTCTACCTCGTGAGAAAACTTTATTTAATTATGGGAATTGGGAGAAAACCTCATCGTATTGCCTGAACCTAGCCCTTATGGCTGGGAAGCTGGGCCCTCTCTTCTTGCTACTTAGAGACCCTTAACTAAGGATCTAGGTTTTGCTGACTAGAAACTCAAGCAGATCTAAAGAGTGATGCAAGGAGGTTTCTGCCAGTTGTATACCTCGAGCAACCCATATGTCTTATCTGAAAACTGACCCTGTACTGATCAATCACTTCTAATTTCCATGTTCCTTTTATTGTTTACAGACTCTTGAGGGGAATAGGAGCCCTCTTTTTCTGATTTTAGAGAACTGTACCTGTTCATGCTCCCCCTCCCAACTTGGAAAGTCCCTAATTTTTTCATCCAATTAGAAATCTGATTCTCTAATGTTGTATTGTTTCTTTTAAATTAATTGGCCTTATTTGATTAATTGGTTTCAATGTAAAACAATCTGCCTCCTCCTGTATTCAGGGTCCAGGCCTAAGCTGAGAAGATCTGGTCCTGGTTTATTGGGCAATTGCCATGTATTGCTAATAAATTGATATGCTTAGAAAATTTAACCTTTGTTCTCTCAGTCATTTCATCTTTCACCTGCTACAGAGGGACATCATAGCTGTCTACAAGTATTTGAGGGGCCATCCTGCAGTTGTAATCAGGCTTGTGCTGTTTGGTCCGGGGTGGGGGGTGGGAGACGGGGAGAAGGTAGGACCAGAAAAAGTGAGTGAATGCTGCAAGGAGACCAATCTAGATCTGAAGTCCAGAAAAGCTTCCTAATGATTAGAGCTCTTTGGAAGTGGGAGGGGCTGCATCCAGAGGCTGTGGGTTCCTCTTTCCTGGTCTTTAAGCAGGAGCTGGACAGCTCCTTGTTGGAGTTATAATAGATTCCATTCAGTTGGACCAGATGGCTGTTACAATCCCTTCCAACTCTCAAATACTATGATTCTATGTTTTATTGAGGGGATCTCTGTATGGACCACTCCTGGGCTACCTAGTGTCTCCCCCAGACATAAGTTCAACTGGGCCACAATTTAGGTCAGCCTTTTGAGAAATAACCTAGTCTTACAGCTCTCCTCATTGCTCTCCCTACTCTCTTTATTATATTCTGTGTCAGGGATACAAGCAACCAAGCCTACCTGAGACAAACATCCATGACTGTACCCAGATGTGATGATAACCACACAGGGAAGGAGATCAAAGCCTACCGTCATGGTTCCACCACTGCAGTACCCTCCCAACTCTATGTCTGCGCTCACTAACTGCTCTCATACCAAAACCTGATCTTACCACCATCCCCGACTCTCCTCTGGTGCTCTAGAACCCACAACACTCAGGCCTGTTTCACATCCACCACTTTTTGTCCCCATACTAGCAATTTACCTATTTACTCACTATCTCTGGATACTGCCTCCTGTCCTACCTCAGGCTCCATCCTCAGACTCATCTTTGGTGGCTGAGAGCTGTGGAAGGAATCTTCCCACACATGGGGGTGGGGTGTAACACCTGGACCTCCTTCACCTTCCCAGGCCTGTAGCATCCCAGGTTCCTGGCAGACTCTGTGCTGGGTGCTGTCAAAATACAAGAGATATAAAATCCAGTCCCTGCCCCTGAGGGGCCTACAAGCCTACTTGGAGAGAGAGGTCATGCATACGAAAACATAAATAACAGGGCAAATGTAGTAGAGGAATTTGGTCTGTGAGACCTAAATGTTAGTATTTGTTCTCTTTTGCTGCCATAGAAATGAGGGGTGGGGATGATTACACAAGGAAAGGCAAAGGAGCTTCATAACAGATGAACTCATTATCCTGGCTTTGAGCACTCAATAAATGCTCCTGACCAATTGACAGAACTGGAAATGGAAAGGATCTCTTTGGCTGCATTTTAATAATGGTAAGTTTTTTCTGAATTTCTCTGTGCCTAAAGAAAGCAGATCCCCTCCTCTTCTCTGAATTTCCATCATCATCATCATCACTAACGCATAGTATTTACTACACTTTACAATTAATATCTCATTTGATCTTCATAACAACCTTGGTAGGTAGAGGCTATTATCGTACCCATTTTACAGCTGAAGAAACCGAAGCAAACAGTTGTCCATGGTCGCACAGCTAGTAAGTGTGTGAGGCTGGATTTGGATTCAGGTCTTTCTGACTCCAGGTCCAGGGCTCTATCAACTGCACCACCTCACTGCCCCAGCAACTTGACACCTTTCTTACTTGACCTTCCACATCCTACCTTATACTAGGTTTTTGTGGATGCGCCTTACCTATCTAGCTCTTTCAGGGCAGGGACTGTGGATTATTCTTAGTCTTCTCTATGTATCCAAAAGGGTGTTTCACATGCTGTGGATTCAAATGAAGGAATGAATAACTCAGTGAGTGAAATATTGGTTTTAGTATAGAACTCATTTTAAAAAGGGCCCAATTTCTATATCAGGACCTATTTCCCCATTACTGTGGGGTAGCCAGTGATCAAGTTAAGCAATTTGTTCTACTACAAGAAGCCACAGACACAGCGAATTCTACCTTACAAATATAGTTTTGGGCATGCTCTCACAAAGGTGGAGAAATTTCTCAATGCAGGTGAAATTGCATTTGAAGAGGCAGCTAGGTTGCTCAGTGAATAGAGTGGTAGGCCTGGAGTCAGGAAGACCTGAGTTCAAATCTGGCCTTAGACACTCACTAGCTGCATGATCCTGGGCAAGTCACTTAACCTCTGTTTGCCTTAATCCTCTAGAGAAGGAAATGGCAAACCATTCCAGTGTCTTTGCCAAGAAAACTTCATGGACGTGGACTCATGAAGAGTCAGACACAACTGAACAACAGCAAATGAACTTTGAAATGGGGTACTCCCAAATTGGAAGGAGTAAAATCCATCCCTCTCTCAGGAGCTATATCCCAGGATTCAGTCACTCTGAGGTCCACGCTTTCATTCATGTGGATTTTTCAGTGACATTCTATCTGCATTGCCAGAGCATCTTACTCTCAGTGGTATCGCAGATTAACAGAATACTGAAGACCTGAATCTAATATTTATTAGCTATATGACTTCGGGCAAGTAATCACCTTTTTAGCCTCATTTTCCCATCTTTAAAATGGAGGTAATAATACTTAGACTACTTTGCAGGATTTTGGTAACATCAGCCCCTTGTAAGACTGAAAATGAAGGATAATCCCTCATTATGTAGGAACGTGAGTAACTGAAAAAATGCATTTGTTATATGCTTATATGCTGAACACAAACTATGTATAATGAATGCAAAATATATGCTGTCTATGCACATATGTGTACATATAAAATAAAAATTCAAATGCTATATGTGTTGTGAAGACAGTAGTGGCCTGGGAGGTCACAATACTGATGAGCGTGCAGTCCACTGATATTGTCTTTCCAGAGACAATGGTGGTGTTGTGATGACCATGGTTCTTGGAATAAAAGGTAGAAGAGCTGGGTATGCCAGGGTGTGTTGGGGAAGGGGAAGGGGAAGAATGAGATAAGATCTCAGGGAGTGGAGAGCTGAGTGCCTTAACTCCTCCCACACATGGTCTCTGTCCAGTTTGGAAGGTGAAGTAACAGTGGCTTTAGGTACTCATGCTAAATACCTCCCAGCTCTTATTATTGTTTACTCATAGGAAATCCCCTCAGGACCTACTTCTTTTTGTTTCAACACACAGAATTCTAACAAGCTTGATTATCTGGTTTCCCCAGAGGGTTCAGCAAATTAGAAAGGAGCTTGCCCTACTAGAGTCCAGCCAAAAGCATCTGCTGACAGGTAAAGTAAGGAAGGAGTCAGGGTACTGTAAAAAGGGAACCTCAAGCAACCAAGAAATTCACAGCTATTTAGTGCAGGGGCCAGCAGTCCTGCATACTTCACGAGGATATCCCTTCATGATGACTGCATATTAATCAGGCTTGAAATTCCAAGGAACAGATGAATTCTCACTCTCACTTGATCTGATGACAGGGTTAATTGAATAATGTGCAATCTGGATACAGATATACCTGAGGGCTATGAAGAGACATGCATGTCCTGGCATATTCCATTGTCACCTATGGAGTCCCTATTTTTGTCTGGCCCCAGAAAAATGAGGTGCCAGGAAGCCTGTAGATGATAGAAACTTAGGTAAACAAATGGAATAAGGATCTCTTACAAATACACCAATCTTGAGGGGATCAGGAGTTGGCGAAATTCCCTTGGTATCAGGGCAGCATCCCTAAATTTTCATCTGGCACTCTAGCTATCTGTATATCTGTGTCTCCTCCTTGTCTGGGCCTGGTATAACTAGCTTGTTCTATTCTACCTTTGACTGATGATGTACATATGTAACACAAGCTTAGGATTCACTCTCCCAAATCTCTATTTGCCCTGATGGTCTGGGTCCAAGAAGGGTGGGTATTACATTTCCCCTCAGGGTCTAAAGGCATCAGTGAGGGTCTGGGGGAATACCTTTTCTAATTCTATATTCCTCATAATTATCAATTAATCAGACTTAATTAGTTTTTAGAAAGGAATGTTTTACAGAGGAAGTATAGTAATAACAGCTGGTAGAAAACCTCTGCCCCTCCAAAGTCTGTGAGATACTCTCCCATTATTACACAGAGAGGCCAGGGGAGAGTGGGCTCAAGCTTAGAAAGCACATGTGGCAAAGGGGGAAGGTAATATACAGATCCCTTAATTTTTTTTTTAAAACATTGGTTTTCAAGATGTTTTTCTTAGGTATAGCATAGCTTTTCTTCTGGGGTACTCATAAATGAAGGGTTCTTCACCTTTTTTGCATCATGGACCCCTTGATATGAATCTTGGTGAAAACTTTGGACCCTTTCTCAGAAAAAAATGTTTTTAATTGCACCAAATAAAATACCTAGAATCACAATGATGTCGAAATGCAGTCATAACGAATGTTTTTAAGTTCATAGATCCCAGCTTAAGACCTCCTGTTGTAGAGCCCTGAATCTGCCTCTAGTCACTGCATTTACTCTGTCTTTGGTTCCTGGTACAAATGCTGCAATTAGATGCTGCTGAGAAGCCAATGAAACATCTAAATGCCTCCAGATCTTTCCAAGCTCATAAGATCTGCCTCTGACCAGGAGCAGGACAAAGTGGGAAAAGACTAAGACCGAGGCTGAAGTCTCTGCTCCTCTCCTCCCCTGGCCCTTACCTTCCTTTGGCTTGACTAGAAGACCTCTACCCTAAGCTGCTAGAGCATCTAGCTGCTAGATGCTCAGATCCCTGGTACCAGTTCGGAGCTTTATACATGCTCCATTGGGCATGACCAAATCCCTCAATCGATCCAGGCCCACTTCCTATCTGGTTCCATTTCACTTCAATGTCTTCCAAGGATTTCTACATCGATCAAAGCCTTTTTTGTGTTTAGTCTAAAGCCTGTGATTGACTGATTCAATAGAGGTGCTATTAACTTGGTTAAGGTCATCAGAACTATGTGGGCTGGTGTAATTAATTGATTCAATTGACTCTCAACACTTATAGATAGGAACAAGCTTTCCATGTACAATGTCTTAAAAAAATTCCTACCTCTATTCCAGTTAATGTAAAATACCCAATTAACAGAACAACTTCCAACAAATAGGAGAATAGAATCAAAAATATGCTGAAGACACTGGTAGAATCGTTAGTTTTGGTACATCCTAGGGATAATTCCCACCAGGAAAAAGAGTTCAAAGCTATTGTCTAGTTCACTTATGTCTTTGGTCATGTTTTTGTTTTATTTATATATATATATATATATATATATATATATGTATATAGATATAGATATAGATATAGATATAGATATATAGATATAGATATATAGATATATAGATTTATATATAATTAATTTAATTTTTATTTTATTAATTTTATTTTAGTTTTTGTTATTTGCTAGAAGAACGGTCCTATGTTGTCAGGTAGGTGGCAATATTATCCAAAGGAGAAGGGAATGCTCTAGGCTAGCTAGACCAGGCAAGGAAGAGGGTGGAGCGGGACATGCAGATAGTGACACTTATGATGACTGATGAATGTCCATGATTGCAGCTCTTGACACCCAAGGAATTCTAGCATCACCTCCCTTTAGCCTTATCTTTTCTTCTCAAAGTGCACTGATAAGTGGCTCCTATTCATCTTGTCTACCTCAGCATAAAACTGTAAAACCCCTAATACCTGAAAGGTTAGTCAGTGGTCATTTTATTTTCCGGATAGAAAAGACTTCCTGAAAGCAGCTATTTATATATGTGCACCTTCATTTCCCTGGAGCCAGATAAATATAGGAAGCCTGCAGATGGCAGTAGGATGGACCAGAATATACGTGTTTCTATGTATGTCTACCTGTTGTTACATGTAATATGCATATCCACATGTTAAATGTTTTCCCAGTAAATCCATATGGTATATGTATGTCCACATGTTACATGTTATTCAATAAGTCCTGCGGCTAGCTCAGCTACCTGAGGCTCTGTCCCAGTTCTTCAAAATTCCCAACCTCATACTCTGATCAACCAGTAAAGGTGAATATGTTTCATTTTTATGTTTAATGCTAAAAGTTTAGTATGTTTCATTTATTTCTGTTTAAGAATGCAGGAATGTGTATGATTCAGTATAAGAATATTTTCATCTAATATCTCAAATCAAACCTCAAATCAAAACTGAAAGTTTTGACAATTTCTTATGTTCTTTCCACACTTTCCATGTGCTTTACTTTGAGAAATACATCAGTGGGCTACTTAGATTTTTTAAAAATGATACATTAAAGTTTGATTTATTTTGTCATAAATTGATTCAGAGTAAGATGCCTTTAAACAAAAAATTGTCCTCGTGCTTTTGAAATAGAATTCAGTGCCCACACATTTCTCTAACCCCCGACAGATTAGGTCAATTGGACTTTCCATTTCAATTCTCTACTTTTAGTTTATTAACATCATTGTAATGCCCCAATTTTTCTGAGCCTGCCTCAGTCTACATTACTCCTATTAGACACATACTAGCTAGATCTAGAAGATTGGCACTGAACAGAAGGAACTAGCAGTGTATGGGAGACAAATGAAAGATTGGACTGCATGGTTTATTGTTTGTGATGTTAGTGTGTCTTGCCAGGTATAGTGTCTATTTCTGAGAAGTAACTGGTCTACACGCCATGTGAGCTAGTTACCGGAATTGCCTTTGGCTGTGAATAATACTACCTATAGTCATCACAACAGCAACAACAATGGAGGAATAATGGCTCACAAAGTGCTTTCCTCATAGTAAACCCATGAGGGCAGGGCCTGTTATATTTTCGGTTTTGTGTCCATTGTACTAACAGAGAGCCTTGCAAAAAAGTGGACTTTTGAACAGAGAACTGGGATGGTTAGAGCTGTGCCTTGAACTCTCCCTGCCTTTAATTGGGGGAAAGGCAATGGGGAGCCACTGAAGATTATTTTGAGCTGGGGGACAACTTGATTAAAGTGGTGATTTTAGGAAAATAGGCTGTGATGAGTGGTATTGGAGTGGAGAGAAGATGGAGGTGAGAGATGGTTAATGTTTAATAAAGTAGTGTGGTCTGGCAGAGGAGCCCCATGTGGTCTGGCTACTGAGCATAAGCATTAGTTTTCACCTTCTTTGTGGCTGACTTGCTGATTATAGTACTCAAATCGATAGAGATACATATACCAGCTCTCTAGCCTCTGGGGACAAGAAAATAGCCTCAGTTAACAATTGTGTACTAGATACAATAGCTGAAAATAATAGCAAATTTCTTATTTACTAATATTATTTTCTCAGAAACTGCTTGCACAACCTCCTTCATCCCCAGACATCCTGGGATGAGAACTAGAATTCCTAGCATTGGATGAGACTGTATATCATGTGTTCTTCTGGTCAATCTCACTCCTGCGCCCAGAAGGTATCTTCTCTCAACAACCCTAAACAGTATGGAAACTAAAGGTGCTACTTATATAAATGAGAGTCTTTATGCTAAGCAGAGAGGCAGAGTACCATAGTGGATGGAGATCAGGCCTTGAGGCTGCTACATGATGCCTGTTTGACCCTGGACAAGTCACATAACCTCTTACTGTTCTAGGCAACTCTCTTAAAATTCTAAGTTGTATAGAAGGTGCTGCCTGAATTAGTAGAGGAAGTTGCCTTACTTGGGAGTTCACTATACAATGGAACTACTGGTCTAGTTCTTATCCCTTTGTTAATCTTACTGAGAAAGATGCTATCAGTAATTCCTGCAACATTTGTCCAGCTAACAAATAAATAATAATTTATTTATTGGTAAGTTAATAAGATCAATTTATTAATTTACTAATGTGTATAGAATATTGTGCTGGGTCTTGGGGGGGGTGGCAATGCACATTTTAGATAAGACACAGTCCCTACCCTCAAGGATTTTACCTTCAATGATTACCTGTTAGCTGTGTGGAGGAATGAATGCACTCAGCCTAAGGCCCAGATTTAACCAGGCCACTTCACTGCTCAGAAGCCTTCAGTTGGTTCCCTATTTCTTCTAGGATAAATACAGACTCCACAGTCTGCCATTTAAGGGTCTTCACAATCTATCTCCAATCGACCTTTTCCAGACCTATTTCATAATACTTCTCTTGATACAGTCTATGTTCCTGCCTAATTGGACTTTCTGTTTCTCTAGCTCTACAGTCTTTCTCATTCCTCCATTTAAACAGTGCTGGAATCTCTCCCTTTTCATCCCTTCTTCTCAGAATCCTCAACTTCCTTCCAGAGTTAGGTTTGGTGTCACCTGCTAAGTGAAGACTTTCTCAATCCAAATCCTCCCCCTCCCCCCATCTCACATTCTCCTTGAATTTCATTGGCCTCTCCTTCTAATTTCCAAATATCTCCTTATTGGCATACATACTACCATCTCCTAGGAAAATGTAAGGGGCAGGGATAGTCAGCACCAAGCATGGTGCCTGGACATTTAACATTTAAGAAATGTTAATTGAATGAATTGACCAGAATCTGATACCACTACACAACTAGTCACTTATGCTTTCTGCATCTCAGTTTCTTCACATAGAAAATGGAGATAAAAATATTAGCAGAGTGTGCAGAGCCAAGATGGTGGAGTAAGCAGTAAATTGCTGTAACTCTCCCATATTCACCTCCAGACAACCATAAAATAGTACCCCAAAACAAATACTGGAACAGCAGAACCAGAAAAAAGATGGGGTGAAACAATCTTTGAGCCCCCAAAAGTTGTAAAATTTACAAGAAGAGTCTGTCTTACTCAGGTAAAAAGGGGAGCACAGTCCAGGACAGGAAACATCCCAGCAAGCCAGCAGCAAGTTCCACCTCAGCATACCAGTGGGAGATCCTGAACCCCAGTGTGGTAGAGCAGGTAAATGCCAACACTAGGGCCCTTGTGCTTCAGCATAGCCAAGAGAACTGACAGAATCTAGCTCCTAGAACCACCACATACTTCAGTGTAATCCCAGGCAAATAGGTAGACACCAACCCAAAGACGCCTAAGCAAACAGGCAGCTGCCAGCTCCAGGCCCCTGTCATGGCGCTTCCATGTAGCCCGAGGGCAAACAGGTAATTTCCAGTGGTCAGAACTCCATGTGTTTCAGTATAGCCCTGGGGAAATGCAGAAAACACCCCACTGGCCTCAGCACACCCCAGACACCACCACTAGGACCCCTGTTCAGCACCAGGTAAACAGCCAGGGCCTGCAACCCCTGGCACAAGAAGCCTGAGACAGTGCCCCTTCCATCCTGGGAGCAGAGCTCAAATGTAAAAGGAAGGAAAAAGTCCAACAGAAAGATGAGCAAACAGTAACAACAAAAAAAAATTAATCTGACCATACAAAGTTATTACGGTGACAGGGAAGATCAAGACATAAACTCAGAAGAAGACAACAGTGTCCAAATACCTATGGGCAAAACCCCAAAGAAAAATGGGAAGTGGTCACAAGTTCAGAAAGAACTCATGGAAGAGCTCAAAAAAGGAATTTAAAAATCATATAAAAGAGGTAGAAGAACAATTGGGAAAAGAAATGAGAATGATGCAAGAGAATTATAAAAAAAAAAGAGTCAACAGCTTGGGGAAAAAAAACCCAACAACTGCTTTTAAGAAAGTAGAATTGGTCAAATGAAAAAAGAAGTACAAAAGCTAACTGAAGAAAACAATTCCTTAAAAATTAGAATTGGGTGAGTAGAAGCTATGAGACATCAAGAATCAATCAAACAAATTCAAAATAATGAAAAAATAGAAGAAAATATAAAATACCTCATGGGAAAAACAATTGACCTGGAAAACACATCCAGGAGAGACAATACCAAAATCATTGGACTACCTGAAAACCATAATCAAAAGGAAAACCTGGACAGCATCTTTCAGGAAATTATCAAGGAAAACTGCCCTGGTGTCCTGGAAGCAGAGGGCAAAATAAGCATCGAAAGAATCCACCTATCATCTCAGGAAAGAAATCCCAAAATAAAAACTCCAAGGAACACTGTAGCCAAATTTCAGAACTATTAGGTCAAGGAAAAAATACTGCCAAGTGGCCAGAAGAAATAATTCAAATATTATTGAGCCACAATCAGGATTACACAGGACTTAGCAGCTGTAACATTAAAAGATTGGAGGTCATGAAACATGATGTAACAGAAGGCAAAGAAGCTAGGACTACAACCAAGAATCACTTACTCAGCAAAATTAAGCATAATACATCAAGGGAAAAAATGGGCATTCAATGAAAAAGAAGGATTTCAAGCTTTCATAAGAAGATGGGAATTAAACCAAAAATTTGATCTCCAATATGAAGACCTAAGAGAAGCCAAAAAAAAGTTAAAAGGGAAAAGAAAACATAAGGGATTCAATAGAGCTAAACTATTTACATCCCTACAATGGAAGGTACTTATAATTCTTAAAAACTGTATCACTAATAGTATGGCTAGAAGGAATATATATAGACAGAAGGTACAGGTATAAGGTGAATTTGAGGGAATGACAAAAAAATTAAGGGATGAGAAAGAGGAGTACCTTGGGTGCAGAAAGAAGGGAGAGGTAGAATGGGGCAAATTATTTCACATGAAGAGGTGCAAAAGACCTATTACAGTGGAGGGGAAGATGGGAGGGTGAGTGGTGGGCATCGCTTGAACCTTACTCTCATCAGTATTGGCTCAAAGAGGGAGTACTATACACAATCAGTTGAGTATACCCAACAGGGAAGTAGGAGGGAAGGAGATTAAGTAAAGGGGGGAGGAGAGTAATTGACAGAAGGGAAGGCAGATTGGGGGAGGTGATAGACAGAAGCAAAACACTGTCAAGGAGGGAAAAGGTGAAAGGAGAGAGAGGACAAACAGAAGGAAGAATAGGATAGAGAAAAATATACAGTAATCATAATTGTGAATGTGAATGGGATGAACTCTCCCATAAAATGGAAGCAGGTAGCAAAGAGGATCAAAAACCAGAATCTTACAATACGTTGTTTAGAAGAAACATACTTGAAGCAGAGAGACACACACAGAATAAAGATATGGGGCTAGAGTAGAATCTATTATGATTCGGTTGAAGTAAAAAAAAAAAGCAGAGGTAGCAATCCTGTTCTCAGACAAAGTAAAAATAAAACTAAAGTAATTAAAAAGAGATAAAGAAGGAAACTATATCTTCCTAAAAGGTACCATAGACAGTGAAGCAATATCAATCCTAAACATATATGAACCAACTCAAAAGGTATCACATCCAAATTCTTAAAGGAGAAGTTAAATGAGTTACAGGTATTATGAAATGTAAAATGTATAATTTTGATTATATTAAAATAAAAAGCTTTTGTACAAACAAAATGAATGTAACCAAGATCAAAAGGAAAGCAGAAAGCTGGGAAACAATTTTCGCAGCAAGTGTCCCTGATAAAGGCCTAATTTTTCAAATATATAGAGAACTGAGACAAATTTATAAGAATGCAAGGCATTACCCAATTGATAAATAGTCAAATGATATGAACAGGCAGTTTTCAGATGAAGAAATCAAAGCTATCTATAGGCATATGAAAAAACTGCTTTTAGTCTTTTGATTAGAGAAATGCAAATTAAAACAATTCTAAGGTGCCACCTCACCCCATCAGATCGGCTAATGTGACGAAAAAGGAAAATGATAAATGTCAGATAAGGGGTGGAAAAATTGGGACACGGATTCATTGTTGGTAGAGTTGTGAACTGATCCAAACATTTTGGAGAGCAATTTGGAGCTATGCCCAAAGGGCTATAAAACTGTGCGTACCATTTGAGCCAGCAATACCACTACTAGGTCTGTATTGCAAAGAGATCATAAAAAAGGGAAAGGGACCTACATGCGCAAAAATATTTATAGCAGTCCTTTTCATGGTGGCAAAATATTGGAAATAGAGGGGATGCCCATCAATTGGGGAATAGCTGAACAAGCTGTGACAGATGAATGTAATGGAATAACTACTGTGCAATAAGAAATGATGAATAAGCCGATTTCAGAAAAACCTGTTAAAACTGTTATGAACTGATGCAAAGTGAAATAAGCAGAACCAGGAAAACATTGTATACAATATTAGCAACACTGTGTGATGATCAACTATGAATGACTCACCTCTTCTCAACAACGTAATGCTCTAAGACAAGTGCAAAGGACTCACAAAGGAAAATGCTATCCACATCCAGATAAAAAACTGTAGATTGAAGCACACTTTTTTCACTTACTTTATTTTCATGGTTTTTTTCTTTTGATCTGTTTCTTCTTTCACAGCTGCGACTAATATGGAAATATATTTTACATAGCACATGTACAACCTGTATCAAATTGCCTACCATTTTCAGAAGAGGGAAGGGGAGGGAAGGAGGAAGAAAAATTTAGAATTCAAAATATTATTAAAATGAAAGCTAAAAATTGTCTTGATGTATAATTGGGAAAAATACTTTTAAAAATAAAATGAAATGAAATAACTGCAGACAACAACAACAACAACAAAATACTACCAGAGGCAGTGTAGTATAATGAAAGGAGCAATGGTTTGAGATGTATGTGAGACCTATATTCAAAGCCTGTCTGAGACATTTAATGGTTATGTGACAGAGCCAAGTAACTTCAGTTTTTTGAATCTCATTTGTCTCATCTCTAAAATGAGTTAAAAATATCTCTTATTGTTGGGAAGCTCAAATGAGATCATGTGGGATAACAATAAAATTGTCAATTATTATTACTTGCAGTACCTACCTCACTGGTTTCCTGTGAGGTAGGTGATTTGTAAGCTTTAAAGAGCTACAAAAATCTGATATTATTACAGGAAAAAGTACATTTGAAGTCCTTTACAACCTGGCTCCAACCCAACTTTCCAGCTTTATAACTATTACTCCCCAATTGGAACCCCCTTATTCAGCCAGACTTTTATCTCTACTATCTCATGAACATAACCTGCTCTTTCCTACCTCTGAAACTTGGTTTCTTGTTATAATGCCTCCCATCTAACTCACCCTTCCAGGTCTATATCAACCCTATTTCCTTCAATGAAGCCTTCTGTAATCATTCCAGCTTATGCTGACAAAAACTCTCTCTAGTATATAATATCTAACCTGGGCATGCATTTACATGGAATCATAGAATTGAGAGGGACCAAATAAGTCATCTATTACCATTGTCCACCCAATACCAAATCACACCTATCAAATTGGCTAACATGACATAACAGGAAAATGATAAATATTGGCGATGAGGGAAAATCGCAACACTAATGCATTGTTGGTGGAGTTGTAAACTGATCCAACCATTCTAGAGAGCAATTTGGAACCCTGCCCAAATAGCTATAAAATTATGTATACTCTTTGATCAAGAAATACCTCTATGGGGATCCCAAAGAGATCATAAAAAGGGGAAAAGAACCTACATGTACAAAAATATTTATGGCAGTTCTTTTTGTGGCGGCAAAGATTTGGAAATTGAGGGGATGCCTGTCAATTGGGCAATGGCTGAACAAGTTGTAGTTTATGAATGTAATGAAATACTTTTGTTCTTAAGAAATGATGAGCAGGCAAATTTCAGAAAAATCTAGAAAGACTACATGAACTGATGCTGAGAAGAACCAGGAGAACATTGTACATGGGAGCAACTGTGCGATGATCAACTTTGATAGACTTAGCTCTTCTCAGCAATGCAATGATCTAACAATTCCAAAAGACTCATGATGGAAAATGCTATCCAAATCCAGAGAAAGAACTACGAAGTCTGAATGCAGATCGAAGCATACTATTTTTTCTTTTTTTCTCCTTTCTCATGTTTATTCCTTTTGTTTTGATTCTTCTTTCACAACAGAACTAATGTGGAAATATGTTTAATATGATTGTACATGTATAGCCTATGTCAGATTGTGCGCCGTCTTGGGGAGGGAGGAGGGAAGGGAAGGGGGAAATTTTAGAACTCAAAATCTTATAAAAGTAAATGTTGAAAACTACAAACAAATAAATAAATAAATAAAAGAGAGAGGAGGCCAAAAAAAATATCCACACAAAGCAGAGATTAATAATAAAAACTCACAGTTATAAATTCCTGTAAGCTCTGCAGTGTGTGTGGTTTGTTTGTTTTTTTAATATCTCTGCCAAACACTCCCAGTAATGACAATTATTACTCACATGGCAGACCATTCCATTTTTGGACAATCCTAATTGTTTTCACTATATTGTTACTATTTAATACTTTGCTTAGTGAAATTAGATTATAAATGCCTTGAAGACAGGTAGCCACTCTATAAATGCTCAATCAACTGAAATAACACTTGTAAAGCACTTAGCCCAATGGCCAGCACATGGTAAGTACCATTTAAATGTTAGCTATTTTTTTTTATTGTTGTCGTGGTTGAATGAATTAAACAAGACCAATAAACCGAGGAATCCACGAGCAGCAATTGATTGTGAGGAAATCCACAGATTGTAGAAACCAATCCCTATCCTTTATTACCAGTAGAATATCTATGTGAGATTGTGAAAGGTAAGGATCAAGCTAGTTGCAGGCAGAAGACACATGAATATGGAGACCTGAAGACTTAGTTAAGTGAAGTAGGTCTGAGTCTCCCTGGCACCTGGATTGTCTAGAATGAGAACTACTTAATTGAATTATAGATTTAGCACTGAAAGGGATCTTAGGTGCCATCTAACCCAATACTCTCATTTAATAGTAAAGAAACTGAGGCTTTGAGTCATTTAACATAACTTCCCCAAGGTCACAGAGTTGCTATATGGATGTAGTTACTTTTGCCATTATGGATTGGTTGATCAACCCAATCCCCAAGGAAGAAAGTTGAACCTTAGCTAGATTTCAGAAATATACATGGGGTTATCTTTTCTCCTGGTAAGTAACAGAAGTGGGATTTGAAACCAGGTCCCCATTCTCAGTTGACAACATTCTTTGCACTGTACACCTCTGCATCCTCACTTGGCTTTCCAACTCACGGGGGTTGTTCAAGGACTTGACTTTAGAGACTCCAGCAATAAGTAACTGCCTAAGAGCTGAGCTAGTGCCCTGAAAGGTGACCAGTATGGGTTTTTCATGAATAAAAGAGCTGCCTCTTAACCAGGGTAATGCAATGACTGACTTTCTCCTACCTGTGTTATAAACAAGCCAATAAAAAGCCACATTATCACAAATTAAGTCAGTTATGATGTTTTTTAGTCTCATTCACACTGCCCCAACCCAAGTGCAACCCAGCACCATCTCTGCAGAGGCTTTGAGTTTCATAAGGACCAGTGATAGTGGTACTAGTTTTGCTTGTATTTTAGGAATTATATAGCTTTCCCACATTGCCCGGAATATTTTCTTACCTGGGAGCAAGTATGAAGCTTGAGGAATTCCTCTGGTGAGTGGTTCCTGCATTCCATTTTCACTGATTTCACTGCTTGCACTAAACAGGATGCTTGTTTTTTCTTGGCAATGGCCAGAGTCTTGAGCCATTTTAGAAAGGTCTTCTTCAAAGAGTTCCAGCAGTTGAGTCTTCAACTGATTTTCTGATCTTTGAGCAGCAAAGAACTTGGGCTTCTTGGAAAGAGAGATGAGAGGGTACTTCTGGCTCAGACTAGCAAGAATGTCCAGGGTGTACCCTGAAATCTGATAAGCCAAGTCTTTGAGCACACTTGATCCGTAACAACTCACATTCCAATAGCAGATGAGATTACAAAATGCTTTCCTTACAAAAGTCCTATGAAGTAGTAGGCAGCACAGAGAATCTTCACTATTATTCTACAGACAAGGAAACTGAGGCTGAGGCAGTGAAAAAATTGACTTGTCTAGGGTAAAAGAACTGGTAGGTTTTGGAGCAAGGATTTGAACTCAGGTCTCCCCTGACTTCAAGGCCACAAGCCTCCTTTCCATGGTGTGGGTGTTATGGGCCAGAACACTCTGAAGAGGACCTGCAAGCAGCTTGAGTTAACTTTATCCCACAATCTGCCCTCCCCCTACCATACACCAATACCAGGTGTAGGCCCTGGAAGAACCACCCTACTTATTGAATAGAGTATTCTCAAACCAAATGGAACTTCACTTTGAATGAATGAATGAATGAAAAACCATTGATTAAGTGCTCACTGGGCTAAGCATCAAAGACAAAAATCTAAAAATTTAAGAAGTCCAGATAAAAATCTAAAAATCTAAGATGTCTATAGTCTCAAAGTACTCACTAGAATGTTCAGTTTTGAGCCATCTTAATCCATCTATCTATCTATCCATCTATCTATCTATCCATCTATCTATCTATCTATCTATCTATCTATCTATCTATCTATCTATCTATCTATCTATCTATCTATCTATCTATCTATCTATCTATCTATCTATCTATCTATCTATCTATCTATCTATCTATCTATATGTTTTTCCCACTTAATAATATTTTTTCCAATTATATGTAAAGGTAGTTTTCAGCATTCACTTTTATAAAATTCTGAGTTCCAAATTTTTTTTCTCCCTCCCTCCCCTTCCCCACCTCTCAAGACAGCAACAGTCTGATATAGGTTATACACATACAATCATATTAAACATATTTCCACATTAGTCATGTTGTGAAAGAAGAATCAGAACAAATGGAAAAACCACAAGAAAGAAAAAAACAAATGAACAAACAAAAAGAGAAAATAGTATGCTTTAATCTGTATTCAGACTCCATCATTCTTTCTCTGGATGTGAATAAAATTTTCCATCATGAGTCTTTTGGAATCTTTAAATTGCTGTATTGCTGAGAAGAGCTAAGTCTATCAAAGTTGATCATTGCACAATGTTGCTGTTCCTGTGTACAACGTTCTCCTGGTTCTGTTGAGCCACTTTTAACAGAGAGAACTTTCTTTAGGGCAGCTTTGGACTAGGGGAGGACCCAAGGGTGGTTTGCAGAATAGTCATACTCTATATCAGCAGACTCTATATCAGACTCTATATATTATCAGCACCTGATAAGGGGAATACTCCTAGTGGGACAAATGGTCACAGAGTAGATGCTCCCTTGAAACTTGCCACCAGGAAGGACAGACTGTCTGTTATAGATAGACTTCAAGGCTAAGCAAAGCTGCTCCTCTCCAAAATTCAGGAGGGGGCACCATTGTACATATATATCTTTGCCTTACTCCTGGGTGAGGCTGAACAAGATATAATTTATTTGGAGCACCTGGATGGTGGCTTTGGACACCTTCCAGGGCCCTAGGGAATTATTTGTTGGCAACTTTGGGGATTTCCTATGGATCTATCTATCACACAAAGGGAATGTGCAATTAATCTTCGATGGAAAGATATATGTAACAGTATTCAGGGAAATGAATAATAATAATAATAATAATAATAATAATAATAATAATAATAACTTTTGATGTGCATGGTGAACTGTGTGGTTGCATAGCACTTTCCTATATATCATAAATTGGATATGGTAGGTAATAGTATCCCCACTGTACAGAGGAAGAAACTGAGGTTCAATTCATGTGCAAATCACTTGCGAAATTGAAATTATCCTTGTGCTGGAATGATCTCTTCACACAAGGGTTGTTCACATCTGTATATTGTGCATTTGTCCATAGGTATTTTTAGCATTAGACTAGTGAAGTGTCTATGGTGTCATTGTATCAGTGAAGTCTGGCAGTCAACAAGCATTTATTAAGCACCTACTATGTACACCACTACCTACTTTGTGCCAGGTACTATGCTAGGTGCTGCAACATGGAAATAACACATTCAGTTTCTCTAACTCTACCAATCAAGTCAATAAAATTTATTAAGTACTTGTCATATTCAAGGCCATATTAAACATAATGACTTCTGTGAGAGAAGTGGCATCAAAGCCCTAGGATCAGAGAAGCACTTGGATAGCCTAGGACTAATTACATGACAATATTGGAGCCATAAAAAGAAACAGAGGAAGGCTGCCAGCACCTTGGGTGGGTTCTTTAGGGGATTTGTGGGAGATTGTGGAGAATAGGTTGAGATAATGACCTCTGAAGAGAAGGAATGGATGGTATGTGATCTGCAGTGGAGACAGAGGAATGTGGGAGAAAGAACACAGTTTCTAGAATCAGAAAGGTTCTGGATTCATATCTCTGATGCTTACTACCTGTGTCCCCTTGGGCAAGTCACTTGATTTCATTCTGCCCTCTGTAAAATGATAAATTTGAATAAATGGCTTTAGATCTAAGATCCTAAGACCAATAAGATTTACACATCCATCAATGTATTAAATCTGGGTAAAGCATTATCCTAAGTGCTATGGAGAATGTTTAAAAACTTCAAGACATAAGCTTTGCCTTCAAAGACCTTACAATCCAGTTGGGGAGACAAGACAAGTATGTGAAAAATTGAAAAAATAATAATTTAAGAGCTAGTTAATGGTTCAACACAATCAGAACTTGTAACAGAATAAAAGTTGTATGTGGTTAATCCTCATATAAATACAGACAATGAGTACTCTAGGACTTTAGAAGATGAAGAGATCACTGCAATGCTTTTTGCCAGAGGAGTAGAAATTTGAGCTGGATGGATCTTGAAGGCTGGGTAACATTTTTATATATGGAAAAAAAAGAATAGAGTATTTTTAGTTCGGGACAATGGCAAAAATGCAGAAATGGGAAAATGTAAGACATGTTTGAAGGAAGTCAAGTAGACTGGTTTGACTGCATTAGAAGGTTTCAAAAGGTGAGCCCTCTGTAAATCTAAGATCTGATGACACAATCCCTCTCCTTTTTTCCTTGCAGAAGAAATTTAATCCAGATGCAAAGTAAGTGACAATTTCCCCATGCTCAAATCAAGGGATCTGGATCTCTCTGCCCTCCATACCTTGCAAATAAAAGCAATTGCCTAGGCAGAAGCAATAAAATTTCGGGGACAAGATACAGATTCCTTGATAGAGGAGTAGGCTTAGAAGTAATTGAGAAAGAATGGCTACCATCCTGCATTTGTAAATCCAACCCTGAACATTATTGGGACTAAGCCCACCATCTTGTTTATTCAGACTGGTTGGTTACAAATGAGGAATTAGAGAGAGCACTGGACACAGAATCAAAAGACCTCCATGTTATGACCAATTCTGCCTTTTATTAACTCTGTGACCTTGGAAAAGTTGCTTCCCACTCTGTGATCCTATTGATTCATATTTCATGGAAGAAGAAGAAAGAAGAAGAAGAAGAAGAAGAAGAAGAAGAAGAAGAAGAAGAAGAAGAAGAAGAAGAAGAAGAAGAAGAAGAAGAAGAAGAAGTTGTTGAACTAGGTTCCTATGACCTATGGATGCTGTGTGTGTGTGTATGTGTATATACACTCTGTGGAGTTATTATAAGGGCCTTACAAAAACACATCTGAATGAGTAGATAATAATACTATTATCATGTATATGAGGGTGTGGTCCATGAAATTTTTTCTATTAAAAAGGGATTGAGAGCCAAAGATCTCTCAAGACCTTTCTAATCCTAATATACTATGATTTTGAGGTTCATAGAGACATGGAGCTGTATGAAAGCTAACATGTATTATAAGATCATAATTCTAGAGCTGAAAGAGACTGTCCAGTGCTCTCACTTTACAGAGGAGGAAACTGTGGTGGTAATGGATAAAGTATGAGTTCAAATTCTAACTCTGGAACTTACTACCTGTATATGACTAGTCAAGTCACTGAACTCCTCTGGGTCTCTGTTTCCTCATCTATGAAATAAAGGGACTGGATAAGATAGACTCAGAGGTCCTTTCCAGATCCAAAGCTATGATCTTGTGATTTGCCCAGGGTCATACAGATAGAGACAGAGGGGACCCAGGTCCCTTGATTCAAATCCAGTGTTCTTTGTGCTGTGTTATGCTTTGTAATGTACTAGAGATACAGTGATATGACACTCATTCTTAGAGTGTCTGAGGATCAGATGAAAACATATGGAAAATAATTTGTCTTAGAGTGCTATAAAAATGTGGGTTATTTTTATTATTATTGTTATTATCATTGTTATCTCCTTTTCTTATCTTTTTGGATGGAGTTCAGATGGAAATGGCCCAAGGATTGCTATCTTGCTACTACTCTTATGTACTCAGTGTCCTACACACTACTGAGCAGGTGGATAAAATTATTATTGGTGTGATGGAGGACTGGTATGTGCCTAGAGCACCTCTAATGCTAACCCCCATTTGGAAGAGACTGGGGAGCACACTTTGAGAAGAATCATGATGACATGTAATGGAAGTGCCTTGGAGAGACTTTGAATCATGTATTCAGACTTCGTAACTGGTTACAATCTGCTAACCACATGATGAATGATACGCTCTTTGCCTGCATAGCCCTAACTGGAGGGTGCCCAAGACATGTCTTACCAGAGACTCAGCCCTTTTCTTCTGCTACTTGATGGGTGATCTCTGCACCTGGTCTGACGTCTTTGTTGACAGTGTTTAGTAAGAAGCAATGCTGGAAGGGAAGAGGGGATGGACCTCTTTCTCCAAGGCCAATATGTGGCCACATGAAAATGGATCTCAGTTCCTTCCCTCACCCTTCTTTGTTCTTTTGTTTTGGGTAAAGGAGATTAATCTAAAGGCTCTGAATTAATAAGATTCAAAAGGTTAGGAGAATCCAGAAATCCAACATGACAGTCCAGAAGTTGTAGTCCATGCTAGGCTTTGCTACCAGCCCAGGACTGATGTCCCAAGGTCCTACCAGACCCAGGCCAGTGTAACTGAGGCAAGAGCTCATCCAGGAGGAGTGATGGTACACATGTGCAGTCCCTGCTACTAGCGAAGGTTGAGGCTAGAGGATCACATGAATGATGAAGTTCTGAAGTGCAGGCGACCAAGATGACTACTAAGTCTGACAACAACATGGTGAGCTTCTGAGAGTGGGGCCACCAGGTTACTTAAGGAAGGACAAACAAGCACATGTCTGGAAAAATGGAGCAGACTAAAGCTTCCGTGCTGATCAGCAGTGAGATCAAGCCCTGGATGGCTGCTGTGTACTCTCATCCTAGGCAAGATGGGGAAACCCAGGCTCAAAAAGAAAAAAAACGAGAACTCATCTAGTAGGTATGTAGCATCTGGGCAGGAGCTTGGTGGCACAGGGAATAATGTGCCCCAAAGGAGCAGGGAGAAAATATTTCTACTTTTGGTCTTTTTATATCTTCAAACCACGTTTTTGTTGTTGAGTTGTTTCAGTAGTGTCCACCTTTCTGTGATTCTATTTTGGGGGTTTCTTGGCAAAGATACTGGAGTGGTTTGCCATTTCCTTCTCAGCTCATCTTACAAATGAGGAAAGTGAGGCAAACAAGGTTAAGTGACCTGTCCAGGGTCACATAAGCTAGTAAGTGTCTGAGGCCAGATTTAAACTCATGTAGACGAGCCTTTCAGATTCCAAGCCCAGTGCTCTATGCACTTTGCCACCTAGCTGCCCATTTGAAATACATATCCCTTTGTAAAAGCTAATTGATATTAAGTGTTTGAATAGAACTGGAGCACTGGTCACCAGGGAGCTAACAGTGGTGGGAAGCCACCTAGAATGTGGGCTTGGACAATGGTGCTAGGGAAGACGTGCCCAAATCCCTCAAGGTGCGCCCTGGAACCCTGACAGGGTGATATGCCTGGCCTTACTCTAGGAGACTGAGCCAGAGCATTGTTGCTACATGAGTATTTAGTATCCCTTAGTGAAATGCTGTGTTTAATGTTTTTAGGATGGCTACTTCAGTCACTGACTTTCTTTATTACTTCTGCCAAAAAAATTTTCAGAAAGGAGCCCCAGGGGTTGTGTGACAGATTCTAGTTGTTCAAGTCAGTACTGGTATGTGGTTACACAGAGAAAGAACAAGGAAAGCTCGAGGGAAAACCTTCTTTCCAAGAGGAATTCGTTCCATAAGACTACAAATATCTTACTTCTACGGCAGTGTAGGGTGACGGAAAATTCTGGCCTCAGAGGAAGAAAACCTGAAAAGGGAAAGGAAGAGAAGGAGGAGAAGGGAATAAGTATTTTTAGAGTGCCTACTACGTGCTAGGCACTGTGCTAAGTGCTTTTGTTTTTACAAATATAGTCTCATTTGATTCTCTCAACCCCTCTGCAAGGTAGGTACTTATTATTATCCTCATTTTACAGTTGAGGAAATTGAGGCAGGGTCACACAATCAGTAAGTGTCTGAGGCCAGGTTTGAACTCTGGCCTCCCTGACTCCAAGCCCTGCATCACCGGCTACCCTGTAACATCATCACAATGCAATGTCAAGTCCTGGGCACTGATAACGATCAAAACACTTATTGGAAGTCTGAGGTGATCGTATTCTCTTTCCTCTTCCTCCTCCACCCTACACCATGGACAGAGGCTGTGCTAAAACTGCATTTTATTCTGGTCCTCCTGACCTCCCTTCCCCTATTCCCTTCTAATTAGTATATTGAGTTTATAAGCAGCCAATTTAAAGTGGCAATAGCACGCATTAAGATTGTCAAGAGGAGCCTAGGAGTCATGTACAAGCCATTCCAAAGATTAAAGAAGCATAATTTATAAATTGTATCCTATATTAACCAAAAATCACATACTGGTAATGTGTGCTGAGTCAACAGAAGCCATCTAAGTTCCGCTGTCAGGGGCTTTTGGTCCTATAATATCTAAATCTCAGCCATTTGCAGTCATTTCACCCAGGTCCCCAAATGGTGCTGATAATTTTGAGATGATGCGGACATGTTAACTTTTGTTAACTTTGTAAAGTTTTGCTGACAGCTCTGAAATGATAGTTAATGAACTAACCCCATAGTGGCCCAGATAAGACTCAGTCTGTTCTAGAAAACACTATAAAAATGGGACATCAAACTCCTGTCCCTTGAGCCCTCTTCTATCTCCAGGGTCCCTGCTGCCGAGTGCTGCAACTCCAATCCGTGATTATGGGATTGATTATCTGTGCCTGCTCATCCTCTTCCCTATCACTGCCTGCCTACCTCCACCTCCCCATTCCCATCCCCATCTCCACACTGTCGGCCTCTGGACACTTTTCACCACTTGTCTCTGCTTTCTATGCTGTTTGTGTCCATGCCTTCTATACTTTATTAAGGGATGATTACAGTCCCATTTCCCACTGCCATCATGGTCCTTCACGCTGAGTACCAAAGAACCAGGTGTGCCTTTCCCCATTTCATGATTTCATACATTCATTCTCAATTCAGAGTTTCTTCTTGCCTTACTTAGCTGCTGACTCATATCATCTCGGGATTGGAGGAGACCTTGGAGGCCATCTGGTCTGCCCCATACCTCCCTCTCCACACCTCTATTTGCTTACAATTAGGTATGTGACCATAGGCAAGACATTTACTTCATATCTCTAGCCTCAGTTTCCTCATCTGTGAAACAGGAAAAAAGAAAACCATCCTTACTTGTCCCTTAAAGCAATTGAGAGGAAATCCCTTGGTAATGGATAAATCAATACAGAAAGGTGAACATAGGTTCTATAGAAATGTTGCAAGTGACACTCTTATTTGAGGACTTCTAAACCCCATGTCCACTGAGGCTAGCCCATGCTTAGCTAGTGATATTGCTTTTAAATCTTTTTTATTTTTTTAAGGCAATTGGACTTAAGTGACTTGCCCAGGGTCACACAGCTAGTAAGTGTCAAGTGTTTGGTCTGAGGCCGCTTTTGAACTCAGGTCCTCCTGACTTCAGGGCCGGTGCTCTATCCACTGGGCCACCTAGCTGCCCCAATCTTTTTTATTTTTGAAATCACTTTGAAGCAATCTCTTCTAATCCTTTCACATGGCTTTGACCCTGGAAGGAAGCTCAGTGGAGGCAAAGGGAGCTAAGCTGAGGAGGAAGACAACGTAATAGGCACATTAAAAAAAAATCATTCTCAATATATAACTGTAAGGATTTTTCTCTGGATAGGCTACAGCATGAAATAGTGGGTGCTGTCATCCAGATTTCATATCCTCTTTGTGCATAAGCTAGAAGGAGATCCATAAATTCATAGAACGTTAAAACAGGAAGGGATCTTAGAGATTATTTAGTTCAACCCATTGTTTTATGATTGAGGAAACCAAGGCCCAGAAAAGGGAAAGGCCTGTCCCCTTTCTGGGTGACTTAAGGTCACCCCAAAGAACCTATAGTTACACCCCAGTTTAATTAGGGCCTCAAGTTGTATTTGGTAACCTTTTACCAAGCAAAGAAAATTCTTTCATTCATTAATTTATGCACCAAATATTTATTGAATGCCTGCTACATGCAAGAAATGTCTGGATGTTGTTGATGCTGACATTGTGATATCATGAAGAATGATTGAGAGGTAGTGGTAGAGTATGAAAATGCTAGTTATTAGTTTTGTTATCATATAAATGCCAGTAAGGATTCCAGACTTGGAATTAGGAGTCACCAGGGCTCATATCCCACTTCTGATATTTACTACCTAAGTGACAGAATGACTGGAATCTGAGACCAAGCTGCATTAAGTGACCAGTGCATGCTTTTTTAATCCACAAAGGAAATAGAGATGGTAAGATAAATTTTTTTGTTTTGAAGTAGAAAAAAATTGGATCAATTGGTAGACTTTTCCCTTCTGTTGTTAACCCCACACACTGACCCTTAGCTTCATCATCTGCAAAAAAGGAGATAATTCAAAGGGTTGTTGTGGAGATTAAATGACATGATACATTTTGTTGTTGTTCAGTCATTTTTCAGTCATGTCCAACTCTTTGTGACTCTATTTGGGATTTTCTTGACAAAGATACTGGAGTCGTTTGCCTTTTCCTTCTTTAGCTCATCTTACAGATGAGGAAACTGAGGCAAACAGGGTGAAGTGACCTGCCCCAGGTCACATAGCTAGTGAGTATCTGAGGGTATATTTTAACTCAGGAAGATGAGTCTTTCTGACTCCAGGCCCAGCACTCTGCATCTCACCACCTCGCTGACCAATGTATGTCTTGTAAACTTTAAAGCACTATGAAAATGCTAGCTATTATCATTGTTATCATATAAATGCCAGATATTATGACAGCAATGACATAATGTCAAGTCTTAGACACTGATGCTCAAATAATCATGAGTCAGTAAGACTAAACAGGACCTCAGAGATCATCCAGTCAAACCCCTTCATTTTACAGATGAGGAAACTGAGAGGTGACATAGGTAGCAAATGGCAGAGATGGGATTTGAATTCAGGGCCTTTGGCTGTTAGTATACAAGCTCCTCCAGCTCTTCTCTCTTCTTCAAGCCCTTCCCTCAGTCTGTGCCTGGGATAGGGACTGCTCTTGGGAAACTTTGATTCCTGACTGGTGCTTCTTCATAACTCTTCTTACCCATTCCCCAGATAGACATGAGGGATAGTTCCTCAAGAGATTTATTAGACTAACATCATTAGACAGGGCTCAAAGTGTGAATTAAACAAAACTAAGTATCAGTGTTATTTTATGTTCTTGGAAGGATGGTATGATGTAATAGAAAAAACACTTGATTTGCCATCTACAGAGACCTGAGTTCTAGTCCTGAGACCCTATCCTCACTTTCTTCCCTTTACTAACTATATGACTTTGGGAGAAAAGGATTCATTCCTTTATACTTCTGCTCTCCATCTATAAATAGGATACTAATGCCCACCTGGCCTACTCCACAGAATTGCTGTGAAGATCCAAAGAGAAAATTTATATAAAGTATTAGATAAATATTATTATTCCCCCATCCCTGTATCAAAAGCCTGTATCAAATTAACACCAAGCAACTGATGATTTTGAATGACTTTAAATGTGGTCCTGGCTCAAGGATTTCCATCTCAATAAATACCAATACTTGAAGCTAAAGAGATGAAATTTCAAAGTTAGAATGATAAGACTGGTCAGACAATGCTAATAGTTGTAATGCTATTAAGTGACTTGCCCAGGGTCACATGGCCAGTATGTGTAACATCTGGAATCTGAACTCAGGTCTTCCTGACTCCTAGGTTGGCTCTCTGATCATGATTTCATGCCGCCTCTCTATAGGAGCTAGTTACAAGGGCAACTGGTGACTTAGGAAATGGTGTGTGTGGGGGGATACTTCTCATCTCTCCCACTCTACGAACTTCTCCCAGGCCCAGTCTTGCCTAGTCTCACCGTTCTACTTCCCATGTGTAGACCTCCCCAGCACACTATAAGCCTGTGGTGTCCTGAGGCCTTGATCACTCATCTATGGGAAAGTATCCCAGATTCTCCCCTACCTCTTGGCCAATTCTAATGTAACATTAGTGCTGTTTGACCTGAGACACTAATATCACTAGTTATGGCTCTGGATAAGAGTCTTCCTAGATCCCTGAAATCACAACCTACAAAGAGAGGGTTGTTTGCTCTATCTACCCATTAGGTCCTGGTCATATAGCCACAGATATAGAGAAACCAAACATCGGCTAAACATATTTTGAAAACTTTATTATCTTGGCCAAAACTGGGGTGCCTGACCAGGTGAGGAGTGCTATAAGATTGTCAGGGAGTGCACTGCACTGAAACCATCTCTTTGTCATACTGAACCCAAAGAGAAAATGAAGAGAATTTGCCGTGTGTGTCTGTATGTATGTAAGTATGTGTGTGTGTGTATTTACATATGTATATACGCATGCACCTATACACATTTGCATGTATATGCATATATGCACCTACATGTATGTGTCTATATATTTATGTGTATACACGCAAAACCTCTTTACAGCCTTTGTAACATCTGCTGGCAATTGTTAGCAGCCTCTATGAAAATAAAATCTAATGAAGTATAAATTCCAAAATACCAAACAAGAAACAAATTGCAAAACACATTTAAATACATAGCTGTACTTTCCTCTTTCCTGGCACCATGGAAGTTCATGCCACAAAGGGAAGCATGAATGAATTTTCTGCAGCACGTGAAGAGAGAGAGAGAGAGGCTCCAATTCAGGGAAGGGCCTGAGAGTGGGCCTGAGTCTCCTCAGAGTTTGCTAGCACTTTTTGTCCTGTAGCATAGTGAGCAGAAAGGTGCATAATGAGCTCCAGGTATCTCCACAGTACTCTTGTGCCATCTTCTTCTGGTTGATCACTTCAACGTCCTCCACACACTTCTCAGTAGTCGCTTGCTGACTAATTGGCTGGATAGTCAGAGCAGCTGGTCTGACAGTGGAAGCTGATATTTGGGGATCCTTTCTCCCCGTCTTGTCCTGGCTCCTGTTCTTAATGGTGGAGTCCACCATTTTGAGATGGGCTTCTTTGGCACCTTTCTTGCACACTCGGGACTTGAGGACACTCTTTGGGTCCGCACAAAGATTCTTTTGTCTCCGTAGGGCACGGCCAATCTGTTTCCAGTAGGCCTTTTCATTGCCTGCAAAATGGGGGCAGGAAGAAGGATTTCCTGCAAAGGTACACTCAAATTGGGTTTCCTGTCCTTTACATTGAACTTTCAAGGTGACATTCTCCTTCTCAGTCACTGCCCAAGTACAGGGGACATTCTCTTGAGTGGCAAACCTGCCCCGAGGGAGGTTTTTTCCTCCCTTAGCTTTCTGGCCTCTCTCATTCTTGTCAGGAGAGCCAAGCTGTTTCCCTTCTCCTTTACCATCTCTCCCGTTTTTTCTTTTCTTTTGTTTTTCACAGTTCACTGAGAGCAGCTGTGAGACCAGGAGCAGGATGGAGAACAGGGCAATACACTTTATCTTCATGCTTCCGACTTGGATGTGAAACCTGTTTTACAAAGTCAGATTAGTCAGAGGGCCCTTTCCTCTCAGAAGCTCCTCCTTCCTCTTTGTCCCACCGCCACTGATGATGACTTTCTCAGTAACATACCACCTGAATGGCCCACATACGGAGTAACATGCAGGGTGAGGATCTCTGGCTCCTGGCATTATGAGAGTCACAGCATCTCATGCTGGAGGAGCCACCCTCTCTATACTGGGGACCTTTACCAGTCCAATACACTTAAAAATTTTTTTTAAATTTTGTTTTCAGCCAAAGACAAGGTTTATTAGAACATCAGTCATATTGCCCAGACTCTTAAGGAATCTAAGCATTTGTATCACTAACGCAAATGGGCCAGATCTTAAGAATCTGAGCAGTGGCTAGGTTTTAAGAATCTGAGCACCTTAATGGAGACAAGGTGGACCTTATATACAGAAAGACTGTGGGTGGGCTCTCCAATACACTTTTTAAAAAAATGCTTTTGCAAATGCTTCTCCCCAGACCTTTGCTTAAAGCTGGGTAAGTAGCAGAATCCTAGGTTCACAGATTTTGAGTGGGGAGGAAGTTTAGAAATTTTAGTCCAATTCTCTAATTTTACAGATGAGGAAACAAAGGCTCAGAGAAAGGTGATGACTTGGTCAAGATTACACAAGTATTAAAAAACAGAGGCAGCACCTGATTCCAGATCTTCTTATTCAAAATACATAGGTAGCTCTTTTCATAATGCCACCCCTTTATTTTGGTTAATTTATTAATTCCTTACTTCACTGCTGTTTGTAGCAAATGTGAGGAAGCAAATGTGAACTATACATGAAAATAAGGGATTTTCTCCCATGGAGACATGGTCTAGTTAGGGCTATGCCACTAATAAACTTTGTGATCTTGGCTAAATTACTTGCCCTCTCTGGTCCTCAGTTTCATCATTTGTAAACTGAGGAAGTTAAGCTAGATGATCTCTAAACCCAGGCCAACCTCAATATTCTGTTCATCTCTACAGGTAAAGAACTCCAAATCTATGAGCACTATTTATAGAGAAAGGGAGTAATTTACACAATTTTCAGAATTTTGCAAAAAAAAAAGAGAGAGAAAAGAAAGAAAGGAAGGAAGGGAGGAAGGACAGAGGAAAGAAGGAAGGAAGGAAAGAAATAGAAAGTAGGAAGGAAAAAAGGAAGGAAAGGAAGGAAAGAAAAGGAGAGAGATAAAAGGAAAAAAGGAAGAAGGAAAGGGAAGAAGGAAGGAAGGAAGGAAAGTGAGGGCAAATTGGACACTTCAAGCATTATTCATCTTTAAACATGACAAAGCCTTAGAAGTTCCCTAGGCTTTTTAGCCAAAACCACTCAAAAAGTTATAGGAAACAATCCCAGAATCATAAACTGTTAGATTTAGAAGTGATCTTAGGCATCACTGGGTCTGATTCCCTCTCTTTACAGAGCTGGAGACCAAGACTTAGCAAGGTGAAGTGCCTTGTCCATGGTCACCCAGTAAGTGGCACATGGATGGGACACAAACCCAGAAAAGGAGATTTCAAACTTACTGCTCTTTTACTTGGGGAGACAGTTCTGGCTTTGGTCACATGGTCCCAGCCTCCCACTGAAAGCAGAATAGAAGTAGAAAATTGAAAGTCACTTACCTTACCTAGCTCAGACTCTAGTGCAATTCAGGTCTGCTCTGTACTCTTTCAGAAGACCTATACGCCACTGGTAAGCCAGTGTGTTACTTATACAGCCAGGGGCACTCCCACAGCCCAATCACAAGCTCTTATAACATGATACTGCAGAAAAAAAAATACCATTGGGACTTTATTAATTTCTTCTCTTGCCCACGCCCACTTGAGAGGGTGCCAGCCCCGGGTTGTAACGTGTAAAAGCCCATCGCCTGCCTGCTTGCCATAGAGTGACAGAGGTGTGGCTGCCCAAATGAGATATTGCATTAGCCAAGTCCTTCAATTTTCAACCTCTGGGAAGACTGGCATTCAGTTAATGAGCTGTTCTCTGAAAGGTTCTTGTTGGCTATGTGTACCTCTGCTGAGCTATCTCTGGGGCTGCTGTGGTGTCATCCCCATCCAAGCACCAGGCTCAATAGCAAAGAAACTTATTTTTTTTGTCTTAGTTTTTTTGTGGTGTGTATAATGTACTAGGATACCTTTGCACATCGTGCACACAGATTCCAAATCTTGAGGATTGTGGAATATTAGAATTAGAAAGGACCTTGGAGATCAACTTCTTCTTTTTACAGAAAAGAAAACTGAGGCCCAGAGAGGGGAAGTGATTTGCCCCAAGTCACACACCGCATGAGAGTATTTAAATAAGAGGGAAAAGACTCTCTACTCAGCTTCTTGCCCTTTGTTGGTGGTGACCAGTGTTTCAGCTGGAGTCTAAGGGTCTGCCTCTCTCTTCCCTATTTATTTATATTGGAATAGAATGTAAGCTTCTGGAGAGCAGGGACTGTTTCATTTTTGTATCCCAAATAACCAACTTAATGCCTTGCACGTTTTTCTTTTTAGACCAGTCCTGTGATTTCATTGATATACTGAATCCCCTGCGAGGAAACTTCCTTTTCCAAAGGCAACCTACACTACAAGATAGAAGTTTAGAGAGTTTCCTGGGACATTGAAAGAGAGGTTAAGTGATTTTGTCCAGGGTCACACAAACAATAGGTAATATAGGTGGGACTTGAAACCGGGTCTTCTTAGCTCGAAGGTTTTCTCTCTACCCACTACTTCACCTTAGACATAGCAGGTACTCAGTGCGGCATGCCCACATTAAAGAAGGCGCTATGCTCTATGAACTAAACAGAATTACAGTAGCTCAAAGGAAATGTGAGATGTGCAAATTTTGAGAAATCTCTACTCCAAATGTTCATATGGACTATTTGAGCCCAACCTATGGTAGAGCCTTGTGAGTTGCATTGGTCTGATCAGCCACAGTTGCACACACTGTGTATCTTGACCTCAACATAATGATGTCATTTTGATCCTCTTCGAGCACGAAGGACAACAACCATCAGTGGGTGCTTTTAACTCAAATTTTCTCTCTTGAATATCTCCACCTCCATTTTGAGAAGCAAATTTTAAAGAAACTGTTTTCTCCATGTAATATCCTATCCAGCCCAATATTCTTTTTTTACACTTTGAAATAGAAATAGTGATTGCAGGCAGAACCTCATTAATACTTTAAGAGAGAGCAGGTTCTGAGCTAAGAGAGAGTACTTTTCTTAGTCAATGCTTTTTTGCATAAAACATAATTTCCTTTACCCAGATAAGTAAGAAAAGAGGTTAATCCATTATAGATGTGCTTTTTTTCTTGAACATCCCAAGAACAACTCATATGAAAAATGCTTCTTACTCAGTGTTAAATATGACTGTTTTTATGATTCTATACTAGACTGTGGCCAGATGGATTTTTCCAGGTTTTTTTAGGTGGATATGTTCACTTGGAGGAATGGGCTTGACGTAGTTACCTGGCAAAGAAGGACACCTCCAGGAATAATCCAGGCAATACCACCATGCCCTGGCAAAAAAAGAGATGTATGTGTGTGTGTGGAGGGGGGGGGAAAGCTAGGTAATTACTACCCTTCTAACTTTATAGTTTTGTTACTCCAAACCTACTGCAGATACAATTCTTTCTGTAAATTGTTTTTATCATTAACTTTCAAATTTTTTTATTCTGAAACGTGAAAAAGATGGACATTTCCGTATACAAAATAGAACAGAAAAAGAGTATTATGTATGAAGCCACAAATCTCTACAAGGTACAGTTTACTTTAAAAAAAACCCAAATAAGTAAATTCAAGATGTTACTTTCAAATCTGTTCTGATAGTACTTCTTTCTGAACTTCTTTCTGCTCTCTTCTGTGCATTTTAAAAAATGCTTCATAGGCCTTTTCTCTTTTCCTTTTTTTCTTTCCTTTTCTCTTCTTTTCAGCAACATTCTTATTAGCTTCCCTGTTTCCTGCCCTTTCCACCTGGTTAAAGAAAAAAAAGAAAGAGAAAAAAAATTCTTGTAACCATAAGTATAGTTAAGGAAAACAAACATATATATTGGCCATGACTGAAAATGTATTTCTCATCCTGCAAATTGAGTTCATCTCTTTCCTGTCAAGGGGAGAGTAACATGGTACATTATCAGGTGTCTGGAGTTCTCAGTCGGTTGCTCTTTCAAAGCCATTTTTCTTTGCAATGTTATTGTGACTGTATAAATTGTTCTCCCCATTTCTCCTTCCCTCATTCTGTATAGTTCATTTAAGTCTTCCCAGGTTTCTATGAAACTGTCCTTTTCATGATTTCTCTAAGTAAAATCGCACTTAAAGAACATGTACGTCTGCCATAATTTGTTTAGCTATTCCTTAGCTTGGTAGCACAGTGGATAGAGTGACAAGCCTGGAATCAGGAAGACTTATATTCCTGAGTTTAAATCTGCCCTCAGACACTTACTAGCTGTATGACCCTGGACAAGTCACTTAACCTTGTTTATCTCAGTTTCTTCATCTGTAAAACAAACTGGAGAAAGAAATGGCTAACTATTCCAGTATCTTTGCCAAGAAAAACCCCATATGGGGTCATGAAGAGTTGGACATGACTGAAAACGACTGAACAACAAATTCCCCAATTGATGGATACTCCATTACCTTCCAGTTCTTCACTAAAACAACAACAAAAAAGCTACTATAAATATTTTTGTACACTTGGGTTCTTTTCTTCTTTGGGATTAGGTCAAGTAGCAGTTAAAATTTTCATGGCCACTATTGATTCACAGTGAGGGCTAAAGCAGGGCACTCAGTGGTCTGTCCCAAATTGCTAGAGCCTTCGGCTCTTGGAGAGCAAAGATGTATCACATATATCCCTCTCTCCCTTACAGGGTCCAACACATAGTGCACACTCAGTTAATATTTGTTCAGTGAATGTATCCACTCCAGAAAGTATAAAATATAAGAAAGTCTATTAAACCATGAAAAATAATGAAGGCCAATTGACCCTTCCACTGGGTCAATAACAGTCATACTTCATATATGTAACAGATGTCAGTGTTTCACACAGAAGGTTAAGCCAGCAAATGCTTTGTGCAAAGCATGAATTAATTTTCATGTTCTTTTAGTTATAATTTTAACCCCTTAAATTTCATTCTATACAGAACTGCTGTGTTCAGAATAATAAACATTTATTAAATGCCTATTGTGTGGAATGTCCTGTACTAGGTACCAGGGCATATACAAAATTTAGGCAAGTCAAGGTCATGGAGCTGACAATCTAGAAGGGGAATACTGATGTCCATAATACGTCTTACATTATGTTAGTTAGCAAAACAAAGTGCTATGTGAAGTCCTAAAGAGCAGGTGGTGATCAACCAGTGGTTGGAGAGAAGGGGTATCAAATATCCTGCTAAGAAGACTTTCCCAAAATGTGATCAGTGACAAAAAATGTCCTTCTCAAATGAGTCTGGTAAAAGGAGCCAAACAGGTTGGGAATTAATATTGGAATTCCATTTGAGATAAACATGTCTACCTTTCAGAGATCAAGCCTTCATTCATCAAACTCCCATCTTCTTGCAAAGGCTGTCCAACTGGAGTTCCTCCCTGCTTCCCTTCATGTCTCACACCAGCCTTCCCCTGCCCCCAGAAGGTGCTTTGTAAGACAATTGAGATATTGATCAGGGTGGTCTGGCAAAACAAGAAATTCAACTATAGCCTCAGAAGGAAATCAGATTCCTCCTAAGAGGCAAGATTAAGACAGTACATTAATTGTGCTTATTAATAATGTGCCTTGCATAGAGTAAGTGTTCAATAAATATTTGTTAATTGACTGAATAAACACCAGTGTTGGAGGGTCACAGATTAAGAGCTAGAAGAGAGACCTTTAATGATCATTTGTCCAATCCCCCCTTATTTTACAGATGAGGAAAATGAGGCCCAGATAATTTAAATGACTTGCTGAAGATCACATGACTAGCAAATGGGAGAACTAATATTCCAGCCCAAGACCTCTGGCTCTAAATTCAGTCCACTGTCCACTGCTCTGCAAGACTGTTTGAAAAGTATTTGCTAGTCACCAGCTAAAAGGAAGTAAGTTCAGCCAGCAAGCTTTTTACCATGTCATATAGTCAATTCAATTCAATAAAAACTTATAAGTGTCTACTATGTGCCAGAGAACACAAAAGAAGCAAAAACCATTCCCTGTCCTCAAGGAACTTACATTCTAAAGGGAGAGAGAACATGCAACACATATATACAAAGTAAGCTATACATATAGGATAAATAGGAAAAAATACAGGGAAGGCACAGCAATTAAGAGGGCTTTAGGGGGACTTCCTATAGGAGGCTGGATTTTAGTTGGGACGTAAAGAAGGCCAGGAAGATCAGTAGTCTCATAGAGTAATTTCTGCCTTTTACTATTTTCATTTTTTAAAAAAGAGAAGAAATTATCATTATCATATTACAAAATTATTGAGGGCTTACTATGTGTAAGCTATTTTACTAGGTACAGAAAATGCAAAGAGGTATAACCTATGGGCCCCTCCAAAGACTCAGGGCTCACAAACCTCAAGTATTTAACTCAGTAGAAAACAAAACACAGGATTATAGACTTTTGGGCAAGAGGGAATTTCTAATATACAAGTTGAAATCTTACACGATTCTTTAAGAGATACAACTATAAGAATAATTCTGTTCAACTGCCTTCCAGTTGTTAACTTCAAGACAGCCACACAGAAGGAAAAGCGATGTTGGCTCAGTACAAGTATTTGCCACTGTTCAGATGATGTTCTATCAGGGGTGGGACAAAGAGGGATTCCCCATCAATGTTGAGGTTATCCAGGTGCCCCTGTTTTCAGACGACATTGTGCTAGCACTGCATCAAACCCCAGAACATTACAGCCCCTCCTCAGTGAGATCCCTGAGTACCCCCCAAAAGATTAGCCAAACAATTTATATAAGACAAAAAAAAATGGACAAGAACACACTTATCTCAAACTATGACATGTGATCATTTAGTTAGCTAGTATGCAAATCCAAGACAGGTACTACACACAGAAAAGAGGCTGGTCCATTGAAATATGATGAGGCTGAATTGCATTTGGGGAATTGAATACTGACTTTGATAGTCCCAAGCTGATTTCCAAGACAAACCTCATTTAAAAAAAAAATTTGTCAAATCTTTATTGAGTAAGTGGGGAAGGCTGGCAGGGTCCAGCTTAGTCCTTCTTGGCAGCAGCCTTCTTCATGGCAGCTAGGACGTTGCTGAGCTCCTCTGTCTTCCTCTTGGCCCGGATGTCAGCTCCTGCTCTTTTTCTGATGAACTTAAGGGCTCGCTTATCCTTGGAGACCTTTAACAATTCCATGGCCCTCCTCTCATAAGCGGCAAATCCACACACCTCCCGGATCATATCTCTCACAACCTTGGGTGTTTGGTCAAGCACCCACGGTGACGGCAGTGTTGCGGCTTCGAAATGTTGTTGGTAACTTTGTGGCCCTTGTTGAGGCCTACGGCCATGGGGTATTGGATGGCTATGGCTGCTGTGCTACTGTAGCCTCAATGGCAGCCACAGCAGAAGGAAGGAGAGACCAAACCTCATTTTTTAAAACACAAATATTCTTCTTGGGAAGCTATCTGGCTGTCAATCTTAACAGTCCACAAGCTCCAAAGAACCAAAAATTGTGGGTGGCCTGAAAAGTTGATGAAGAGAAACATGGTGGCCAAGTGTAGACAGATTTCTAAGATTACTTACATGCAAGAAGCAGCTTAAAGGATATCATGAAAGAAATAGGTTTTAAAATATTTAATAAGCATCTACTATATGCCAGGCACTACACTAGGCACCAGCTATGAAAAAGCATTGTGACAAAATAATAATGAAACAGTTCTTACCCTCAAGGAGCTCGTATTCCACTGTATGATTTAAAAAGCAAGTGGGCCAGTCATTTAGCAAGAGTAATAGCTAACAAAAGGCTAGCGCAAGTCCTACTGTAATAGCCATGAAGTGGTTAAAGACCTAAAAGAAGGGAGTTAGAATGCTGAGTAGATCTTTGACGGATCTGTTTAATTTTTTAAAAAGACATGATATTCATGATTTTTAAATGAACATAATTTGTATAGGATGAGAATCTATGAACGGATTGTGATCTATGCATATGGAGGAAATACCCACATTAATGAGATCATGAATTCATTGAAGGAAATACTACTATCTACTTCACAAGGTTGTTCCAAGAAAAATATTTGTTAAACTTTAAAGCATTAGGTAAATACAAGTTATTATCTCATTTGAGTAACAAAATAAAACTGTGGAAGTAAGTAATGTTCCAGATTACTAGCCATTTCCCAGATAGCTGCCCGTATTTCTTTTTCTTTTTTTTTTTTTAGCTGCCTGTATTTCAAGGCCAAGGACATCACAAGTATTACCATGTCTGTTTCACATATGAGGAAACAGACTGGCAAAGGGTGAGGGATTTGCTCAGGGTCAAACAATCAGCATTCCCTGTCCTTATCAAAGTGGCTTAAAAATCATGGAGGTTGAACAAATGATATTAAATGAAATTGAGCTGATATGGAACCAAGGTCTTTTTACCCCAATTTCAGAGCCCTTTCTGTCATAGAATATTTTCTCAATAAATGTTTGTTAAATTTTTTTAAAAGAACGACATTCCATAGCCCAATGTCTTCTATCAACCATGTGCTCCAGAGATAGAAAGTGGGTGTAGGCAACAACATGGTTCAACAGGATCAGATAAAAAATATTGAGTCATAGAATCATGGGTTTAGAGCTGGAAGCAATCTTGGAGGCCAACAAGTCCAACCCCCTTCCTCTACAGATAAGGACACTGAAGCTCAGAGAGGTTGTAACCTGCCCAAGATAGTAAGGAGGGCTTTGAACATGGGTCTTCTTACTCCAAGACCATTACTCTTTTGACTGTCATGTCAAGAACCACATATATTTGCTGATCTCAAAGAACTCTTATTACTATAAGATATTTTGGAATTCAAGATATAAAAATAATTTGAATTGTCATAAAATAAATGACTATGTATCATATGCTATTATTGAGAGAGAGTGTGACATAGTGGATAAAGAGTTGGCCTTGATTGAACTTGGCAAGAATTGAGTTCAAATTCTGCTTCTGACCTATACTGGCCATGTGACCCCTGGGAAAGTCACCTAAAAGTCTCAATATTCTAGAGAACTCTGTAAGTTATAGAGAAGTTGCTGACCTTCATGGATATAGAGAGTCATTCCTCATACCAAGAAGATCATAGGTATAGTTACTATCTCTATTTTATTAATTATTATGACCAATAATAACAACACATTGTGCTTTAAGGTTTACAATGTGCTTTATTCATAATAACCCCATGAGGCAAGTATTATTGTCCTCATTCTGCATTCCAGGAAACCGAATTTCAGAAAGGAGTGATTTGTCTTTGGCAATGTAACATGTCAAAGTCAGAGTTCACACTGAGGTCTCCTTCACACTCCTCCCAAGTACATTGGTATCTCTCTTTTTCTAAGAACCAGTCTAAGGTCACGTGATATGACTATTGCAATATGGCTGTTGACACCATATCCTTGACTCCCACGAACAAAGGAGAATTCAAAAGGATAGGAGGCAAATAATGTAATACAACCATTTTGCTTTGTGCTTTATTCAGATATAGCTGAACATGACACTTGGAAATATTCATTAGAAAGTGCTTTAGACTCTCCCCAAAACTCTTCCAACTCAGCACTGCGGAAGTCTCCAGTGACCTACTAGATAGAGTACAATGATGTCACACCCTCTTGATACTCAGTGAATGGTTTTTGAAGGACTGACCAAAGATAATTCTTTAAGAATTATGTCTTATTGACAGTGTCTTGAGAGTACAAAAACAAACCTATGAACAAATGACCTTGAGCTCTTAGCAGAATCAGAGAAACATCACTGGCCAAAAAACAGCCTGAGGAAGATAGAGACCTGGGGCACTTTATTGGAGATCCAAAGAGGAAAAGCTGTCACTGAATGAAGAGATATATTGGTCAACCAATCAATCAAGGAGAATGCTGGACTAATTATATTAACCTGACCTGGGGAAGGCTAGAAAGGAGAGGTTGGTTTATACATACAAATGACCCACTTTAATATTTCAAGATTTCATGATTTCATCAGTATTCCTTCTACCTCTGCAAAATACAACATTTTTATAACTTAGTAGATGGTTTCATGATTTTCTGTGCCTGCTCCCTCCCCTCCCTCTCCTTATCAATTCATGACCTGGTAACCAACCCTTTGCTGATGAGTCGTTCCGAACCCCCAAGCTAGGGCACCAGGGCAATCCTCTACAGATAGACACAGGGTGTCATTAACCCACACTTAGACCTTTTCAGGTTGTCAGGACCTTCCATGAGATATTGAGTTCCTCATCATAGATGACATTCAAATAAAGGATGGAGGACCATTTGTAGGGGGTATCATTCAAGGTATGCATCCATTGTACATAGGGATGATTATCCCAAATGACTTCAAAGATCTCATCTAGCTTTCTAATTCTATGATTATTCTGGGTGACTCATTCATTTATTTGTTCACTAATTCATTCATTCACTCATTCAAGGTCCCTTGAGGCAGTGTTGTATAGTTATTTTGCACTGGAATTAGAGAGAGTTATGTTCAACCCCACCTCGGGGATTTTCTAGCTATGTGATCCAAGGCAAATCACTTAATTGATCCATAACCACTTCTTAAGTCCTTGCCACGTGCCAAGTACTGCACTGGGCACTTGGGAAACAGATAAAAAGAATGACATAATTCCCACTACCAATGAGCTTACATTCTAATGAGGAAGACAAGTACACACATAAAAATATGCAGCATGAATGTAAATGAAATAAATACAAATCTATAATAAAGTTAAATACAAGGTAGTTTGGGAGGGTGGGTCCTAGCACTTCAGGGAATGAGCTGTGTTTCCAAGGAGGAAAAAGATTCTATGAGGTGGTAGTAAGGAGGGAATGTATTTCAGGAATGTGGTTTGGCCAACGAAAAGACATGGAATGTCATGTGTGAGGAACAGAGGAAAGGTCAGTTTCGCTGAATTGAAGAGTGAGAAAGAAGGAATAATGTTCAATGAAGCTGGAAAGATAGGTTGGGGCCAGAAGAGAGCTTTAAAAGCTAAACAGGAATTTATATTTTATCCTGTAAACAATAGGGAGTCATAACAGTTGGTTGAGCAGGGGAGTAATACAGTCAAATCTGTTCTTTTTTAAAATTAATTTATTTTGATTTATCAACAATCACTTCCATAAGCTTTTGAGTTTTAAATTTTTATTCCCTTCCCTCCCCACCTCCCTCCCCAAAATGGCACCCAATCTGATATAGGCTATACATATGAATTCCTATTAAACACATTTTCAAATTAGTGATGTTGTAAGTAAGAATTAGAACTAATAGGAAGAACTACCAGAAAGAGGAAACAAAATACAACAGAAGAAAAAAATAGCAAATAGTATGCTTCGATCTGCATTCAAACTCCATAGTTCTTTCTCTGGATGTGGATAGCATTTTCCATTATGAGGGCTTTGGAGATGTCTCAGATCCTTGTATTGCTGAGGAGGGTTAAGTCTATCAATATTAGTTATCGCACAACGTGACTGTTACTATGTACAACATTTTCCTAGTTCTGCTCACTTCACTCAGCATCAGACCATACAGGTCTTTCCAGGTTTTTCTGAAGTCCACTTGCTCATCATTTCTTATAGCACAATAGTATTACATTACATTCATATACCGCAACTTACGTGTGTGATTGGAGAGAAGAGGTCAGATGCAAAGGATGTGGAGGCAGAAACAGCAAGATTTGGCAACTAGAAACTTTGAGAAGAGGGAGAGTAAGGATTATGCTGAGATTATGAACCTGGAAGTATGGTGGTACCTTTGACAGAAACAGAGAAGTTTGGAAGAAGAGAGGTTTTTGGTGAAAAGATAATGAATTCAGTTTTCAACATGTTGTGTTTGAAATGCCTCTGTGACAGCCATTTTGAAGCTCTCCTGAACCTCAAGAGAGAAACCGAGGCTGGAAATATAGATCTGTGGGTCATCTGCATAGAGATGATGAAGTTAGCAAGAGAGCAACATAGAGGAAGAAGGGAAGAGGACCTTGAACAGAGCTCAAGTTGGGGGGCATGATGTGGAGAATGAGTCAGCAAAGGGAGTTGGGAAGGTGCGACAGGTAGAAGAAGAAACAGGAGAGAATAGTATCACAAAAACCAAAAGTGGTGGAGGAAAAGGTGGTCAACAACGTCAATTGTAGGACATGGGCTAAAAGGGACGATGATGGGAAAAAGGCCATCAGATTTGGCCATCCAGTAATGGTTGGAACCTTTGGAGAGAACAATTCCAGTGGTTTATGTGCTTGGTTCTTGCCTTCTCCACCCCAGCCCTCCTCCTCTCCCCCATCCCCACATCTTCCCCCTAAGATGCTGAAGAGAAGGTGCCAACCTGCATTAATTGAGGGAGTTTCCTTACTTGAAGAGTTCCCTATATCAGTGAAATCATAGGGCCAGTCCCTATCCTGAATAAAATGCAAATATACACACCCTTTAAAATATGGGAAAGTTAAGCTAGTGTCATCTTTGAATGCAGAGGGCAAAAGAGGGAATCTACCATTCTGTGTCAATTTTTTGTAAGTCCATTTTGATTTCCTTTTGTGCTAAGTGCAGGAGATAGTGAAGGTGCATAGAAAAGTGCCAGATTTGGAGTACAAGGACCTGAGTTCAAATCTTGGCTCTGTTACTTCCAATCTGCTTCTCTTTGGACAAGTCACTTAACCTTTCTTGGCCTAATTTCTTCATCTTTAAATGAAAAGGTTAAATTAGAACAAGGACTCTTAAACTTTTGTGTGTCATGGACCCCTCTGGTAGTCTGGTGAAGCTTCTCAGAATTATGTTTTTAAGTGCATAAAATAAAATACATAGTATTACACTGGAAACCAATTTTATTAAAATAGCTATCTTTTTTTTTTTCAGGGACTTCAGGTTCAGAACCTCTGGTAGGAAACCTCCAAGGTCCCTTATACTCTAAGTCCTTATGGAGAGGCAGTGTGGGCTAGTAGAAAGAGTACAGGACAGGGAGTCAAGACAACTGGATTTTAGTCCTACAGCCATCAGTAATTAATCAAGTGATCTGGAGAGAGCTAGCTGTAAAATTTTTAGTGTGAGTCTCAGAAATCAGCAAATGCTACAAATCAGGGATTGATTTATTGCTTTGTTGACTTTCTATAATTAAGAAAGTGATGGAGAAAATGTTAATAATACAGAATAAATTTTAAATGTGTTGTGTAGTATATTTGCCTCTAGAGAGCAGGTTGTTAAACATTTACCAGTACACAGACGCTTTGAGTAGATCATGCCACTTTTAGGCCCCCAGTCCCTTACATCTCTAACATTCCAAATCAAAAAACTTTTCCATCCTTTCTGAAAAACAAGCGTCCTAATAAATTGAAAGTTTTCATTTTGGTTTTTCCTGAATTCAAGGTCAGAGTTAAGTTTTTTAGCCAGTTTTCCCAGGTAAGAGGGAGATTGTCATGACAGCAAGTGTCAGAACCTGGAGCTTTGATTCAATAATGATTTGATTTCTGCTGTTTTCTCTTTACTAGTGTGTGTGTGTGTTTTGTGTTTATAAACACATGTATATATACACAGATATGTGTATTTGTATATGTATATATGTCTACACACATGTAGATACACATATATGTATATACACATATATAACTATATGTATGTGTACAGAAATGTGTGTGTGTGTGTGTGTGTCTTTGTGTGTGTGTGTATTTCCCCCTCTAGAAACATTTGCAACTCCACAGCTCCTCCCTGTGGAAGCCAGTCACTGAAAGATCACACTGGAATTGTCTATTTTCCCACAATTTTATATTGCACCTCTGTAGCTAATTTCTATCCACTTTTTAAAGTTTTGGACATTGGAAAATGCAATCGGTCACCCCAGTGATTTCAAGTGTTTTCCTTTGTATAATAAAACTGTGTTAAAGTATCTTTAACTTAACTGTGATTTATCTCACACATCTCTGGAACTATCTTGTCCACAAATCTGTTACAAGACCTAAAAATATCCCCCAGATACCTCAATCTTTAAAGCAGACCCTATATCTTTTTGTTTTTGTTTTGGAAAGAAAAATATCTATAGAAAAAAGACCAACATAATCGAACATTGACAAGGCCATTCACTGTTTGCTTCTCTAAAAACTAATATTTTGTGAAATTGATTGTGGATTCCAAAAAGAGAGTCCTGCATGGGGGCCTGGGAGTAGAGTCTGGCTTTCTCCCTCTTCTTCATCAGGCAAGGCTTACTCAGCCTAAACGATCTTTGAAGTGTCTTCCAGCTCTCACTTTTAAAATTATTATCATCATTACCATCATCCTCATCCTCACTTACCACCACCACCACCACCATCATCATCATCATCACCACCACCCCCATCATCACCATCCTCACCACCACCCCCACCATCATCCCCATCATCATCATTACCACCACTATCATCATCATCATCATCATCATTAATGCCTTCTCAAGCACAACAAATACATGCATTTGCAGTGTCCAAAAATATTTGTCTCATTCTGCATCTTGGAATTGGGTATCATACTTCATCATTGACCCTCTGGAGTTACCTCAAATTGACCTTTTAAGATCATAAGATCATAGATTTCAAGCTGGAAGGGACCCGAGTGGCCATCTGGCCTCATACCCCACCTCCATCAACCTGCACCCACCCCATCCCACCATTGAAGGAAATGAGTTCTAGAGATGTCATGTGACTTATCCAGGATCACTTGTAGGTGTGAGTGTGAAGAGGAAGCCTAGGTCTCACTGTAAAGGTAAAAACTGAGATTCTGTGAGGCTACTTCTGGGGAGGCCTATAGTAGGAAGCTGGGGTTAGGAGACAGGGTTGAGGTGGAAAGAGCTTATTATCAGCTAGCTTCCTGTTTTAACAAATTTTTCTTACTAAGTACTAAGTTCAGTTGTTTCTAGGTTACTTAAGGACTATGAATGCTCTCCAAATTTCAGTGCCCTGGAGCAAAGCCCTAGTTATAGCTTTAGTGAGTCTGTGATTCTAAAGCAATGAGGCTAATTCCAAGACACATACCCATTGGGTGATGGACTCTTATCAGCTCCTAGGCACAAAGATTTTAGGAGCTTTCCCCCTTAGATTACAATTTTTAAAGTGTTTAAAAACAGGAATGGGCTGGGCCACATGATCCTTAAGGTCCCTTTCAGTTCTAAAGCCTATTGTCCTACAAATGGACTGCTTTTAAAAGTGCAGAGAGCCCTTGGCACCGAAAATTCAAGGAGAGTCTATATAACTATTTGTTAGGGGGTGCTGTAGTTGGAATTCCTGTATTGGGAGGAAGATTGGAAAAGATGAGCTCTAATGGCCCTTATACAAAAGCTTCTATAATGCTGTGATTTATGTACTTATCAAGTGTTTACTGTATGCCCAACATGGCTGTAGGATGATGGATTTTTGGCCACAACAACTCTCTAAGACCATTGCTAATAGTACCAAGCTAGCATTTATATAGTGGTTTAAGATTTGCAAAGTGCTTTACACCTACCCATTAGGTAGGTGCTATTATCACCGTTTTGCAGATGAGGAAACTGAGACAGAGGTTAAGTGATTTGCCCAGAAAAAACACAGCTAGTAAGCATCTGTGGTAGTATTTGAATTCAGGTCTTCCTGACTCTAGGTCTAGAGCTCTATCCACTGTGCTACCTAGCTGTCTTTATATTTTATGTTAATTTATAAAGCTATGGCCATCTGTGTTGATAGATCTTGCAAAGAAGCATCCACACTGAAGAAATTATAGATCCTTGAAGTAGTCAAGAAATGACATCGCTTTAGATAGAAGCATTAAAGTATAACTTATGGTCCCTGCCCTCAAGATGCTTACAATATAGTCTAGGAGAAAGGACATATAAATGAATTAATAAACAATATAAGACAGTATGCAATCAAGTAACAAAATGGTATGGTACATACTCTGAGAAGAGTGGTTTAGGGGTTGTAGGAATAATCCATAGGTATGGGAACATTTGGAGAAGGTTTCATGGAGGAAGTGGGATTTTGAGCTGGGCTTTGAAAGAGAAGAATTGGTGGTATAGCAGATAGAATGTGGAACTTAGAATTGGGAAGAACTAAGTTCAAATCCTTCATCAGATACTTAGTAGCGGTGGACCCTTAGATAAGTCATTTAAACTCTCCCCTTCAGTTTCCTCATCTGTAAAATGAGGATAATAATACTCATCTACCACAGGGTTGTTGTGAAACCCAAATGAGATAAGATATATAAAATACTTTGCAAACTTTAAAATGCTATGTAGTGCTGACTGGTATTATTATATGGATAGAAAAAAATCAGAGAGAATTTTCCAGAATCATAGGATTTAGAAGGAGAAGGGACTGCAGAGATGATATAGTTCATTTTCCAACAGTAGAAACTGAGATCCACAGGATTGAATTGAGCTCCCTACAGCCAGTAGGTGTCAGGGGTAAGGTGAGAGAACAACGTGAGGAGAGGTATAGAAGGAGAGATATTTATGTTTTGTACATGTACTGGTGTGAGCAAGAGGTGGGAGTGCAGAAACCTCAGTGAAGAGCATGGAGGGGAAGAGAAGGGTGCACCTGGAGCAGTACACCTATGTAGGAACCTCTGCTTTGATACCTAAAGGTTGTGGAGTCCTTCTCTAAGACTATTTTCTCATCTGCATACTGACTGGGTTGTTGAAGAAAGTGCTTTGTAAAACTGAAAAGTGCTATTGAAATGCCAGTTCTTCTTCCTCTTCCTCTCTTTCTTCTTCCCTCTCTTTTTTCTTTCCTCTTCTTCCTCTCCTCCTCCTCCTTCCTCTCTTTCTTCTTCCTCTTCCTCTCTTTTTTCTTCATAGAAGTAGTACTAGTACATATAAGTAGCATTAATAATCCTAGTAGTAGTGTAATTGTGGTAGCGGTATTAGTAGTGATAGTAATAATGAGGCAGCAGCTAGGTAGTGCCGTGGATAGAGCACTGGGGTTGGAATCTGGAAGACTCATCTTCACGAGCTTAAATCCAGCCTCAGACACTTACTAGCCGTGTGACCCTGGGCAAGTCTTTTAACCCTGCTTGCCTTAGTCCCTCATTTATAAAACGAGCTGGAGAAGGAAATGGCAAACCACTTCAGTATCTTGCCAAGAAAACTCCAAAACTGGGGTCACAAAGAGTTGGATACGATTGAAATGACTGAATAATAACAACAAAAGTAGTAGTAAAGGTGGTAGTAGTAGTAGTGGTGGTGGTGGTGGTAGCAGTAGAAGAAGTAGTAGTAGCAGAGGTGATCGTAGTAATAGAGTTAATAATAAAGGCAATAATAAAGGAAATAGATTAGTAGTAGAGGTGGTAGTAGAAGTAGTAGTAGTATTAGTGGTAGTAGTATTAATAGTAGTAAAGGTAGTATTAGTGGAATCTTTCTCTGTGTAGTGGTGTTAGTAGAAGAGGTAGTATCAGTAGCAGAGGTAGTAGTGGCAATAGCAGTGGAGTTAATATAGTAGTCAATGTATTAATAGTAGGAGTAGAGGAGCAGTACATGTGGTAGTAGTAGTAGGTAGCAGTGGTGGTAGAGGTGGTAGAGGTGGTAGTGGGGGGTAGTAATAGTAGAAGTGATAGTATTAGTAGTATTAGCATTAGTAGCAGTAGTTGAAATAGCAGTAGTAGTAGAGGTGATAGTAGTAATAGAGTTAATAATAAAGGTAGAGTAAATAGTAGTAAAGTTAGTAGTAGAAGTAGTAGTACTAGTAGAGGTGGTAGTAGAAGAGGTAGTAGTAGTAATAATGGTAGAGGTAGTAGTGGCATTAGTAGTAGAGGTAGAGATAGAGTACCAATAACAGAGGTAATAGTAGGAATAGTAGTGGAGTTAGTATAGTAGTCACTGTAGTAATAGTAGGAATAGAGGTAGCAATAGATGTGGTAGTGGTGTTAGCAAGAGTGAAGCTAGTGGTGGTGGTGATGGTCATGGAGATAGTAGTGGTGGTGGTGATAATAGAAGTGGTATCATTAATGGTATTAGCAGTAGCAGTAGTAGTAATAGTTATAATAGTAATAGTATTGGACAGCAGTTATGTCAAGCCTGTTAGCTGTAGGGAGGGCAAAGTATCCCAAAGCTTGTAGTGTCTGATTATTATTTCCTATGTATTCTATGAAGGATGATATTTCCAAGAGGTCCTTTGTTGGGGGCAAGGGGAGTGGAGGGAGGAGGGAATCCCTAATCCCAGCTTCAACCTTTAGCTACCTTATGACAGTGATTTACTTATCACCATCCACACTTCTCTCCACCCTTCCTCCAACATACACGTATGACTAATAAAAATTCCCCTTCACATGTAGCTCTCATTGTTGGGGGCTTTGTCCAAATCAAAAGCCCTGGAACTCACAGCATGAAGAGGGCAATATTTGTTCTGCCAGTCACCCCTCTGAACATCGTTTTCTACCACCAAAAGCGGAGAAGGGGAGCCCTTCCTTTAAATGTCAATCAGTTTCTCTATTAATTTAATCAACATTTATTCATTAGTGCCTACTACAGGCCAAGTGTTGTGCAAGGTGCTGGGCAGACCTCTTAAAGAGCTTACAACATTCTACCCAGTAAGAGTGCATGTGCATATATAATTATATATGAATTAGCTATAAAATAAGTATAAGGTAATTTTTGAAGAGAAGGCTGGAGAGATCAAGAGACGCTTTCTCTAGAACAGGCCTGCACAACCTGCGGCCCTCGAACTGCTTTCAACACGCCAGAGGATTTCGGGAGGCCCATGAAAAATGTAAAGGAAAACATCCTTTGTATGTAGAAGAAATCCTTTGGCCTGTCACAAGTGGTCTGCTGGCCTGATGTGGCCTGAGGGCCACAGGTTGTGCAGGCCTGCTCTAGAACATTATTTCTACAGAAACATCATGAGTAAAAGATTCTCTGAGGTGCACGAGGAGGGGTGCCTTCCAAGTGCAGGGTACAGAAAATTTGAAGGTGCAGAGAGAAAAGATGTTGTGGTTTATGAGGGGAAGAGTAAGGTCAGTTGGGCTGGCTTACAGTGGAAGGGACCTGGAGTAATGTGTAGCAAGTTTGGAAAGATAATTTGCAGCCAGGTTGTGAAGGCCTTTGAAAGTCAAACAGGAGCTTGTATATGATCCTAAAGGGAATAGGGATTTTCCTGAACAGGGGAGCGACATGATAGGATAGGTGCTTCAGAAAAATCCCAGTAGCATCTTAGGGAAAGGGAGAGAGGGGACAGAGTAGAGACAAGGAGTCCCATTAGGAGGCAGGGGAGAGGAAGGGAGGGTTTGAAACAAGGTGGCTATCATGAGAGTGGATGTAAGAGATGTTGTGGAGGTAGAAACTACAAGATTTGGAGACTGATTGGATATTGGATATGTGACACTGAGGCTGTGGGTCTGGGTGATGAAAGGATGGTGCTACCCCGGACAGAAATAAGGAAATTTAGAAGACAGGCAGATTGGTGGGGTGGGGGACAGGGAGATAATGGATCCTGTTTTGAACAGATTTTTTTTGAAAAAAAATTTTGAGCAGTTTTGTTATGCCTACCAGATGTACAGTTGGAAATATCCAATTCACAGTTAGAAATGCATAGCTACAGACTAGGGTTGGATAGTTAAATATGGTCATCTCCCTAGAAGTTATTGGAGGGACTTTAGACATCATTTGGCCCACTCTCATACTTTACAGAGAAGAAAATAATCTGGGTCTCATGGCAAATACATGGCAGAACTGGAAAAGGAATTTAGGCCTTCTGACCCCTCTAATCCAGTATATTAAATGCCTCAGACAAACCATCTCTCTCTTGGGTGAAGCATCTCGCATCCGGGTTAGAGTCTCCCTGGCCTTGGCTTGCCGTCAACCCTTCTGCTGCTCTCCCCTAGGCAGACTGAGAAAGCACTTGCCACACAGAATCATGGGGATTGACTTCACCAGGTGGAGATTACCAGCCACCATCTGCTTTACCAGCATTTGGAGTCCCAAATGCACACTTTCCCTACAAAACGACCATCATTAAAGTACATTTTTGCAAGACACAATACAGACAGTACTAACAATTTAGGAGCTCCTTGGGAGGGAAGGAAAACAAGGAGGAAGGCCCCGCCAGGTTAATGGCTCACACGGCAGAAATACAACTGCTCCTGGACCAGGCAGGCACTCAATTTTATGTCCAGCAGCAAAACTCAGAGAAGTGCTTATGCTCAAGAATGAACTTTTGCAGTATAACAGATGGGTCCAAGGCATAAATCTAGGCTTTGAATCCTAGCTTTGCTACTACCTGCCTGTGTTATCTTGGGTCAGTCATTTCCTCTCTATGGGACTCATAGGGGGTTATGAGACTAGATGGCTGTGAGATCCCTTCCACCTCTTTACTTATGGTGCTACAATGACCTCTAAGGGACTTTCTAGATCCAAAGACCATAATTCTATACAAGTCCACTGTTTTCCATCACAATGCCCAGAGGCACATTGTATATTTTCACAGATGATCAGAGTTAGATGGGACTTCAGACAACCTAGGACCATAGATTAGAGAAGGAAGGGAATTTAGAAGTCACCAAGTCTCATCCCTTTGTTTTATAGATGAGGTAACTGAGGTACAGAGAAATTAAGTGACTTGCCCATGGTCACAAGGGGGTATGGGTCTGAGTTCTTGACTGAAAGTCAACTACATCACGCTCCCTCTCTCCTTGAGTTCAGCCTCTTCATTTTATACTTTCATCCGTCCTCAGACCCTTACTAGCTGTGTTACTGGACGAGTAACTTCACCTCTATCTGCCTCAGTTTCCTCAACTATAAAATAAGGATGAATAATAGCACCTACCTCCCAAGGTTGTTGTAAGGATCAAGTGAAATAATAATGGTAAAGCACTTAGCACAGAGTCTACCACTCAGTGGGTTCAATCCAAATATTAGCTATTATCACTTTTACAAAAGTGAAAAAATAAGCCCAGAGAGGGCACGTGCCCAAAGTCCCAGCCAGTAAGTGGCAGAGCCAGGATTCACACTCCCGTCTTCCCACACCCAGGCTGCTGTGCTCTTCTTATGCCATTCTGCCATGTTTTGCCCCAAGACGAAAGGCTAATGGAGCTCTGATCCTTTTGCCTGGAGAAGACAAAGGTGAGGGATTTTTGATAGTGGTTTGTTTGTGTGTTTGCTGAACCAGGTTTGTGGTTTCATCCTCATGAGGAAGCAATGCAGGAGGGCACTTTTCATGTACTCATAGTCAGAGAGAACTTCCTGGGGCACTAAAAGCTTCAGTGGCCTGGCCAGACTCACCCAGCCAGTGCGTGTTAGAGATTGGACAAGAACAAAAGAGAAAAAGAAAACTCGGTATAATAAATCACCCTTGCCCTATGTCCTTTCTCCCATTAGATTGTAAATTCCTTCAGAGCAGGGATTGTAATTTGTCTCTTTTTGTATCCTTAATGTTTAACACATTACCTGGCATACAGCAGGCACTTAATAAGTGTTTTATTCATGGCCACTTAGGCAGGGACCAGAAAAGAAGCTAAAAGAGGTCCATGAACAGCCAAAATAGATGGCAAAGTCCATGCACAAACACTCATGTGGTTATATTCACTATTAGACAGCTCTTCTGGCCCTAAGATACAATGCTAACAAATGTGGCTGTCGTATTTCCCAACCTAGTAGTAGCTGAGAAGCAGCAGATTAAAGATTTGTGTGTTTGGGGGAGGGGTGTCAAAGGGCAAAGTTTTGAAATGATAGAAACAGAAATACAGCAAGGGAGAGGGAAGAAAAGTAGATGCAAGAACTTCATCCAGGGCTATTTATTGTAGAGGAATTAATTCACATTGCTAACAGCCACTGTGGGCATCACCCCACTACAACAGTTAAGGATAATGTGTTTCATTAAAAATAACATTAGTGTCCCCAATTGATAAATGGTCAAATGATATGGACAGGCAATTTCAGGTGAAGAAATTAAAACTACCTGTAGTCATATGAAAAAATGCTCTAGATCACCATTGATTAGAGAAATGCAAATCAAAACAACTCTGAGGTACCACACCACACCTATGAGATTGGCCAACTTGACAGAACAGGAAAATGATAAATGCTGGAGAAGATGCAGGAAAACTGAAACACTAATGCACTATTGGTAGAGTTGTGAACTGATCCAACCATTCAGAACTGTGCCTACTCTTTGACCCAGCAATACCACTTCTATGTCTGTATCCCAGAGATCGTACAAATGGAAAAAGGACCCACATGTACAAAAATATTTATAGCAGCTCTTTCTGAGGTGGCAAAGAATTGGAAATTGAGAGGATTCCCATCATTTGGGGAATGGCTGAACAAGTCGTGGTATATGAATGCAATGGAATATTATTGTGCTATAAGAAATGATGAACAGGCAGACTTCAAAAAAACCTGGAAAGACTTATATGAACTGATGCTGAGTGAAGTGAGCAGAGCCAGGAAAACATTGTACACAATAACAGCCACATTGTTCAATGACTAACTTAGATAGACTTCTCTTCTTGGCAATGTAAGGATCTAAGACAACTCCAAAAGACTCATGATAGAAAATGCTGTCCATATCCAGAAAAAGAACTATGGAGTCTTAATGCAGATCAAAGCATATTATTTGCTCTCTCTCTCCCTCTCGTTTCTTCTTGTGGTTTCTCCCATTGGTTTTAATTCTTCTTTACAACATAACTAATGTGAAAATATGTTTAATATGAATGTATAGGTAGAGTCTATATCAAATTGCATGCCATCTTGGTGAAGGGGGAGGGGAGAGATGGGGAGAAAATTCGGAACTCAAAACCTTATGGAAGTGAATGTTGGAAACGAAAAATAAATAAAGAAAAATAACATTACTGACTATATTTTGCCTTTATTCACCATTTTGTGAAGCTAAGGTTCGGCTGCTTATAAGTCACCTGATTTTGGATAAATCACAAGAATACTTTCCCATCCAAAGGGATAAGATAAAATGAAGACCATGTACGAAATGCTATTAGGTTAGTGCGAAAATCAGAAAGACCAATCATTTTCTGTCTTTGAACACTGACTCCATCTTGTGCTGCCACATGTATTCTCCCCAATTTTTTCTGTTTTTCTAGATTTTCTGGTATTCATCCAAGGGAAACTAGATTATATAAGCCACCTATTGTTTCATACATGCAGGGGGGTGTAATTAATCAGCATCTTTTAATTTTATGAAGCTCCCCTCCCAACTGGACCAAAATTTTGCTCTTTCCCCCTCCCAACTTGGAAAGGCCCTAAACTTTCCTCCAATTAGAAATCAGATTGCCTAAGTTTGCATCCTAGTTAATTGTTTTTGTTGTGCATGACTAATATGGAAATATGTTTTGCATGATTGCACATATATAACCTATATCAAGTTGCTTACCTTTTTAGGGAGGGAAAAAGGGAGGGAAGGAGGGAGAAAATTTGGAACTCAAATTTTTTTTGCAGTGAATGTTAAAAATTGTTTTTACGTGTAATTGAAAAAGATAAAATACTATTAAAAATTTTGTTATAATTAATTGGACTTTTTGGACTTACTTCATTAAGTGTTTTTGGATATAAAATTCTGTTTTATTGTATTCAGGGTGCTTGGACTAGGTGGGGAGTTCACTGACCCATTCTTTCGAATACCTAGCCAATAAATCATCTATGCTCAAATTGTTTCATTAGTTATTATTAATTACCCATTACAAAAGGTCCCTTGATTTAAGGAGTGTTCTAAAACTATCCTCCTCCCTCTCACCTCACTGTCTCCTGATCCCCTCCACCAAGAAGAAATCAGGCATCAAAATCTCTATAATTCTGTTTTTCCTCTATTTTAATCCCTCCAAATTGTATGTCAACTGTGTAGAAAAACCAAGGTTTTCGGCCTTGGTTACCAAGAACCTTGGTCCCAGTTTGTTTCTGCAACTGCACACATTGCTAAATAAATCATTGTCTGGATGTAACTACTTGGTTTCCACACAACAAATGACCTTGACCAAGTTAAGCTTAAATCTGAAATTTCCTCCCCATTGCCACCCCAAGCTCCCATTTACATAAAGTTTACAAAGTTTACAAAGCTCTCTGTTTTTTCTTTTCTTTATATCCCCAATACTTAGCACAGTGCCTGGAACTGAACTAGTTTAATAAATGTTTATTGACTAGCTGGTTTACATCTGGTGTTTCATCAACAGAGAGAACTCCTTATGTAGAAACTTCTTCCACCAATGGTGCCTAGGCAGTTATCTATGCTTTAAAGTTAGCTGCCTAGGGCACTAAGAAATTAAGTAATTTGTTCGGTGTAGGGACTTAAATATCTGTCAAAAGCAGAACTTGAACCCAGGTCTTCCCAACTACTCAACTAACTACCTAAGAGCTACCTATCTTTACATACATGATCTAATTTCCACCCTACAATGATTCTATGTAGGAGGAAGTATAATTAATATTATCCCCATCTCATAAATAAGGAAATAAAAGCTCAGAAAGTAACTCGCTTAAGGTCATACAACTGGTCTTATGAACTTGATAATAACAGCAAAAGCAATTTTATTTCAGCCTTTTCTTCTCAGGCAAAAGAACCATTAACCTTTCTTCTTGAGATAAAACTTGGCAGAATGGTAAGGGTGCTGGATTCAGGAGCCCATGTTTTGAATCCTGATTTTGTCACCTACTGTCTACATGTGACCTTGGGCAGAGTGGACCTGGCATACTGTAAGTGTTTAATAAATGTTTGTTGACTGACTGACTGATTTAAGCCAATCCTGTGCTCCTTCCCCTACCCTGGATTGCCTCTGGATTAAATTATGCTTGGTATTTTCTGCTGTATACGGCAAGGGTATATGGAGTAATTTTAGAAAGATTTTCTTCAAAATGGTTAAAATATGTATATATTTTTCCTAGATAAAAGGATAAAACCTCCAATTATCTAGAAAAACTCAACTTAAACAGAAAGGCTCATTCCTTGGCAATAAATGAAGTGGTTAAGTACATAGTTGTTAAATTATTGCTGTATAGGAGTTAGTTGTGTACTTCTGCATAACCCAAAAGAGGTAACCAGCTGCCTGTCCTTTCACTCTAGGGAAGACTAAATCTGAGGAAACAGGCCAAAAGAGAGACTGTGTGATGGAATTATAATAGAAAAGACCTTGAGTGAGGAGTCAGGAGACCTAGATTCATAGGCTGATAGAGCTAGAGGCCAACCAACCCAGTCTCCTCTTTTACTCTATGAGGAAGCTGGGGCCCTGAGAAGCTAAGTCCTTGTTTAGGACTTGCTGAGGTCTAAGCATCAGAGGCAGTGCTAGAATCCAGGTCCTCTGGTTCCAGAACCAGTGACTTTTCCCAGGAGTATTCTGGAGCCACCTCATTCATACTGGCTCTCTCCAGCCAGTTGCTAAATTTCTGAGGTGAGCATTCACATCTCAGAAATTGGCAAATGCTACAATCAGGGCTTAATTTATAGTTTTGTTGACTGTTTAGACTTACGAAAGTAACAGAGAAAATGTTTTGTTTAATACCCCAAAGTATGTCCAGCATGCATTTCTGCATCCTTCAACACCCTCCCTGCCCAAAGCTGGTTATTAAACATTTACTACAACACCCCGATCATACCGCATTGCTAGTCTTGGCTCTGCCACTAACTACTTCTGTGGCCTTGGGAAAAACACTTCCCATCTATGGACCTGTTTCCTTAACTATAAAAAAATGGACAAGTTGAACTAGATCTCGAAGCCCTTTACCATTTCTAATATTCTTTGATTCTGTGCTTAGAATACAATTGTGGATCTGTTCTTTAATAAAGAGTTGGGAAAAGCCAAGAATCATTAATCTGGAACTAGATTAAGGTAAGAGTGAGCAGACTTGGGGGAAAAAATGGACCACGTGGCATATAAGAAATATAGAACTCATTTGTCCTTCCTGGGGCAGGTGTTAGCCATGGTGAGTCACATTTACATATTTGCAAAAAGCCTGAGAGATATCACATGAAGTCCATATGAGCTCAGAACAGATACAAAAAATGAGTAAAGGTGGAAAAGTACAGCCTCCACGACTCCTTCTTTCAGGGACTGCTGCCACCTGAAACCTCATTGCTAGGAAGTGCAGGATGTGAAGGAAAACAGGTAAACAGTTGGTAGCTCAGTCAACATTTGACAGGCCTGGCAGATGTATGCACGCTTCCTACAAAGAGGGCCTCCGTTCCAGAGCAGGCCATAGGTCTCCATCTCAAAACTGTCAGATTCTATAAAACAAATAAAATTATTTTAGCTGCATATTTTTAAAACTGTCGTTAAAGTAACACCACAGGACCTCCCTCCCGGTTGTCCCCAGGATCCTGCCAGGCCTAAGGTGGCAGACAGGCCAAACACTCCTTAAAAGCCTTCTTTATGCTGATTATTGACTCTCATCAATGTAGGTCTAACAGAATGGGAAGCATTCACAGGGGTGGACACAGCAAGGACTTTGTTCTGCTTGGACTTGATGAACCCTGGGGTTCTGGGCCCTGGCCATCATTTACAAGGCTCTTTGGCATCTCTTGGCTCCTTCATATACACACCTTGGGATGTCTGTCAGGAAAGGCTGATAACTAGTGGCTAAGCCTAGCTTCACAAACTTGGAACCGCTGAAAATGGAGCTCAAGAGGGACCTTAGTGGTTATCCAACCCAACCCCCATTTGAATGATAAGGAAGCCAAGGCCCAGAGGAGGCGAGTGACTCACGTAGAGCTAGTTAGTGGCCCAGCTGGGGACACGATCTAGGCCTTTGGACCTCACAGTTTAGTACTGTCTCCACTATATTATGCTGCTGGCTCTAATGGGCTATTTTTTCCTTTATGCCGTTCCTATACATTTATCTGACAAAGGCAAGATGATCACCAAGGGTAAAATGTAGCAGGCAGGTGGTGCAGTGGCTAGAGCACCAGGCATGGAGTCAGGAAGACTCGAGTTGAAATCTGACCTCAGACACTCATTAGCTGTGTGATTCTAGGCAAGTCATTTAACCGTCTGCCTCAGTTTCCTCATCTGCAAAATGGGTATAATAATTAGCACCTACCTCCCAGTGTTGTCATGAGGGTCAAATGAGATAATATTCATAAAGGACTTTGCCAACTGTAAAGCACTCTATAAATGTTAGCTATGATGATTACATGTGAAGGTACATACACTGTGGAGTGAGCTTTATCTTCTAAAGTACCTAAAATGGTTCTTAGTCCATAGTACTCATTCATGAAATATCTGATTAGTTGACATTTCCCCCCTCACACACAGATTAAGGGAGACAGGATCACCAACAATGAGGTCCTCTGGCACCACTAGTCCTCCCAAAGAGAAGGGGCAGCCTAGAGTAGAGAAAGCAACAACAAACAAACAAAACCAGCTCTGGATTTGGAGTCAGAAGACCCGAGTTCAAATCTCTTCTCTGTTACCTATTATCTGTGTGATTTTGTGATCGCTTACACGTAGTGACCCTTCACCTCAATTGTAAAATAGGCAGGGGGACATGATGAATTCTAAGTCTTTCAAGCTCTGATTCCAGCAATCTCATAAAAATGCACATGGTTGCCCGCTTCGGCTGACCATGTAAAGAATGAATGGCAATAAAATATGGTTCTTGAGATCATGGTGAGATGAAATGGACTTACTTCACAGAATGAGTGCGGGAGAAACATTTTGAGGATATGCTGAAAGCCATTTATGATTATACCCCCCAGATAACTGGGGCTTAGGTGACCTATGGAGGGGGAGGATAGGGCACAATCTCCATGTGATTTCAGGGGCACCAGGAATGTCTTACCCCTAGAATAAAAAACCAGAACGAAACAACCACCTGATTACTCTTAACTTCTTTAATAGGACACAAAGCGTTCCCTTCTAACACACTGAGCGTCCAAAACTGGAATGAAACACCTTGAGAAGCAGTGAGGTATTCAAATAGAGTCAGGAAGAGCAGTATTGTAGAGAGAATTCCTGTTCAGGTGCTTGTCTTCTGAGGTTCCCCTACAACTCCGAGATTCAGCTATTCATACCATAAAAGTTGTAGAATTGTAGGATTTTAATGCTGGAAGGGAGCTTGGAGATTATCTAAAGCAATCTCTTTCATTTGGTTATTTTACAGATAAGAAAATGAGCGTACAGAGAGCTCACATAACTTACATTTCTATAACTCTGTGAATTACACAAAGTACTTTCCTCCCAACAACTCTGAGAGATAGATAGTACAAATTTTATTATCCTCATTTTGCAGATGAGGACTCAAGTTAGCTCAGAGAGATAAAGCGACTTGCCTACCTCATACAGCTAATAAGTGTTTCAACTGGAACCTGAAACCAGTTATTTTAACTTTAAAGTGGCGATTGTGTTCCAATATAAAATCAGGCTTAAAATGCAAACACCTCTCTAAGAGATCATTCATTGACTGACATTAATATTTAAATATGAATAATTGATCTCAGATCCTTTCCCAAAGAATGCTGGAGTTGGAGTCAGAGGACCTGAGCTTGGATTCTATGTTCCTTGCTACATGTGTGACCTCAAACAAGTCATTTAAATTCTCTGGACCTCAGTTTCCTTATCTGTAAAATGAGGGAGTTGGACAAGATGACTACTTTGGTCCCTTCCAACCATATATCTGGGATCCTATACCATTGAAAGACTAGGGTTTTCTATCTGACCCCAATTAATGTAATAATGAAAACCCAGACAGCTTGATTAATTCAAGAGATTAATCAAAGGTATAAACCAGGTATGAATAAGTCCGTAATCAGTTTGGAAGCATCAATGCTTTCATCATTATATGAAGGCAGATGATCCAAGCAAGGTCTCACAGTGGATAGAGCATTGGGCTTGGAACCAGGAAAACTCATCTTCATGAGTTCAAATCTGGTTTCAAACTCTTACTAGCGGTATGATCCTGGACAAGTCATGTAGCCTTGTTTACCTCAGTTTCCTGATCTGTAAAATGAGCTGGAGAAGGAAATGGCAAACCACTCCAGTATCTTTGCCAAGAAAACCCCAAATGGGTTCACAAAGAGGCAGACACGACTGAAATGATTCAACAACAACAATATGATCCATGCAGGAAACAGCTCATGACCGTTTGAAAGAAGAAGACGCACCTCTGGGTCTATGTGCGATGCAGCGAGCAAATTTGAAATCATGCATGCCAGCAACAGGTGGTTGAATCCAGGAGTGAAAGAATCCTGAAAAGAAATCGCTCCTGGGAGAGGAGAAACCCCCCGGACCCTTCCCACCCCCATAACCAGTTGATGGCTCTGTGAAATGTCAAAGGTTGAAAGGTATTGGATTGTCACTGAAGTTGGTAGCAGCACGTCAAGAGTGACAGTGACAGATGTCACCAACCATAACAAGACCAGGAGAGATGCTGAGGACGAACGAGACACTTTGAGGCTGCGTTTGAAACCATGAATTTGTCTTCTTATATATAGTTTGTTTTTTAAGTATGTATTAGATTTAATAAGAGAGTAACAAAATTGTCCTGTTTTTGTCCATTTCTGACCTTTTTAAATTTTAAATTTTCTTCTGTGTATTTTGATGCTTTTTTTGGCTTTCCCCCCACTAATTCCTCACCCTCACTTACCCAAATAGAAACCCCCCTTTGTAACAAATATGTATAGTCAAGCAAAAATCAACACAGTAGCCATGTCTGAAAATCTCCTCTCTGCCAAGGTGTGGGAGGCACCCTTCCTCAGCAGCTTTCTGCCTGCCTGGCCTCGCGGAAGCTCAACACCTCTTCTCTGTCATACACAGCATAAAGGGGCCTCTCAGACTTAAGCAGGCCAGCCAGGCTCCTACTCCATGCCCAGCGCCTCTCCAGGTCTTGAATTAGCCTCACTGGATGGCTAGGGTCCAGGCTACCTCTGTCCCAACAGGAAGGCTCAAAGGATGTGTACTTACATAGGTTAAAAAAAATATACATTCAAGTTTACTTAGCAACTGGCAGTAAGCATGTGAGGAGAGAGGTGATTTAAAGAAGACAAGTTGCTAAAAAAAAGTGAACAGAAAAGCTCCTTTTAATAGACGGTTCTTTGCAAACTGTGTTTCCTTTCAAGCTAACCTGAAATTGAGTCATTGAAAAGTCTCAGCTTCTGACTGATGGAGGGGGTCTTCCCGAAAGCCGTCTGGCCCATATCCTCCTAAGCAATCCACTGCCAGCCTGTTTTGGCAGGGACTTGTGGCCTAAACACCTCTGCCTTTTGGTGTTAAAAGTCACTTCAGTCCCCTTTGTTGGTTTTAGAAGGATCTGCCTCTTGGGCCCATAGGGAGAGAAACCCTTCTCTGACTGATGCCATTGACTGGGATCTCTCCACTGTTGCCCATGTCCTCAGCAATAAAGGGCTCAGTTTCAGAGCATCATAAAACTTTAGAGCTGGAAGGGGCCCTAGGCAACAGTAATCCTGTACGATCTGACTGGTATTTGCTAGTTTTTCCCATACAACCTCTCATTTGTTCCTCACAACAGCCCAGAGAGGGATGGAGGGCAGGTATCTTTATGCCCTCCATTTTATACATGAAGAAACTGAGGCCCGAGGAAGTAACCTGTCTCGTCCAAGGTCATAGAGATAGTAAATGGTCAAGCAGAGGTTTGAGCTCAGTCCCCTTGACTCCTGGGTGTCAAAGGACCTGAGAGATGATCCAATCCAACCCCCAACCCCTTTTCCACCCCTCACTATGTGTCAGGTGCTATGCTAAGTGCTTTATATTGTTATCTCATTATGGATCCTCAAAACAACCCTGCGAGGTAAATGCTATTGTTGTTAACATTTTACAGATGAGGAAACTGAAGCTCACAACAACTAGGAGAGGTGGTTGCTATTATTATTACTACCATTTTACAGATGAAGAAACTGGTCTCACAACCACCCTGGGAGGTAGATGCTATTATTATCACTTTTTTACAGATGAAGTAACTGGGGCAGAGAGGTTAAATGACTGCCTAAGGTCACACAGTCTGAGACTGGATTTGAACTCAGGACTTCCCAATTCCAGGTCCAATATTCTGTTAAATGCTCCACTTGGGTGTTGCTTCCAACAGTTTCTATAATTACATAATTTGTTGAGTGAATACATGAATGAATGAGTTTGTATTTACATAGAAACAATCGGTATAACCTATCATCTGATTTAGGCTTAGCCTTAATCATAACATCTGTATGAATCTGGTTAAGTCACTTAATGTCTTGAAGCTACAGCTTCCTCACCTATAAAAAGAGGATAATGATATTTGTAGCACCAACCTTCCAGCTTTGTCTCAAGATTAAATGAGATGACCTACGTCAAACTCTTTGTAAAACCCCAAATGATATGTCGCACATGTCAGATGTTATTGCTGGTTTCACATCTGGTAAGTGATGGGATTTAAATGCACTTATCTCCCTGAGAGTCAGTGTGACCTGTAGGATAAGAGCCCAGTATCTAGAGACAAGAATGTCGGGGTTCACGCCTTGCCTCTGACATATACTAGCTGGACAGTGCGACCATAAACAGACCATTTAACTTCTTAAGTTGAGTTCTCAAGCAACTAAGACTGTGAGTTGTAAAGGTCTTGTCAATCTGCCACAGCTTCCCAACATTAATGAAATCATAGGTTCGGACAAAACAAAAATGGTGAAGCTTCCTGCCCCCAAATTATCTCCCCTACTCACTTGGGAAAGGGCCTGAAATTCCATTAGTAGAGATTCATCTCCTTTGGGGATGCAGCTTTGCCTCTCCAAGAACCTACTTTTTAAATGCCAGTCTCTCTGGGACGATAACATTAGGCTGCTACCTCTAACAGTCATAGAGTGATTTGTCCATAGCATCATTTACCTATAAAATTGCTTTTGCGGGCTTGAAATGTAGATAGAAAAAGGAATGTCTTGGAAATCAGGCTCCGTGTTATTATATTGTAGGAGAGGCAGTGTGATGGAGCGTGTGGAAGTCTAGTCTTAGAGTCTGAGTTTGGGTTCTGTGTGACCTTGGGAAAATCACTTCCCTTCTCAACTTTAGTTAAATCCATAAAGTGGGGATGATAATTCTTACCCTACCTTCCTTTCATATGGTTGTCATGAAGACAGTACTTTGTAACCCTGGACAAGCCACTTAATATTGCTTTTTCTCATCTGTAAGACGGAGATAATAATGGCAGGAAGAACAAATGAAATAATGTAGGTAAAGTGCTTGGCAAACTTTACTATGTGAATGTCAGCTATTATCAATGTTAATAAAATAAAGCACTTTTAAAAGGGAACTATTACTTCAAGATCACTAAAGTAGTGAGTTAATATACAGATATAATCAATCATAAGCTTATTTTGAATAGAGATAACCCAGGAGGGTATGGAATTGCTATTTGTTCATGCCTTATCAGGCATTTCATCCTGTTTCCTTACTTGACCATTGATATTGGCTTCTTCTTACTCATTTCTGCATGTGAAGTGTGTATGTGTATGTGTGTGTGTGTGTGTGTGTGAATGTATGTATCACCCAGTAAAGATTTCTTTCATGCTCTCTCTCTGATCCTCTTGGAAATGAGTCATGGCCACTCTTGGACCTAATGGCCAGCCAAGGGAACCAGTTCATGCTTTCCATTAAAATGGCAGGACACAGATTCTCTGATGTGGGCTTCTGAAGCCATTCTTTTATTGTTGGGCACACAAGAGGCAGAGTGTACAGGACTGAATCCCACCTCCAGCCACACATTCATTCAACATAGCATATACAGAGCATTGCAAAATACAGACCTTGTTAGAAAAGCTAATCCAGGAACTATGGAATAATGTTTAATATATCTCCGTTTCCCTATAGTGCTTCTAAGGTTTGAAAATAAACTATAAAACTACGTTTGGGCCTCAAGCCCCTGAGCTAACCCTGCAATCTCACATAGAGTTTATCACTTTAAACTATAAACTCAAAAAGGGAATGTTTCCTTCACAATATACCAAAAAACAAAAACAAAAACAAAACAAACAGACAAAACCCAGTAGCTGAAACATCGTGATTCAGTTGGCTATAGGCAAGCAGTTTATTTATTCTGAGGATAGACAGGGACTTAAAAGACACTGCACCCTATAGAATGGAGGGATCCTTCTCCAGCTGTTCGAGGTCTCTGAAAAAGAAAACCTAAAAGAGAGAGAGAAAAAAAACCAGTCTGTGTCATTCATTTCCAGTTTAACCCTTTTAAATGCTCTTTTGAATCTCAGAGCAACACTCAGTGATGATTAGGTTTCTGGCCCACAATGCCTATATTTCCTCTTCTGGCCACTGTCTGGAAATGTAGTGTGGGACAGTGAGTAGCTCCGGGAACTGGAGTGAGGACCTTTTGATTCTGAAATTCAGAACTAGGATTCTAGAGCTCTGGCTTCAAGACATTCCCATTTCTGGACCTTGATTTCTTAATCAAAGGAAATAGAATTTCCTCATCAGTGAAACAAGGAATGGATTAGACTCCAGCCCCTACAGGCTCTCCAGTTTAGGTGAATGCAAAACTGCCAGAGTTTTAAATCTGTCGCCTGGCCTTTAAAATTTCTACACAAAAGTGAGGGTAATGGAAAGAGTTGGGCTGAGTCAAAATACCTACATTAGAATCTCAAATTATGTAATGCAATGGATAGTGCTAGATCTGAGGTCTGAGGACTTAGGATTCAAATCTTGTTTCTGCTGTCTGCTCTCTTTTCCGACACCTGGAACTCTCTTCCTCATTCACCTCTGCCTCCTGGCTTCCTCCAACACTCAGCTCATCTCTTACCTTCTGCAGCAGACCTTGCCTAGTCTCCCCTTCCCCAGCCCTAATTGCTAGTGCTTTCTCTTGGAGGTTTTACTTTTCTATTTGCTTTGCACATGAATTTTTTTCTCAAGTTGTCTCTCCCATTTGAATGTGAGCTCCTACAGAGCAGGGATTATGTTACTAATAATAATGAAAGTGAGCATTTATAGAGCATTCTAAGGTTTGCAAAGTACATCTTTTCCCATGTCACCCCATTTTGGTCCTCACAAGAGGACTTGTAAGGTAGGGACTATTATTTTTTCCACTTTTCAGATACAGAACCTAAGACTTAGAGAAATTAAGAAATTTGTCAAGGGTTACACATCTAATAAGTGTCTGAGACAAGATCTGAACTCAGGTCTTCCTGATTCCAAACCACCCAGATGTCCAGCATTTAGCACAACCCTCAATAAATCCTTGCCTGAATATTAACTTGGGCCAAGTTAATAATCATCTAGGTCTCAGTTTTCTCATCTGTAAAATGAAGGCATTGGATTAGCCAGCCTCTAAGGTGACTTCATAGCCCTAAGCCTATGATTCTCTGATCCTTCACTGGCCACCTGTGAGATACTGTGTAAACCTGCCTTAATCTCCTCACTCATCAAATAGATCCAGGGACACTTGCCCCATTTACCTGCTTGGATTGTTGTGAGGATTAAGGGAGATGAGTTTTAAGAAAGCATTCTGCAAAGCATGAAGCACTCTGGTTATTCTACATCCTGAGAGACAAAAGATTTACCTGCAGGGCTTGGTCCTTAGCCCAGAAAGATGCCAATGATATAAGAGCAGATCTTGTGCAAGGGCTCCCAACAGTATTCTTTCGCCATCCTCATGGCCTCCTCCTCCCTCCGGGCATGCTGCCCTTGTTGGGTTGGCTTCGCTGGAGATGGGGCAGTGGGCTTGGCTTTCCCAACCTTCCTAGTAGACCTTTTGCCCATCTGGGGTTCCTGAGAGTCTTTGTGGAGTGGTCCCTCAGACCTGAGACCTAGTTTTGAAGGCCTAGAAGCTTCAGACTGCTGGCTGGAGAGGTAAGCACCCTTCAGGCTAGAAGCCTCCTGTTTGAGCTGTGCCTCGGGTCCGGCACCCTGACACACTGCGGGTTTCAGCACTGGGGCTGCCAGGCAGGGCTCACTCAGCCTCCTCAAGCCCAGCACCACCTGGCTCCAGTAGAAAGTCGGGTTGCTGATGAAGGCCCCACACAGCCCAGGCTTCCCACTGTACTCACACCAGGAGGCCCGGCCCTGGTTCCTGCACTCAAGCCTCAGGTGGATTTCACCCTGATCGCTGACCCGCATAGTACAAGCATCTTTGCCCTTTGTCTGAAAGTGAATCTCCTCCCCATGATTGATTTTCTTCTGTTTCGGGGTCTGTCCCAAAACTCCAAGACAGCATAGCACCACTAACATAAGGCAGGCCCCGGATGGCATGGTGAGACTTCAACCTCGACACAGACCTTCTACAATTCGGCTCCAAGCAGTGAAGGAACCAGAAAGTCAGGCCAGCCCCAACTTAAAGGGAAGCTGGACAAAGACCTCTTTCTTCTTCCTGGTGGGCTGAATCTTCGATGAAAAACCCAACTGTGTCTGTACTGCTAAGTCTGAGGGAGTGTCAAACAGCCAACTGTGCTCCTTCACTGGAAGCAGGAGAGACACTTTTCTAAGTATATCCAGGATGGTGTAACTCTGCAGTGCCTATGTGTTTAACACACACACACACACACACACACACACACACACACACACACACACACTAGCTATTTCAATATTGGGATGAAGGCGATGGAATGTTTTCCCCTTCTGAGTTACTTTTAGCCTTTTTTCTTATTTGGCCTCTGGGTCTCAGGTATTTAAACCGAGGCGTACACATCCCACAGGGTACATAAGATGATCCTTAGGGTGTGTAAGAAGAAGAAAACTAATAGCACAGCGGTTAGCCCACCTCTCCTATTTCCCTTCCTCCTGCCTATTCCCACTGCTGGCTGTGTCCAACAATCAACCATAGGCACTTCTCCCCAGAGGGGTGTGCACTGCTGCCCACCCTCCACCATAGCAGCCACAGCACGCTTTGCGTGTGTTCTGACCCAGCTTCCCAATTCAAGCAGGTGAGCTCCTTGCTGTCCACCAGGATTCTTCTCCTCTGTCCTCCTAGGAGAATAAAGGAGGCTCCTTCTGGGCACAGGAGTTATTGCAGCAAAAAGAACCAGAGAAGAGCAGTTCCTGCTGCAAGTGGGCTTGGGGGTTCAGGCAACCAACTCAGAGATTCCATGACTCTGTATGTCCAATGTTTTGCGATGAGCCTTGAGTTTGTTAAAGCAGCCTTGGGAAAGACAGCTTGATTTATGCTGGACCTTGGTATTTCCTTTGTGTAGTTTTGGTAAAAATCAATTTTAATCCATCCAGGAATTAGAGAATATTTATTGGAGCTTGGCACAATGGTGGGTGCTGCTGGGAAGAAAAGCCACACAATCCATTTGTACTACATCCTTGTTGCTGTCATCTACCGATCTCCAGGTTATTCCTGACTCTCCTCTCCACTCAATATTCTGCCATCATCCTCAAGAGCATTAATATTCATACTGATGTTACTCCTAACAACTTGACCATATAATTCCTTCACTCTCATAACCTCCTTCCATCTCTTGCCTCTGCCTCACATTGGCATGGTCACACCTTAGACCTCAAAAGAGTAGGAACTTTGAAATTCTATTCTCTCATCACAAACAGTTACCTGCCCACTGCTCTCTCTCTCTCTCTCTCTCTCTCTCTCTCTCTCTCTCTCTCTCTGCTCTCTCCTCTGTCTCTCTATCTCTTTCTCTGTCTGTCTCTGTCTGTCTGTCTCTCTTTCTCATAGGATTAAAGATCCAGAGCTTTAAGGGACTTACAAGACATCTAATCCAATTTTCATATTTTCCAGATGAGAAAACTAGGGCCCAGAAAAATTAAGCCACTCTCCCAAAGCCAGGAGATAAAATGTGACAGAATTAGAATTCGAACCCAGGTCCTCTGATTTTGAAACCCATCACCATTTTGATTGCACAGTGTTTCCTCCAACTCACACTAAATCATATATCATTCTGATTAAATTTACTCCTACAGCCCTGATACATCTTACTGCCTCCAAATCTCTCTCCTCTTCTGACTTCCATTGTGTCCAGATGCAGGCTTGACCCCATGATCCTCCATCTTAATGCCATTACTCTAGAATCTCCACACTCTTCTGTATTCACACCCTTACCCTGTCCCCAACTTTCTACCCTTCCAAACTTCCTAATCCTCATTCCTGAGTAACTTCCACCATGCAATTTTTCTGCTCCCATTGCCAGGATAGTGAATAGCACTGAAGAAAGGATTTTAAAAACTAGCTAATCTTACTCAGTCCAGGTTTATGGTTCATAGTCTCCGGCTTTCCTAGCTGTTGGACAATCCTACTCCTCTGTCTATTCTTATTGATTCTTCATCACCCTCCCCACAATTGTTGTTCCATATTTTTCCTCTTTCATCAGCCTCCCAACTGCATCCTTATACCCAGATACATGGCAGATGATTTATCTTCCTATGTCGCTAAGAAGATTAAGAGCATCTCCTAGGAGCTCCCCTAGCTCTTCTCCTTCCTTCCTCTAAGTGTTTCGACTTCATCATTCACTCTTTCCATTTTCTTTTACTCTGGGCTAGGCACTGAGCTAAGCAACTGTCCTCAAGAAGCTTACATTCTACTGAGACAACATGTACATAAATAAGGTGCTAGCTTTTTAAGGCTAATCCATCTACCTTTGTCCTCCATTTCTTCACTCACTTTGCTTCAGCAATCATTTCTTCTCTCTCTCAAACATCTTCAACCTCTCCTTTGTCACCGGCTTCTTCTAATCCACTATAAACATGTTCAGATCTCTCCAGTCCTAAAAAGCCTTTCTGTTGCCCTTCCAATTTATAGAAGGCAAATCATCTATTTGTACATATATGCCCTTTGGACTTCCAGGACATTCTATACATCCTCTAGTCAAACCCATTCATACATGTGTTGTTTCTCCCAATCAGAGCGTGAGCTTCTGGGGGTGGGGGGGACCATTGCAATTTTAAAATTTGCATCCCCAGCAATTAGTACAGTGCTTGACATTTAATAAAAGCTTTTCATTCATTTCAAAATAATAACGTCTAACATTTATATAGTGTTGTAAGGTTTGGAAAATGTTTTACATATATCGTTTCATTTGAACTTCATAACAACTCTGAGAGGTACTTGCTATTATTATCCCCACTTTACAGAGAGGGAAATCGAGAGTGAAAGAGGGTAAGTGACTTACCTGGGGTCATGTAATTTAATACTTGGGTTTTTCTCATCCCAGTCCAGCATTATCCACTGGGTCAATTAGATGCCATTCATCCCTTCTCTCTCTCTCTCTCTCTCTCTCTCTCTCTCTCTCTCTCTCTCTCTCTCTCTCTCTCTCTCTCTCTCTCCCCTCCCCCTTTACTGCAAAGCTTGAAAAAGTTGCCTCTTCTTTTTTTTTTTGGTGAGGCAATTGGGGTTAAGTGACTTGCCCAGAGTCACACCACTAGGAAATATTATGTGTCTGAGGCCAGATTTGAACTCAGGTTCTCCTGACTTCAGGGCTGGTGCTCTATCCACTGCACCACCTAACTGCCCCAAAAGTTGCCTCTTCTTGATGCCTCTACCTTCTTCCTCACCAAATCTTCTCTCCTTGAGACCCTATAATCCTACTTACAACTCCAGCAGTCTACAGAAATTCTTTTTTCAAAGGTCACCAATGGCTTCCTGGTTGGTATATCTAATGGCCTTTGGTTCAGTCCTCCTATTCCTCTGCAGCATTTGATACCACTGATTACCCTCTTCTGTTAGATACTATCTCCTCCCTTGGTCTCAAAGACACTACTTTTTCTGGTTTCTCTAACATCTAACAGATACTTCTCTCTAGTTACTGAAATGGGTTCTTGTCCTTTTCTTAGCCCCTTAGGTGACCATTCTTTGAAGTCTATTCCTTGGTCCTCTGGCTGCAGTGGAAGTTTGGTTCTCAGCTCTGCCCATTGGAAGCTGAGGTGTCTTCCACTGATACAGTCTTTAGCACCTGAAGTTAGATTTTCTTTTTGTGGCTCTAAGGATGACAGGAACTCATATCCCATATCATTCTTTCTACTGAGCTTGGTTGGATGCTACTTCCTCAGGATCTGTGGCTCCTTTCAGCTTTGTCCCTGCAACCTCCTGGTACAAGAAAAAGGATCCAGGCTATGCCTACTGAAGGGCATACATCTAGCATGCACAATGAGGAGGAGCTGCTATAGATTAGGTGCCACTCAGTTCCTTCTTTCTTTTTCACCTTCAAACTCGGAGCCTTTCCTCTTCTGCTACCATCATCCTTCTACCTGCTGACCCTTCAAGGGCAACAAATCTTTTTTTTTTAAACTTCTTTATTTTTGGTTTTCAACATTCACTTTTATAAGATTTTGAGTTCTAAAAATTTCCTCCTCCCTTCCCTCTCCCCTCCCCAAGATGGCATGCAATCTGATGTAGGCTATACATGCAATCATATTAAACATATTTCCGCATTAGTTGTGTTGTGAAAGAAGTATCAGAACAAAAGGGAAAAACCAAGAAAAAGAAAACAAAAGAGAAAATAGTATGCTTCGATCTGCATTCAGACTCCATAATTCTTTCCCTGGATGTGGATAGCATTTTCCATCTTGAGTCTTTTGAAATTGTCTTAGATCATTCAAGGGTGAGAAATCTTAGAATGCAAACTGGGCTGCTAAAGCCAGGATACAAAGCCCATGTATTGGCAGAGGCCAATGCCTGATTATTACATTAAGAAAAACTTCCTAAAAGAGAATCCAAACACGAAATGGCCTGTTTTGGGACGTGGTCAATTCCCCCTCACCGGGAGACCTCAAGCAAAAGCTGGATGACGATGTAGCAGGTATGATGGATTAGATTAGATGGCTCTGAAATCCTGTGATTCTGTTATGCCATTGATTCAGAAAACATGCTTTGTTTCCTATCCCATGTAGAGTCCCAGTAGGGTAGACCTTCCACTACCAAGCCCATAAAGCTCTTTTCTTCAGGCTTCAACCTTAGCCACCTTGTCCTTCTGAAGGTCACTACTTCAGCCCTGGAGACTGCTCTCGTTGTTGTTCTAAATTGTGTCCAACTCTTTGTGACCCTACTTGGGGTTTTCTTAACAAAGATAATGCAGTGGTTTGTCATTTCCTTCCCCAGCTTGTTTTACAGAAGAAGAAACTGAGGCAAACAAGATTAAGTGACTTGCCCAGGGTCACATAGCTAACAAGTGTCTGAGACCAGATTTGAACTCAGGAATATGAGTCTTCCTGACTCTAGGCCTAACACTCTAACCACTGTACCACCTAGATGCCCAGAGACTGCTCTTACCTTGAACTGTACCTCCATTCTGTCTGGTTCACTAGAAATAGGTTTAGCAAGATGGATCTTTCAACCTGGTTGGCTGATGTTGGCTCTTCTACCTATTCTGAAACTTTCTTTCCACCCCACCCTTCTCCATCTTGTCTACAACCTCTTAAAGGCCAGGCTCCCACATTTGTGGCATGAATTCTTCCAGACTAAATTGTTTTTTAGCCATAAACCTGTGCCTCTTTGGAAAGTGCACATCAGTTCTTTACTTATTGGCAGAGATAATTGAACAAATATAGCCTAAGGCCAATGAGCATAGTACAGTTTTCCTGATTCTTAGCTATAGCTCCAACCACTACCCCTTTTCAGTCATTGCATCCCCCGAGTCATTGACTCTTCCCTCTGTGTTGGAAACTGCAGACCACATATTTTAACAGCCTATTAAAAGAAAACCTGAGTGAGCATATAGTAATAGTCACAAAAATTTCATGTCCCTATTACACCTTTCTCCCTCTTCCTCTAGCCATATAATTAGGCAAGGTCAGTCCACCATCTCCAGTATAAGACTGGAATAATGGCCAGTCATTAGCTCACATAGGGGACTTCTGAGTCTCATGATAAATGAGAATATAGAATTTCTGTCATTTTCTTTGTTGAATAGAATTTCACCAGATTTTTGTTTTCACTGATAGCCTATACCAATGGGGCTTTATTTTAAGAAGTGGGTCTAGGAATCTCATTCTTCTTCTTCTTCTTCTTCTTCTTTTTTATATGAGGCAATTGAGATTAAGTGACTTGCCCAGAGTCACACAAGCTAGTGAGTATTATGTGTCTGAAGCCAGATTTGAACTCAGGCCCTCCTGACTCCAAGGCCAGAGCTCTATCCATTAAGCCACCTAGCTGCCCCAGAATCCCATTCTTCTCTAAGAAACACAGGATCAGTCACAGGCCTAGAGCTGGAAAGGACCAAAGAAGTTGCAGTTGGTTTCTTAGAAGCTGCTAGCATCTTAGCTCCAATCTGCTAAAGCACCAACTTATTGGATTGTTAGGCCCTCTGTTGTGGAAAACCAACGCTACTGAGCTTGGACAACCAGATGTGGTTGCAGAAAGCACAAAGATCTACCAATATTGATTTCCTTTGGAACCCAAGGAAAAGTAGTGTTTGTTCAAATCACCAAATATTTGATTGCCTCTCTCTTTACCCTATGCAAAGCCTAGCTATCTCTCATCACCACTCCATGAGCCCCACCCCAGCTGCTCTAGTCCACAGCTATGTCCTCCTCCCTGACCCTCACACCTTGACTGGAGCACCCATTTGGTTTATAAATAACAGAGTGCCTTCCACTGTTGATATCTTGCTCCTCAATGACATTGTAAGATCCTGTGAACCACAGATTCTCTCTAACAAGATCTCTTTTATATTCTACAGTGCTACAAAGTTGGTACTCAATGAATTCTGCTTATTATATGGACTAAACCCTGGACTTGGAGACAGAAGACTTTGGCTGTAGATCTGATGCTACCAAGAGCTATCTGAGCAAGCGTGAGCAAGTTACTTAACTTAGGATCCCAGGATTTAGAACTGGAAAGGACTCTAGAAATCACGTAGTTCAATCCTCTCATTTTGCAAAGCATGTAACTGGGCCCAGAGGGTTATAGTGACCAACCATCCTATTGGAACTAAAAATCTAAGAACCAATAAATGAATGAAGTTGAGAAAGACATTGAAACAAAACATTTAGCAAGACAAGATTAAGGGCAAAAACAAGAGAACCCCAAACACCTAGAGGAGCCATTTCTTCCCTTCGGATACAACCTAGCAAGTTTAGGTTCCATTCCATTATTTTTTCCCCTCTGAAGTCCCATTTCTCATTTGTTCCATGGTTCCCAGTCAGTGTTGGATTGTAGGACTCACACGTGACCTTCACACAGCTGCAAACCATAGTCTTACAATGTCCTGAGATGTAGGTCGTTTGTTCAAATAGTTTCCCAGGTTGGCAGCATGCATGGCCTCTTATGACCCAGGATGGCCCTTCCACTCTGCCCATCTGGAAGAGATTCCACGTTGCCAATTACTTTCTTTTAAACCAAGAGAAGTGTATGTTTTTGAACTGGGATTACCTCAACCCATGCCTCCTGTGCCCAGCACTTGGACTATGGAAGATATGGAGGCCATGCTGGATATTTCCCATGGCTCTGTCAGGGGTCATTTTCCAGCTGACTTAGTGCTGTAAATCCTGACCCCTTGCTTTGGCCATCTGTTCCTTTGGCACCACATGACTGCTCTCATTGGGAAGAATCAAGGGAAGCAAAGAGGACAGAGAGAAAATACAGGAAAATTGCTCAAGTGAGTTTCTAGAAAGCTCTAGAAAAGAGCCCATATTTAATAGAGCATCATATAATGAAGAAATTTCCAGTCAAACAAATGCAAGTATGCAGATCTAATGTACATGGCAAGATTTATGGAGGGGAATGGTTTGGGAATTTCATGGAGGAGACTTTACTTCTACCACATTCTGAGTTCCTATATCCTACATGCAGCATGTGTGAGCACACAAGGGATTCTGAGCAGTTCCAATTTGCTCTGAGGATACTGGCAGGAGTAAATCCTGAGAGCCATACACCCTGGTGAGCACCCTAACTCCTCAAATCTCCCCTTCTTAAATTGCGGTTTTGGAAGGTAACAACAAACTCAGTAGATTGGTGTGGTCAGGAACAGGCTGTGTAGATAATTAATCATAATCCGGATTAGCTATGTACATATTCACACCCTATGTAGGCCCCTTTAGAGAATCAGTGGCCAACAAAAGATAATATAACAGTGACTCCCTTACTAGAAATAGTTCATGTTTATAGAGCTCTTTACAATCACAGAGTTCTTTCATTTAGTCCTCACAGTCACCTTATGAAATAGATGGACCTGGGGAGAGAGGATAGCCCCATTTTATAGACCACACTACCTTCTCCACACCAATGCCAGATGAATTCCCTCCTAATAGCATAATGACAAAGATGGGGTTGAGATCTGGACCCCAGAAAGGAAAAACCCTGGACTTTCCCACATGGCCAAATCTCTGGCAGGTGCCTGAGGTTATAACCCCATCAGCTGGCCTTTCATTGTGGCTCAGCCCAATCTCCCAATGTTACCCTTAACCTAGCCTAGCCCTCCATTGTCTTGCCTCCCCATGGCTCCTGGCCACTTCCCACCCTTAATCCTAGCTAGGTTCCATTCTCCCTTGGCCGTATGTTCTAGGTCCCTGGCATTCTATTACCTCACAGCCCCCTTAGACTACTCAGCTACTCCTAGATCTTTCCCAGTCTTTCTGTGTGTCTCCATTAAGATGCTTAGATTCTTAAAATCTAGCCACTGCTCAGATTCTTATAGTCTAGCCAATAGCTCACTAATGTTCAGACTCCTTAAGAGTCTGCTTTATATGTCAAGATGTTCCAATAAACCTTGTCTTTGGCTGAAAGAAGGCTTGGGTTGAATTCTTTTGAGCAGGACCCACGTATTGTGATTTTGGGATCCCAGCACCCCTGAGACCCTAAACCTCAAGAGCAAGAGTGGCCAAGATTTGGAATAACAGAATCTGAATTTGAATAGTAGTACTTACTACCTCTCTATGACCTTGGTTGAATCATTTAACTTTTCTAGGATTCCTCATTTTCTTCATCCACAAAATGAAGGGTTGACCTCAATGATCTCTGAAGGTCCCTGACAGCTCTAAATCCTCTGGGGGTGAAAGCCTTCTTCTCTGGTTGAAAGTCCAGCTGAGGTGTTCTCCTTGATTGTTTCCTCCTCTATTTTTCCTCGACTACTTTACCTAGATCTTTCCTTTGTCCTCATCACATTGTACTATGTAGCACACTCACTTGGGCACGTGTTGTATCCTCTAGGAAAAAACAAAAAAAACCCCTCCAGACTTTTTAAATGATGACACACATTTATGTAGCACTTTAAGGATTCTAAAATATTTTTATTACACTGTCTTGTTAAATAGATAGTGCAAATATTATTGACCCATTTTACAGATGAAGAACATGATGCTCAGAAGAGTTAAGGGACTTGCTGGTGATCATCTGCTAGTTAGGAAGTTGTCCAGGTATTCTGACTTCAGGTCCAGGACCCTCTTTCTACTACATCACACTGACTAGGCACAAGTCACTCCTACGAAACGGACAACTCATTTGGAAATATAAGGTCTGGTATATCTGCTTAAAAATCCTTCCCATTATCTTGTTTATAAATATTGTACAACATATTTTATGTCAGGGTGCCATAATGAAAATTTCTCCGAGAATCTAGAGGTGTTTTCAAGGTCATATTTGTGATTGACCTTGTGACATACAGTTAATACTGTTCACAACTTTGGTGGTTCTGTAATAAAGACCTCAGGCATTTTAGGTATGGGAGGACAGCCAGTGCAAAGGCTGAGACAAGATGGAATGACATGTGTGAGGAACAGCAAGGCAATTTGGGCAGGATTGTAGGATATGGTGAAGAGTATAATATGTCAGAGTCTGGAAAAGTAGGTCGTAAAAGGCCTTAAATATCAAACAGTAACAGCAATATTGTTTTAAGAACAACTTTGAGTGACCAAGTCATTTTGACTATTATAAATACTAATTAAAAGTAAAGGGCATATCAAATTTATAAGAATACAAGTCATTCTCCAATTGATAAATGGTCAAAGGATATGAACAGGCAGTTTTCATAGGAAGAAATTAAAGCTGTCTATAGTCATATGAAAAAATTCTCTAGATTATTGATTAGAGAAATGCAAAGCAAAATAGCAACATTGTACAACGATCAACTTTGGTAAATTTAGCTCTTCTCAACAATACAATGATCTAAGACAATTACAAAAGACTCATGATGGAAAATGCTATCCACATCCAGAGAATGAACTATGGAGTCTGAATGCAGATTGAAGCATACTATTTTCTCTCTCTCTCTCTCCTTTTTTTTCTTTCTTTCTCATGGTTTTTCCCTTTGGGTTTGATCCTTCATTCTGTTTTTTTCTTTCTTTCTTTTTTCTTTTTTTGAAGCAATCGGAGTTAAGTGACTTGCACAGGGTCACACAGCTAGTAAGGGTCAAGTGTCTGAGGCTGGATTTGAGCTCAGGTCCTCCTGACTCCAAGGCCAGAGCCCTATCTACTGTGCCATCTAGCTGCCCCTAGGTTCTGATTCTTTTAATGTGGAAATGTTTAATATGATTGTACATGTAAAATCGATATCAAGTTACATGCCATCTTAGGGAGGGGGGAAGGAGAAAAATTTAGAACTAAAAATCTTACAAAAGTGAAGGTTGAAAATTAATTAAAATTAATTAAAACAAATTAATTAAAAAATAAAGAACATATGAAGAAAGACCCTATCTGCATCCAGATAAAGAACTGATAAATATAACTATAGAATAATTTTACATATCTCTCTCTCTCTCTCTATATATATATGTATATATATACATATATATATACACACACACACATATACATATACATATATATATATATATATATATATATATATATATATATATATATATATATATATATATATGTATTCCTATTTGTGTCTAATGGTAGCCATCTCTAGGGTGGGAGGATAAAAACATTGTTGTATATTTGGAGGGAATAGTAAGTTGTACATGGTAGATTGGTAGTTCCATGTGCAATCACCTTTTTTATTACACGGTTATGGAAATGCTTGCTTTGTTCCATGAATTGAAAATAAAACAAATTTTTTAAAAAGTCAAACAAGAGAGTTTAGATTTATATTGGAAGAAGCAGGTGGCACAGTGCTTAGTGTTGGACTTGGAATCAGGAAGACTCGAGTTCAAATTTCTTTTAAAATTTATTTTTAATTTGTGGACTAAAAGAAGTGTTTCCACTGGTTGCATGACCTTGGGGCACATAACCTCTCTCAGACGCAATTTGCTCACCTGTAAAATGCAGATAATAACACCTATAAATTCTTGAGAAAACCAAATGAGATAACATTTAAAGTACTGCATAAATTCCAGTTATAATCATCTGATCCCATAGGAATGGTGCCCTAATTAGGGTTAATAGCAGGAATATTGCCTTTGTGCCCCACAGATCAATTTTGGAGCCTTCCTGATTGTGGCAAAACTTTCCTGGTCATTCATTTCCTTATAGTTATACCTTACACAAAAGAACAACAGAATACAATGGTTGTGGAATAGTGATTCTGGACAGGGTAGAGGTTTTGAACCCAACCAACTCTGTATGATTGAAACATTGCACTGGATATAAAAGAAATACGTATTTAAAGTCTTTTTCCTCATATTCCATTGCTTACTTTTTTTTTACAGGAAATATTGCTCAAGTTACATGTGTGATCACTCAAGTATTTAAAGGCATTACCTTCCCACCTCACAAGTACACTCATTTGGCAAGTAGCTGCTGCCCTCTCCAGACACTTGGTGTTATCAGGGCTAGAGTTAGGAGCCAAGATGCTGGCAGTTCAGAGCAGTCAACTGTTCATTCCACACACACACAAAAGGAAGTCAGTGTTGGAAGGCAGGAAGAGATAAATGAAGTGCGTATCAACCAATGATACCAAGAGTCAGAATTGGAGAGGAGAGTTGCCATAGGAATGAATATTAGAGGAGCTGGAGGCTGGCAGCACCAGTTAGGTCCAATCTAAAGGAATGACCAGCCAGGAGAAGAAACAGATCTAGAGCAAATATTAAGGATGATCCAAAAGGAATAAGAGAGCTAAAGTAAAACAAAACAGGATGAGAACAGAGCTATCCATTCAGTCGTGCTCCAACTATGTGCTATGCTCAGTAAGTGCTCTAGCAAAGCATCTCTTCACAGTAGGGTTGTATTAGACCGGGGTGGGGAACCTGTGGTCTGAGGACACATATATGGTCTTCTAGGTCCTTGGGTATGGCCTTTTGACTGAGTCCAGGTTTTGAAGAACAAATCCTTTTATTAAGGGGATTTGTACTGTGAAGTTTGGATTCAGTCAAAGGGCCACACTTGAGAACCTAGAGGGCCACATGTAGCCTCAAGGCTGTAGGTTCCCCACCCCTATACTAGACCATGAAGTCTTTTTTTTAAATATTTATACCAATTTCTTTTACATCATTTGAACATTTCCTCTAACCTGAGAGCTATCCCTTGCTACAAAAAAAAAATAAAGAGGGAAAAGCAGATGACTAAAATAAGCTTATCACCTAAATCTGAACTTATGCCGTTTTCCACACCCATAGAACCATGCCATTGCTAAAAGAGGAAGGGAGGTGCCTTGTTTCAACTCTCCCCCAGGGCCAAGCTTGGTCTATATTACAATGTAACATTTAGTTTCACTTTTTTGTGCTTTCCATTTATAATACTATAGACATTACTTATACACAGATATATACAATCATTTTTCAGTTGTGTCCAACTCTTCATGACCCCATTTGGGGTGGTTTTCTTGGCAGAGATACTGGAGTGGCTTGCCATTTCCTCCTCCAGCTTGTTTTACGGATGAGGAAACTGAGGCAGAGTTACGTCACTTGACAAGAGTCACACAGATATTAAGTGTCTGAGGACAGATTTGAAGACAGGATGAGTCTTCCTGCCTCCAAGCTTGGTGCTCTGCACTACGGCGCCACCCAGCTACATTGTACCTATATGTATCTATCTATCCTGCTCTCCCTACACAGATACTCAGATTCGCATCTATCCTGGTTCTGCTCATGGCACTCCTCAGTTCAGGTTTCCCCATTCTTTGCATTCTTTCTCGCTGCGTAGTAATATTTTATCATACAAATATGCCACCATTTGCATCGCCATTCATCAATTGATCAACACCTACTTGGTTTCCAGTTCTTTCCTACCACAAAAAGGGCTGCTATACATTTTTTGGTGCGTATCAGATGTTCCTGTCTTTGACCTCTTTGTTTATCTACACCTAGCAGTGAGATCTCGGGGTCCAAGGCTATGGACTGACTGTAGCAGTGTGCCTTTTTCTTTCTTTTTTTCTTAAAGGAGTAAGGCTGTCATAGAGGAGATGATGCTTAGTTAGGCAAGAAGCTCACTGTCAGTACCTCTCCCATTCTGCCTCTTGCTACACAGACATGGCCCTAGACAGTGATGACCTCTTCCAGTAGCTGTACACCAAGGCTACAGCTACTCTACCGGAGAACAATTACTTGACTATTTTGTTGGTCTTTTATTCATTCCTGCTTTATGGATGTTTTTAATGAAAGAGGAAAAAGGTCATCACCATGCAACTCACCTTGAACATCATCTAGCCCAGCACCCTGCACAAACACGTGATGCATATCTCAGCAATACAACTCTGTCAGCACTTAAAACAATCTCATTTTAGCTGGGTTTTATAATGTTCTGCCCAAATGATATTTGTTTCTTATCACAGGGCAGCTTGGTGATGCAATGGTTAGAGTGCTGGGCCTGGAGTTAGGAAGACCGGAGTTCAAATCTGGCCTCAGATGTTTATTAGCTGTATGACCCTGGGCAAGTCACTTAATCCTACTTGCCTCAGTTTCTTTATCTGTAAAATGAGCTGGAGAAGGAAATGGTATATCACTTTAGTATCTTTGCCAAGAAACCTCCCAAAAGGGGTCATGAAGAGTTGGATACAATTGAAACAATTAAACATTTATCATCCTATTTTTGGCCAATTCTATCATTGTCGACCTTTGTCTGCCATTTAATCCCCATCATAATTTGGCCTCAACCAAGCTGAGAACACTGGCAAAGTGGGAATGCCTACAGATTCGAGGTAACCAGAGCACACAGTTGTGTGCAGTTTGCAGTTATTTCCCAGGCTAATTTGAGAGTCATTGCTGAAGTATGAATACTGGGAATTAGAATTAAAAGGGACCTTAGAGGTCAACTAATTGAACCATTCTAGCATTTACAAGGAGGAAGCTGAGTCCCGGAAAGGAACAGTGATGTGACATGTTTGGAGGCCAGATTCTGACTCCAAATCCAGCTCTTTCCTTCATACCATGTGCTTCATGGAAACCTGAACACAGTATGCATTCAATACATTTGAACTGTCCAGATTGTGCAGATGGTAACATTCACATGCATTTTCAGATTTTATTTTGAAAATAAAAATTAGCCAGGCATGGTGGTGCATAACTATAATTCCTGCAATTGGAGAGGCCGAGCTGGCAGATTGCTTGAGCTGAAGAGTTCTGAGCTGCAGTAGGACTAATTGGGCATTCACACTATGACAGGAATTAATGTGGTGAGCCCCTTAGGGGTGGTGCCTCCAGAAGGCTGTTTAAGGAGTGAAATAGCCCAGGTGGGAAATGGAACAGGTCAAAGCTTCTGTTTCTGTGCCAGTTAGCAGTGGGGTTTGGCCCATGAGTATTTGTTGCTCTTATAGGCTAGGTGAGAGATACCCCACATTTAAAAAATATTGAGAAATCATACCAGGAATATCTTAAGACAAGCTGATACAGGAGATTAAAAAGCAGCTTTCCTTTGTCTTGTACTATACATTTGAAAATAAAGGCTTTGGATGAATCGATATATCACTATCTACCTCAGGGTCAATACTTATGTCTCCAACTTCCAATTGTTGTTTCTCGAATTCAGAACCATTGTGTTTTAGACCCATTGTGAAATCAAACAAAATATTTGTCACCTTAGACCATCAACAGTTTGAGGATGGTTCCATCCACAAATAACGCACATGGCTCTGCTATTTGATTCAGCAAGCAATGAATGAATAACTGATTTTGTTTCTCCTCTGCCATCAAATAAATTATCCAAAAATTGAATCCACCTGAATTATAATGCATTTCAAATTAGGATATGAATTTGTTATTTTTAACTACGGGGTTATAAACTGCTAGCACAAACAGCTATTATGTATAATCTTGGTCTTTCAGTAGGGATAAATTGCTATAATAAAGAACCTGACCCTAAAAAATTTTCAAGTCAAGCAGCTTGACTTGAATAAATTGGTTTACAATTTTAAAAATATATAGTTAGAGAACCTGGTTTGGAATACATATGATTTGTTTTCAACTCCAAGCCTGTGAACCTATGCTAATTTATGTGGCTTGGCAGTGATAGGAGGGAGAAGTAAAGGAACCTTGTGAATGAACAGGGAATATAACATTTTGTTTGGATGAAAAGGAGGCCTGCTTAAGCAAATTATAAATGTGGTGGCTTTTTTCAAACACCTATGGTCTGAACCATATAGACCTATTTCTTTGCCCATACATGTCTCCTTAATTTCTCGAGCATTTTTATCAGTCTCGTCTTGGCAGTCCATTCCATTTTGGAATACCTTTAATTGGAAGTTTTCCTTATGTCAGGCTAAAATTTGTCCCTCTCACTTCCACCTATTACTCTTAAATTTTGTCTGGAGGACAAGCAAAGAAAATCTAATCTCATTTTTACATGACAGCTCTTCAAATCCCTCAAGACAGCAATTAGGTAACCCCCAGCCTCTACCTATTTTTTCTTGGGCTACGTTACCACCAAATTTCTTCATCCAGTTCTCATATGGTAGAAGTCTCTAGTCAGTTTTTTCAACATTCTGGTCCGTCGGACACTATAGCTTATCAAAGCCTTAACCTGAAATGCGCTGCCCAGAATAGAGCACAAAAATGTGACCAAGATAGACTATTACTAAGGCAAGGTAAAAAATACCATGCTGTGTGTTTTTAAAAAATGTTGAGTTTCAAATTCTCTCTCCCCCAGTCTTCCCATCCATTGGGGAAGCAAGCAATAGATTATATATGTGAAATCATGCAAAATATATTTCCATTTTAGCCATGTCACAAAAAAGTAAAAAAAAAAACTATACATGCAATCTAATATTACATTACTTTTTTTAGGGGCTGTCAGACTGTTGGCACCTTGCAGGTACATTATTTCAATCATTGTATTTGTATCTCCAGTGCCTAGCACTGTGCCTGGCATACAGAAGGGGTTCAACTGCTGTTTAATTGATGTATGTTGCCTGATATTAAGCTTGTATTCTGCTCAAGTTTCTAGCTTGTTTTTTTTTTCACATGAAGTACCGTCTATTGATGTCTTTTATCTTGGACTTCATAGTTGGGTTTTTTAGCCTAAGTGTAAGATTTTCTGTTCAATGGTATTCAATTTATGTCATTAAGGTTCAGCCCATTGTCTTGGTCTGTTGAGATATTTTTGGATCCCACTATCCAACTTAGCATCCCTCCCAACTTCATGATATCTGCGCACCTGACGAGCATGCATGTCATTTATATCTTCACCTAAAGAACTAGTAATCATGTTGAATAACAGAAAAGGGCCAAGGACAGACAGATCACTGGATGTCTCACTATTAGGATCAAATAATAAAAAAAGGCACTATCTTATTCATTCTTTGAAGAAATTATTTATATTTTATATTTGCTTATATGTATATATTGTTTTCCCCTAGTGAAATGTATGCCTCTAAGGCATTTTTTCTGTATTCTCAGTATCAGGAACAAATTAGGCACTTAATAAATGCATGACATATTGATTTTGTTGGGTTTTTTTTTTGCTTCTTGGGGTTTTTTTTAGGCAATTGGGGTTAAGTGACTTGCCCAAGGTCACACAGCTAGTAACTGCCAAGTGTTTGGTCTGAGGCCGGATTTGAACTCAGGTCCTCCTGAATTCAGGGCTGGTGCTCTATCCACTGCGCCACCTAGCTGCCCCGACATATTGAAACAAACATAAGTTTTCACATCTAAAGTTTGGTATCCTCAAGCCACTTTCTTCTCCCCTCCTCCCTCCATGAACGAAAATAATTGCCATCCACAAACCAAGTAGGCCATGTTATTTTTATTGGAATGAGTTGGGGACATTACTTTTTAAGTGAAAAATACAACTTTAAAAAAACCTGACATTTTGAATAACTTTATACATATGCTACATTTTGCCTATCTGAAATGCTGTCTCTTCCGATCTGATGAGTAATCTAGCAGAAAAAATTCACAGCAATTATTATGTGCTTTCACAAAATTTTTAGGATCTCATCCCAAAGAATTATTTATCATAGAAACAGAAAAACAGGGGTTGTGGCAAATAGTACTCTTCTGGCATGGTGTCTATCTGAAAACTGTGACCATTTTCCACACAGCCTGATTTTAATAGTTGAGTCATTTGAAAACCATACAAATTATTTTTTTGTCGTCAAATAATCCTGAATATCTCAATTCCACTCGAAGTGTCACCTCCAAGAGACATACCTTCAGTCTCTCTTCTCCCAGATTAGAAAAATGAATTTAAATCCCCCTAGAGTTGACATATATTAAAAACCATTCCAGTTTCCAATGACCTGAAAAAATAAGTACCCTATATATCTTTAATTGTTTTTTTTCCAAATTACTATGAAGAATCAATCTGATTTTCAGACTTGTCTTCTGTATATTCTTTTCAAAATGATCTTAACAGATTATTTAAAGAGTAGAAGAAATACCCTGTAGGTGGCATGTGGGCCCAAAAGGACATATTGCAGAATTCAACATACTTTTGTAAAAAACGGATTCTTTAACAGCATCAACAATCAACACCAATCATGCTGGTTTATGCTCACTTTGAAAGTGAACTACTCAATGCTAAGATTTTTTTTTTAAACACTCATAAGACTGTGGTAACAAAAGGTATAGATACAAAATTACTGTATATAAAATGTATTTTAAATGTAAACGTTGTCAGTTTAACGCATTTCCCATGTAAGAAAATGGAACAATTATACATGAGCAATCATTCCCTGAAAAATAGCATTAAACAGAGCCGATATACCAGTATGGGTGGTTTTGAGATAGAAACCCAGTGTAAAAAAGTAAAAACCAAAAACTAACGTCTTACCCCACCCCCACAACATTTAAAATCCAGTGGCATTAGCCTTGAACAGTGGTCAACCAGAGAAATGTGCTGGTGATAGAGCTCTATTTGGGAAATGGCACCATCCATTAGCTCATATCATGGCACCCTGTGTTACATCATATGGTTCCTTGATTTAAAGCTGTGTTACTAGTAAGCCACCAAAAACCATACTGGATTTGAAAGGTGCTTGTAGATCAGAATATAGGTAGAATTTTATGTTCTCTTCTGTGTAAGCATCTTGAGGCTGGAAATTAAGGTTCATAAAATAACTTAAGAAACATTTAAAGTTATCAAAACAGGATCGATGCAAAAAAATAGTAATTCAGAATCCTAAATAAACCTCTGACATGAATATATAATAGACTGTAACTACCAGTTATGGTACCTGGGGCAAACAGCATAAAGCATGCTCTCAAATCACCTTTGTAATTCATGACATGAAAATAATACAAAAATAATTAAGACGAGCCAAGAGGCTTCTACACTGCTGAGTATATTTGTATGCCCTCTAAACTTCGCTGACGTGGTACAAAGCCCTAGTGCAGGTGATGTGGGGAGAGGACCTTAGCCTGTGATTTTATTGGTACAAGGAACTCTCAGTCGAGGACCCATGTAGGTTGGCACCTTCTTGGCAATTTGTACTCTTACAAGGCTGCCTAGAGCAGTATTATCAAACTCAAATAGACACTGGGCACATTAGATAGCACATAAAGATCTCTGCAGGCCACATATTGACCTGGTTTTAAAATGCAGTATCATCTATGTTTTCTTACATTTTTTACTAATTTTGGGAATTATTTCCTGATTTCATTTTAGTCTCACTGGGGCTAGAGACACACTCAGGAATGCTGTGGGTTGCAGGCGTGTTTGACACCTCTGGTCTAGAGCACTGAGACCCCAAAGAACTTGCCCAAGGTCGCACAGTTAGTACCTATCAAAGGCAGGATTAAAACTCAAGCATTCTAGGCTCTAAGGCCAGCTCTTGATCTACTACGTCACAATGATTTCAACTAGCCCTGGACATATATAACGTTTAACAGGTTGGCTGATTTAAGGGCTAAAATTTCTATCATAATTCCCTATATATGGCCAAGTTCTTGAAAGTCAAAATTGATTCTGCTCAAGTCCCAAATTATTTCATGTAGAAACTTCTAGCTTACCTCATCCAATTCCAATATCCTCTACCACTGTTCCATGGCACTAAAAAAGAAAAGAAAGATGTAACATTCTTGGAAAGATACAATTGTGGTAATGAGGAAGAGAAGACCTAAAGCCTTCTAGGGTAAATTGACTTCAAAAACATCAGTGGCAAAGCAGAGCCTCCAAAATGTTTAAGTCCTAATGGCATCCTTAGAAGAAATTCACAGAAGTAAAACAGTGTCATTTAAATCAGTGGTTCCCATGCAGTGGTCTGCAAACCCCTTGGGGGCTTTGCGATGATGATCCAAAAGACTGGAACAATATTACCAGTCCATTTTTCCTTTGTGACAACAGGCATCTGCATCTTTTACGTATCTTATTATTATGATTATATAATGTAAATTTTAACATGAAGCTTTTAGGGACAAACGTTATCACTAGGTAGCAATAAATTTATAAGAATATTATGAATAGGATATTGAATTACCCTGGGGTAATTCAACACACTGTTGAAAGGGGTTTATGGAACAAAAAATGTTAGGAACCAACGAGCTAAATGTTTCTAGCATCTTTTCCTGATGTTTCAAAGACAGTACACAGGAAAAGCTACCAGGAAATTTTCTTTTAAAAAAAATCGATGTAGTATTAAAATACTATCAAGTTCAGAAAAATTAACCTTCCCTCCAGAGTACATGTAGGAAAAATGTTAAACTAGCAAAAGCAATAAAAAGAGAGAAGCCAGGAATGATTTGCTCCCCAACAAGATTGCTGCTTTTTCTCCCCCATCTCTATGGAAGATTGAAGATACTGCATTTTATTATAGGCTTTATTATAAATAAGACCCTCTGTGCTTGAAATCAAACAACTGCTTAATTTCTACTTTACAGCTTTATAGTCATGCTACTGATTATGGGCATAGTAATATGAATTACATGCTAATTATGGTTGTCTAAAGTAAATCTGTCCCACTGATGCATTACTCAGCTTAAAAACACTGTGAAAAGAGTCTTCCTTTTCCAGTCATTGATAATGAGGAAATGATACCTGAAATGTAATTTATTAAATGTCTCCCAAATCTGCTTTTCCTCTTCACTCATTGTCTTAAGCCCCAAGTTTATACACATTATATGCATGTATGTATGTGCATGTATATTTCCTTACTTTCTCACCAAATTCCTTATTTTGTCATTCCTATACTCCAACAAATTCTTTGTATTACTGCCTATTTATGGACCCCAGAATTAATGGGTAACAATAGAGCCTTCAGAAAACCTAGAAAACTCCAATCCCAGGAGAGGAGCATGGGCAGCAAATAAGAAAACTGTGGCCAAGAACTCTTCTTCACCTGTAAACCAGCCTTCACTGCCTGAAGTGCCTTTCCCAGCTCAGCTGACCAGATGGCAAAATGGTGCAGTTGACAGAGCGCTGGGCCTGGAGTCTGGAAGATGTGCATTTAAATCTGGCCCCAGATACTTACTAGCTGTGTGACCCTGGAAAGGCTACTTAACCTCTTCTGGTTCAGTTTCCTCAACTACAAAATGGGAATAATAACAGCACTCACGCCCCGGACTGCTGTGCAGATCAAAAGTAATATTTATAAAGCGCAGTACCAGACACATAGCAAGTGCTAACTGTTACATATTGTCCCCTTTCCTCCTCAACTTGGACCATTGCTTCTTAAAGGAAATAGCCGAGAATTGTTGCTTTGCTCAAAGCTCTGTGGTTCAGGTAGAAGCAACATCCTCTTTCATTTGGGGAAAGTCTCCCTTTCAAATCTAAGTAGGGTTCTGCAGACCCATTTTCTCATTCTGCTTCAAGTCCGTATGAACAAGGAGCACTACCTCCGATTTTTTCCAATAACTTTAGGCAGAGTGAGCAAATGAGTCCAGAGAAACACAAACCAAATTCAATACTTAGAAGAATAAGAACAGTTCCCATTTACATTATACTTCTCACTATTATGGTTCATATTAACTTGGATACAATAGCTCATATGTCCCTCACAAAAGACTTGGGGCAGGTTTTGCAGACAAGGAAATCAACAGTGAGTAAGATTAAGTGACTTGTCTAGGGTCACAGAACTTGTAAGTGTTAGATGTGGGATTCAGACAGAAATCTTCCTGACTCCAAGACTAGTTTTCTATTCACTATACCACCCTTCCTCACATTTGCATAGGGCAGCATGGACGTGGTTTTCCTTTTGTGAAATAAGATACCACCTTGTGTCCCACCATGTGTTTGATTTACTCTGTTGCATACATTCAGTTCCTCACCAGGGAAACATTAAAGTTACTGAGAAACTATGTATTCAAGAGAGGGGGAAAATCCAACTCCCTGTGTATCCTTCAAGACTCACTATGGCCCATAAAACTGAAGATTCCATTCAGAGCCAGCAAGATATACCACTAACTCGATGGTATAAATTCAAAACAAGTTTCCAGAACTCCACATGCGGTAGTATTTCTGTCAAATTTAACGTGACTTGGTAAGTATAAGCTGCTTCCTTTAAGAATATTTTTCTTTAAAGTAGTCAAGTTTTTTCTTTCAATCTTGAACACTTTGTTACCAAATGTTTTCCTGTGAATCCATCACTGAAAAACGCTTCTATCTTAAACTCATGGAAAAAATCTCAGAGGAACAAATGTCTAAAAGCAGGTATTTAGGCTCATTTTGTAAATTGCATTCCTGCTATGCATCTATTCTTCTTAGAACAGAAACCTAGAGTACACAGACTTCCCAATGGCTCTGTGGATAGTTTTCAGGAAGTCTGTGAACTTGAATGGGAAAACAATCACATCTTTATTTTAGCAACTTCGGAGTGAAATTTAGCATTCCCTTCAATTATTTGGAAACAATTTTCTCAAAAAGGCGTCACTGGCATGCCATAGGGATCTATGAACAAAAATAATTAAGAATTGCTGTCTTAGAGGCAGTTGCCTTTGAGGGGGACCAGAGCCACTCATCTTCAGATTGCTTCCTTCATATGAATAAGGTTCTATATGGATGAAGAACCCAAGTGGCAAAGCATGAGTGCCCATATGATCAACAGGATCTCATTTTCTAAGTATCATCATGGCCAGAAAGTAACATGTATTTTAATGACTCCAAACCTCAATGGATTTCACTACTTAATCAGTGCTGGAGGAGAGTGAAGAAATGACTTGAATTTTTATGGCTGGGACTTGTTACTAGGGTGAAAACAAAACCTAGATTTTTTTTTTGTCATAAAAAATTTCTTCAAGACTGCTCAAGAAGAGACAGTACAGAGCACAACATTGTTTTCTATGATGAGAAAACTTGGAGAGATTGTCACCACTATGGCACAGAACAGATACACCTATATTTCTTTCAATGAATCAATCTGTGACCTCACTAAGGTGGGTACTCCCTTCTGATGATGCAGATTATAATTTGTCCTTGTCTGTCCACTCTGCGAGACTCTAACCCATGTCCTCTCCTAAATCTACCACAAGGGGTCCAAATAACATGTGGGTCTTCCTCTACATCTCTGGACAATGTATATAATAATAAAGTTTGAAAGCTGTCTTTCAGTTTTGGGAGGTCAGATGATATGGAATTCAGAAGGGTGAGAGAGAACCAGCATTCACTGTAGATCAATTCTCAGTCTCACAGACATCAATGAACTCCTGCATTAAATAATTATGTTACTTTCACCAACACTAGTTTCCAAAATGCTGTAAAAGACCATATAATTTGCATGTTTAAAAAAAAGTGATTTCCTTTATTCTTAATTTTGGTATAATGAGACTAATTACTCTAACTTCTTACCCAAGTAACATCAACATCATTATCAGGCATGTGCTGCATTTCAACATAGCTTATTAAGCAATGAGAATGAAGCATGCATTCTGTGCCATTGTGAATGACAATTTCCCTCTGCTGCTAATTATTATTGCTACTACTAAGTCCCAAACATCCAGGTAAAAGTTAAAGAGTTCCAAAGTTTTTCTAGCCCACTACTCATGAACGTTTGCTCACACATGTTCAACATTACAGAAAAGTCTAGATTACACATTCGAAAGATGTTTCTTTCAGAAGTCTCTGGTTGAGTATGTTTTCCATTATCTGCCTATCTCCATGACAAAGCAGCACAAGACAAACTCCCCAAGGTCTGCTATACAAACTCAATAAGCCTTATTAGTACAATGTGATTCAGTGACCCGCAGGCTAAGAAAATTCGGATTAAATAATACATGTGCATGCACTTAATCACCATTGGCCTTCCACCTGCTCTACGAGGCAATTTTAAGATGACTTCATTCACTGATATCTTGCACATTATCCAGGTGGTTGTTGTTTGGATTTTTTTTTTAATGCACCAAAATACTTGAAAGCATTACTAAATCTAACATAGTGTAGGGCATGATTTAAAAGACCAACCACTTACAACAATATTTGTCATGCAAAAATTAAAAAGTGATTTTTTTTTAATGCATGCAGAAAATGCAATTAAAGGATTAATATAGTACACAAAGAGCCAGGATTATAAGGCATGCAGTTTCAGGTTTTTGTGTTACCTTGTCATAACAGGATTGTGAAGACCATATAAATGATCTTTATGATAACCATAATTACCATTTTCCATACTGTAACAAAATAAATATACCAAAAAAAGACTTATGTTATTGCTGAGATGAAGTGACAACATGGATTACAAAGACGATGTAAATGGCAATGGAGAATATGTAAAAACAAGCTAATGTTGATGGAGCAAGTAAAAAGGTCTGAAACTCAAATTCTGTATCCTTTAGAAACCACCACCAAACACTCTAAACAACTACTTTTGTACATTAAATATATAGAGATTATATAGATGCATATAAATCTATTTTTTTAAGATGCTTAACATTAGCTTTAGTTTCATCTGGACCTGTTTTGTCATAGACCTGTTTCTTATTAATCAAAAGTCCAGCACAGAGTAAGTAACATAAATCCCCTACACCCACTTTATGAAAAGATTTGAATAAATACTGTTAAAAAAAAAAGGTCTTACTTTTTCATGGGTAAAGTTTCAACACTAAAAGATATAAAACAAAAAGGGAAACACAATTATTTTTTTTTAAAATATTCATGGATATAACAGCTACTTTCCCAAACTGCCTTTCCACTATAGTAGAATGGATGTGCAAAAAGGATGTGCAAACTTGGGGAGAAACAGGCCAAGGATCACAATGGATGAAATTTAAAAAAAAAAACAAATAAACAAACACAATATATAAGTTCATGAGATAGTGAGGAAAATAAAAACCACATATGGCTAAATGAAAACTAGTAAAAACAGTTATCATAAAGTGAAATGCCAAGTCCCTGAGACAGAAGAACTGTAAATAAGAAATGGAAGATCAGTTAAAGGAAGCAAGGAAATGAAAGAGAAAATAATAGAAGCGAGGACCCCTAGAGCAAAGGAATATTTAGTGGGACTGTTAACATTTCATGTAGGGGAGGTAACTATTAACAAGAACAAGCCCTAGCTCCACACAAAGTATTTCTTCTCTGTTTCTATGACAAAGCAGGAAAAATAGAATCTCTAATTGAAGTTCCTTAGGTGGGGGTGATGGGGAAGCTTTGGGAAACCTCCATTTTAATGACAGCCCTTCTTTAAAGTCTTCACACTTACTCATCATAGACATCTTCTGAATCCATTCGACGATAATATTTGGATAGCTTTACAGCAAAAATTATAGCAGGAACTAAAAATGTCGTGGCACCTCCCAAGCCAAACCAGAATGCATTCTAGAAGACAACAAAAGGCAAACTTTAAGATATGTATCATTTGAACAGAGTAATGGTAGAACACTGGATTGTTATCAAAGGTCCTGGGTTCAAATCTGGACTTTGTTACTTAATACTTGGGTAATCTTGGATAAGTCTGCACCCTTCTCTGGGGCTCAGTGTCTGAATCTGTAAAAGAAGGAATTGGACCAGACCAAGTGTTCATAGCCCTCCTTTAATCTGTCCTTCACACAGCTGCCAAAATGATATTCATAAAGCACAAGTCTGCTATGTCTCTCAAAGCTCTCTTGCATTCAGCAGAACATAGAAACACTTCTTTTTGGTTTTAAATGAAGGGTTCTTAAGTTGGAGTATACAGATTCAACAAAATCCCATGGATAGATTTCAGGAGGTCCATGAACACAGATGCGAAAAAGAAATTACTGTCACTAACTTCCTACTGAAATTCACCATTTCCTTCGATTATGAATTTTTATAACATTATTCTAAGAAGTGGGTCCCCCATAGACTTCAGATTGCCAAAGGGATTTATGATGAAAAAAGGATTAAGAGTCCCTGGACTCTTAAACGATCTCTAAGGCCCCTTCTATCTCTTGGAATTCTACAAAGCTGGATGTGCTACCGGAAAAAGTGTTGGACCTAGAATCAGGAGAGAGCTGGGTCAATACTGCCTCTGTGAATGAGCAGCGGTATTACCATGGCAAGTCACCTACTCTCTTCTCCGTGGAGGAAGGAACCTCAAAGTTTTCTTGTCTACAAAATGAGGCTAAGAACAGAATCCACTCCCCAAGACTGTTGTGAAGAAAAAATCTGATAATATAAGTAATATGCTTTGTGAGCCACAAACCATGAAAATGCCAACTATTATTAAGATTCTAAATTTTATGTCAAAAACATGTTGTCCAGAGTTTCTCTGCATTTTTGCCAGGAGTTCTGACTGAGAAATCAGTTGCATCTAACCCTTGGGACAGTGCTGGAAGAGGCCAGCAAAGAAGCTAGTGTCCAGTTTCTTGCTAAGCATGTCAAAATGAGCAGCAGCCCCTGAATGAATGTTGTGGTGGTGGGAGGGCAGGAGAAGTCTGAACTCATACTCTCTGTAGGGAATGATTCTGTTCTAAAGAGTACATTTGCTCCTTATATCACTGTAGCATCCCTTTACATTTCAGCCCCTGGACAAACACATCCAAGGAAGCAAATACACAGTGTTCTCTGACATAGGGTACAAGAGCTTCACACAATAGTTACACAAGTATACCATACAACCAAGTTACACGAGACTCTGCTGGGGCCTTCTACACCATTAAGAAAGTGAATAATTATGAATATGCCCCACTTAAAACACATCAAGAGGACACGCCACCATCCCACCATCCTCTACACATACCCACTACTTTCTTGAGTCTTGCTCTTTACTTCTTACTCCCCACCCCCAAATTCCTTTTTTGTTCAGCTGCTTTTCAGTCATGTCTGACTCTTTGTGACCCCATATGGAATTTTCTTGGTAAAGATATAGGAGTGGTCGCCATTTCCTTCTCCAGCTCATTTATAGATGAGGAACTGAGGCAAATAGGGTTAAGTGACTTGTCTAGGGTCACAAAGCTAATAAATGTCTGAGGCCAAATTTGAACTCAGAAGAGGAGTTTTCGTTTCTCTAGGCCTAGCACACTATCCACTGCACTACCTAATTGAATTTCTACCCATCTTCTAAAGCCCAATTCAAATGCTACCTTTTCTAGGAAGAGAAGACTTCTGTGATCCGTCCAGTTAATAATGACTTATCCCTCCTCTCTCAGCTCTGGCATTTCATTAATGAACTTTCTAGTGCATTAATTCTGTGTTACTTTCTAGAAAAGTTATTTGTGTATGTGCCACATCCCCTCTCTTTGACTACATGCTCCATGAGGGAATAAATGGTGTCCTTTTTAAATTAAATTAACGCCCTTCAAGCTAGGACAATGCTCTGCAAACAATAGACACTTAAATGTTGATTACAATCATACTGAATCTACACCACGATCCCTAAAAACTCTACACACCAGGAAAACTAGACTTAATTGCTGCATTCCAAAGACATTCATCACTTTCCCAAGGCACGAGTTATTCTCTAGAATCGGTGCACCCTCTTTCCTTTACCTCCCCCAAAAACTTCTACCTGTTGAATTCCTGCCCATTCTTTAGTATTTGGCTAAAAAATGCTACCTAATCCATGAAGGCCTTTGTGATTCCCACCTCCTCCCAATAGTTAGAAATTCTATTTCCTTTCTAAGACTTTGAATAGCAGTTTATGGTTCTCTAACACAATATAAAACAGAGTAAGCACATAATAGTTAATTATGTAGATGCCTTATCTCACCTACTAAGCCGTGAGGACCTTGTGGGCAGGAAACCATGTCTTACTGGCCTTTCTCTTAGTGATATAATCGGTACATCGGAGAAGCTTAATAAGTGCTTACTGAATTAAATCAAATCTGTTATAAATTCACCCAGCACTGAATTATTCATCTATGACACTTTATGTGTGTGTATTCTCTGAGAGCCCCAACAAATATACAACACCTAGAGAGTTTTACAGGGCTTTACTTACTCATTCACATGAAGAACTCACTTTGGCAGTTGCCTGGGCCAAAGGGAAGCAGTCTGTTAAAATGGGGGGAAAGTACTTGACTGCACTTAGTTTTCTTTCTGATTCTCATACTTACTACTTTGTGTGTCAGTTAACCTCTATCAGCCTCAGTTTCTCCAACTACCTAATTTGTTGCTAAATCTTATCATTTCTACCTTTGCAATATCTTTCCTCTCCACTCATAAAGCCACAGGTTCTCATCAGTGTTTGCTTGTACTACTGAAATAGCTTTCAGCCTAGTTTCCCTGCCTCAAGTCGTTCCCTACTCCAATCAATACTCCACTCAACTATCAAATCTGATTTTTCTGAGGTTTAGGTCAGAGCACATCATCCCATAAAATGGCTCCTTTACCCTCCAATTCGAAATAGAAAATCCTCTTTGGTCATTGTAAGCTTTTCATATCCTGACCCCGTTCTACCGTCCAACCTTCTTCGGTCTCACTCCCTTCCACAAACTCTTAAGATTCATTATACAATTTCATTTCCTTGAACATGAAGCGACAACTCCCATTTCTAAGCCTTTGCACTAGCTGCCCCTTCCCCCATGCCTGATTCCCCACTTCAGAGTTTCCCTGGCATCCTCCAAGCCTCAATTCAAATCCCACCTTCTTCAGGAAACCTTTTCCTAGTCTTCTCAGCTGCAAATGCCTTCTCCTTTTAAATTACCTTACTATCCTGTGTATACCGCCTCTGTGTGCCTCATTATTAAGCAGTTATGTCTGTCAGGTGCACCTAGTTATTTATACATTGTCTCCCCTATTACAATCATGCTCCTTAAGACCAAGGACTGTGGTTTCCCCCTCTTTTTCTTGTATCCCCAAAACAGAATCTGGCACAAACTAAACGCTTAAATGCTTGTTGACTTACCATAAAATAGGCATGACATTTATACTATTTACCTGAAAATTTTGCGGTGAAAGTAATTTATAAACCTAGAAGTGCTATATAAATATGACTTTACTATAACCAAATCTTAGATTCGGAAGGAACATTATAGACCACCCAGGCCTAACCTCCTATCCCAAGTCAGACTCTGTGCTCCTACCTCTGACAGGTGGCTATCCAACCAATGCCTGCATATTTCCACTCACCACCTCACCAAAAAGTTCATATTGTTGTTAGCAGCTTTAACTATTAGAAAGTTTTTCTTGAACAGAACTATTTCTCCTTGTAACTTCTACTCATAAGTCTCAGTTTGGGGACTCTCTGGAACTAATCCCTCTTCCTCATATCTTGTTCCTCTCCCCTCCCCCACCTAAATTCCAAGTCTCAAAGTTTCTTTCTTCAGGTTGCACACACCCAATTTCTTTACAGGTTCCTCAAGTGCTGGTTTCCATTCCCCCATTATATTCTGCTCACTTCTCCACATGCTGTAGTTTATCAGCGTTCTTAAAATCATGAACCCAGAATTGAAAACAAGCGTCCAGATGTGGTCTGACCAGGGCAAGGGACACTGGGCCTACTATCTTCTCTTTTCTGGGCACCATTCATTGAAGAACACAGCCTAAGATGGCATGAGCTTTTTTTGGTGGCCATCTCACACTGTCAGTTCACAATGGGGATTACAGCCAACTGAAACTCCCAAGTCTTTTCACAAGACATCAGAAGTCTCCCATCCTGCAGAGTCAGGGTTTCTATAGCTGACACTTATTTCCATTCTGCTGCATCTTAGTAGATCCAGACCATGGTGACAAACATTTTGCATAACGATTGACATAGAGCATCTTAGCTACCTCTCAACTCTGTGTCACCCACACCTCTGACAAACATTTCCCTTTTGTCTTCAAAGGTCCATAGACTGGTCCTATGGTCTGGGACCTCAGAGTCCAATCACCTTATTTTACAGAGGAAGTTTCATGACTTGTCCACTGTAACATAACTTAAGTAGTAAAATCATCAGAAGTGGGATTTAAACCCAGGTCACCTGACTCCACACCCAGTACTCTCTCCACTAGATCACACTGCCTCCCAAGTCACTGGCTAAAATGTTGATCAGGACAGGAAAAAACTGAGCATTTTTTGATATTTGCTTCCTGATACATTAACTGAAACACAAGGCGGGGAAGCCTAATGGTAATTGGCCCAAGGCACTAGAAAGTCCTGAATCAAAGATTAAGGTATGGTTAGCATAATTTTAACACCAATTACATTTTATATTACTCTGATTCTTTGAGTAAAATAATTGGCCAGGAGCATGAACTATGTATCCATGTTTTGATTATAACTTCTAGTTAATGATAAAGCTTGCATTTACTTGACTTTTTTTTTTTTACAATTGCAAGCACTTTACGTACATTAGTTGTTTTGATCTTAACAGTCCTCAGTGGTAGGTAAAGTAGATGTTGTTATCCACATTTTATAGGTGAGGAAATTGAGGCCCAGGGTAGTACAAGTGACTTTCTAAAGCTACATGTTTAGGCATATCTGGAGCTTAGAATCATAGAAAGTTAGAACTGGAAGGAATCTTATGATGTATTTAGTCTAACTAGAATCCAGGCCTTCTGTCTTGAAATCCATTCTCCTAATGAGGATACAATTAATTTAATTACCCCATCATTCTGGATACAGGGGAGTTTGCTCTAACAAAGAGATCCAGAATCTTGGACGTATTTCTGAGGAAACACTTGTTTCAAATATGAAGCACTTTACATATATCATCCCATTGCTTCTCAAATGTACTCAGTACCAGCTAGGTGGCACCATACTGCACAGAGTGCCTGACCTGGAGTCAGGAAAACTCATCTTCCTGAGTTCAATCTGGCCTCAGACACTTCCAAGCTGTGTGACCCTGGACAAGTCCCTTCTTTGCCTCAAGATGGAGAAGGAAATGGCAAGTCACTCCAGTATCTTTGCCGAGAAAACCCCCGATGGGGACAGGAAGAATCAGACATGATTGAAAAATGATTGAACAACAACAAAACCATATAAATATTTACATGGGAATAGAACAATACCAATGAAAAACTAATATGTAGAAAATGGTTGAGTCATTATTTTCAAAGACAAACATCACTTACCACAGAGTTAGTTATATAGCTACATAGAAATATTTCTATAGCAGTATCTATGATGTTGGCAAGGGGTTTGCAGGCTGCCACATCCATGGCAATCTAAAGAGGGGATTAGAAAGAAAGAAATGGTTGTCAAGAAAAATATTTCTGAATTTGAGATGTCATTCTCAGCAACCAGAACTTTTATAATAAAACCCTGATATTAAAAAAAAACTTTTGTACAAATGTATTAGCAACTTCCCAAACCTGTATTAACTGGCAGGGTCCTTTGCATATAAAAATGATATTGACCCATCATTAGTAAGACATGTGTAATGAGTTATTTTTTCCAGTAATGGAGGGAGATCTGTACTGAGTTATTCACACTCTGCTATTTATCCAGAAGCAAAAGCACTGTCATAGGATGACTGGCTGATGTAAAGAGTACAGACAGGGAAAAGTGAAACGAAATGGCTCAGAATCAAACCCATGTATTTACCTAGTTTCACTCACATGTTCCTCCCCCACTTTAACATAAACTCTATTATTTGTTGAGTATAATTGGTCCCACCTCCCCAATATTGCTTGTCTTCCTCTCTCTGTCCCCTGCCATCACACCAACATAAACTTATTACCATCACCTACAATATTTCAATAGATTCCACTTTCTTCTCCCCTACAATACATCATTCAAACTGCTGATGTACTGATGTATTTCTGCTGTACAAAGCTTCCAAAGTTATTTTCCTAATAAAACCAGCAATGACTCTCTATTGTTTCCTCGATGAAATTCAGTTTTAACAAATATTTCCTAAATTCCTGCTGTGTGCAAAGCATTATATTAGGTGCTACAGATGTAAAAGCATACACAAGAACATGCACCTTACTCTTATACTCTTACAAGGAGCTTATAATTTTACAAGGGGACAAGAGGAAAGTACAAAGATAAAACCAAACACAGTAGAGGAAGAGAAATGAAAATTATAGGTCCAGAAAAAAATTTAAGAAAAATCTGAGGAAGGAGAGACCATTTTCACTTGAGGGGAATAGGAAGTGAAGCTTCATGGAGGAGGTAGCTCTTCAGCTGGACTTTACTGAAAGAAGTGATTTCAACAGGAATAGGTGGAGTGTCAGTACTATTATAAGATTAAAAAGGTAAATTGATGCCAGATTGTGAAGGTCTCAAATGCCAGAACCAGGCAATGGGGTAACCACTGATTTTTTTTTGTTTTTTTAATTAGGGTTGTAATATGATTGCAGCAGCATGCTTGGAAGATTACTCTAAGAGCAATATGGAAAACAGTTTGGAGACTGAATAGGCTGGAAGCAGGAAGACAAGTTAAGATGCAATTATAACTAGTCTAGGTTGAGATTAGAAGGGAACTTCAACTAGGGCAGTTCCAGTATGGATGTCCAAAATATCCTGGGAGTCAGACTAGTGAGGATTTAGCAAGGAACAGATTTTGGGGGTGATGAGCAGGAGGGAAGAATAAAAGAAAACCCGTATCTGTCTTTGAGTTTGGGTGATAGAGAAGATGATAGTGCCATTAAATGAAACAGAAGTTAAGAAGAGGGAGGAACAGGTTTTAGATGGAGGGTGATGAGTTCAATCTTGAACATAAGTTTGAAGTGATGAGAAGACAAAAGCAATCTATTGGAAGTGTCTCTCTATAAGCGGACTAGCACAGGATATACGGAATTGGGAGTTATCTGCATAGAGGTGTTCACTGAAACCAATGGAATAAGATAGAGTCAAAAAGGAAGAGGAGATGGCGAAGCCTGAAGCTGCAGTTTAATATCCTCCTAAATATGGCACCACCTTCCTCTCCATTATCCATATCCCACTGCTCCGCTCCACTTGGACTATGCTCCAGCCCAAATGGAATAATATTCATCATTCTGTGTGCATTCCTCATGTTCTCCTGCCTTTTCTGTGCCTTTCTCCTATTACTTTTTACTCCATATGCCTGGAATGTTTGGCCTTCCTCATCTGACCCCTCATAAAAGTCTCACACAGCACTTGTGTATCTGTTGCATTGTTCCATTACAACGGAAGCAGAACACAGTCAAGGGCTGTGTCTTATTTCATATTTCTAGGACCATCTGTGCAGTGCCTGACATGGTTCTCTGTTTACAACAGGTACTTAATTGTCATATCCAATCAACTCATTTACAAATGGGGAAACTGAGATAAAGGAAGTGACCTGTTCAAAGTCATGCAGCTAGTCAGCAGTAGAGTCTGTGGAAGAACATGACTGTTAGCTTGGTGGCGTAGCTGAGCCTAAAGCTTTTGGAAATCTCCAGCAATACTGGAGATCAATGTAGGCAAGCAGTTGCTACTAAGAGTTCTCCAGGAGTGATGGAACTATCAGCACGTGAAGACACAGGCTGGAGATCACCTCTGGATAATGGCATCTTTCCTACCAACCACCGCAAACCACCTCAACAATGAATGCAAGGGGGAAAGGTACACTGTGTGCAAGCAAGTCAAGAGCATTACTCCTTTTCCTTCTCTTCAAGAGTGCCAAGACTCTCCCTGCTGTTCAAGGAGCTCCAACTTACTTTTTATTCATAGTTAACCAAGTGATGTGCAAATGCATTTGTTAATTTTACTGATGGTAATGATATGACTAGACTATGCCAGGAACATGAAAGACAGCACACTTACTGAATCTTTGACCCACTGAATATACTGTTCAAAGTAGTCGATGATCATATTCATATACTTCTTAGTTTCCTGAGAATTTGTTGAATAGAAAAATAGTTCTTTAAGCATATATAGCTATATTTACCGATAAATATTACATACGTGAATATGTACATGTATAGTACATGCAGACAGACACATTTTAAAAATAAAAAAGATTTACCTCAATAATAATAGAGGAAGCATTATTATTAATGAGGAACTGAGCACCTTCCACAGTTGTAATGACTTGAGACACTTTAACCTGGGGAAAAAAATTATAATAGTACCAAGACATATAAGGGTGTAATTAGATATTCTTACACAAGTATGTACAATTATATAATAATAGCAGCAAAATAAGTCATATATTAACTTTAAAGTTGAAAAAGTACTTTCCTCACTTCACAGAACTGTTGTAAGTTAGCATAAGGATTATTTATTTCTATTTTCCAAATAAAGAAATCATGATTAAATGACTTGTTAAAAGTCACATGAAAAGGAAATGTCAGAGTTGAGATAAGAACCTCATTCTACTAATTCCTAGTCCAGCTCTCTTTCCCTCAGCAGGAGCCAAAAGAATCATCAAGTCTCGTGCCTATTTCTAACTGATGAGGAAAAGGAGGTTCAGGGAAGGGAAGTGGTATCTGATCCAGGATTCACAGGCAGTTTGCAGCAGGAAATAAGATGGGAACCTAGGTCTCCTGACTTCTTTTACTCCTATGTCCTTTCCATTTATTCCACTCTGCCTGTTTAACCACTGTCCATGGTGGTTTCTATGAATGACAAATAACAGTGCTGGCGCATTAGCACAAGGACATGCAGTTTGGAGGGGTTTATCAGTAGTGGTCAAAGATTTGCACTGATCTAAGCCCCACGGGCATTTCTGAAGTTGACAGAAAAGGTCAGGGGCCCAGTCTTTGGCCATGGAAGTTGGCAAATCCAACTGGCCCACACAAGCACCAAAAACCATGATGTGATCGTCACTTTATCAATGAGAAGAAAGCAACATCCAGGGTGGCTTAAGGCAAATGAGGATCCTTGGAGGCCATTTACAAATAATAGCTGAGAAGTAGAACTGGTCTACACCAGCAGGACTGCTCAGCCTTCTAACCCACTCCCAATACTCTGAGTTAACTGCAAAAATACAGCCAGATAAAGTCTTTAACGCCACTGTTATTATTCCAATGTACGTATAGATGCTTTCATAGAAGCTATAAGTCTGGAATTTTAAAGTGGCTGAAGATAAGAAGGACTTTTCTTTATCTTTATGTACTTTATTATGTATTTGTTTTATTATTAATAAATATTGTTTATATAAAAATAATAAACACAATTATTATTTCTTATTTCTTTATGTACAATGAAGTAATTCTCCCCCAAACCAGGCTACAAGACATTTTAAAATAGAAGGACCTCCCCAGAGGCAAAAACAAACAACAAAAACTTACCATAAGTTCAGTTGCTGTCTTTTGTAGTAACCTGATACTTTGATTTAAAGTGCTCTGGGAAATAAGCAAAAATCACATTTTCCACATCATTATAGGAGACAGCAAGATCTTCAGCTATCAGTCCATCGCTGTTCTGGTCTGGCAATAATCTCAACAGGCCTAACAGCGGCAGAACAGCCTCATTTTATGAAAACTGCTAGATACTGATAGCAGAAGTGAATGACCTTACAAAATTGTTTCTAACCCAAGAAATACTAGAACATGAAAAAAATAAGCATTCAAGTATTCCCAGATGCATGAAATGGTCATATATTAGAATGAAAAATAATAGTAACTTATGAATAGTTGATTAGCAGTTACTGATTTCTGTGGGAATTGGAAAGAAAAAAGGAAAGAGAGAAAATTGGCTAATTAGCATGAGTGATTTTTTTTTAACTTCAGGGATAGTAAATAAAAATCAACTTAATTTTTTTTTAAAACTCAATTTATTAGCATTTAAAAAACAATATATTAGGAATAGGAACGCAAGGATGGGGAGCTCACTACTTTAAATGGCAGCTCATGTTGGGACCACTCTAATTGATATGAAGCTCTTATTCAAAATAGGCCTTCCTACAACATCCATCCATTACTCCTAGTTCTGTTCCTTGGACTTACAATGCTTAATCTAAAGCTTGTCCTACAAGAAAAACTTGCAAATAACTGAAGATGGTGACAACACTCATCTCCAACTCCCTTCCGATCCCTTCCTTCCCCTCCCCTTAAGTATTCCTCAGTTCTTTTCGTCAAAAAGAATCCTACAAAATTTAAACAAGTACCTGCATTGTGCAAGGCAGTGTGTTAGGCTGTTGGGGACCCACAAGACAAAACAAAAACCAATCCCTGACCACAGAGAACTTACTTACAACATGGCAACATGGTTCAGAGAAATCATGGCTAGGCCTGGGATGACTGATCTCCCTGCCTCAAGCTCTCACCTTCTAGTCCATCCTCCACTCACCACACAAAATGATTTTCTAATGCTCAGATCTAACTGTATCAGCTGACTCCCCCAACACACAATAAACTTCAGTGGCTCCCCATTACCTTCATAATGAAATATAAAATCCTCTACTTGGCTTTTAAAGCCCTTCACAACCTGGCCCTTTCCTAACTTTCTGGTCTTCGTACATTTCCCTTCCTTCCAAATACTCTATGATCTAATAACACACACCTGCCTGCTGCTCCTTGGAACACAACATTCCCTCTTCTGACTCCGTGCTTTTACAATGGCCATCCCCCATGTTTGGGATGTTCTATCCCCCTCCTGGTTCTACTTTCTAATTGCACCTTTTGCAAGAGGTCTTTACGCTGCTCTCCCTCACTTCTGACAATGTTAGTGTCTTGCCTCTTGAGATCACCCCCCACTTTCTCTCTCTCTGTGTCTGTTTCTGTCTCTCTCCGTCTCATATATAAATATAATCTTGCTAGTGCACAGTTGTTCACAGGTTGTCTCCTCCAACAGAATGGCAGCTCCTTGTGGACAGGGGCTGTTTCTGCTTTTCTTTGTATCCTTAGGGCTTAGCACAAAGCACAATGCCCGGCACCTAGTAAGTTCTTGATAAATGCCTGATGATAATGATCGTGTCTATTTGTGAAAGATCCAGTTTACCCAAGCATGTCATAACACGCAAACAACATACATTCAATTTTGCTGAGGGGGAAGAAGAGGGAAAACAGTGACTAGGAAGGACAAAGGGAGAATCGAAAACAGAGGAGAGGAAAAAAGAAAGCAGAAAGACAATAATGACTCACAAGGTTATCTACTGTATAAAAATAAGGCACTTACCCTGGCTTTAACATATTTCTTGACAGTCAGTTAGGAGAGAAAGAATTGGAAAATAAGTAAGGGCCAATTTAAAAAGAAATATAAGCATAGAGATGTCCTAAAAGGCATTTTTATATCAGCAGCATTTTTAAAGGCTGTATCCCACTTACATTGAGATGAACTCAAACACTTAGGCTAAAAAAAGGAAAAGTAGAAACCAGCAAGGAAGACTGGTAAAGTGACAGACATTTTGTTTTAATTGTCTTACCATTTTGTAGACACTGGAGCACAGCAGTCAAATTTTTCTTAATAGGAGCAACACTAAAACCTAGCTTAATGTACGTGAAATGGCAACATGCCATTCATTCTTCTAAACTAGAGAAGATTTTATGAATACATTTTTGGTAGGAAAAAAAGTGACAGTGAGTTATGTCTTGGGTACTTATTTGTTAAATCATATTTACCATTTCCTGCTCCATAGGGATCACATGCTGACGGTGGATCATTCGAATATTGCTTGCGTGCCCTTTCAGGGCATTTTCCAAAGCTCCTTTGGGCTACAAATACAGTAAAAATAATGCAAGATCAGTAGGCACTTCAGGCTTCCCCAGGAAAAATAACATTAGTAACATGAACTAAGCCAGGAACATGGGACAGACATGCATCTCTCCTTTTAAAGGGAGCAGCAGGGAGTATAGATGGAAACCTTTGGAGACTGATTTTTAAGCTTTTCTGATTCATTTGTTTTTCTGATAAGCAAGGGAATGGGTAAAGGAAAGGAAGAATAATAGCCGAGCAGACAAAACCCAAGCTTGAGGGTGCTTGATGAATTTCTCTGCTATCCTTTCTCCACTTAAAGTCACTGTATTCTACATAATACAGAGAGTAAAGTTTAAAATTCTTAAGCCCTGCACATTCTCTCACGCCCTCAGCATGAGAACTCATGATAAGTGCTTCAATGCTTTCAGAAGGATTAAAGCAAAGTCCCTTTCCCTGTCTTGCCTAAAGACAAGTGGATTTTGTTGTTTTGGGTTGGCTGAAATACACACAGCATGACTTAGGATGTGGTTATAATAACAACTCTCTTTTATCTGGAGCTTTAAGGTTTTGCAAAGCTCTTTCCTCAACTACAACTCTGGGTGACAGGGAGGACCAAGTATTATTATCTCCATTTATACAAATGAGAGAACTGAGATTCAGAGACATAAACCAAATGCCTTTCACCAGAGCCACAGGACCGGGAAGTAGAAAGCTGGGATTCAAACGCAGACCTCCAGACTAAGTGCAGGGACTCTTCTGCTATACTTCCCCCAACAGGGCAGACATGAATGAAGCAACAATACTTATTTCCTGTTTCATAGAATCAAAATTAATGAAGGAGATAGTAAATTATTAAAAAAAGAACCAGGAAGCCTTATGAAACTTATTGTTAGAAATGTGGATTATGTAGAAAGGGTCTGTTTTCCTAATGGATATCTTTCAGATGCAGGAATTTGTTAGTAACATTCCTTAGAATGGCACAGATAATACCTGCCTTCACATGAAGCATGCACTGGGGAGGACCTGATGTGCCTACTTGGGTTACCCCTTATAAAGGGTATGTGTAACCTGAGGCTTCTGGTTGGTCCCCTTATGCCCTGCGATAGGAAGAAAAGCCTTTGGTTCAGTGAACTTTTCATTAATTGCTTTGGAGATGACCTCCTGCCAGGAAAGCAACACCTGTAGCTTCAGACATTATGAAATGAAGTTTAACTAAGGTCTTTATTTTCTCACTAAGCTGCATTATTGACTTTGCATACTTGGGTTCAGAGCCCAAACGACCTGCACTATGACTTGGGGGCATGATTATGACACAAAACTTGAATTTTAAAGGTAAAAATGAAAATAGGCTCTTTTCCCTCTCTTCAGAATGCATGACTCTACATTTTAACAACCTTCCTTAGACTTCCCAAAGAAGGATTTCTCTCCCCTTCTCCCCTAGCAGCAATGACGGTTACCTGCATGTAGCAGTGAGGCATGTTTATCTACATGAATCTAAGAAAAAACCCTAAATCTTTTGTTGCCTCGTTTGCTCTGTGTTTCTTTCCTTAAGCATAGGTGACTGAATAGAAAACTTAAGATAGACGTTCCTAATGTTGGCAGCAAACTCATGAGTTAAAGAGGCCAGGAACTTTTGGATCTAGGTACTGGTTTCCTGGTAGGCGGTGAACTCCAAAGCAATTTCTCAAAGGAGAAAATGACTATCGTCAAGTCACGACTGAGCTTGCGTGAAGACATGTATCTCAAGAGTTTCTTAGACAGTAAAGGACAAAGGTAAGGGTGAAATGTTTGTTCAACAGTCCTACACAGTGCTTCATGTTTTGGTGTTCTAAGGATCAATCTTGATAGGTGGCAAGGTGTTGGATCTGGAGTCAGAAATAACTGAGTTAATATATGCACCAAGTGGCATAGCATCCAAATTCTTAGAGGATAAGTTAAGTGAGTTACAGGAAGAAATAGATAGCAAACTCCCCTCTCAGAACTAGATAAATCTAATGACAAAGTGAACAAGAAAGAAGGGGAATAGAAGTTTAGAAAAGTTAGATATGGTAGACCTCTGGGGAAAACTGAATGGGGATAGAAGATAAAGGAATACACCTTTTTCTCAGCAGTACATAGCACCTACACAAAAACTGACCATGTACTAGGGCATAAAAAATTCACAATCCAATGCAGAAATGTAGAAATATTAAATGCATCCTTTTCAGATTATGATGCAAGAAAAATTACGCGTAATACAGGTCCATGGAAAGACAGATTAAAAACTAATTGAAAGAAATAAGTAGTCTCAGGAACTTGCTAACTATGTGATGCTGGTTAAGTCACTTAACCACTGATTGATTCAGTTTTATCATCTGTAAAATAGAGAAAATAATAGTACCTAATTCTCAGGGCTGTTGTGAGGATAAAGAGATAACACTTGTAAAGTGCTTTGCAAGCCTCAAAGTACTACAACATGTTATTTATTTATTTTTTAACTTATTGTATCATAATTTAAATACAGTAAATCCTTAATTTTTGTGAGGGTAACATTCCTCGAAAATGTTAAAAACATGAATGCTGATAAGCTGAACCCACAGGAAATAGGAGGTTAGGTTCCCCTAACAATCAAAAACTAGTCTTTTGCTAGAAATTGTTCAAAACACACTCATTTGTGTGCAATTCTTCATAACACAAAATTAATTCTGTGCTGCAGACATTCTGGCATTAAATTTATCTAACATCTTTGTTTTCTCACTAAGCTACGTCACTGACTTAGAGCTTAAGGACTTGCACTACACTTTGGGGGCATAATTGTAACACAAAACTTAAGTTTTAAAGGCAAACAATGAAAATGTACGCACATGGAGCTCTTTACAACAATAGGGGAACAAGATCATTGAAGTGCCTAATAAAATACCAACCACTCCACAACATAGATGCTTCACTGTATGCATTAGGCATCTCATTTTTTTCTTTATTGCACATAGCTGCAAATGTGTATGGTTGTCAATGCCAAAGTGAAAATGAGGTTGCTAACAAAAACCACATGAACGCTTGAAGTTCTGTGTTAAAGACTGTATGTCAATGTGTAGTTATCAATCGTTTTTGTTTCAAACATTTTTTTTGGGTGGGGGGGATACTGGAAGAAATATAGATCTGTCCTAAACGTGATCTACTTTGTATATTGTGCTCCCTTCTAGAATGTACCCTATTAATCCTTTCCAGCAAAACCCTAGACTTGACCCTTTCCTAAACTTCATTTAAGAGATACCCCCAAAGTTCTGCTCTGGAGTGGGGACATAATATGGCAACAATTCAAGAAAAGCCTGACATCCCCCTTTTAAAAGTCAAGTTCTTCCAAGACTGGACCTGATCCAAGTGATTCTCAAGCCAAGGTCCCTTAATGGGACAAGTGGGAGCCCTTGCTACAAGTGCCCAAGGGTTTTTACACATATAATGAGAATAATAAAAATGATTCACATTTATGTAGCACTTTAATGTCTGCCAAGCAAACTACACACATTATTTCCTAACAGCTGTCACATTCAAATAAATAATTTAAACTTACCAACTGTTCTGCTCTTGCTTCTAAATCATTGGCAAATGATAATAGATCCACTTTTGTTATACTCTTATTGACCTAAAAAAAAGGATGTCAAGAATTTCAGGTGAAATAGGCAGTACGAGTATTCAATTCAACAAATGAATGAGCGAGCAAAAACATACTCATTAAGCACTTACTGTGAGCCAGGCAATGTGACAAGCACTAATGATACAAAACAAATACAAAAACTAAACAGTTTTGGCTATTGGCCATCAAAGACCTTACACTCCACTGTATATGTTATCCCCATTTTACAAACAGGAAACACAAATTTAGAGAAGTTAAGTGACTTCTTCCTAGTCAGTGAAATGGTAAACCTCAGAACTAGGATTCAAGCTAGATCTCCAGATCCCAAATCCTGGGCTCAGGTGCTGTTGTTACAGGTGACAGAATCCCTATCACTTGTAAAAGGCATAAATATTTTCAAAGCTTTATTTTCTCTAAATAATTGATTCAAGACTATAGAAATCTTACCTCAGTCAAGTAAGCTGCAAAATCAATTCCATCTATTCCTGAGAAACTGAAATTCAAAAGGTTCTCTTTTCCCACTTCATCCAGTAAAACTATGGTGCTAAGGTTTATTTTAATACTTTCAAACTGAACTGTTAGATCTTGGGTATACTGTAGTAAAAAATTAAAAACAAACATGGGAAGTAGAAATGAATTTATTCCACAGAGATGTGTAACTGAATTCTTTAAGCAAAAAGAAAATAGCATCATTAAAATTGATTTCAACAGACATTTCTTTAAAAATCTCCTATGTGCAAGGCTTTGAGACAAGAACTGGGAATACAAACACAAAAACAAAAGGTAGCACAGTATAGTGGTTAGAGTGCTGGATTTGGAGTTAGATGACTGGGGTTCGAATCCTGGTTCTGCTGATTATTATCTGTATGTAACACCTTGGACAAACTACTTAACCACTCTGAGCCTCAGTTTCCTCATCTATAAATGGAGGGTGGGCTGCACTAGATAATTTCTAAGGTCTCTTCCAAATCTAAATCTACGGTCTTATGATACTGTCCTCAAGAAGCTTATATTCGATTTAGGTCAAGGGGATAACATAAATACAGATATGTACAGATAAGGTATTGGGGGAAGGAGGGAGTGAAAAAGGTGGGAAAGAGAGGAAAGAAGAGAAAGAAAAGGAGGGAAGAAGAAAGAGGAGAGGCAGAGCGGGAGAGAAGGGGGAAGAGAGAAGAAGGGAGAAAAAGAAGGTGGGAGATGGGGAGAGAGAGAGGGGAAGGAGAATAAGCAATAAAAACTGGCAGGATAGGGGAAAGCAAACAACCTATGTGTTGAGCAGGGAATATTAACTCCCTACTTGACTAGTACTTCACTCAAGAATAGGGATTCTTTTTTGGGGGGGAGGGGCTAGGCAATGGGGTTAAGTGACTTGCCCAAGGTCACACAACTAGTAAGTGTCTGAGGCTGAATTTGAACTCAGGATCTCCTGTCTCCAGGGCTGGTATTCTATCTACTGCACCACCTAGCTGCCCCCAAGAATCCAGATTCTTAACCTCTAGTCTGTAAACTTAAAAAAAAAAGTTTTGATCATTGATTTTCAATGTAATTGGTTTCCTTTATAATCCTCTGTATTTTATTTTATGCCTTTAATACTATGATTCTAAGAAAGGTCCCACAGGCTTCACCTTCACCACACTGCCAAAGGGCTTTATGACACTGATCTTTAAACAGGTCAGCATGGGCTAAGACTGTACTTTGAACAGTTCTATCAAAATGATGACTAGCCTTACTGGTGGAATCTGCACCATGGCAGCCCCAACCAAGCAACCAGATGACCAAGCAAAAGGGATTTGGTCAGTGCCTATTATTACGCCCAGAATTTTGGGGGATATAAAAGCGTGGGCCCTCCCAAAGAAGTCACATAGTTGGGGACTGGACAGAGAAAACAACAGGAAAATAAGACAATATTATATACAATGTCCCAAAAGTCTTTTAAGTTTTTAAGCTAATTATTAAACCATAAAACCTTAAAGGCCAAAAGGTCAAGTGAGTGATGAGCTTTCTCCAAGGCCCCCCAATAACTACACCCACTACATCACAAGCTTCTGCACCTTAGCTATTAAAGTTTCAAACTGCACTAAGACTTTGGGGACACTGTATAACAAAATGTTAAGTGAAATAGTTTAAAAACATAAATATCCTAAGATTTTGGAGGACAAGGAGAGTATTTAAAAATAAGGAAACTTTAAGAGAGGTTAGGAAAGTGAATGGACTTGCCCAAGGTCAGTCAATGGAAGAGCCATTGGCCATGGACTCTAAATTGAGGGATCTTTCCAATCTACTATGCTGTCTCCTTGAGTGACCTTGAGTTATGCCTTGAAGAAGAGGAAAGATCTGGATAAGTGCAAGGCATGAGCAAAGGTCTGGAGGTACGGTGGGGCAGAGGACACAGGTCAGATAATAAAGAGTGATCTGACTGAATTTGGGATGACATATTCAATCTGAATCACTGATAAAGTCATCATGGGAGGGCTTATAGTAGTGATATTAATAGCTGACAGCAAAACAGAACTTTAAAATTCACAAAGTACTTTTCATCTGTTACTTTATACCAACCTGCAAGGCAGGTACTACAGGAATTATCTTCCTCACTTTATATATAGGGAAACTGAGGCCCAGCAAGTTCAGGTGATTTGCTGAGGTCTTACAATGGATAAGTCGTAGAACTAGGATTCAAATCCAGCTCTTCTAATCCCATCACCAGGATTTTTCTACTATATCATGCTGCCTTTCAAAAACAGGCAACTGAAATACCCAGTCCCATATCACTGAAGAGACTGGGGCTTTAATAAGACTAATAGATGTTTACATAATGATTTAAAGTTTGCAAAGCAATATGCTTCCTTATTTGAGCCTCAAAACAACCTGATGATGTAAGTACTACAGACATGATTACCCCTATTTTACAGATTATTAAAACTGAGGTTTAGATGTATTAAGTCTTGTCCAAGATCATATAGCTAGTAAGCGTCTGAGATGGTTATCTGAACAAGGTCTTCCTGACTCCAACCAAGTCCAGGAGAATTCTGGCCCTTTGTTGACAACATCACTTCCAAAAGGACAAACAACCCATTACGTAATCCGTCTCTCAAATGTGGGGAAGGAGGTATCATGTGCCAAGAGACTCCACTGTGGAGGAACATATAGCCTTCCTCAGGAAGCTCTGACTTGAACAAATCACATTGAGACTATTTATTATTGGTAAACCCACAAGGCAAGTTCTGCAGCATGAGAGATAACTTCATTACATGGAATAATATGTCCATTACATACAGAGTTCTATTGACTTACCTGACTAATGGTCAGAAATTTGCTGATATTGTAGAATTTATCAAGCTGCAGAGAGGTATAAATGCCTTTATTTTTCTTGCAGTCACTATGGGAAATAAATACATCAATCATATTCAGAAAGGCCAAGCTGGTGCTATCTATGTTCTTTGCTGATGATTAAGAAGAAAGTTACCCGAAATTTCTGTTTTGTTTTTTTTTTTAATCTGAGAAGGGGGAAGAGGTTCTCATTGCTGAGGATACACCAATGGAACCAAGAGTGTAATGAGTTATTTCCAAGGCTCTCTGATCTCTTTCTAACCTTTGTAATTATGTCCATGCATTCAGTAAATACTCTCTCCTGATTTTTTTTTTTTTTTGGTCTTTTATATAAGGATTAAGCAGCCACAGAAAAATATCCTAGGAAGCAAACCCCCTAACTCTATAGGGAAAGTGAATGGGATGAAGGACAACATTCAAAGCAACAAAGAAATGTATGATTAGAAATGGTAGTCGGCGAATTATATACCCAAAGTGAAGGGTAAGAGAGGAGCATCCTGAGGTTTGCAAAACACTTTACATACACTAGTTCATTTGCACCCTGCAAAAACCCTGTGAGGTTGGTGCAATTATTATCCTCAATTTACACATGAGCAAACCGAAGCCAAAAGAAATCGAGACTTGCCCAGAGTGACACTACTAGTAAGTATTCGAGGAAAGAATAGAACTCAGGGGTTCTCCTAAGTCCAAGTACAATACCAATCTACTAAAGGCCTCTAGCACATTGGATAATCTGCATTAGATGCATGGAAAAATATGGGGAAAAAAATCAAAGGATAAGAAGGCAGGGATGAGTTGAAATCTGTATGGATGGAAGGAAAATCCACATCAACAAGGTGGCAGAACCACTGAAGCCTTAGGTAGCTACTAATGACATCTTTCCACTTTCCCTTAGATCTGGATTTTCCCCCATTCCACCTCTACCCCTCCTTTCGTGTTTTATTTGGACCAGTTACAGATAAAATTAAATTATATGGAGTGATTATATCAAGGGGACAGGCATAAATAAAGTCAGTATCGGTTTTCCAAATCAAGGACAATGTTTAGCGATGTAACCTTGGGCTAATCACTAAATTTTCTCTGCCATAGTTTCCTACTGTATACACCAACTGGAACTACATTCCTCTCCCCTGTTGTGATACCCTCATCTTTCCCCTTCCCACAGTCACAAATCTATAGCTATGCCCTTGTATCTTCTGGAAGTCCCAATCTTGATACTACAAGTATTAGTGGACTGGGAGAGTTCCCTCTCCCTGTACTGATGTATTATCAGGAGATTGAACATGTTCTAGGCACTCTGAATTGGAAGTTGTAATGAGTTTTGATACAGGATCCTTAAGTGTAGTAGACTTACAATAAATATCTACTGGACTGAAGGAAATTATGAGTTAAATGAGTTTGTGGGGGATAGCTGAGGACCTTCATGACAATTGATAACATTATTTCTGGGGAAAAATTAGCTCCAAGTTCCAATTAAATGAACCTTTGTAACACTACCTGCTCATAAACTGGAGATTGTTTACACATGTGAAAGCTCCCCAGGCAACCCTAGAAAACTCTGACAACACCATCACCGCCATCACTACCACCATCCCCATCACCACCACCACCACCGCCATCACTACCACCATCCCCATCACCACCACCACCACCGCCATCACTACCACCATCCCCATCACCACCACCACCACTGACATCACCACCACCCCATCACTACCATCATCCCCATCCCCATCACCATCACCGCCATCACTACCACCATCCCCATCACCACCACCACCACTGCCATCACTACCACCATCCCCATCACCACCACCACTGCCATCACTACCACCATCCCCATCACCATCACCACCACCGCCATCACTACTACCATCCCCATCCCCATCACCACCACCACCACCGCCATCACTACCACCATCCCCATCACCACCACCTCCATCACCACCACCCCCATCACCGCCATCACTGTCACCATCCCCATCACCACCATCACCACCCACCCCCATCACCACCATCACTACCACCACCCCCATCACTACCACCACCACCACCACCACCATTTATGTAGTGCTTACAACTTGCTAGACACTGTGGGATGCAGACTGTATCACCTGACAGTTTCTACAATGCAAGTATCCTAGTAGCCTGAATTTTAGTTTTATCCAGAGAGACGGCAGAACTAATGGATAGAAAGCAGCATTCAGATTCTAGAAGACCTGGATTCTGCCACAAACTGACTGTGAGACCTGGGACAAATCAGTTGATCTCTCAGTGCTCTAGGCAATTCTCCAAAACTGTAATTTTCAGAGAGGTGCCAACCTGCTCTGATAGAGATTTTCCTTATCCACGTGTTCTTTCATCAATGAAATCATAAGTATAGTACTTATCCATATCTGAAGATTACATATTTGATTTCTTTCCTTATTAGAATCTGTTGATGGTGATAAATTTACAAAAGTAATAAACAGGAACTTCTCTGAGTAAAGTAAACAGAGGGATACCTGTGAGATTAATGCTTAAGACTGTCTTTATATAATATTTTAATGTATGAGCTACAAGACAGAGCATTCAGTGACTTCTCTCAGTTTGCAGATGATGCTAAAACATTTCCAGGTTGTTAAATGCCCATTCAATGAAGGTAAGTTGTAGGTGAGTTTTGCAAGCCCTTGTGAATAGGGAGAAAAAAGGTAAATGCTTTCCAATGTGCAAACTAATCATATAAGGATAGTATACAAGATTGTGGGTTTCAATCTATCAGTTAGGACCCAGGAGAGAGCTCTATGAATACTTGTATACTGTTCCCTGGGTAATGAATGACTCCTCATATTTTTAAATAACCCTACAGCCTATAATGTACTTTCTTCAGAACAAACCCATATTATTCACATTTTACAGATGAGGAAGCTAAGAGAAATGAAGTGACTTGCCCACAGTCATATAGTTGGTAAATGGAAGAGCTGGGATTCAAACTCAGATCCTTTGATGCCAAATCCAGTCCCCTTTCTGTGCTAAAAGACAGAATGGAGCTGCAGGGGGCATTGGAGAAGAGCCACTGAAATTACCATGAAGATGGAAGGATATTATAAAGAAGCTACCTAGTGCAGACTTTCGAAGGCAATGCTCTCATATTGAAAAATTAAAACCAAACAAAACCATCACCATATCATACTAAAGCTTTTATCGGGTAATTTTTGTACCTGTAAACTTGCTCAAAGGTGAGATTAACATCAGGATTTTTAAACAGGAGACCCGAAAGGTAGTTTTTCCATTGTTCATTGAATAAATAAGGGGTATCCAAAACCTAGAACCCAAAAGCCTTCTTATTATTAATACAGAGGTAATTCATTACATTAATTTTGTAAAAAATAATCTCAACATTTCCCCTTCCTCTTCACTTGCTTTATATATGAGGCATTTAGAAGACAGTTTAATTTTCCCATTCTAATCTTGGCTTTCCAGTTAAAAGGTAGGAAACGGATCATAGGATTTAGACCCAGAAAAGATGCTCAGAAGTGGTAAGTATCTTACCTATGGTGGCACCCAGCAAAGCTTGGATTCAAGCCCAAGTTTAAATTCAATGTTCCATCCCCTCCCCTATGGTATGGATCTTGAATGCACGGCTTTACCATGGAGTAGCATATGCAATGCAATACCAAGCTAGTTCTGTTCAGTAAAGTAAGACTGGGACATGGAAGAACAATTGGTTTATTTATCATTATAAAGCCAAAAGGACTTAATTTAGCAAAATAGTGGCCTGAACCTAGTTTCCTTTGGTACAGCTGAATAACTAAAATATCCTTACTACCAGCAGCTCCCTTAATGGTCTTCAGTAGCTGATTCTGCAGAAAGAGGTCTAAGACCAAATGGGGATAAATACTCCATTCCAATACCACTGCCTCTTCTAATAGCTGAAGATCTCTGGCATTAGATCTCTGCTTCACAAAACACTTCTTCAAATATAATGTTATTTATAGACTGACTCCACAAAGAATGTTCATTGTTTTAAAGGGCAACTACTACCCTGAATAATAAATGCAGATTATTTTATTTATAGCCAAGAATCTGAACTGTTTCTTTTTCTCATTGATACAAAGACCCTCAATTCATTTGATTAATCGCTTCCTCCTCTGCTCTCCTCTCCTCCATAGTTTTTGCCTCTTTACTGAACTCCCCCAACTCCTCTCCCCCTCACCCCCAAGCCACACACTAATTATAGAAATTTAAAAGTTTGGATTATGACAACAAAATACACAGGCACACACACAAAAACCAAAAGCAAAAACACTATTAGCCATATCCTTACCTGAAATATAGTCTTGTCTTTAAAGGGTTCACAGACCAATTTTTCTACATTCCCACCCAAAACAAATGTGGAAACCACTATGATCATCAAGGCCCAGGAAAACAGGAAACTGAATCCAACTCCACTGGAGAAGGAAGAAAAAGAGAGAAGATCAACCAATCTATTAAGACTCACAAAGTATTCACTATCTTTGAAAACAATTATGTGGAAATGATGGATCTACAATCTATAGGTTTTTATAGGTTACAAGTCAGTCCAAACCATTAAGGTATCAAAGGAATCCCTTTGAATGGAATCAAGCTTATCTTTGTTCTCTGCATGGCCCTAAAATGTGGTTCGTGAATTTGTGCCCATTCTATCAAACAGGATATTACGGGTCTAATACTGCAGATATGAATCAGTGTTTATCAGATGACATTCCAGATAACTACAGGATACTCCAAACAAGAAAGGTCTAATTAAAAAGAAACAAACAAAAGATTTTGTGGGCTTCATTTGTGGATACCAGAGCACTTATTAAGATGCAGACAGAAAACTAGCCCTGGAGGCTAATGGTAGCAATGGAGTTGGCTGGAGACAAGGTGGGTCACTTCTATCCTGAGATAAGAGACTGGAGATATCTGGAAGAGTAAAAGTAACCAGGGATTGACTGAGGAGAAGAAAGGAGAGTAAAGGTGGGACCATCAGTAATCTAAGAAGTTGTTTCAATGGTTAAATTAGGTTCATTTCAATCCAGTGAGCTTAAAGTGAGCCACTATACAGAATTATTTCCCCTCCAGGTTTAGTGGCACCCCTCTTTTACCCACATGGCTTCCCACCAATTCTGTGTCCATATATGCCATCAATGTTTTTATTATTAACAACAATTTGCCATTTTCACTAGACTCAACTAACCATAGAGGTTTATAGCTGTGGCTGATTCTTTTTTAAAGGCTTTTTTAATTCTTTTTCTACCCCTCTAGGCTGATTGTCATGGGAAGTCATATCACCATCTCCCACTTCCCCCCCCTTCTAAAAGACAGAAGAAGCTGAAGCTTAAATGTTGTCACAGCTAAATTCATTTCTTCCTTCTGGGCTTCCAAGATCATTTAAACAATTTTCCAAATGAAATAACACATTCTTCTAACAATTCTAATTAGTCTGATTATCCTGACTGTGCCTACTATATTTTCCACTCCTGCAATTCTCTGGCTATTTACCAGATGTCTACAAGAGATATGCTATGTCTATAAAATGAGGGAAAGCAGGAGTAGTGCTGAGGGAACCAACAGGAAAGGCATGAGACCACCTAATACTTGGGATCACCTGAAGTCAACTCTGAAAAAACTTGGGGTTAAAACTCATTATGGGCAACGAATGAATTAAACCTTAATAAAAACACACATCTGTTCTGGAATTCAACATCTCCCTTTCTCTCTGTCAATCATAGAATGCATTATGAAAACTGTAGGAATAATATCATGCATTTCAGCAGAAGAGGGGTGTGTCGGGGGTAGGGGTGTTTTCTGGCCTGAGAATTACACTTTGGATTCATCCTAAATCGTAGTTTCACTGGGGTGGGGGGGAGAGGGAAGAGAGGGAGTTTAAGACAATTTATGAAAGGTACACTAAGTGACTACACAGCGACTTAATTTCCACTCTTCAAGCCACTCCACCAAAATGGTGCAGCTCACTCCAATGCTGCTTTGGGGGTACAGGGAATTCAGAGTACAAAAATGGTGGCACTTTAAGTAGCAGCCTCACAATCAACAGCCCTCTAGATCAAGTTTCAATTTTGAGTCAAATCAGCACACAAGTGGACCTTTTCATTGGGAATTTACTATCTTAGGCTTAAATGCATGAATACACGTCCTTGCTCTCAATTTCTAGTTTAGGATGGCAAAGAAAGACCAGTTTCTTCCTCAGCTGGACTCTGATAACAGTCTGGTTCACAGGCAGCTTATAAGGCAAGATCCTACTGTTACTCTCATTTTTCCTTAATCTCTTTCACTGCCCATATCCAATCAACTGCTAAGTCCTGTTATTTCTACCCTTGTTACATCTATCATATTTGTCCCCCTCTCCTTCCTCTGGCACTGCCACCAGCCTGGTGCAGGTCCTCATCACCTCACACCAAGATTATTCTAATAGCAGTCAGGATGGTCCTTCTAAATCAAGTTTCTCCCCACTCCAGTCCATCTGCTACTCACTTGTCAAATTTATTTATTTATTTATTTGTTCATTTATTTATTTATTTTGTGAGACAACGGGGGTTAAGTGACTTGCCCAGGGTCACACAGCTAGTGAGTGTCATGTGTCTGAGGCCACATTTGAACTCAGGTCCTCCTGACTCCAGAGCTGGTGCTCTATCCACTGTGCCATCTAGCCGCCCCTTTAGCTGTCAAATTTAAAAAAGGAGCCAGGAAGGGAGAGTGGTAGGGAGTAGTGTAGTGAGACTGCTTCCAAAAGGCTCCTCAAAACAGATCTAGAAAATGCAGCAGATCAACTCATGATGGGGAAAACCAGAAAAAGTCACAGTCTTTTGTTGAGCCCAGCTCAGCATAAGTAGATAAGATCATCAGATACTGGGGACAGGATTGGGCCAGGAGCATACCTCAGCACACTCTAATACACACAGAAAGGCTCTGTAACAGGTAAGAGGAGGTCCCAAGTGTGAACTGTCCATGCTGTCACCTACCACCGTGTTCTGGATCACGTATCCAGAGAGAACTGAGGAGACATTGTGCAGGGGAGCAGAAGTCCTGGTTGGGGAGGCCTGCCACCACGCACCAAGCAAGGAAGAAGTTCAGAAGGCAGCAGCAACAGTGGTATAGGTCACAGCTCAGGTGCAGAGTACAATTTAATTTCTAGCATCTAGCCTAGTCTGCAGAGGAGTAACCAGGGCAGGAATCTGTGCAGCTGCACGTTGAGGCAGAGCCAGGAACAGGCTGCTTGGGCTCAGACCTAAACCCATGTCAGGAACTTGCAGAGTACAGATCAAGGAGGAAGCGATCAGGCTGTTCTGGGAGCAATGAAAGATCGCAGCTCCTTAGCCTGTCCCTGAGATTCTGAAATATCTGAACATTCAACCTCACCCAATAATCCTCAAGAAAGCAGTAATAGGACTAACCAGGAGAAGAGCAACTGAGTCCAGCCCTAACACGAAGTTCAAGGTCAAGAAAGAGGCTGAAAGAATGAACCGCACTATATAAAGACTATTATGGTGTCAAAGCTCAAGACACAAACCCAGAAGAAGAGAATGACTTCAGAGCATCCATAAGCATTGCCTCAGAGAAAAACAGCTTGGGCACAAACTAAATTGGAATGCCTACAAAAGATGAAGCAAGAGTTTCCAAAGAGTTAAAAATGTCTTTATAAATAGAATGAGAACATTCGAGGAAAAAATTAGAAAACAAGTATGGGCTCTAAAAGAAAGAACTGGAAAGGGAATTAGCAGCTTGGCACAATAAGTTCAAAACCTCGCCCAAGCAACAAACTCCTTGAAAATCAGAATGGAAAAACAGCAACCAAAGACTCCATGAGGTGTCAAGAAATATTAAAACAAAGTCAAAAGACTGAAAAGAAAAAAGGAAGTAATTGTAAGGTATCTCTTAGTAAAAACAACTGACCCGGAAAACAGTTTGAGGATAAAAAATTAAGAATCATTGTACTATCTGAAAGCCATGACCAAAAAAAAAAAAGAGTTTTGATATCCTATTTCAAGAAATCTTAAAACTCCCAGAGCTCTTAGAACTAGAAGGCAAAGTAGAAAAACAAAAGAATCTACTGGTTACCTCCTGAAAGAAACTCCAAAATGAAAACTCCCAGCCAAATCCAGAGTTTCCAGGGCAAAAGGAAAAAAAAATACTGTAGGCAGGCAGAAATAAGGAATTCACATACCAAGGATCCAGTCAGGATCACATATGATTTAGCAGCCACGACTATAAAGAAGTGAAGAACTTGGAATACCATATCCCAGAAGACACAGGATATTGGGTAACAGCAAAGAATAACTAACTCTGCAAAACTGAGTACGATGCTACAAGGCATTGGGGGGTAGCAGAATGGAACTTTAATGAAATAAAGGAATGAATGAATTTAATGAAATAGAGGACTTCCAAGTATTCCAGATGGAAAGACCCCAGCTGCACTGAGGTTCAGACAAAGGGTTGAAGAGGAACATAAAAAGGCAAACAAATGAACAAGGATAAAGGACCACACAAGGATAAACTGCTTACGTTCAAATATGGGGAGATGATACATTAGCTGACCTCTAACACCATCAGCAGTCATAAAGGGAGTCCCAATCAGACAAGGCTTGGGGGGATTTCTGTTACATCTTAATGATCTTAAGAATGGAAAGTGAAGGGAAGAGGAATACATTGGAGCAGGAGGCAAGGAAGGTTAGGTAAAATTATCTCATAATCATGGTGTGCATGCAGACATCTATACAAACAAGGAGTAAGGGATGGAGGGATCCTGACTCTCATCTGAACTGGTCAAAAGAAGGAAGAACACACACACACACACACACACACACACACACACAATTGGGTACAGAAATACATTTCGTTCAGAGAAACAGGAGGGAAAGGGGAAAGTGAGGGGAAGGATCAATCCTAAGGAAACAACTCTAAGGATGTATAAAAATATTTACAGCTCTTTTTGAGGTGGCAAAGAATGGGAATTTGAGGAACTACCAATAAACTGGACAATTATGGTATATAAATGTGATGGAATATGATAATGTAGTAAGAAATAATGAAAGGGATGGTTTCAGAGAAACCTGAGAAGATCTGTATTATCACTGATACCATTTGAAGTGAACAGAACCAGGACGACAGTTTATACAATGATAGCAATATGGGAAAGGCAAACAACTGAAAAAATTAGGAACTCTTATCAGTGCAATGACCAACTACAGTTACAGAAGGACTAAGCATGAAACATGTTACCCATCTCCTGAACAAGAGGTAAAAGACTCAAGAGTGAGCTTCAAATCAAAGAAGTGAATCTTTAGCTGAGCTTGATAAATTACGACAATTTCAATCCCATCCACCAATTACATAAAGATTCTGTGTCAAAAGTCAGCTAGTGAATTTCTGTCTACCTTAATGTTCTTGCATTTTTACATTTGGTTTTTTCACATTTTTACATTTATAACAAATGAGTTCAAAATCCTAAAACTATTCATTGGGAAGATTCTTAAACATATTAGAAAATTGTCTCCAACTTATAATGTGATCCATAAATCCAATTCATCAACCCCCATAAACTACAATATACTGAAAGTAGATGAGTGAGTCAGGGTGCCACAGTCAACCTCTCCACTTTGGAGCACTCCCACTCTTCCTTTAGGATATTCTAAGGATTATCTGCGAGAGGTGGTTGTCTGACATACAGACCTAGTGGGGGTACCTCAATTTCTATACCAATTATTTAAAGTTTAACATCTTTCTTATTTTAGCTAAAATAAATTTAAATAGAATTTCTACTATTTTCTTCCCACAACTGAAAGAATCACCTCGATCACCCTTTCCTCCACAGGGTACATGCACCCAACTTGGAGATCACTCGCTTAGATGCTCATTTATACTTTTACCCATTTTGGCAAGGTACCCAAACAAAAGAAATCACACATGAAAGGCTGCACGTAACTTAAAGAGTACCCACAGTGCTGGGTACTTTACATTGTTTAAATTGCTTCTTTAAATTGTTAAGGTCCATCCATGGGATCACCCCACTCTCCATCCTCCAACCTGGGACTCTGGAACATTTCCCTTGAATGTGTTACAAAGAAAGGAAGTACTCACGCCATGAGGAAGTTGCCTCCAGTGTTTGACACACAGCCACGGTTGGTTGGAGTCTTGTGTTTGTTATAACCACAGGCACCACACAATAATCCCAGGTAGTAAAAGACCAGAATCAGGATCAGCAAACAGCAGGCAATTAAACAAGACAGCCATCTGATGAAAATGACAATTAACACGTGCATAACATAACATTTGCACATTATGGAACAAATACAAGAAACTTCAATGGGCGAGACCAAATATTCTTAATAAAACTCTTCCTTTAGTGAAAACTGCCACAGATGACACCTATATTAAAATGCACTTCCTTCCTCAACCACGTCTAATAAAATCTTTCTTCCTCAAAATATAGGTCTGATACCACAGCCTACAAGTGTTCTTTCTGATTGCTCAATAGTTAGTATTCATCTTCCCAAACTTACTTTGTACTAACTTCTTTGAAATCACTAATCTGGAGGCAGCTAGGTGGCACAGTGGATAGAGCACCGGCCTTACGGTCAGGAGAACTTGAGTTCAAATCTGGCCTCAGACACTTGACACTTACTAGCTCTGTGACCCTGGCAAATTGCTTAACCCAATTGCCTCACCATACCACCCCCCCCAAATTACTCATCTATATACATGCGGTATTTCCCCGGTAGAGTGTGTAAGCACTTTGAGAACAGGAGCTTTTTTATTTTTACCTCTGAATCTCTAGGAGCTTAGACACAGAAGGTATTTAATACGTGTTTATTGACTTGAATTGGATGGGACGGATAGAGAGCCGATAAGCAGGGCCTAGAGTGAGGACCAGAAATACTCATTGGTTTTAAGAGTTTCTTCCCAAAGGAGAGGGGTGGGTTAGAACAGAATGGGTTAGTAACTGCAACACACATTTTATATGGCATTTGATGTTCATCTAGACCTGTGATTTCATCAGTACAGGAGGCTTCTGGTGAGGAGGAAGACCCATCCACCAGTGCAAATCAGCAACTGTCCCCCAGTCTATTATCACTGAGGGTGGGCTAGGGCTCTAAAAGGTCAAGTGAATCATCCAGAGACACAGAGGCAATGTGGAAGTGGCAGATCTTGAACTAAAGTCTACCCTTTCAATCAACTGAGTACTCCTTAAAGGCTTATTATGAACCAGGCACTTTGCTAAACACTAGGGACACAAAGCAAGGCAAAAATAGTCTCTTACTTTCAAAGTGGTGCTGGGCCTGGAGTCAGGAAGATCTGAGTTCAAATCTGACCTAAGACACTTACTAACTATATGACCTGTGCAAGTCACTTAAATCCTGTTTGCCTCCATTTCCTCATCTATAAAATAAGCGGGAGAAGGAAATGGCAAACCATTCCAGTTTCTTTGCCATGAAAACCTCAAATGGGGTCACAAAGGGTCCAACATGATTAAAACAACTCACCAACAACAACCACCAGAAACTCTTAAGGAGATCAGTCTTACCAGGGAGATGTGACAATGTTTATAAGTCTGCATGACTGGTAGTGACAGTACTACTATTGCCATCCACAGCTTAGAGAGGTCAAGCAACTTAGCCATGACAGTATAAGATCGAGGACTTGAACCTAGGACCTGTGACTCCAATCCCAATATTCTCTCTACTACTGCTTTCTACTTAAGCAATACTTAAATAAGCTCTCTTTGGAGACTATTAATAAACATTTCTACGAGGCTCGTCAAGTCTTTTCAAGGTTTATCATTAATGTTTATCTATTTATGTGAAGAGAAATGAAGGAAGAATTAAGAAACATTGGGCTTCTTCAGAAGCTCTTTTCCAACAATAGACTGATATTATAGGAATAATGTTTCAGGAGCATTATTCCACTCTCTAGGCTGGAAAAAAATACCCAGATGCATTAAATATTTACAAGCATCCTAAATCAGGTGCCCAAAGAATGTCAATCTCCATTTTACAGAGATGCTGTCAGTTTGCCCAGGCATTCTACAATAATGGATGTTCAATTAGTTTTAACTGGCATGCCCACAAGCTCTAACAGTCTGTCCCAGCAGCTGAGGAGTCTTCAAGAATGGGAGATATGCAATAAAATATTGGAAAACAACAAAATAAAACCAAATGAAATCACTTTAACTCCATACTGCCTGACAAAATGTCTCACTGAACCACTTCCTTAGAGGGTAGCGGAACATCTGAAGGCAGGAATATATGGGCTCATAACTATGTGACCACAGTTAAGTCACAACTTCACTGAACCTCTATAATTTTCCTATAATAACAATAACAATGATGATGATAACAGAGTAGTAGTACTAATAGTAGTTATAGTAGTAGTAGTAGTAGTAGCAGTAGTAGTAGTGGTAGTAGTGGTTGTAGTGGTAGTAGTGGTAATAATAGTAGCAGTAGTAGTAAACATTTATGCAGTGCTTCCTCTGCTCCAGGCTCTGTGCCAAGCATATTACAATTATTATCTCATTTGATCATCATAACAACTTTGTAAGATAGGTGCTATTATTACCCTCATTTTAAAGGTGAGGAAACTGAGGCACACAGATCAAGGTCACACAGTTAGTAAGTATCTGAGGCTGGATTTGAATGCAGGTCTTCCTGACTCCAGGTCCAGCCCTCTATCCGTTGCACCACCCAGTTGATATGGGGAGGAGTCACACTACATTTTTACCTCAAAAGGGTGTTGTGAGGTTCTAAACTCCTTAAGAAAAATGATTTTTTTTTCCATCTTGTCTTTGTATATCTTCATATCCCCTGCATCTTGTACAGCTTCTGTCCAGGGACCTTTATGTGCCCTAATAGTTAGAATGCCAGATTGAGAGTTAGGAAGACCTGAGTTTGAATCCTGCCTCACTTAATAGCTGGACAACTTAAGAAGCAAATCACTTAACTTTTCTAAGCCTCAGTTTGCTCATCTATAAAATGGGTATAATAATAGCAGCTACCTCACAGAGTTGTGAGAATGAAATAAGATAATAAATGTAAAGTGCTTTATAAGCTTTCGAGTGTTATATAAATGTTAGCTATTATTATTATTATTACTATTGTGAGGGCTGAAGAAATGCTTGTTATCATCACTATAAGATGTATAGACTGGGGAGAGGAGTAAGAAATATTATCACAAGACTGGAGGTCTTTAGAGATCACTGATGGTAAACCCCTCATTTTACATAGAAAGAAGCTGAGGCCTAAAAAGCTAGGTCTAATTCCAGGATTCCAATGCTCCTTCAATAACACCACTGTTCCCTTCTCATGTGCTGGGAAAAAAGCACAGAAGAAAAAATCTAAGCAGATTAGACAATCTAGCAAAATTAGCAATCAGTCAATCAACATCTATTAAGAACCTACTATGTGCCCCATACTGCTAAGTACTGAATTACCAGTATTCCCAGGGCAAATGGCCTATTCTAGGAGGTGATATAACTTTGAGACAATCACCTTTACCCCTTTATGAATTTCTCTGTTCAAGGTACCATCCATTCCGGGTAACTTGGTTAAAACTTTGGCCATTCTTAACTCTTCCCCTTCCCTACATACGTAGTAAATCACCAAATTTTCCTTGGCTGTACCTTGAAAATGTTGTATTTTGGAGCTGAAGGGGACTTTAGAGCCCCCTATTTTACAGATGAGGAAACAGAAGGTCAGCCATGTGCCATGGCTTGTGCAGCACTATATAGCTCAGTCACCTAACAATACCCAATACACCAGAAAAGCTGCTTCTCTTGTTTTCTTTGCCACTGCCATGACTCTTATCCTAGTTCAGACCCTTGTGATCTCACAGCTCCATTATTACAAATCTCCTCACCAGGATTCCCAATCTTTCTATTCTTCAGAGAATCAAAGAATCTGGGACCTGGAAGGGACCTCAGTGGTCTTCTAGTTCGGTCCACAGGGAAGAAAATTCCTACTGACCATATGGTCACCTAGACTCTGCTGGAATGAGGATGCTCATCCCACTTCTGAACAGTTAAAACTGCTAGGAAGTATTCCCTGACATTTCACTCTACAACTTCTACTCTCCACTACCTGTCTGCCCTCTGGGGCCAAAGAAAACAAGGTGGATCCCTAATACCCATGTTGTTGTCATTTTTAGTCATGTCTGACTCCTCATGACCCCATTTGGGATATTTTTTTTGGCAGAGATACTGGAGTAGTTTGCTTTTCCTTCTGGAGATCATTTTACAGATAAGGAAACTGAGGCAAACAGGATTAAGTGACTTGCCCAGGGTCACACAGCTAGCAAGTATATGAGGCCAGATTTGAACTCAGGAAGATGGGTCTTCCTGATTCTAGGTGGCGGCACTTTACCTACTGCACCACCTAGCTGCCCATCCTGCCTATGACAGTACTTCAAATATCTGAAGACAACTCTCATGCTTCCTCAATCTTCTCTGGGCAAAACCATGTAGCTAACCTTACATGACATGAACCAGAGGCTATTCATCATCTTGGCTGCCATTCTTTGGACATTCTCCGGGTTATCTTCCTACCCCTCTGGTCCATCCTGTACATTATCTTCCTAAAGCAGCAATTTCAGGCTCATTCTCTTTCCTAAAAATTTTCAGTGGCTATTACCTCTAGGACAAAGTCCAAACTCCTTGAACTGGCCTTCGAGAGGCATTAAAATCTGGCTGCAACTCACCTTTCCAGCTTCATCTCTTACTCCTTGCCTATGTGAGCCATCACCAGTTCTAGGTACAGGAGTATCATCACTGACCCTTAGGTATTTTTAGTGCCAACTCTGCCTGCTCTTCCTATGATCTGCATTCTCTTTTCTCTACCCACCCCAAACTCATCTAAATGCTCCTAATCTCCCAAGGACCAGTTTACCAATTTAGTTTAGATCAGTATCTGGTAAACAGTTGACTTAATAAATGTTTATTGAATTGCAAAAAAAATGAATTTGTGGTATTGAAATCTTAATTCCTCCAATGAAGCCTCTCTAGCAGGCCAGGCAACAGAGACTTATCCTGTTTTTGACAACCTTCAGCACCCTGTCTGTACCCTACCACAGTGGTAGAGCATCTATATGGAAGTCTGTGGATCTAAGTTTAAATCCTGGCTCAGCTACTTAGCACTGTGTGACCCTGGGTAAATCACTTCTATGGATTTTAGTAGTCTCCTCTGTAAACTACGGCGGAAGGACTGGTGATGTCTGAGGGTCCTACCAGTTCCAAATCTAGTTGTCAAAACACTGGCAGGATTTATCAAAATATTCTCCTGGAAAATGTGGAACTCAACTTTTTAAAAAAAAAACATGTTAAAATTTGTCTTTACATGTAACTGGGGAAAAATAAATTATTTAAAAATAGTCTCCTGGATTACTTTAAATATTTAAAATTATGGTACGTGTTTGAGCTGTCCAGCTGACTCAGAATACAGTGTGTTTCTCCCTCCCTGGAGGTCTTTAAGCATCTGCTTTAATTAATGACCATCCTGGTGCATTATTGAGAAGATTTTTATTCAAGTATTTTAGTTGTTCAGTTGTGACCAACTCTGTGACCCCATTTGGGGTTTTCTTGGCAGAGAGACTGGAGCAATTTGCCATTTCCTTCTCCAGCTCATTTTACAGATGAGGCAACTGAGACCAACAAGTTAAGTGACTTGCCCAGGGTCACAAAGCTAGTAGTAAATGGCTGAGGCCTGATTTAAACTGAGGTCTTTCTGATTAGGTCTGCTGCTTTATCCACTGTGCTACTTATTCAAGTACAGGCTAAACCAAATGGCCTCAGAGGTCCCTTCCCATTCGGAAATTCTGTAAAAATGTGAAATTTTGTGAAGAAGTTGTCCACCTTCACTCAAGAACTGTTATACATCAATTTTTTCTGACTATACAGATTTAACAACCATCAACCTGTATCCCTATTGTAGGATTTCCTCACATAAGACTATCCAAAAAAATTTAGAATTTAAAAATACTCTTTAGATCTCCTCTACTTCAACATCTCTAAGGCAAGTACTCACCTATAGAAGTCATATTGTTCAACTAAGGGGAAATAATTTTCAATATATGTCTCAGTCTGAGTAAGATAAATTAGGAAATCTGTTATCGTCTTCTGAATAGGAAGCATTTTGACTGCAACGGTGATATTTGTGCCAATGGAATCCAAAACACTTTTGACATCTGAAAATAAACACATCTCTGTTATAAAAGTACCAACCTGAGGGGGGAAACCCCAAAAAACATCTTAGAAGCAAAACGAAAAAAGCATGAACTAACACCAATACTGATCCCCAACCCTCCTCACTTAACTTATATCCTCAAAACAAAGCCAGGTGCTCAGGCAAGTATGAATGCAGCCAAACCACTAAAAAGCTGTTGTTAACAAAATAACACTGTTTACACAGAATTGAATAATGCAGAATGTGGAATCAAGCCAGAGTTTTCTTTTTCTACTGAGTAAAAAAGAAGAGGTTCTTAACTTGGAAATGATGAAACCTTATACTGGCATTTGCTGCACTGAGGAAATGGTCCAACAGAGACAGATAATTTCCAAGGACATTTCTGGATGCCCACCAGGTTACTTAATTCTCAGATGAAACGTGGTCTTTGGAGTCTATGATTTTTCTCAGGGTACACACTGAAGCACTTAACATTCTATTACATTTTCTCCACACGGCCAAAAAGCATCAGCCATGCCTCTCAATCAAAATGGATCTTCTAGCTGAACAAATACTATGTTTTTGGAAACTGAAATGAGTTAAATATGTATCAGAACCATGCATCCCAATAATGGTCTTGGACCAACTATGCCCCATCACAGAAACATAACCTTTTAGGGAGGGGAGGCGATCTCCAAAGTTGGCTCAACCATCCTCCTCCACCTACCCACGTGGCTTTTTACCCCTTATAGTCACTGACACATGGATGCTATGCCACAGGTCTCCCTGACTAAGTGTATTCAGACTAGCTAAGAGTTCATTAATCTCTGACAGAGCTCATTTTCAGTGGTCCTTGGTGGGCCTTGGAGGTCTACCATCTGTTTCAAAATCTAAGTTCTATAAAAATGATGCAACTAGATTGTTTATCTTTTCCTTTTTTTTTTGAGGCAATTGGGGTTAAGTGACTTAACCAGGATCACATAGCAAGTAAGTGTCTGAGGCCAGATTTGAACTCAGGTCCTCCTGACTCTAGGGCTAGTGCTCTATCCACTGTGTTACCTAGCTGTCTAATTTATTTACCTTTTAGGAGAATTTCTTTTCCTCTCATCTTCTGCTCAAGATTAACTTTTTTTTTCTATTGATAGTTTCTTTTTATTTAAAACACCAAAATATAAATCAGTTCCAAGGTATAAGCTATAGTGACATTGTAATTATGGTGTGATTTTAAAACAATGGGAACACCATTATAAAAATGTTGCTAAAAGTCTAGGAACAGTACCTGGCCTCAGAAGCAACACAGGAAAGTAGAAACAGCACAGGTCCTTGGGGGAGGGGGGGCGTGACTGCATCATATATTTCATATTCTGCATAGCACCTACAAAAATGCCTTAAGTGGGAATCCTACAAACATTGACAGCTAATTGCATAGAAAAGTTCTGGCCGGTACCCTAATCTTCAGAGACCTAACTCTAACCTTGGTTCTTTGGCACAGAATCTATGTCCGTAGACAGACATCAAACCAATAATTTTTTGTTCAAAACTTTTCTTCTCAGCTATTGTAACGATTTCTTTCCCCCTTTATAATAGTATGACTATGGACTTGATCTAGTACCACTTTTAGTAAAATGGTCTTTATCATCTCATTCACTACTGTCTCTGCACTAGAGGCCCAACTGCCTGAGATTTATCAGGAAAATGAATAAATTACAGGTGGAACCTACTCAATTAAATTTAAAATGGCCTTCTGAGAAAACTCTGGCTTGCTTTAGGAAATTCCACCCAACAGGTAACATAAGTCCCATAGTGTGGGTACAGCTTTGCCAGACTTACAAGGAAGGGCTGAGTTTATTGGCAGAACAGGTCCACAAAGAGAAAGCAAAAATTAAATAGAGATTAGTGAGTTTATATGAGAAGCATACCGCACGTTAACAATAATGCTGTTAATATCTTGGGGGAGGAAAGATTTCATTTAAAATATATAAATCATCAAAAAATCCAAACAACGGGATAAAATATTTTAATAAAGAGTGGTCCTTTTATAAAAGAGTAGTCTTTTAATAAAAGGTGATAAGACAGCTTTATTAAAACTATGAATAAAATAGTATTTTATAATAGAAATACATCCATGTACATAGACTATCTCACCAACTAGACTGTAAAGTCCTTGATGGTATACACCATGCATTTATCTTGGCATTTCTCCAAGCCACTGGCACAGGACCTTATACATAATAGGCACTTAATATCTGTTGAAATAACCCAGGTTATTTCAAAGGGTGCTATGACAGCAAGCCTAATAGAAGAGGTATTGAAAACATGGTTTATGGTTTTAGCAATCAGAGAGATTCATTTAATACATATCGGTAGAGGTTGCCTCTGTGAAATGATCAATCTCGGTTTATCACTGTAACACCCAAAAGAATGAATTATAGTATACTTTCTTGCTTGTAGTGGCAAATAATCATATCCTACTGGAATAGATATCCAACTTTTAAGACCAGTGGAATTTTTTTCAAAATTTCATCTGACTCTATGGAGTCTTAAGCAAGAATTATGTGCACTTCAAATACCATTTCATCAGCATTGTAGAAAATATGTTTTTCTTAAAAAGCCTATAGGAAAAAATAGGTGTGTAACTTACTCAAGAGTTAATTGGTGCTGTGAAAACACAATGCCAGATGAAAAACATTGGAGGTAGGGGGTGGGATGGGGTGTTAGGTACATAAGAAAAATTATTTAAATAGGACAAATAGAATAATAATGTTGGAATTTAATGCCATTTGGGTTCAAGTGTTAATTTAGATTGTCACTAGTTGTCTAATGTGCCCTTCGGGCAATGAGCCAAATGACATTATTCTAAGGTCTGACATAATGATGGAGCTTAATTATGAAGTCACTGCTAGGTGGCACTAGTTGAGTAAACACATGGGGTACTGCTTAAAAGTATTAAACTGGAAGAAAAAGTGAAATATCTGTGAATTTGGTTTCATTGATCCTCATCTGATAGTTACCATTCAAGTGAAAGAAGGTTAATTTCCCAAGGATTCAAGAGTACAATCCCTCTAAATTAGCAGACCCAAACAAAAGCACGTTTCAGATATTATAATGCAAGCATCAGCCACAGAGATGGAAAATGACTCTGTCCTTTATCAGTCTCACCTGACAGGATATTCTTGGTTTGATTCTGCACCAAATTAGGCGTATCATTAAATGCTGCATATCCCTAAAATATGTTTGGGGGGAAAAAAAGGGATTCACACAGTGAAAAAAGAAAAAACAGTTCATACTTATTCTTCAGAACACTAAAAACCACAAACTCCACCGATGCCCTTTTAGATTTTTTTAAAAAGTCACTTTCTAGCAAAGAATTTGAATAATGTTCTTCAATAAGAAATTCAAAGCAAATGTTAGCTTACAAATCTTTATGGCAATCTCAGGAAGAGGGAGTGACAATTAATTTATATAGAGTAGGGTACAAGATGTCATTATGGAAATGTGTTCCTGAAAATTTGTATGTAAAGTGAATTTCTGAAACATTTTTCAATTTTTTCCAATGTAAAATTAGAAAATCTGTTCCCACAGGGAGCTGTGGGAGAGGGGCTAGCCTTAAAAAAACAATAAATTGTTTTTCATGGTTTGTTTTTGGTTTGTTTTTAGGCAATTGGGGTTAAGTGACTTGCCCAGGGTCACACAGCTTGTAAGTGTCAAGTGTTTGGTCTGAGGCCAGATTTGAACTCAGGTCCTCCTGACTTCAGGGTTGGTGCTCTATCCACTGCGCCACCTAGCTGCCCCCAAAATAATAAATTTTACTAGTCACAAAGTATCCATGTGGTTAAACTTGAGATTTAAGAAACAGAATTCTTGGAATCTTTTCAGATGTCTCTAATAAAAGTCTGTGTATTTACTGAATTTCTTATTTATTAAGTCTCTTTGGGTCTGTTATTGGCAGTTCAAGTATTCATTTAGTATCTTGGTAAGTTTTTTAATTATACAAGCTATTTTATTGTTTTGCCCATAGGGGTATCACAGAGTACAAAAAAGCATTACCATGATTTATTTTTTTCACTAAACGCAAATTTCCATATATTGAGTCTGCCTTAAGTTAAACATTATCAGTATTTGGCCAGATTTGTGTGTGTGCAATATCCTTTTCTAGTCATGCCAGCATTAAGTTATAGGTCATAAATCTTAGAGTTAGAAGGATCTTAACCCAGTATGTTCCACGACACTTCTATTTCTTGTATCTGCTCCCATCTGCCAGCAATCTTCATTCTCCTGTGCTAGATCATCTCCTATGTGTAGCCATCCACTGAGCTTCTAGAAGGAGTTCCCTTCTCTTTATATATTCACTCCCTTGGTGACCTGGACTGCTCCCACTCTCTATTCAGACAACTCCTACAATCTGTATGCTCTGCAAGAGTTTTTCTCCTGAATTCCAAACCTGTGTCCCCAATTGCTCATTAGGAACTCTCTTCAGCTTATCAGACTCATCATAGGCAAAACTGATGCCCCTCCCCTCAACCTCTCAATTCCTACCAATGTTAACACCATCATTCCGAGTTATATGATGCCTCAACTTTGGTGGGATTCTTGACCGTTCTCTTTATCCCTCATCCTCACCTACAACCAGTTGCCAAGCCTTGTCCTTCATAACATCTCTCGCATCCATCCCCTCAATACTGCTTATACAACTACCATCCAAGTGCAAGCTCCTTTCTTGACTGGGCTTGCTACTATAATAATCGAATTGATCTCACTGCTTCCAACCTCTCCTCACTTGAATCCGTCATCCATATGGCTGCCAAAAAGGTGAAAAATCTAGTAATGTCATCTCCTTTGCTCAAAAGTCTTTAGTGGCTCCCAAATGCCTCTGAGATACCACGCAAACTCCTCAGTCTATAATTTGGCTCTAGACGGCTATAATGACCTATTTTATATTCATCTTTTTTATATACTCATATTCTAACCAGCTCTACTACTAGACTTCTAGCTGTCTGAAAAACTTGATGCCATAGTTCTCACATCCATTCCTTGGTAATGGCTGTCCTTTAAGTCTGAAATCTACTCTGGCCTCCTCTCTGACTCTCAGAATCCTGTTTCCTTCATGGCTATCACCTCCTGTGCAAAGTTTTTCTTGATTCCTCAGGCCTCTCCACCACACATTACTTCTCTGTTCCTCTTCAAACTATAACAAATCACGTTATCTACAGTGTTTACATATTGAATGTCTCCTAATAATAATTCTAACAGTAAGCTTACTTTTTTAATATAGTGCTTTGCAAAGATCATCTCATGGGATCCCAACCGCAAGTGGGTGCTATTATTATCCCCATTTTAAAGATAAGGAAAGTAAGAGGCAGAGATGTCAAGAGATCACAAAGCCATTAATACATCTGTATTGTGTGTGTGTGTGTGTGTGTGCGCGCAGTGTCCCATACTTTATCCATTTATCCACAAAGAATACAGGTTCTCTGTGAAGACAGCAACTATTTTCTCAGTGTCTTCCTATCCCCAGTGCTCTGCATAGTCTCACACACAGAACAGGTACTTAGATATTTGCTGAAGCGAAGTAATGAAATTTATTTATCCAGCTACTTCATTTTGCAGAAGTAACTAAGATTATAAGCTCCCTGAGGGCACAGGCCATCAATGTTAAAATTTGCCTTACAGAATACATAGTGCTTAGGTATATGAAAATCATCAATAAGTGACCAATAAATGAGCATTTACTGAGTACTATGTGTTAAACATTGTTCTGGGCATACAAATATAATGAATGAAACAATTCTTACTTGTAAGGAACTTACATTCTAATAGGGCAGACAACAAGTAACATATATAAACATATAACTCATAAAAATAAAGTGAATAAATTCAAATAAATACAAAGTAGTTAAATATACAAGGTAGTTTGGGAGGGAGGGCTTTAGCAGGTGGGGAATCAGGAAAATATTCATATAGTAGACAATACCTGAGCTCTGTGTGCGCGCACGTGTGTGTGTGTGTATGTGTGTGTGTGCGCGCACACATGTGCACTCATGAGTGGGGTCAGTTTGAATGGATTGCAAAGCGCAACACCCCCATTATATCATGCATACATAGCTAATATTCCACATATACATACACACATATTTGTGTTGCGTACATGTGCATATTGTCCCATACTTTAAAGGATCTCAGATTTCATCAATATGGGCTTTCCATTAGAGCTAATCACAAGCTATCCCTGCCATCTCATCTATGAAATTCCTATTCATCTTCTTTCTACACAAAGGGTCTACTCAGTGGACTCACGGACTTCTTTTGGTTCTCTTATTATTTTCTGGTACCAGTTCATCACTCGAGCTATACATTCCTCCAGTCATAACTACCTCCCTTCCTTTCCCTTATCATAAATTTCTACCATGACATCCTTAGATACATTACTAATATTTTTCCCTCTTGCAATGAAACTTAATTAACAGAAATTAATTAGAAAATATGATTCCATCAACAGAAATTACCTTGACCACATCAAAATAAAGTCCCACCATATAATGCAAGGAGAGCATCTTACTTTTCAAAGCACAGAAGCCTAACCTCTAGCAGGTTCTCTCAGGCTGAGAAGGTGTCAAGTACAGTCCCAGCAACAGAAAGTATCTGTTTTCCAAGGACATGACTGATTAGATAGTAAGAGGCATATCAACAGTAGGCTGATTACTTGATGATAAATTCTACGGTCATGGAAACTCAAGAAATAAAATGTAAAGCAGTCATGATCAAGATTACATATAGTCTATCTATGTATTTTGCATCTATAGTATGAAGAATGTGTGCATTTTCATAAAGAGGATTGCAGCTTATTAGGAAGGAGGACTTGTATATGGTAAGAGGTATATGACATTGGTGAGCATCTGTAAGAAAAAAAAAATGGTGGGCCAATCCTATGGCAAGGTCTAACAGGTGAACACCCTGAGTTCTGCTGTAGCACTTAAAAAATATTAAAAACCCTAGGGGAAGTCCTCTAGCAAACTGGGAGGATTCTAAATGTCAGATTTATGAAATGACATGGATAACAATAGCAAATAATAAGGTAATGGTGGGACCCAAGAGGCAGCAGCGGGAAAGAATACCCACCAGGAAGAGATTATGAGTGAAATGCAGTATACAAAAGTATACAGACATCCACCTAGTTAACATTAAGGAATGAAATTATCTTGAACAAAGCATCTTCTCACCAATTCCACCATGGTCATAGCTCCCTGACATTTCACTGTTTCCTTTCTTGTCTCTCCCTGGCCAGCCTCCCCCTCCCCATACATGTTGACCATTCTAAATTGATCAGGATAATCTGCAGTAATTTTTCCAAAAACATACCTTTTGGACCAGACTGGCTAAATCAATTTTAAGAACTTCACTGACTTTGGCAAGCTGTGAGGTCACCGGTGGAAGCTAAAAAGTGAACAGATTCCCCCCACCAAAAAAAATAGTAAGTCAAAACATGCAGCAAGATTGGTAATCAATCATTCAGATAATCAACAAGCATTGATTTATAAGCATTTACTATGAGTGAGACACTGTGCTAAGGGTTGGGAACGGCAAACAGAAAGACAGTCCTTGCCCTGCCAAAGGTGGACGTTCCCTCCACTAATGTGTCAACAACTTCTAACTTCTTCAGTTACTTGGAGCCACTGAGAGTTAAAGGACCTGCCCACAGTCACACAGCTAGTACACATTAGATGCAGAAGAATTTCCTGACTCTAAGGCTGACTCTATTTAGCTCTTTTAAAAAATTACATATGTACAAGGTGATAACATATGCCTGTAATCTGTGTTACTAGGGAGGCTGTGGCTGGTGGGGGGTTCTCCTGAGCTGCCACAGGGCTAAAGTCAATAGGGTGCCAGCATTAAATTGGGCACCAGTGTGGTAAGCCTCCAGGAGGTTCCAGGCTGCCCAAGAAGGGGTAAAGAAATATAGCGGGGAGCAGCTAGGTGGCGCAGTGGATGGAGCGCCGCCCTGAAGTCAGGAGGACCTGAGTTCAAATCTGGCCTCAGACCAAACACTTGACACTTACTAGCTGTGTGACCCTGGGCAAGTCACTTAACCCCAACTGCCTAACATACATATATATATATATATATATATATATATATATATATATAAATAAAAGAAATGTAGTGGGATTAGAACAGTGAGTGACTGGGCAAGATAGTGAGATCCAGTCTCAAAAAAAAGATAAAACACAAATATTTGTGTAAAAGGTCCTTATAATCTACAAAAAAGTCCTTCTCTTATAAATGCCCAAGTTTCCTCTTGGTCAATACACAGCACTGAATTTTAATGAAAGAGGTCTGCATTCAATTTCCTTTCCCTTGCTGCCAGACCAAAAAGGAGCACATGGATGATGGTTTCAGCCCATAAACTACTCTCTCAGAACCATATGGTTAGGCTTGAGTAATGAAGCTCTGCCCTTACAGGTGCAAGAACTCTTCTTACCCGACTGAAGTTGGCATTGATACTCAGCTGGTTTAATGAATTCCTAATAACATCGCAGGTGGAAGCGGCCTGAGCCCCTGAGCAGGCGGCATCATTGAGGGTGTTGTTCAGGTTCTCTTTGGCATTGGTCAGATTGGCGCTGAGTCTGTTAGTACCTTCCTGCAGGATCTCCATGGAGGCACTTACATTCTCTAATGCCTCTCTGGTTTCTCTGATCGCTGTAGGCATGAAGGCACACGTTTTAGGTTACAGGAAGCTATTTACTCAGTGAATTACAATTGGTTCTGTTGCTAATACCAAAGGGGCAACTATATAACTAAAGGGACTCTTATGAATTTGGAAGGCCATTTTATTTCAAGAGGCAATCAGAAATAAATACTGGAAACTGAAGGCAGGGAAAAGAAAAGGGGCCATAAAGAAGCAGCTTCTCTTCATGCCTGGCATACCAGAAACTTTCTCTCAGAGCCCTAGTTTTGGTTTGAACCAAGAGACAATGACTGGTACCAACTATAGGTACTCCAGCCATTACAGGATAACAATAATGGCACCATGATTGCTCCAAATGAGCCTGGATGGGCTGGAAAATATAGGATTGGGGTTAGAGTTACCATGACAGGGATCATAATGTCATGTTCCTCTATATCACAGAGTTGTGTCTCGAAATCTTACCAATTCTTCAGTGTTTAAGGCTCAGGGCAAATGTTACCTTCATCAGGCCTTTCTTTACAACTCCCAAGAGAAGGAGTCCATCTCCATCTACCATGCCAGGAAACTATAAGCCCTTGAGGACAAAGCGTGATCCCTTATTTACTTCTGTCAACTCTCTTAGCAGTTACCATATAATAAGCATTCCATAAATGTATGTTTAATTGGATTGAGAACCTGACAAGCCCTACAAATTCCAGCTGGTTTGGGTCAAAATTTATACTGAGAAATATTTTACCTAAACTCATACAAAAAGAATCAAATGCCTAAACTTCCAGTATAATATACAACTCTCTTATTTTCTTTCCTACCTTCCTGGACCAATAATTAGACTACATTGATCAGACTCCTAGACCTAATTTGAAATTAAGAGATGAGGAGAAATTCTAAGCAATGATGGGCACTAAGGGCAACATGGAGATTCTTGGTGGTGTTTATAGATGTAAAAATCATGTAAAAAATACAATTAATCCAATTTTCTCTCCTTTTGGGATCTGTTTTGCTTTGGGTCATCAGGCAACTATGAAGAATAGAAAAGGGTTTCCATTGATGAACAGGAAAAAACAAGCAACATGTCAATATCACAGGTAATTTCTACATGAAAAAAAGATACTGTTCAAAAAATTTCTTTCTTTCCTTTTAAAGAATCAACTACTGTGTAAACTCAATTATACCAGTCAAGACCTGCCTTTTTTATGTGGCAGTCAAATAAAGTTATGGTAACTGAAAATTGGAGTAAAACTGTATTTTTTAACCACCAGGAATTGGTCCCAAGGGAGGTGGTGGTTGTATGGTTTTCACTGATGGGATGTTGAGGCTAGGCCAAAGTATACAGTGGAAACATGTTAAAACTCTCAGCTAGTAAAAAGAATACTAACACTTATACTCCAAGCAAACTTGGTCACATCATGTTACACTGTGGGTAGGGAGTTGTGAATTGGGACATGGTGGAATAATTCACAATTCTATAATACTTTTAAGATTTACAAAGTACTTTGCTCACAACCATCCTGTAAAGGGATATCAAAAGCATTATTATCCTCATTTTAAAGATGAGGACACTCAGGCTAAGAGAACTTTACCAACTTGCCCAAGGTTATCCAGCTAGTAAGACAAACAGACAGATAAACCATCTGTCAGATACTTACTATATGCCACACCTTAGTAAGCACATGAAGAAGACCCAGGTCTCTCGACACCAAGCCAAGAACTCTTCTACACTAGGCAGAATAAGTCTTATTAGATTTTTGATCATAAGACCTAGATTTGAGTCCAGCCTGTGCCACCTGCCAGTTGTGACCTTGGGAAAGTTGTGCCTTCTTTTTGGGCCTCAGTGTCCCTCATCTAGGAAATGAGGATAGTAACGTTTCCATTACCAATCTTATAGGGTTATTCTAAAGGAATTGCTTTCTAAATCTTAAAAGTGTCACAGAAACATCAGCTTTTTTTGTATCCAGAGTATAAAGCATTGTACCACGGAAGCTCCATCTTGAATAACAGATCTAGGCGTGGTTGGAGGCTATCAAACTTACTCAAAGAAAAAGGCTTGTGGTCATCACCTCAATTCAACACTGAGCTTGAAATGCTTTTTCAAACAGCCTTTTTTCCCTGACACTTGAGCCAACTCATACATGAAGACCAACAGTCACTGTGTTACCCAAGAAAAAGAAAGCACAGCACAGATATAACTAGGCACACACACGGAGAAAATACAGCAAAATGAGGAACAGTGTACTAGAATAGAGACTCCACACCACAGAGCACACATTTTAACTGAGGGTTTGGGTTTGGTTTTTTTTTTACCTTTGGTAGCCCTTTCCACTTTGACTATGAGTTAAAAAAAAAAAAGCAAAAGAATGATGGATAATGAGGAAAATAGGATGATCTGGACAAAGATTTTTAGTGTATGGACACAATCAGACCTATTAGGACATTCAGGATCACAACCAATATTCCCCCTTATATCTCAGGTGTCCCCCTAGGGTAGTAAATACATACTTGCGGGTTCTGTTTTGGTTTAATAATCCATTCACAGAACTACAACATAATTCACAGACCCACACCCACCACACCTCCAACAAATACACACATAACTTTTCCCACTATGCTACAGCAACCAGAGTCATAGAAATGAACCCTTGAAAATCCCTGAGCTCCACAGAACACAGTACTGAAGGTTCTAGATCTGATTTTCATTTTTCACTCAAGGCTTCCCTAGACAATACTATGCTACATTTTTTGATCTCAGCCTGTGTGGGCAGCTAGGTGGCAGAGTGGATAGAGTGCTGGGCCTGGAGTCAGTAAAATTCATCTTCCTGAGTTCAAATTTGGCCTCAGATACTTACTAGCTATATGACCCTGGGCAAGCAACTTCACCCTGTTTGCTTCAGATTCCTTGTCTGCAAAATGAGCTGGAGAAGAAAATGGCAAACCACTCCACTATCTTAGCCAAGAAAACCCCAAAATTTCCTCATGAAGAGTTGGATGTGACTGAAAGGACTTAAAAAAATGCAGTCACAGCCCTTCTTCATCCAAAGATTTTTCAAGAGTCACCTTAGACACATACTAGTTGTGCAACCTTGAGCAAAGCCACTCAGTCTCCTGTGGCCTGTTTCTCATCCATTAAGCAAGGACCATAATAGAGGTTTGTTATGAGCATCAAATGAAAATCACCATATAGATGTTACATATGTACATATACACATTCAAAGGGGAAAGCGAAGAGAGAAGAGGGGAAGGAGAGGAAAGAGAGAAAGGTAAAGAGAGAGGAAGGGAGAGGAGAAGGAAGAGGATAGAAATTGGGCCCAAGAGAGGGTAAGTGACTTTTCCAAAGTCATATAGCTAAGATGGCCAAGGGAAGATCTGAAACCAGGTTCTGATTCCAAATCAGACACTTTCTCAAATCTCTCTGATTTTCTAGGTGAAGAGCTTAACTAATTTTAAGAACCTGAAAAACAGAAGACTAAATTTCAATCAGGGGTTTATTTTAAGGGTTTATGGCACAGTGCCTTACACATAGCAGGTGCTTACTAAGTCCTTGCTGAATTGAAAACACTGAACTTGGCATCAGAAGACTGGGGGTTTGCCTCCTAGTTCTTCTACTTACTGGCTACCAGACCTCTGGCAAATCACTTAACTTTGCTGAGCTCTTGGTTTCCTCACTCTTAACATGAGGATAGTAAGTCTTATGAGAAAGTAGTAAAAGTTACCTGCTATGGCAGTGATGATACAAAGTTGAAAATGGAAGAATTCCTGTCCTCAAGGAGCTTACATTCTTACATTGGGAAAGATAATGTGTCCATATAAAGGTAAATACAAGGTAAGCTCTTTTACTTTAAAGTAAATATAAGCTCATCAAGCAACAAACTTTTATGCTAAAAAAATGGAAACTAATCTAAGACAGATCCACACACTTTCCTGTCTTCTTAAATAGAGTGTATTAAATATAATTTGGATTGCCTTCATTAACATCAATGATCACATGATATCCCTAAAATGTAAACCAGTCCTTTGGGTGGGGTGCTCTATGACACAGTAATTCTCTTCTATAATCAATGGTTCCAGCTAACCTGGACAACTCTTTGACTCTCAAAAGATTCTGTATAGGATCCTTTTAAATATTGATTTCCCAGAGGATAGTTAGAATGATTCATTTTATAACCATTACATTTACATATAACTTCAGGAGTATGCCTCTAACATAAGCAAAATCACTATGCTATAAACACACAAAGGAGGTAATGTGACAGTGGATAGAGAGCTTGCTTTGGAGGCAGGAAAAGCAGGGTTCAAATCCTGTCTTCGGCACATTCTAGCTATGTGACCATGGATAAATCCTTTCCCATCTCACTGAATCCCAGGCCGCTCCCTTAAGATTACAAATTATTGCCAGTTTCCAGCTTATCACTTTATTTCCCTGCGTCTTGGTTTCCTCATCTGTAGAAGAAACAGGTCAGACTAGATGAGCCTTAGATATTTGATTTTCAACAGTGGAGGGAATGTTCACACCAGAAGTTCCCAAGACAAATGAAATCAGCAGTCCAGATAAAAAAGATAAATGTAACCATGTAAGAGCAGAATTAGGAGAAAGTCACAAAAGCCAGCCCTTACTGCTGCCAACAGGATACAGAACGCCTGGTTAAGAAAGAGGGGCCATATCAGTAGAAAGCATCCCAATTACTACAAAAGCTCTCCACCTATCACATGCCATATCATTTGTGTATGAGACACAGTTATGACTAATATGCAACATGGGACTTACCTCCTGCCATAGTTAGAACTGCATCAAGAGCTGGGAGGACTCGTTTTCCTAACTGATCTTGGACTCGGCCTCCAAGCAATGGTCCGATATCTGCATTAGGGAGAAACCAAACTGATGAGGAGGAGGAGCTTCTGTGCATTTCCTTATTTTCCCACTGTGGGCACACTTAAGACTCTACACACAGTTGCCTCAACTAACGTACGAAATAGGCTGAAGGCTGACTTCCAGACAAATGAAGAACCTTAAGGATTTTTCTTAGTTAAACACAGGTATGAGTAACAGGTACATCCATTGTCCCTCTTGATACACACTGAATTTGGGGCCATGATTCCAAGGCATGTTTCAGGTATGTATCTAAAGTATTTGTAATAAGAAATGATGACCAGGCAGACTTCAGAAAACCTGGAAAGACTTATATGAACTGATGCTGAGTGAAGTGAGCAGAGCCAGAACATTGTACACAGTAACAGCTACATTGTATGATGACTAAGTTTGATAGACTTAACTCTTCTCAGCAATGCAAGGATCCAAGACAACTCCAAAGATCTCATGATGGAAAATGCTGTCCACATCCAGAGAAAGAACTATGGAGTTTGAATGCAGATCAAAGCACATTATTTGATATCTCTTTTTTTGTTTGTTTCTTCTTTCTCGTGGTTTTCCCATTGGTTCTAATTCTTCTTTACAACATGACTGATGTGAAAATAGGTTCAATATTAATGTATATGTAGAGCCTATATCAGTTTCCACACTGTCTTGGGGTTGGGGGGAGAGATGGGGAGAAAATTTGGAACTCAAAATCATATGAAAGTGAATGCTGAAAACTAAAAATAAATAATTTTTTTAAAAAAAAGTATTTGTAATGGCTAGAGCTAAGCATCTACCAGTATCTATATAAATTATAAGAAAAAATAACAATCGTGTTCTTCTAAACTGTACAAAGAAAAGATTTGGGGAGAAGAAGAAAAAAGATCAAAATAAATCTCCCAGAATTGGAAACCACTCATTTGAAATCTGTGACAGCTTGAACTTAACTTAGCCAAAGCTGACTTAGAGACTCCATTAGCAGAACAGGTTTCCTAAACAAATTTATGATGCCTAGAAAATTATAGGAAGCACATGTTCATAGGAATAAACTTTTAAAAGGGACTCTAGTATAATAACTTAATCTACGAATAATATTAACTTCAAATGGGTTTTTTTCTCTTCCATGAAGAAGGTCAGGAGGCTTTTATTTGGAAAAGTTTTCTTGGCAATCAGTTCCTTATATGTATTTGAAATATAAACATTACAAAATGCTCATTGTATGCCAGGGCCTGATACCTGGCAGATACTTAATGAATCCTGGCTGGAATGAATTAAAATACTAAAATGGCATTTCTTTTAAAAAAAAAACTAATTGTCTTCCACCATATTTCATATTTGCTCCTTCTAAAATTAACCTGAACTACAGAGATTTGAGAATATTCAGATTTGTAGCTATTATGGTTCTGATTCATCAAATTAACTAACTACCAAGCCTGCCACATTTTGCTGCATACGATTTGGATTCAATCTCAGGTGGGTGAACATTCCTGGAATGTTTTGTTTATTGATGCCATGGATTTTTATTGTAATATATTTTTAAAAGGTCATCTCAGGTGATGGGAAGCAACAGAAGCCCCCAAAGACTCGCACTGAGAGCACCTTCTGCTGCCATCTACTCTCCTCTGGGACAGAAATAGCAGTAAGAACCAGAAGCAGCAAAAGCTTCCTCTGCCCTAAATTACAGTTACCCTTTCAATTGTTACATGGAACTCTCTAATGATAACGTTGCAAAAAAGGTAGACATAAGCAATGGGAGAGGGCATTTCCCCATTGGAGAGTTTCTGACACCAATGAAATCATACTTGCCGTTTTTAAAAAATCCTCTCGATACAAAAACAAAACAAATCAAAAAACAACTGGGTTGACACCTAGCATACTGAACGAATGATACCCTACAGCAAACTTATGGCTGAGAGAAGGTTCTGGATTGTGTCAGTGGAGGAAATACCGACACGAATGAGAACACTGACCCAATGGAATGTTGGCTTATGCTGTGTATATTAATAGTGTGGCTTATATTTGACTTTCTATGTCTTATGGGAGATTTTCATGGTATTTTTAAAAAAAGAAGTGAAATAGCTGTTTTTAAAAAATTACTTACTGTCAAGATCTAGCAGTGCTTGATTCTTTGGAGTATCAAACTGGCTTACTAGATAATCGATTTGCTGAAAACAAAAATATAGAAAAAGATCAAACACTGTTCATAAAAGTATTAAAAATGGTAGAAATATCTCTACCATTGTGTCATCTTCTACAAGGAGCCTTACTTATACACAGAATATACAAAACAAACATAAGGAATTTTGGGGAAGAGGTCACTGACACCTGAGGGAGACACCTTGCTAAGTAAGAATCCTTTTTATTTAGTAAACTACCATTTTTGTGGGGTTTGGGTTTTTTTTTTAAGTTTTTCTTTCTAGGAAATTTAACATCTGATCTTGCTTGCTCCCTCTTGACCCTAACTCGAGGGCTGGAAGGCATCCATTGCTGCCAAAGATGCCAGTTTCATCCTAGAATGGAGACAAGCCTTGAGTCTATGCCATATCCTTCATTCTAAGAGGATATAGTTTGGGCCCTGATTGGGTCACAATGAGTATAAATAGCAATTGTTTATGTTCTGGCCAGAAACCCTGAAGTTGTTTCCCTCTCAGATAGATTTTTTTTTTTGGATTAGGTAAAAGGGGCCATTGCTTGGCTCATTTCTTACCTACTCTTAATCACTGAATGGGTGTTGCCTCAGTCAAAGTGAAACCTTGGAAAGACCTTCGCTTGAAAAGACCAAGGTCTCCCACTGCATCCAGGGCCATCTCCAGTCATCCTGATCTATATCTTGCTACTGGACGCAGATGACTCTGGAGGAGAAAGTGAGGCTGGTGACTTTAAACAGCTCTCTCTCTCACTTAAATCCAATTCACTTGCAAGTCATGGCATCACCTTCCTGATATCATGGTTCTCTTCAAGAACAAAGGACAAACAGCAATTCTGTGTATAACTGCATGTGTACATGGTGTCTCTACCGTTAGAAGGTAAGTTCCATGAGGGCAAAGAAAGTGTTTCACTTTTGTCTTTGTATTCTCAAGCTTAGGACAGTGCCTTGTACACAGTAGATGCTTGATAAATGCTTACTTATTGATTCTGAATCCCACCCAGCATCTATGCTTTTCGCAAAAGAAAAGAATACTTAGATGGGTTTAATTTGGCATTGTTTTTTAAAGTAAAGAAGCTTTATAATACATCTTTTATGGATCTTGGAAATGGTTAAAATAGCAAGGTAAGTAGGGAGAAAATACTACAGACTTTATTAACAGGTAAGGAAAATTTGAGACAACAGTCACTAGGAATAAAATTCATCTCTCCTGGCTCTCTGTTTTATTAGATGGCTTCTAAAAACCCAACGAAATGATTCATATCATTGTCTGTCAAAACACCACAGTATTGGATGTTTAGGGAACAGTAATCTGGCTGGACAGAATATTTTCAGGACCCTGGGATAAGGTATAGTCTAACGGAGAATCAAACAGTGCCAGATCCTTACCACATTTGTAGGCTCTGCCTTCACCACACACATACACATCATTATCACACCTCATCCCTTACACAGCACTTAACAGTTTACACAGCAATTATAGGAAGTGCACATTTTAGAACCGATTACAGGATCTGGGACCTTAAAAGTCATCTAGGACAGTCCCAACACATTTACTTTGCAGATGAAGAAGCTGAGACCCTGACTGGTGTGGGTCAGGGCAGGTAGATAAGTCACACAGAGTCCTCTAACTCTCCAATCTAGGGCTCTTTATACCACACAATGCTGCTTACATGGAAATCAATATACTCTAAGGAAGTGATTTACTCAGGGGTTACACATACATTACTCCTCACTTTGCTGTGATGCCTTCCTTGTAAAGGAATGAGAGAAGACAAAAGATAGCATCTACCCTACTTACACCACAGGGTTACTATAAGAATCAAATTATTTGATCCATCTAAATAGTAAATTACATTTACCCAAGATGTCCCAAAAGTCTTAGTGATGTTGCAAGCTTTTAATACCTTTATTAAAAGCTTTAACGTGTTAAGAGTCTAAAACTGCATTAAAATTTTTGGGACACATGGGATAGTACTACTATCTTCCACTTTCCTCCACTACTTTGTGAGTGAGGTAGAACAACTAATATTATTCCCATTTTACAAAGGAGCAGACTGAGGCCCAGGGAAGTTAAAAAAATGTGTCCTGTCACACAAATGGGCAGCATTAGGATTCAAAATAAGGTTTTCTGATTTCAAATCAAGTGCTGTTTCTATTAAACCACACTTGCTCATTTAAAAGTCATGACTTCTTTTTGCAAAAAAAGAGTCACAAAATCATGCAACAGCAGGATTTTATCATCTTATACTAAGAAATTATGTCATTACCTCTGGAGTATCAGTCAGAAGAGTTCTCAGGTCTTTAAAATTACTCTTTATTAGAGGCCGCATTCCTCGAACTTGAGTCGTCAGGTGCTGGTTTGTGGCAAAAGCACAAAAAACACTGATACTGCAGAGACAAGAAAGAAGAGATGTTTCCATATGACAGGAGACATACGGACATAACAAGGCTGATACAGCCTAGCCTCTCTGCATTCATAAAGAGGAAGCAAATTTCTCCCCACCCTCCTGTAAACCTTTATATGGCTTCTGGGACAGACTTCACAGCAGTCCTACTGCTGTGAGTCCTACTGTCCAGAGAATGAAATACTCGCCAGAAAGACAGTCCCTGTGTCTTTGTGTGCGTCATCACCGTACCACCCTACCCTCCTTTCCAGGCCCACCTCAGGAGCCCCCACCTTCCACAAAGCATTTCACAACCGTTCATTCTTTCCTGTTACTGATCTCTCCCCTTCAAATCACTTTGGCTCTGACCTTGGCAGTACATTATGTGTATTTTGCAACATAAGATTCCAAGTGATGTCAAGGGCCACCAAGTCCAAAAGCCATTTTTTAAATTTTTTTTTGTATTTTGATAGGCTGTGGGGTTAAGTGACTTGCCCAGGGTCACACAGCTAGTGAGTGTTACGTATCTGAGGCCGCATTTGAACTCAGGTCCTCCTGACTCCAGGGCTGATGCTCTATCTACTGCACCACCTAGCTGCCCCTGCCAAAAGCCATTTTTTACAAAAGAAACTGAGATGCAGAGATTTAATGACTTGCCACAGATTATACAAGGGAAGGAGTTGAGATCTCTCACTTTTTTTTTCTTCTTTCTCCCTTTCTCCTCCCTCACTCTCCCCCCCCACGCCCTACACACACACACACACACACACACACACACACACACACACACACACACACACACACACACACACACCCTATCCAAACAACACATATTTCCCCCAAGACTATAAATTCCTTGAAGGCAGAGATAATGTCTTCCTTCATCTTTGAGCCCTTAAGCAACTCACAAAGTATTGCTCATCAAGTAGATGTTAACAAATCTGTACTGAATTGAATTATAAATCACGTTAACACGCACAAAAGTCTGTATAATATGAAACTGTCAATTTTTCTTTAAAAAAAAGAATAAAAATAAAATTTTAAAAGAATTTAAAAATTAAAGAATTAAATGTTTTTCTAAATATTTAAATGTCTTAGATTGACCTTTTAAAGCTCAGTATGAATCAGTCCTTAGTAGTTAATTAATTTAAATTTATTTGACCATTGTTTTTCATGATAAGGCAAAGAAAAGTCATTTGGTGAAATAACAGAGAACCTGGGTTCAAATCGTAACTGTCCTCAGAAAGTCACTTAACTTCAATGAGCCTCAATTTCCTCATCTGTAACAAAGAGGGGGTTGGGCTAGATAACCTCTGAGCTCCCTTCCAGCTCTCAATCTACGATCTCGTGTACTTGCTAAAACCTCCAAGATAATTTAAAAAAAATGTCAGGCACTCTTTAAATCATGGGTTCAGTTTTATATCAAAGGTTCATTCAGCCACTAGGTGGAGGTATTAAATACAATTTCACAAAATTACACTTTTCCATAGTTCATAGTAAGGGAATCGTGCTCCCTGGAATTCAGTTGGAAGGTGTGTTCCCCTCTGAGGACCTCAAAAATGACCAGGAAGATTTTCCAAGTTTCTGATAAGGACACAGATTTGTCTATTTTCCATTCTTAAACAAAAGCTACTGCTGAGATTTGCACTGTTTTTACATGCAGTTCTCACTTCACACAAGGGTTGTGCTACAAAAGTTAATTTGCAAATAATTTGTTTTGAATTGAGCTGCATTTCCCAACAACAACAATAACAAAAAAGAAAAACAAAAACAAAAACAAAATCCAATGCTCTCTGTAGTGGTTAGGTTCCCACATAAGCCAGACAAAAATCTATTTTATCCATAAAATGCTTGAAGCTCTGGGAAAAAAAAATATGGTAACCATAGTTACCAGAACTTCTTATCATATGTGACACTATTTCCATTGGGCAAAAATGCTTTCAGATTCTCAGCTTGGGAAACCAAAACCCCAGCTTCAACTTGTGTGGCCTGTGATGTTGGGATCATCCATTCTCCTTGTCTGCCTATGATCAGGGCCTAGAATGGGGATTTCCCCATGGTAGGAGGGCAACAATAGCCCCAGGAACTACGCTTCCTTCTCTCTACTCTATAATTGGATTTTAGATATGGAAAAGCCTACAGAGGTCTTTTTGTCAAATTCTTCATTTTATTAAAAAAAAGAAGCTGAATGCCTGTGTTTTTTTTTCCTTTGCAGAAGACCTCTGCACATATAGAAAATGGCAAAGCATGGATATGAACCAAAGTAACTATGCTCCATACAGATGTGTTTCCATCTGTATCTCTTTTGATTCTGGCCAGTCTCACCAGCAAACATTTCACTATTGACCCGTGCTAAGCCTCCTAGAGCTGAGAAGTGCAGAAGGGTAATTTAGGTAGAGGGATACTAAACAAATGGAATGTCTAGAATGGAGGGGATGCTGCTGATGGGAGGAAAGTGGATTTCCTATAATGGGCTGTTCCTGGGTGGTCATTTATATGTAAGTCACAGGCTTCCTTTTTTTTTTCCCTTTTCTTCAAGAAATTGTTTTAACTCCTACAACATGAAGACTAGCAATCAGCAAAGGAACCCGGCTGCTGCATATCAAGTATTAGACACATCCAAGTCCCTGTTGATCCCGAATGATCTCAATCAAGAAAAAAACAACAGAGTGAGAAATAGACATTATACAACTGGATGGCACCTCTGATGCTAAATTTCAGACCAAATTTTAAGATGCTATGAAATTTTATATTGGAACCTTTGATGTCAACCTGTGGAAGTGCCGACCACATGCAAGGTGCTGGAGATTAAAAAGGTCAAAATGATATAATCCCTGCCCTCAAGTAACTTACAGTGTAATACTGGGCTTGAGAATAAAGAGCTTAGACATAGTAACTGAAATAGGTTTCTCTGAATGGTGCAGTCAGAATGCAGATCACTCTGTATAGAAGTCTGTAAGCGTACAGTGGAACGGACAATTCAAAGGCAGTGACTTTTCAAGTCAAGAAGATAAAGATGCTGCAGTTTTTCTTCATATTGTCAAATGGATTTCACTGCACTAACTAAATATGTAAATGATTTTTTAAATTAGGGGCTTATAATTATGTATTTTCTTCCCACTTTGACATAAGAGCTTTTGTACCACTCCAAATCTGATGGTATTATCAAAGATAACCAGACTTAATGTTATTCTGACAGAAGAAGCTGCTCTCCATATTTTTTACTCCTCTGAAATGCAAGTATTTCAAGAAAAATCTATTTTTCAAATGTAAAATGAAAAGCAGAGTTAATACTTTTAAGAGTTACATTCATAAAGCAATACTTTGTGTTAACAAAGAACTAAAAACAAAATGGATGTTCTATAATATATATGAAATTACTATCCACTAAGAAATTAAGACCACAAGAAAATCACAGGAAATTAGAAAATCTGCCCAAATGCTGTTGTTCAGTTATGTCCAATTCTTCATGACCCCATTTGGGGTTTTTTCTAGGCAAAGATACTGGAATGGTTTGTCATTTCCAGCTCATCTTACAGTTGGGAAAACTGAGGCAAACAGGGTTAAGTAACTTGCCCAGGGTCCCACACTAGTAAGTATCTGAGGCCAGATTTGAACTCAGAAAGACTCATCTTCCTGAGTCCAGGCCCAGCACTTTATCCACTATACCACCTAGCAGTTGCCCATATATATACCTACATACAGCTAGTAAGTGTCTGAGGCTGGATCTGAACTCAGATCTTCCTGACTCCAGGCCTGGCACTCTATCTGTCATACCACTTAGCTGCCCATCTGCCTAACTAGGGGCTCTTAATCTGGAGTTGCTTTAAAAAATATTTTGTTAGCTATAATTGGTTTCTTTTTAATTTTCTTGCCTTATGCACTTAAAAACATTTTTCTTAGAAAGAGGGCCTGTGGGCTTTACCAGGCTGCCAAGGTAGGGGAGGAGGGAGAAGGTGGAGGCATTCATGACACAAAAAAACTCAAGTTAATTCACAATGAAATAAGTAGAAAATATATACACAATGACAAGAACAATGTAAATCAAAAGAATTCAGGAAGGAAACTAACCTCTGGATAATTATAATATCAAATTTTGGTCTCAGAGAAGAAAAAGAGAATTAAAAATACCTCCCTTCACTGAGCAAAGCAAAAGGGATTACATGTTGTATATATTGTCATATAGTCTTTCTACATGATATCTGTTTTGTTTAACTTTTTAACCCTTTTATTACAAGGGTTCAGTTTGGAGTAGAGGGGCAGGGGTAAGAGGCATTGTGCTCTTCTATCCTGTTGTGTAAAAAACAAAAGGCACCACTAAAACTTTTTTTAAAAGTCAAAACATTAAAAAAAAATTTGACAGCAACTTTATTCTTAAACTCCATAGGGAACAGGGGACAAGGCCTGTCATTCCATTAGTACAGGGAATTTTGGGGTGAGAAAATTCCTATACATCTACATCAACATCTTCTCTGCAACTGATGGCCTTAAGAGAGCTGCCCAGAACAATGAGGGATTGATTTGGCCAGGATCACAACAGAGGCAAGTCAGAAGTAGCCCTCGAACGGAGGCCTTCTATCTATCCACTAAACCACAATGCATCATGGACATAGTCAACTCACTCTTGTCTTGAATACTTATTTCACATTGTCTACCCATTGTCAGGGGACTTAGGAAATAAGACACAGTGTCAAAAAAGAACCTCAAGTGAGCTTCTTCCTCCAAAGGAGCCCTTCAAAGGGATGCCTCACTTTGGGAAAACTTACTTCATTAAGAAAAGCAAGAATTGAAAGTCAGATTCGGTTTCCCCAAGTTAGCCAGTTGTTAAGGAAAACCACTTTGAACAAAGGCTAGTTTGCAATCTGAGGATATGAATGCCGTGATAATAAATAATGAAACCCACATTTCTGACAAAAGTGAAAATGACTTTGAATGGATCACCTGGCTAGGCAATTTGCAGAAATAATAAAGGAAAACTTCAGTCTCCTATTTGATCAAAAGAACTCCTCTGTGTGTGTGTGTGTGTGTGTGTATGTGTGTATACACTGTTAACTATACAATTTCACACACATTAGTAAGATGACATACCATATCAATAATGTCTCTATGCTGAAAGAGATATCTATATTCATATCCATAAGTAAATCTCTATATTAATGAATGAATTTTAAAGCATATATTAGGTACTATGTACTTAACACTGACGATAAAAGCGAAAAAAATGAGATATTTATCTGTAGAGGATCTCTCTCTCTCTCTCTCTCTCTCTCTCTCTCTCTCTCTCTCTCTCTCTCTCCAGAAGGACTAATCCTCAAAGCCAAGCTCACAAAAGCTTTTCAATTTTTAGGGCTGTTCTTTATACCTAAGTGGTTGCGTTCACCGAGCCAAGAATCAATAATCACATCCTCTCAAGAATGAACTCAGTTTTCTGAAAAGGACCAAGATTTAAATTTCACTGTAGCTGAGTTACCAAAACTCATGTGCTTGACTCAGATCTGGAAACCTCATTCAGCTTAATAACTTGGACAAGTCAAGGGAATATCTAGTTTTTCGTCACCTTATAAAAGCTCCGTAAAAATGCAGTGATGAAAGTGTAAGGAAACAAAGGGTGGGAGAAAAGTGAAGGAGAACTTGACATTTTCTAGAATAGAATAAAGAGAAGTGCATCTGTTTAAACAGTCAGCTCAGCAAAGGGAAGATATTCCATCTTCGGGGGATGGCCAGACAGATTATATGAGCAGATGTTAGCCATACCAATCTGGTGGAATTCTAGCTCCCTCCACATCTGCAGATGGAAAAGGCCTCAACCAACAAAGGGCAAGATAGAAGATTCCCCAGTGTAAAACTATTTTTTCTCCAGTACCTGCTCATTTTTAAAAAGAAAGGAAAAAATGGGAAAAAGAAATTTGACCAGAACTTTCACAATGAAATTACCAATCAATTTCTTTCAAATGTAATCTACGGTGAAGTACCTTGCACTTGGATTTAATATCCTCTTGCTGAACCAGATAATGGGGTGAGCTAAGAGTTCTGAGCTTTTAAAAAGAAAGCTTTGTCAAGTAAAAAGTATTGTCATCTCTAGGAAATACAACAATAAATACACTGAAATACTTCTTTGAGTGGTATAAAGTCAAAATCCTCCTAACTGCATTTCTGTGAGTGTGTAGCTAAATGATAATTCACATAATCACAGGGGCAGAATTTTTAGGTCTTAAAAGGCTATTAATGATTATGCTGTCTGACACTTTTATTTTTATCATGAACTTTTTCTCTAGATCTGTTTTTCATTACTGTGGGAAACTCTTGGTATGGAAATGCACCAATGCACATTGGCAACTGCACTATAATTTGGGGTCTTACAGCTTTGACCAGGACACTAAGAGGTTGCAATGTCAGGACCCCAAACCAGGTTTTCCAGACTTTAGCCCTAGCCCACTATCTGCTACGTCACATTGCCCCTTATTTTTATTTTAAAGATAAAAGAAACTGAAGCCCAGTGTGAATGACTTGCCCAACTGAACAATGTTTTAACACATTAACTTTTACAAGGCACTTTCCTCAAAACTACCTAGGAATTTGTAGATAGCACAAATGTTATTACTCCCATTTTACAGATCGCGGATTTTGGGAGGGGGGGTTTAAGTAGGGAAGAAAAGAGAGGGATCTCTAAAAAATGTACATATGGCACTTTTATGTTTGATTTGCATTATTAACATTTTTATCATTACTTCTTAAGTTTAGACAATCAACAAAATAATAATCAAGCCATGATTTTTAGTGTTTGCTGATTTCTGAGGTGAAACACTCCAACTGAAAGTTTAACAATTAATATGAGGTGGCCCTGGCACACACTTGGTTGGGAGGGATCTAAGATGTCATTCAGCCTGAACCTCTCATTTTAAGGATGATGAACAGGAGGTCCCAAGAGAGTAAAGGAAGTGATGGGGCCACCATTACACATCCCTTCAGGAGCAGAGCAAGACCTAGAACCAGAACCCATGGCTCCTGATTCTCAATCTCATTGCATTCAAACACTACTTATTAAATTTCCTGCTATGTATTTTACCAAACACTATACTGTACAAGGGTGGAACAAAGATGAAAGCCAAAAATTCAAACAAACAATAAAACAACAAAACAGGCCTTGCTCATATTTGGGGAAGGTGGAGGAGGGAGGACCCTAGCATGTATATTGCTCTGTGGTTCTGTTCTGTGGCTCAAGCTGTTTTCTCCAGTGCTCAGCCTGTATCATCATCCCTTACTCTGCACGTCTATTTTCCTTCTTTTTTTCTCTCTCTCTTTTTTTAAAAATTAATTTATTTTAAACTTAAACACTAAAATTTGAACACACAATTAAGAAAAGACAAAGAAACATTAGAAACTTAAATACAAAATGAGAAAAGAAAAAAAAAGCATTGCCATGTGCATAGCAGAGTGTCAGAGAGGATTCAAAATATACAACAATAAATTTCCGTTTCAAGAAAGCCTATATAATAAATACTACACATTATGTTCAGAGCTGTCCATCTTTTCTTTGCTTCCTTGTAATTTTTCTTTTGTTCTCTGCTGTGCACTTTTTACTTTGTTCTTTTTTTCTTGTATCCTCCCCTTCCCCATCCCCCAAGAAGGCTACAATTAAGCACGGATACACACACACACACACACACACACACACACACACACACACACATTCTATAGTACATGGACATCTGGGATGTCCTTTCTGTATGTTGACATCAACTTCACTTTATCTAATCTCACCAAAGAAATCCTGTTTTTCCTTTAATCCTCATCTCTTAGTCCTGCTTCCAGAAGCTGTAGTGATTAAACACTGGTCAACAGATAACTTGGAAGAAATTCTTAAGGGGAGCAAGAGGTACTCAAAAGAGAAGGATACAAATTCTAAAACATATGTTGTGTCCTACTTCACCTAAAAATAAAGTAAAAAAGAGATTAATTAGGAGGAATTAATGCTGAGAAAACCCCCTCAAAGGTCATGCTCATCTAGATGTAATTATGACAACCATAGTTCAATTGTTAGAGAGGCAGTGGGGTGTGGTGGAGAGTGCACTGAATCTGAAGACAGGAATCCTGACTCCGACATTCACTAGCAGTGCAACCAAGCCTGGCCAAATCATTTAAACCATCTTAGTCTGAGGTGCTCATTTATTAAATGGGGATAACATCTGTAGCATTTAATTCACAGAAGGAATTGTGAAGGTCAAATGAAATGATATATATATAAAATGTTCTGAAAACCCTAAAATGATACACAAAATGTCATATATACAGTTATAGATATACATACATGTATCCATACCCATCCTTATGTGTAGTGTCATCCAGTTCAATATTCTCACTTTACAGTGGAGGAAACTGAGGCCCAAACTATGTCACTTGCCCAAGGTGGTAGGGAAAAAAGCCAAGAATCAAAGCCAGTTTTTCTGACTCTTGCATTCTTCCATCTGTATCACACACACTGCCTCTTTTTGGCCTATGCTCTGTCCAAACAGATACTATATCATGTGCACACACAGACAAGCATGTTCAGCACACACATGCACACATATGTGTATGGTTATAAAGTGTTTTAACATCTATCATCTCAAGAAGAGGCACCTGTGGCATAGTGGAGAGAGAACTGGTCTCACATTCGGGAAGGCCTTGAGCTCAAGCCAAGCTCTAAGACATAATGGCTGAGTTTCCCTGGGCCTATTGCATAATGTCTCAGTGCTTCAGATAACTCTTTAAAGACCATGAGCTTCAGAGAAGATGCCAACCTTCATAGGAAATAAGAATTTTCTCATCTGGTAGATGCTGATGTCAATGAAATCTCATGTAATTCCTGCCCTATCACAAGAAATACATTTTTAATATAAACTCATAGATGAATTTATGAGATTACTAAGATAAAATAATTTTCCATGTTCTTCTTTAATAAGAGATTCAATGAACCCGAATAGTTTCTCAGTCCTGGAATGATTTTATAACTTTGGGTTATAAAATAAGCTCAAACTGCCTCCTAGGAAATATTCCCATTTCAACCTTCTTTCCCTTCCAGATCTGCCTTCCTGCTGTTTCTGCATAGATATGCACAGGTCATCCCTTGGGGTCAAAACCCTTCAATGGCTCCCTATTAGCCAAGTATCAGTTAAAGTCCTTAGCCTGTCACTCTAGATCCCCTACTGGTGCTTTATCATACATTACTCTCCACTCCATAAAGAATCACAGACCTGGAGCTAGTAGGGACCTTTGAGATCATCTAGTCCAACTGGCTCACTTTACAGTTGAGTAAACTGAGGTCTAAAATGTCACTTGCTTCAAGATCACACACTGTTAGAAGAAAAAAAAAAGCCAAGAATTAAACGTAGTTCTTCTGACTCTGACTCCTCCCCTCTCCTTCTGAAGCATTTACTACCTTTCCTCATCCCATGCTCTATTCAAATCAAGCTACTTAGACTTAAGTCATACACACTCATTACTTTCCTTCTTTAGTGCCTATGTTCTCATCATTCCCTGTGCTTGAAATGCCTGTCTCTCCTCTCCAACTCCGAACCTAGACTGTAGACTTTGTACCAACACCTTTAAAGACCAAAGCAAATTTCATTCTCTACATAATATCTTCCCTGGTCTCTTCAGTCAATTAATCAATAAACATTTCTTAAGTACTTACTTGGTGCTAAGCACTGAGGATACAAAAAGAGACAAAAGACTGTCTTTCTGCCCTAGATATTTGTGCAACTATCATCTTTACCTACTATACTGCAGCAAGGGCTTCTTAAACTTTTTCCAGTCAGACCCCTTCAGCACTTCTCAAACTGTGGTTTCCAGCAATGACCCACAGTTTGAGAAGCCTTGCAGTGTAGACTGTATGATGGCTTGAAACCACGTCTTTGAAGACTTTCTATCTCCCTTATTGCCTTAAGCACAGTATTCTGCATACAGGAGACAGTTAAGAAATGTTGGTCAAATTGAATTGAGGTTGAATTCCAATTGGAGGCTGGAGAGGAGGGGAAAACTATCATAGCTGAGAAGTTAGCTCTGACTCAAATCACATAATAAAAGAATTCTATGGACAAAAAAAAATCCTCTGAATATTTGATGCTAATGAGTTCTCAAGAGCAAAAGAAAAAAAGGAAGATAAATTTAGCCTCCATTATTTGTATGAATTGATATCAAGCATATTTCTGGTTTTAAGGCTTTAACAGGTTTATAAATTTTATATATTTTGACATTTTAAATATGATGTAAATAATTCAGCCACTTAGGAAAGAACATCTATGAGGATATGGCTACTACTGGTTTGAATTCCAGGAGAAGAAGAAAAACCCCAAATAGGAAATAAAAGCACACCTTTTATAAACAAATAGGTCATTATTTTATACATATATTTAGATGTAGATATATGTGTAACTATAGAGACACCAGGTAAAACATGCTCCCATAATTATCTCAAATATCTTAAGCAGGAATGAAACAGGCGGCTGTTGTTTATCTAAAATAAAATTTTAAAACAGATTTTGGGAAAACCAATCTATTTCTAGGTTTTTCAGAATGACACTTTCTCAGTTAGAGCTGATTAGTAAGGACATGCCTACAGAATCAGCAACACTATACCATATGTCTGCAAATGAAGTTGAATTCCATGGCTCACAGGAAATGCTCAGGGCTCCTTGCTGGGGATGACAAGCATTCTGGCCTTAATTGGCATTTTCTCTCTTGTAGCTAGGGAGGTGGTGGATCCCCCACAGCTACAGGAGCTGTTCATTCCTAAGGACACTTCAGAGGAAGAACTGACAACCAGGCATCTGCCGGCAACACTGCCTCTATCCCAGACTGCCTTAAGCATCAAGTGTGAGGGGAATTCAGATCTTAAACATGATGCTACCTACACTATGTGCTTTTATGCTATCCTAACCCCAAATCTCACTGAGAAACATCAAGCACAAAAGGAAATTTAGCTGTTTCCCACGGCAAGAAAAGATAACGGAATTTATAATTAGGATTCTAATTTTGCATTATCAAAACCAATAATGTAGCTTTATTTTTTTGATAATGCTGATATTTAATATATCTATTTCTGTCCAGACTAGATTATCCATAATCAGCCATTTGTAACTTTAGTTTTTTAAATGTAATTTATAATTTTAAACATTATTTTTAAATTTTGAATTCCAAATTCTCTCCTTCCCTCTCACCCACCACTCTCCTAACCCACTGAGAAAACAAGCAAGCTATCAAATATACATGTGAAATGAGGCAAAACCTATTTACATATTAGCCATTACCTTTTATTTTAAAGCAAGAAAAATAAAGTGAGAAAATTATTCTTTAATTTGCACTCAGTTCATCAGTTCTCTCTCTGAAGGGAAAAAGCATTTTTTCATCAAGAATCCTTTAGAATTATCTTGGATCACAGTATTGATCAGAGTAGTTAAGGCTTTGACAATTTGACAGCAGATTATTTTTATAACGTTGCTATTACTGTCCAGAATGATGTCCCAGTTCTTCTTACCTCACTTTGCATCAGTTCAGAGAGGTCTTACCATGTTTTTCTGAACACTCCCCCTCAACATTTCTCACAACACAACAGTATTTCCATCACAATCATATGCCACAACTTGTTCAGACATTCCCCAGTGGATGAGCATCCCTTTGATTTCCAATTCTTTGCCATTATAAAAAGAGCTGCTACAAATATTTTTGTACACATAGGTGCTTTTCTTATTTCTTTGATCTCTTTATGATACAGACTGAGAAATGGTTATGCACTTTTATAGCCCTTTGGGTCTAGTTACAAATTATTCTCTAGAATGGTTAGACTACTCCACCAACAATTCATTAGCGTACCTATTTTTTCTCTCATCCCCTTCAGCATCTGTCATTTCCAATAGTTGTGAGATTGTACTTCAGAGTTGTTTTAATTTGCCTTTCTCTAACCAATAGTAATTTAAAGCATCTTTTTCATTTGACTATAGATAGCTTTGATATCTACTTCTGAAAACTGACTACATGTACCCTGACAACCATTTATCAACCAGGGAATGGCTCTTAATTTTACAAATTTGACTCAGTTCTATCCTCAGTATGTATCTGAGAAATGAGGCCTTTATCAGGGAAACTTGCTGTAAAAACCTTTGCTATTATTTCATTGTCTTATGATTTTTTTTATCAAAATGTAGTCACTCTAATTATCTCTTTTAATTAGGCTTATTTTTCTTTTTGCTTTGTCTGAGATCATGATTGCTATCCCTGCCTTTGCTTAGGTCAGATGAAGTATATCGGATTCTGTACCAGACCTTTGTTTTAACTCTGTGTCATTCTATTTCAAATGCAACTTTTGTAAACAACATATTGTTGGATTTTGGTTTCTGATTCATTCTGCTATCTGCCTCCATTTTATGGGTGAGCTCATCCCATTCACATTCGCAGTTATGATTACTGCGTATTCCCCTCTATCCCATTTTCTTCTGTTTCTTCTTTCTTTTTATCTTATCCCTCCTGAAACATATTTTGCTTGTATTAATTCTCCCTCTCCCCCCCAATCCCTTATCTGTCCTATTTCCCTACTGGGTAAGTTATATCTCTATACAACTGAGTGTGCTATATATTTTATAGACACACACACAATTTTTTTTCTTCCCTCTCTGAACTAATTCAGATAACAGTAAGGTTCAAGCATTGCCCCTCCATCCCCTCCACTTGTAAAAGCTCTTCCTTGCATACTTCTTTTATGTGAGAAAACTTCCCTAGACTGCCTCTCCTTTGCTCCTTCTCCCAGTGCATCACTTTTTCTCATCCCTTTATTTTGAGATCATTCTACATAATCAACTCACACCCATGCCCTCTGTCTAATGCAAACTCATTTTAGCCACCTTAATAACGAGTAAGTTCTTAGGAGTTACATGTATCAATTTCCCATACAGGGATGTAAACATTTTAACTCTGTTGAGACCTTTATGATTATTTTTTCATGTTTACCTTTGTTTTAAATAATTCTATTTTTAATTTATGGAATAAAACAAGCATTTCCATAACATAGTACAATAAAAAAGGTGGCTGCATATGAAACTGTAAATCTACCATGTACAACTTGCTATTCTTTTCAAATATAAAACATAATTATCTTGTAAATTCCTTTTATTTCCTTCCCTCCCCCCCTACCCTAGAGATGCCTACCATTAGACACAAATAGGTGTATATATATGTAAAATTATTCCATACATACTTCTATTTATGTTTACCTTTTTGTGCTTCTTGAGTCTTGTGTCTGAATGCCAAATTTTCTACCCAGCTCTGGCCTTTTCATCAGGAATGCTTGAAAGTGCTCTATTTCATTGAATATCCACTTTTACTCCTGAAGGATTATACTACGTTTTGCTGGGTAGATGATTCTTAGTTGTAATCCTATCTTCTTTGTCCTTCATAATACCATATTTCAAACTCTCCTGTCCCTTAACATGGAAATTGCTAAATCTTGTGTGATCCTGATTGTAGCTCCATAATATATGAATTGTTTCTTTTTGGTTGCTTGAACTATTTTTCTCTTTGACCTGAGAGCTCTGGAATTTGGCTCACTTTATGATCTCTTTCAGGGAGTTATCAGTGGATTCCATCAATTTTTATTTTACCCTCTGGATCTAAGCTATTGGGGCAGTTTTTCTTTCACATATTCTATTTTTTCTCCCATTCTTTTGACTTAGTTTATTGTTTCTTGATGTCACATGAAGTCGTTAACTTCCACTTGCCAATTTTAATTTTTAAGGAATGATTTTCTTCAGTGAATTTTTGTACCTCCTTTTCCATTTGACCTATTCTACTTTTAAAGGGGACCTTTCCTTTACTGAATTTTTGTGCCTCTTTTACCATTAGACCAATTCTATTTTTAAGGTGTGATTTTCTTCAATATTTTTTGTCCTTTTACCAAGCTATTGATTCTCTTTTCATAATTTTCTTTCATCACTCTCATTTATTTTCCCAATTTTTCCTCTACCATTTACTTCTTTAATTTGCAGGAATTCTTGTTGGGCTTAGATCCAATTAGCATATTTTTTTAAGAAGTTTTGCTTGTAAGGGTTTTTGTTTGTTTGTTTTTAGGCAATTGGGGTTAAGTGACTTGCCCAGGGTCACACAGCTAGTAAGTGTCAAGTGTTTGGTCTGAGGCCGAATTTGAACTCAGGTCCTCCTGACTTCAGGGCCAGTGCTCTATCCACTGCGCCATCTAGCTGCCCCTTGTTTGTTCATTTTTTCTAGCCTATTTCTTGACTTTTAACTTTATGTTAAAGTTGGGCTCTGTTCACCTGGGCATCAGGAGGCACTGTCCCAAACTTCAGGCTTCTTCCTGTTGCCATTTTCAGACCTAGTTTGGGGGACAGGGGCATGCTGCAAGTTTTTGATGCTTCCAAGGTGGTGAGATGCTGGGAAAGGTATAGTCACTGCTCTCCTAGTTTGTGCTCTAGTCTTTACCCAGGAAGGACATCTGGTTCCTTGCAACCACAAGTACTCACTCATCTTTGCTTCGGAACTGTGACAGGGCCCCTGTTTCCTTGTGATCAACCCCCAGCACTCCTCTCTACTCTGGAACTACAACCCAGAAGTACACATGGGCCAATCCATACCAGCTGTACCCAGGGACAGCAAGAGACACCTTATAACCTCTTTCTGACCAGTTATTTGATCCCCTTACCATCTCTGGGTGAGAGCTCTTTAAGTTACTTCCATGGCATATGTGGTCTCTGGACAGGCTTCCACTCAGTGCTACAAACTTATCCTCCTAACCTCCTGAGTTTTCTTAGGCCAAAAAAATGTCTCACCCTAACCTTTTGTTGGCTCTGCCACTCCAAAATTAGTTTTGAAGCATTTTTTTTTAAAGTTGTTTGTGGGAAGCTAGGTGGTGCAGTGGATAAAGCTCCAGCCTTGGATTCAAGAGGATCTGAGTTCAAATCTAGCCTCAGACACTTGACACTCACTTAGCTGCGTGACCTTGGGCAAGTCACTTAACCCTGACTGCCTCACCAAAAAAGGGCAAAAAAAAAATTTGTTTGGAGGGCAATGTTCAGAAAGTTCAGTTGGGTTGTCTCTAATCTACCATCTTGGCTCCCATTTTAAATAAGATTCTGACTTCATGAAGGCACACTAGTGTTAATAGTCTAGTAGGTGTGCATGAAATTCCAAGATCTTGCATTTCATATGAGGAACACTGATGCAAATGACAGCTATTATTAACAAACTGCCATTAGTGCTCTTCCTGTCATATTCCTTTCATCTCCCTCTAATCATGAAAATCTGAACGAACCCTAACTACACTTTCTAATATCAGGTGTGCCCTCACTAATGTCCTCTCTGCCCTCCCCCAAATACACTGAGACAAGATCAGGAATAGGCAGATTCTTTGTTCCCTACTGTGACTTCTAAAACCCTCTTCCTGCCACCATCACCTATTCACCTTCCCTCCTTCAAAGTTTCACTCTGTCCAGATATACCACCCAATCTGATCCTGGTGTCAGTGATCCAACCAGCCCCTAGGTAATTTTTCTTCCTTCAGAGTTTAATGTCTACCTCATGGTCGTCCTTTTCAATCCTCATACTTGGGGATTCCAATGCACATGTTGATATCCTGTTAGACACTTTAAAGAACTTCCCATTTCCCCAACTTCCTAAACTCTCATGACTTCCACCATCACTCAACTTCAAAACACAGGGACCGTCATTCTCTCGGTTACATTATCACCCACAAATTTTTCATGTCCATAATCCAGAACTCTAAAATTCCTCTTTCTGAACAAAACTTTGTATTTTTCACTGTGCCTTGCCATATATTCATCCTCACCACGACTTCTAAGCATTCTACCTCTCTTCCTGAATCCCTCGGTCTTTCTACCCTGCTCTGGCCTCACTTTCCTCTATTTGACAGCTCTTATAGTATTCTACTCCCTTAAGGTGACAACTGCTCATCCCCTTCCATACTCCAAACCTGGAAACCTCCCTCTACCATCTGCCTTCTCTGTTCTTATTTGTGTGGCATTGAATAGTACTAAAAGAAGGCACACAATCTTGTCCCTTGAATCATTTAATCTCAACAGCTACTCAACAACTTTTTCTACTCCCCCTGAATATAAAGGGGCCATCCCTTGACTCATTGCTTAAAGAGGTCTATTCACTGAATGGGCATTGCTTCCCTCAAAATGAGAGCCTGAAAAGACCTTAGCTTAAAAAGGCCAAGGTCTCCCATTGCATCCTGGGCCATCTCCAGTCATCCTGATCCATATCTGGCCACTGGATCCAGATGGCTCTGGTGGAGAAAGAGAGAGAGGCTGGTGACTTCGCACAGCTCTCCCTCACTCAAATCAAAGTCAATTGCAAGTCATGTCATCATTTCCCTGATGTTATGGTCTTTTTCAAGAACAAAGGATAAACCACTACCACAACCACAACCGTACACAATCACACTTAATCACATTTCCAATAACATCTTCTTTAAACTTTCTTATCTTTCCTCAAGCCATAAACAACATCCACTACTCACTGTTCTCAGTAGAGTACTTTATACTTCCCCCCCTGGAAACTGGGACCACTTAACTTCAGCTCCCTCTTCTAAACATAAAAATCACCTCAATGTAATTAATAATTTTTAAGTAACCTAATTATTAATGATCTCTTAATTGCTAAATCATGTAGTCTTCTCAATCCTCATCCTTCTGTTGTTTTTGACATTGCTGACCACCCTCTCTTCCTGGATTCTCTCTTCTCTTTGGGTTTTCATGACACTTTTCTCTCCTGGTTCTCCTCCTACCTATCAGACCTCTTATTCCAAGTCTCTTTTCCTAGGTCATCATCCATCTCACACCCACTCCTGTGGGTACACTTTAGAGTTTTGTCCTGGGTCCTCTCCTCTTTTGTATCTACACTCTCTTGATAAGCTCATTAACTCCTATGCTTTTAACTCACCTCTATGAAGATTACATACTGCCCTAGTGCTCCTTGGAGGCATCAATTGCCTATTAGACATTGCACACCAGATATATGGTAGACACACCTCAAACTCAACATATCCAGTATCAAACTCATTATATTTCCTCCTCATTCCTAAACCTCCTCTTCCAAAACTTCCTATTTCTGTCAATAACACTAATATACTTCTAGTCCAACACATTCATAAGCTTATTCATATCCTAGACTCTTCACTTCTCTCCTCCCATACAACCAACCGTTTGCCAAATCAAACCACTTCCACCTTCTTAATGTTTTTCACATCTGAACCTTTCTCTCCATTCACACAGCTGCCATCTTATTTCAGGATCCCTCTCACCTAGGTTGTTGCAGCAGCCTTCCAATTGGTCTCTCTGCAACTCTAGTTCACCCCTATAAACTGTTGCTAAAGTCATTTTCCTCAAGCACAGTTTCAGCTTAACTTTCCTACTCAGCCAACTCCAATGGCTTCCTACTGCCTCTAGGTAAAATAAAAACTCCCCACAGCCCCAACTTTGCAGGCTTATTAAACACGACTTTCCCTCTTGTACTCTTTGATTGAGCCAAAGCAGCCTCTTCTCTTTTCTTTACACTTGACACCCCATCTTCATCTCAGTGCCTTGGCACTGGGTCTAATTTCATAAAATGTATCCTCTCCTTACTTCCAACTCATAGAGTCATTCTATTACTTTATTATGCAGTTCAAGGACCATTTTCTGGATGAAGTCTTTTCTCTTCAAATCCTAGTGTCCTCCCTCCCATGATATCTTATAAACAACTACTTTGTACATATTTATATTACTCACTTCATATGGATACTGCATGTATCTATATGTATAATGTGTCTCCTCATTGAAATGTGAGCTCCTTGGAAGCAGGAATTGTTTCATTCTTTGTACTTGCATCTCTAAAATCTAGTACACGGTAAATGCTTTAAAAATGCTTGGTGAAGTGAAGATGATACTAGTGTACGGATCATACCAGGAAGCAAAACTGTGTAAGTGGGTCTAGCAAAGAGGTCGGTACATACATAGTAGATACCTAAGAAATACTAATGAAAGTGCATTGATGATATTGCCCAAAGCGGGACTTCATAAATATGACCAATAGATTTTTGTCATCTTGCCCAAGAAGAATATCCTTTGGTTTGTTTATAAGGAGGCCACCTGACGAAGGAGCAGAGGGCCCTTATAAACCCTATGATCCTGTCGTTATTGCTCATAAGGCTCTTAATAGATAGACAGGTAGATAAAGGTGGGCTACAAATACATATACTTAATGGAGACAGGGAAAAGAAAGGAGGGTGACAAGAAAGAGACAGAGAAGCTATATATTAATAATATTATCTATGATGATTATATTATATTACATATAATACATATATAGTATATATAATATGTAGATATTATACACACACTTTAAGTATAGCCACTCTGTAAAGGACATGAGGGGCCCTTCTAGCTGTAAACTCCATGTTCCCATGTGTAGGTACAGTCTGTTATATTTCTAAGTTGAGCCTGCACATTAGCAGCTAGAAAACAATAGGTTTATTAAGATGAAACAAACCCATTACTTAAAAAAAATAACAAATCAAGCGAATAAGGAGCTGACTACCAAATTCTGTATATGAAGCTGTGGCCTTTCAGTAGTCTATGCAACCACACTCAGTGAGAAACTTCATTTGGGCTGAAGGAAATTCCACTAGCCTAAAACAACATGTTTGTGATTGAACACATTATAGAGAAAAACTGAAGAAAAAATAGTAGTAGACCCTTTGGTAAATTTCTGTGCCATAAATCAATGCGTCAGCCTGGACTCCTTCAAGATCTTCCATATCACAACTATATCTGACACTCATTTTTTGTTTTAAATCAAAAGCACCATTATTATATGTCTGGGTAACTATCTCTAGGTATACACCACAAAACAGAAATTTAGTTATCATTAAGAATATTATTATTAAATTTGGATCAAGCAGGACCAGTGATTGGAAATTAGTTGGGCAGAAGATTTTGGCTCCATGTAAGAAGGAAGTTTCCAATAATTTGAAAACCTATGATTCTATGAAAGAGAGCTCTCATCCCCAAATGAAATGCCGTGCCTCGTAAGTCAGTGAGCTCCCCATCACTTCAAGTATTCAATCAGAGGTATGATGGCCATTTTTCTAAGATATTTACCAAGAGGCAGGAAACTAGACTTAGATAATTTCTAAGGTTCCTTTCAATGCCAAGATTCTATAATTTTCCAAAGTTGGAAGATACAAACAGTCGTTATCTGAGGAGACCAGCACCCCCCAACCATAACTTTCAAAAGACTTGAATAACAATTGCCAATGACCTACTGATTTAAGATAAGCAAGGCATTTTGAATATTTCATCTTCTTGGTTCCTCACAGACAGCCCTATGAAAAATTACAGGCAAAATTATCCCATTTTGCAGGGGAGGAAACAGGTTCAGATAGGTTAAGTGACTTGACTAGAGTTGCACACCAAGTGAGAGTAAGAGGGAAGATTTGAACCCAGGTTTCTCCTGGCTCTGAGTCCAGTGGTCTTTTGTGTACATTACACTTGCTATTTTGGAAAAAAAAAACTGACATCAATACCCATTTCTTTTGATTTTTAAGGTATTTAAACATGCCTCAGAGCCAGGAGCACCAACTCCACAGAAGCACCAACAAGAGGGAGAGCTGCACATTATCTTACTTGCCTCATTATCAAGGAAACCACAAAGAGTGATGTGGCAAAGCTGCGCCTACGACAGTCACCATTCTTCTTCTGTCTCTGGTGCATCTCCCCTCCACAGTTGTTGCAGCAACGGCACATGCAGAAGCACAGGCCGACGAGGGGCAGAAGCACAATAAACAGCAATCCCAGGCCGGCCAACACAATAAAGCCGATTTCATAGTGGGCAATCTAGCAGTCAAACAGAAGGAACGGGAGCTGTTAAGGCATGCCTCATGATTCTCACTTCATACACCACCACTTGACCATCCCATGCATGATTCTTTTTTTTTTCCCAAAACCATAAGAGAGCAGAGAAATGAGTTATCTGTAAGATGGCAAAGGGGACAAAGGAAGGTGGGACTTTTTTTGGTGACTTCTGCTCCCTCTGAACTTAGTAGAGGTCAGAATGCACAACTCCAAATCCAAAGCAACCAATGGTTTGACTTCAGCATATTAGGTGAGGTTGGTCTTGTTTTTGAGGCTTCCTAAGATGCTTAGGTTAACACAATTAAAGGAAAACATTGCTTCCCACAATGGGTAGCAAACTTACAGAATGTATTAAACCAAGGGATGGTGCAAATGGATTCAAAGAAAGGATTGGAGAATTTTTAAATGACAAATCCAAAAATGGCTACCAGAACTCACTGAGAAAACTGATGAACTCTAAGTGAAATTGAAGCATATTTTCTCACTTTTTCTTCCTTTTATGCAGCATAGCTAATATGGAAATATATTTTGCATGACTTCACATGTATAATGGGCATCATATGGCTTGCCTTCTCAATGGGTGGAGGAGAGAGAGAATTTGGAACCAAAAATAATTTTTTTGATGTTTAATTAAAAAAAAAGATCTCATCTTTAATGTTGACAGAAGGGAATATAATCATCTCCTCCTTCCCTTCTTCCACAGTACACTTCTTAGTGTTTCTGCTGACAATAATACCCCAGAGAGCAGAGACCACAGGTATGACCCAATATGGCTGCTCACTACTTTCCTAAGAGCCAAGATGACTTTGGTATATAATTAAGTGTCCCAATAACATCTTCCCTGGGCCCAGACTCATCTTGCCTTAAACCCAGAGAATAGGATTCCAAAATATAGCATGAAAAGAAAGTAACTAGATTCAGAAAATTCATCTTATTCCTGGAGTCCATGCATACAATTACTAATATTTGCTCAAAGCAATACATTTACATAAGAGAAACTAGGATCTCTGCAGTATACATTTGATGGACAATTCAATGTAACAATGTCTTCTGCAGCAGGGAACCGAAAAATGAGTTGGGTTTTTGTGCGAGTTTTTTTTTCTTATAAAGCCTTCCATTGGAAACCAGTCATTATGTGTGTGTGTCTATATGTCTGTGTGTTTGTGTATGTACACACACACAGATACACATGTATTTTTCACTTTATTCCAGTGGCTCTTAAAAATGCTGTTATTTATTAATACACTGGAAAAACTTGAACTTTACAAGGAATCATTTATTTCTAATACTGCATGTATGACAAAAATCCACATACAAAAATATACACATATATACATATATAGATGAATTCACAAAATCCTAAAATGAAAAGAAAGGTTTAGGCATGGTTTAGACATTGGAGGAGACATCAAGGTAAAACAGAAACTATGCAGATCTCACTGAAATCATCACAACAAAGACAACATCATAGGATGTCTTGGCAAAAGTATCACCACTGGCTGCTTTTAGTTAAAGTACAACACAGATTAATAATAATAGCAATAGGGTCAATTACCTTCAGCGTCAAGACAATAAATTCTGGCTGTGGAAGCCAAAGCAGATGAAGCGTGCGGCAAAAAACAAAACAAACAAAACACAGATGAAAAATCATGGGAATAGGTAATGCCTAACTAAAACGAAGTTATCTTGAACAGAAGGCATAATTGATAGACACAAAAAAGAGGGAAGCAGAACAATATAATGCCTTTTTCTCTATTGGGATGGTCTTGCTCTCCTCCACTAAAACTCAATTCTATTTTCTCATCACTGTGTGGAGTTTTACATACTGAGCTCTCAGAAACTTTGTCAGCAGAGAGCTCAGGCCCTCCAGGGAACTCCCAAGCAGATAGGCTTCCAGAATGGGCCAAGCAAGGAAGCTTATCCAAGTACCAGCCTTACAAAGTTCAGAAATTCATCACCAGAAAATCGGCCACCAGGTAATGAATTGTTTTGGCCATGGGAACTCATAAAATCATATTAAAGGTATGGAATAGGGTGCAACATATGTCAGAAGAAATGGAGCCCACAATAATGACGTTACAAATCTTTAAAGTACTGGTCCTTCTGGTATTTATATTTAGGTTTCCATTTTTCTTAATACTGTCAGTAAGTGATTTTCTGCCACAGGCTAGACTGTTCTGGTATGATTGTTATAGACTCTAAATCAAGAGTCCTTAGGCTTATTTTGTGTTCTGTGTACCAAGCTAGGAGTCTGGTGAAGCCTATGGACACTTGCTCAGAACAGTGTTTTTATATACAATATATAAAATTAATGTTTTTTATATAATACATAAAATTATGATGAAAAGAGTATATAGAAATAAAGGTACATTTTTTAACATCCAATTTCATGGACACCCCTGAAATCTATCCACAGATTCCTTAGGGGTCTGTAGACTCCATCATCATCAACAAGGATTTATTAAACACTTACCATGTGTCAGGCATTGTGCTAAAGGTTGAGACACAAACAAAGAAAAAACACAATATCTGTCCTCAAGGAACTAACTTTCTAATAAGGGAAGGAAACATGAAAAAAACTACAAACATACAACATATATACAACATAAATGGGAGGTATTCTCAAAGGAAAGGCCCCTTGAAGAAGCTGGGATCCGAGTTAAGTCCTGAAGAAAGCCAGGGAGCAGGGGTGAAGAGGAAGAGCATTCCAGAGATGGGGGACAACTAGTGAAAAGCAAAAAGACAGGAGATGGGGGTGCCACATGCCTGGAACACAAAGAACCAATTAAAACTCCCTTGTATAAATCCTTTTTCAGTAGTACTTCAAGCAACCATGACCATGAGCAGTGAGAATATTCCCTCCCCACCAATTTGGATGGCAAGTCCTCTAAGACACAGTAGATGTTCTATGAGAGTTGCTGTAACACAAAAATTCAGCACTCTGTAACAGACCTGGTGGGGGAAAAAAAGTCAGTCACGAGGCTTGTAATCCAGACTTCTCCAGCCTGGCAGGACCCGTCAGAGCTTGTGCTTTGGTAGAACCTTTGAGAATCTAGGATCATATCCACCTCAGGATATGTGGCATTAATATCTTGTCAAAACAGAAGAAACTTTTACCCCCCTCAATTTTCTATTCCTCTGAAAAAGTAGGAGGTGATGGGGACAGGGTGGGGGTAAGGGGTCTTGGGAGAGGATTTTTAGCGGACAGAAAAAGAGATATAAAAAGGAAATGTGCTAAAACTCTTCACTTTGTTCTTAGCCCAGGAGGGTGATAATGGCAACCTAGAAGCCAAAAACATGAGGTGAAAGGGAAAGCAAGGAACACCCTGACTATGTCTTCCCCAGGCTTCAGGCCTTAATAGATGAGAAAGGGCAATGTTTGCAATAATAATGAAACTTGGTTAAGGTATTTAAATTCCTGGTATGTTTTCATTTGAATAACAGGATTGTGCGCTGGGCCATGGAATTAGGGAAATGCCAGAAGGCCAACAAAGCAAGTGATGAATCAGGCCATATCTCCTGGGATGACAGCATGGCCCACAAGTCCCCAGGCCTTCTGTATACTAGCATAGAGGGCTTGCTACGTCCAGTTTCCAGGTATCACAAAGTCTGCTCTAGCCACATACAAGCTTTCAAAACAAAAGCCTAAAGCTTGAAAAAGCATCTGCAAACAATAGCTACATCTTAGCAAAACAAGCTATTTTTGTCAACTGAGCCAAATAACCCCCTTTTGAGGTTTTTTGCTTTTGTTTGCTTGTTTTTAAAGGTGAACTGCTTATGTCATAGAAAAGAACAACAGAAACTCTGAAGCAGTGGTCTGATTTGGGGCTTCTCCTTCAGAGTTTACACCCAACACCCTGAACCTGGGAATCATAACTTGAGATTTCTTTGATTCCTCCATAGCAGCAAAAGCAATGCTGGTTCAAGCACACACTGGGCACTCAATAAGCAGGGCTAGCAATTCCAAAAGTCTGTTCACTTAATAAATATTTCCTGAGGTACACACCAGTCTGAGCGCACATAAGATTGTGCACATTCTTTGTCCTTTATGGAAACCCTGAATATATTGTTCTCAGTGGAAGGTGGGTGTATGTCAAAGGCCAAGATGGATCATCATCACCTGAGACAGAAATAATAATTAAGCTGACTTACCTAATACAAATAATCAATCCTTAGAAACCCAGTTACAATTGTGATGAATATTAAAGAAGCATATCATAGTTATATCAAAGTAAAACAAAAGGGACTAATTAAAGGCAGTGGTAGAAAATTCAAACAAGAATGAACCTGGTTCAAGAAGAAACTTCAGAAAAGAAAGAGTAACAAAGTGGTTAAATGAACAAGGAATATTAAGTATTAAACACAGGCCCAGGTGAAAAATAATAAGGTGAACAGATAGACGATCAGTGGAAATAGACCACGGAAGGGTTTAACTTGACCATACAAAGTTCTTATACTCAGTGATGAATTGGGCATTAATGCAACTCAAGATTTTGGATGAAAATGATCAACAGAATGAAAATGAAGAAGAAGCCAGCACTCACCTTGGACTTGATTCATTCACAATTTAGTCATACAGGCTAAAGGATAGTTATTTGAGGATTTGGCAAAAATCCAAAAGATGATATGACTGCAAGGTAATGATGTTGAATATGAAAAAAGAAAAACCAAAACTTCTACAGTCAAGTGAGTGCTGTCCTGCCTCAAGAGCTACTGTTTAATCATTTCAGTCGTGTCTGACTCTTCAGGACCCCATTTGGGGTTTTCTTGGCAGAGATACTACAGTGGTTTTCCATTTCCTTCTCCAGCTCATTCTATAGATGAAGAAACTGAAGTAAAGAGAGTTAAGTGACTTGTCCAGGGTCACATAGCTAGTAAATGTCTGAGCCAGATTTGAACGCACAAAGATGAGTCTTCCTAACTCCAGGACCAGTGCTTTACCCACTGTGCCACCTAGCTGCCATACTAATACAGATCTTCAATTCTACTACAACTTAGAATCTTAGAGAGTGACTATGACTGTGATGGGTTAGTTAATTGCTCAGGGCCACAATGCCAGCATGAGTCAGAGGAGAGGCTTGAACCTAGGGCTTCCTGAATCTGAGGGTGGATATCTATTCATGACATGATCTGCCTATCTTACAAACATAATATTTTGTTGGGGGGCAGTTTCTTAGACGGAGCCCATGTGGCCCTTCTGTGATCAAGGTTACAAGGAAGAGAGATGTCTCTCTTCTCCTCTAAAAATGTGACTTTCTTAAAGCCTCTATGGCCTCAAAGGGTCTTTAAAGTTGCTTAGACATGAATACAGGATGAATTACCCTTCGATGACAACAAACCCTCCTTGATCCATAAGCTGTAATAACTTAATTAGATTATTTGTGACAGGAACAGTATAATAAAGGTAATAAGGCACAAGGTCAGGTAGAAGGGACTCAAGTCACCCCAGGTGGGATTGGGGATGGGGATGGAGGGGAAGAAAGGTTACCTATTACTTTGCTATGAACATTTAGTAGTGACAAACAGGAAAAGATGGAGGATGGCCCTCAAAGAGCCCTTGCCCATATAATCCAGGGCAGAAGGAAAACCATTTAAATGAAAATATAAGCCACATTTAGGAATGTTGGGTCATTCATTAATTCATATAGCTTCAGATGTAATAATCTTGATTCCAGAAGACTGCTAATGACATATATTTACTGTCTACTGCTAGAAGCCCTCAGATTATAAAAACAGAAAATGTGTCAGTTTATTTTCTTCAAGCTACTTTTTGGTATAAAGGAGGAGTTGTATGAGAGAAGGCTATTTGGAAGTGGCAGTGATTTTTTTTTTAAGTACCAATATTACATTATATGAATGCATGTTAACTCATGAATACCACCATGGTGTAGTGGATGGAGATGGACCTCAAAGTCAGGGAGACCTGGGATCACATTGTGGCTGTGTGACTCTGAGCCAGTCACTTAACCTCACAATACTCTAAGCAACTCTCTGAGGCTATAAATTGGAGAGAAAGTGAATGACTGCATTGGTAGAAAGAAATTTTTTTCTTCTGGATGAGCTCTGTCTACCCAAGAAACCACCCAGTCCCTAACCCAATCCTTATGTTGTCACAGGTTTCAGAAATATAAGGAACCATAGAGTATATCTTCTCTAACCTCATTTTACAGTTGAGGAAACTGAGGACCAGGAAGGGAAGAAACTTGCCCAAGGGGTTCAAACTTAGGCTTTCTGACTCCAAATCTGGCCCACTACACCAGACCACACTTAGGTAATAACTAATAGACATTACCTTAATGAAGTGAAGTCTTCATATGCTCCTACCCATGGAGTTTTCTGGCAAATGATCTAGTTCTATACCTTCTCTCAAGTTCAGAAGCTTTGCCTCTCATGTATCCAGCCTTACTGTTATTTCTGATCTATTTTGGGATGGACTCAGAGGCAGCTGGGCACTGGGTCTCCTGGAAGGCAAGCACAGCCCCAGCTCTACCACACAACTAAGTGCATCACATTTTTCTAGCTCAGGAGTTAACTGCTGTCTTTTCCTAAAATCTTGGCCCCAAGGTTCATCAGGGCCATTTCCATGGTTTTAGAGCTATCTCCTAGAGAGAGATTCTTAACTTAGGGCCATGAATTTGCTTTAAAAATATTTTGATTACTGCATTTCATAATAACTGATTTCCCTGGTAATCTTATTTATTTTACGCATTTAAAAATAGTATTATGAGAAGGTGGTCCGTAGGCTTTATCAGGCTGCAAAAAGAGCTCATAAAACAGAAAAAAAACTGGTAAGAACCCTGCCCTACAATCCGGGGGTATGGCCCCACGCATTCTCTTACAACTCAGAACCAGCTGCTAGTCAGGCATACTATTTCTTGGAGTCAAACCACATGGCAGGCTGCAACTGCTAAACCAATTCATTCTTTAAGGGAGAAAACAGTGAGTGTCTTTCTCTTGCCAGGAGTGAGAGGCTGGGATTGGTACGGATATACATTTTTGAGATATGTAAACAAAACTAGTGGCCTTAAAGAGGTAAGCATACATCCCTAAGTATGAACCCACTTTACATGAACCCTTACAGGAAAGGGTTTAAAGTCCTGGGGAGAATCTGATTTATCTCTTAGGTAATCTCCCCTTTGCGTAATCCAGGCATCCTGTAAGCCTTTCCCAGGAGTTTCTGAGCATGTGATTGTTTTCCTGAGTATCATGTTCACTAACTGAGTGTGTCTCATTTGGGGAGTCCAGGGTGTTGTCCCTTTAGAATATCTGCACTCATGGGACGCGCCAATCATCTAAATAAGTCAATGCTTCTGTTAGTTAAAGTACCTTGCTGACTTCTAAGAGCTACCAGGTCAGCTACCGAGCAATTTCCTTCTCCAGCAGACATTCAGATATTATGCTTATATTTACAGTCACATAAAGAGAAAAAAGAACCCACAAATACGACATGATAGCTGGTTGACGATCTTGCCCCCTAGGATACACAAACCTTTGGTACTCCTCATCCTAATCCCATCCTCCTAAACCTAACATACACTAATAATCAACCCGAGATTAAAGAACAGAAGTATCCACTGTGAGGCTTAGTCTTACAGAGAATGGGGGTCATACCTGCCAAGTGATGTCAATGCCTATGGAATTTCAATCTGAAATGAATCCACTCTGAACAAAGTTTTGATTTGAGGTCCTGCTTTTAAAATATCTTATTAGTTTGGGAAATGTAATATTACATTAATGGAACTTTCAATAATATTCTGCAAGGCCATAAACTCAACTTTCCCACCAACAGGTTAAATACAAACAGGCATAAGGCACAAATCTAGTAACGAGTCATTTACATGATCAGCTCTGATTTCAGGGGAGAGAAAACACACTCCGACTTTGAAAAACACAAACAACACAGAGAAACTGAAAAGAATATTACCTTCTGATAATCAGTCTTTGTGTGCTCAAACCTTTGTTGTACAGACTTTCTGATGAGGTCTAAAAAACACAGACACAAAGAACCATCAGAACAATGACAGTTATCAGTAAAAAGTCAGCAAAGAATTTATAATAACCAATGTCTGCATTCTGAAATTAGGATCCTAAAAACTTTTATCTCACTTTTAATTTTTATGGGATATAAATAAGAACAATCATCATTGCCAACAATTATATAGCACTTTACAGTTTATTGTTAATAGTCATAAAAAAATAACTGACATTTACATAGGGCTTGAAAGATTTGCAAATTGCTATATATAATTCTCTCGCTAGAAACTTCACAACAGCTCTGTGAGACAGATACTTACCACAGGACCCTGTGGACAAACTTTCTGTAAAATGAAGCAAATGTAACTTGTTTTCAGTCAATCAATAAGCATTTATTAAGCATCTACTATATGTCGTGCAGTATTGGAAAAGTTTAGCTTTTCATTTAAGGTAAAATGGAATATACACTTGCATTTATTAGACTTTCCAGAAAATGTTTTCTCACTTGTAAAAGTCAAATATGTTTTTTTGTTTTAGTTTTTTTCTTTTTTGACAAAGAGTACCTACATATTCCAATGTGCATGCGAAAGACCTGCTGCCAGGGAAGGTGCATTAGCTAGTAAAATTTTACAAAGTGACAGCTTTAACTTTCCAATCTAAGCCCCCAAATTCAAACACAACAGACTCCACTCTTTTGCAACTTTAATCCGTTTCAAAGGCTCATTCATTCTTTCAAGTCTTTTTTTGGTACAGACCTTGAAAAGTTTTGATGTGGTGTATGTGTGGTATGTCAAGTACTTCGACGGAAACATGAAGCAAGCTTGGGTTCAGTCTCCCTTATATATTTGGCATTGATAGGGAACGAGGCAGTCCACAGAAATAATTACCTTATGATACCCCCAGCCTTGGTTATTTTTAAAAAATTTTAATAGTTTTCCTGGTTGAATACATAACATTGTACCAGGCACTGAACATAGCAAACAGTAGGTACTTAGTAAAACTGATTGATTGATTGATTGAGATGGGTGACACAGTGGGTTGAGCATTAGACTTGGAGTTAGGAAGACCTGAGTTCAAATCCTACCTCAGATACTTACTAGCTTGTGTGAACCTGGGCAAATCACTTAAGCTTGTCTCAGTCTTAGTTTCTCCATCTATAGAATGGAGATAACAGTAGGATCTAATTCACAGAGCTGTCATGAAGATCAAATGAGATAACATACATGAAGTGCTAGGACAAAGGATCTGACATAAACACAGATTAGGATAATACAGTGTAGGGGTTAAGAAAAAGATCCAGAAAAATACTCTCAAAATTTGAGGAGAGGATCCTTCAGCTGGAAGGATCAGGTAAGATAGAGAAGATAGAGAAGATAGCAACCATGCTAAGAGCCTGGAAGAGAAAGTCTCTGAAAGTTGAAGATAAATAGGTTTTGGGAGGAAGTCCTAAAAGGCATTTCATTTATTCATTCAACAAATATTTATGAAGTGCTCATGGTATGCACAGAGGTCACTGTGGTAGGCTAAGCTTACAGCTAAGCCACAGCCCTGTTCTCATTGAGTTTAAAGACTATTAAAGAAGAAAGTATAAATGGCTTTCATGCATGACCTTTGTGACCTGTTTCTGTAGCTCAGAGACTATGTTTTGTTTTTGCTTTTTTCGAGGCTTCTCAAGAGTGTTTCAAAAGGCCTGAGGTGGAGGAAGTCCTGACTCCTGATAAGTGGGGCTGCCACACACCTGTCATTTCATTGTTGCAGAAACCTATACATGTTTAACAAGAAAAACAAACGCCATGCATGCAACTGAAATAAAGCCCCAAGATCTTATATCAGGAATCATAAGATGCTGCCAGGATTTCTCCTTGACTTCTCTTCCTCATCTCTCTTTAATAAATCATTAACTCACTGAGGAATTACCAGGTTGATCCCAGTCCACAGCCATCCCAACCCAACTCCTGATCCCTTAGTTTTATGTCACCAAATAATCAGTCTTCCAAGGGAAAGGTTCTCAGGTGAAATACAAATCTGGGTTTAAATCTTAGAAATGTATTCTGAAAGTTCACGATGCAAAGACTATCACTCTTTCTGTAGAACTCAGAATGCTTGGCAATAGCTTTTCCAATATTTTGGGCAATAATCACAGAGCTTTCAAAAACCTAAAACCAATTAGATCCTAAGGTCTGGGTGGCTCCCTCCTGATATACTTCAATAGCCCTATGCAATCAATTTTCAATTATCCACACTCTCAATGGCAGGGTGGTTCAGTGTTGTGGGTATAACATCATATTTTAATGTGGCTTTCAATTTGGGAACTCAAGGGAATCCAAGCTTTTGGAATTATCTACTATCTAATAATATAGTTACAAACCTCAGGACTATCAATCCTTGGGGAAGAAGGGGAGGGCTGAAGAGTTATTGTGAAAGATTTAAGAATACATATGCAAGGGGCAGCTAGGTGGCACAGTGGATAGAGTTCTGGCCTTGGAGTCAGGAGGGCATAAGTTCAAATCCAGTCTCAGACACATGACACTTACTAGCTGTGTGACCCTGGGCAAGTACTTAACCCTGATTGCCTCACCGCCCAAAAAAATATAAATGCAAATTAATAAATAAGCAAAAATCTAATATATACACATATTTATGGATATATATAGTATATAGATATGTTTTATACACACACATACACACAATGAATAAATGGAAAAGTGTTTAAGAGCTTACTCTGTGCTAAGCATGGTACTAAATGCTATAGACACAAAGAAAAGAAAAAACACAGTCCCTGCCTTCAAAAAGCTCATACTCTAATTTGTGGAGAAAGCATATTTTTAAAAGTTCTACTGCAGAGCAGATAGAAAGGTCTAGTAATTCTTGGGTTGTATAACAACGTTCATAATAGTGTCCGGGGCCCACAGGGTACAGAGGTAAGGCACATGGCAAGCTTCAGAGGGTCAATGAATATCGGCCCTGGAATCAGGAAGATTTAAATCCAAATTTGGCCTCAGACTCTTACTAGCTGTGTGACCCTGAGAAAGTCACTTAACTTGTCTGTATCAGTTTCTCCAATTATAAAATGAGGGTAACAATTAGACCTACTTCCTAAGGACCAAAAGAGATAATATTTGCAAAGCCCTTACCACAGTGCCTGGTATATAACAGGTGTTTAATAATGTTTATTCCCTTCCTCCATTGCTCCTTAGAAGGCAGTAGAAAGGCAAATGGTGGTCCTCAATTTCATGGGAAGGGATGAAATTGCTGACTCCCACCTCCTCTAAGTCCTACCTATGACCGACCGGTCAAGCAGCCTGGTAATAATAAGCAGTGGAGGGTGTGGAGATTGGTAGTAGGTTTTCCCATCACTCATCTGTCCCACATGGGTTTATGTACATATTACTATTTTTCATATGCATGTAAATGCTATTGTAATTAGTAAAATACAAGTTCCTTTTTAAAAGGTTGCTCCTTTCTCCATCCTTACTCATCCCTGTCACCAGAATGAGCAGAGTGACGTCATCACTGTATGAGTGTGGTCATAACTGTGTAGATTCCCACATAGTAGTCCAATTGCGGTTCTCCCCTGCCCTCACCTCCAGGGAGCAAAGTTCCCTTGAGTCAAATACTGTAGGAAATGGAAACTATGAATTCATCCTAGATCTACACTCACTGACCTGGAAGGAATTAAGAAGGATATCATTACTCATCAGTATCAAACATTTGCAAAACTTTGAATGAATTATATTAAAAACACATACTATCTATACTATATATAATATAGTCTCACTTATTACACACACACACACACACATATACACACTATCACTTGCCACTCTTGGGTCAAGTGACGACTCCTGATCATTATCATGTCTCCTACGTTCCCTTCCTGGAAGACACTGCTTAATTACACATAAAACTTTTAATATCTAAAAATAGATTATCTCACCTTCATGAAAGATGTCAACAACATATAAGCCCCCCCCCCCCCGTGGGGAAGGGGAAGGGCATATTCCCTGAATCTTAGGACAAAGTGAGAAAATCCCATCCCCTGTAAGAGGTTAACACAAATCTACATGAAATTGATGCTCAGGACATGCAGAAGAAATCTTCCCCTAAAGTAGTGGGCCCTAAGAGAAGAGTCCTAATTTTATTTGTTGTTGGGAAAGCCTCAGGTGTCTCCTAAATCCCAGCAAGGAGCTGCCAATCAAAATCTAAACTATGTAAGGTAAGCTAAAGCTGGGGAAGTTTTGACATCATGAAATATAAAGCAAATGGCAGACAAATGGCACAGTCTTCAAAAAACCAGCCAAAAAGCCTAGTAAGGGAAAACTGGGAATAAGAATGTCATCAGTACAGCTACAGTAAGTTCAGAGCAAAGGCTGCAGTAATACTGAAAGCTGAGATCAACAGGGTTGCTTTTGAAATGCAAATGTAGCAATGCTGTAAAGAATATTATTCACTTTAATAGGTATATACAGATAATGCAGATAAGGACATTAGGCTCTCAGAGTTTGAGGAAAATTTCCCTTCAGGCCATAGAATTCCCCTTCCTTTGACTATATTCACCAACCAACCTTTTAATATAAATCTGATCAGAACTATGCCCAAAGGGCTATAAAACTGTGCATACCCTTTGAGCCAGCTATAAGGCTACTAGGTCTGTATCCCAAAGAGATTATAAACAGGGGAAAGGACGCACATGTACAAAAATATTTGCAGCAACTCTTTCTGTGGTGGCCAAGAATTGGAAATTGAGGGGGTGCCCAACAGTTGGGGAATGGCTGAACAAGTTGTGGTATATGAATGTAATGGAATATTGTTGTGCTATAAGAAATGATGAGCAGACAGATTTCAGAAAAACCTGAAAACATTTTACATGAACTGATGCTGAGTGCAGAAAACAGAACCAGAAGAAGATTGTACACAGTTAACAGCAACATTGTGTGATGATCAACTTTGATAAGACCTAGCTGTTCTAAGCAATACAATGATCTAAGACATCTCCACAGAAAAAGAACTATGGAGTCTAAAGGCAGATTGAGCATACTATTTTCTCTCTTTTGTTTTTTCTTTCTCATGGTTTTTCCCTTTTGTTCTGATTCTTCTTTCACAACATGACTAATGTGGAAATATGTTTAATATGATTATACATGTATAGCCTCTATCAGATTGCTTCCCATCTTGGGGAGGGGGGAGAGGCAAGGGAAGGAAGGAGGAACAGGGAAAAAAGTTTGGAATTCTAAATCTTATAAAAATGAATGTTGAAAACTACTTTTAACTGTAATTAGAAAAAATAAAATACTATTAAATGGGTGAAAACAGGAAAAAAAATTAAAAATAAAGATGGTCAGAGAGAATGACTGTTTACAAAGTTTAAAACCATGATGTCCACAGGGGAAAAGATAAAGTTCAGATCCCCAGGGGCAGAAGGTAAGGAAGAAATGCTGAGCCCTGGGGCAATGTGTGGAAAGGGAAAGGAGCTGAGTTGAAACCAGGGAGTTCAAGAGTTAAATCTTCTTTCTCTTCCACCTACTTCTAGAGACAGGAGAGGCAATCACTGCTTAAAGTCATGGGACATGACCACTTCATGGACAATGCCGATAGAGAGAACATATGCATAGATTCCATTTTCCACAATGGTTAGGGAAAGGAAACTTCACTTTTGTGTGTGGGTAGGGAGAGGAGGGGAGTAGAGAATGGAGTTGGAAAAAGAAATGTTATTCTCTGAACTATATTTGTAAACTTCATTTCCCAGAAGGTTTTATGGAAAGCCACAGAATAGTGAGCTACAGAACTTAAGCCAAAACTCAGTTCCAGAAGCTAAAAATCTGTGGAATCTGTTTCAAATTTGTTTCAAATTTTTAAATTTTTTCAAAACTAGTTTTCTTTTCTACTCCTAGAGCAACCAGGTAGCAAATAGAACAGACAAAGATGATAGCAGCATGCGCACGCACACACGCATGCATGTATAGCAGCATGTGCACACACATACACATGCACATACACACGGCATACACACATGCGCGCGCACACACACGTGGGCACACACACGCACAATCTCCACTCGCTTGCTATAGAGAAGGGGTAGACATATAGAAGCCTTCTCCTATATATAGTCTCACCTTCATTCTCTTATCTATAAGCCCAGGATGTTTCTTTCCCCCACATTATGCCAACAAATAAAAACAATAACAAAACTAATAGAAAACAGAACTGTAAGGAGTCGAAGAGAAGCTGGCACCTAAGATGGCAGAGAAATAAACTAAGAAATCTGATGATCAGAACAGGAATGACCAATCCTAGCCCACTGGACATAGTCAGGTTCACTCTTTGCTATCACAACACAAAGGGTAAAAGGATATACATTTTCTCTAGTACCTCCAGTGGTAATACATTGTTCCTAAAATTTATTATCATTCACGGATTCATTGATTATTTATTGAGTGCTTACTACATAGAGAGCACATGGATGAGATATAAAATCTAGATAGGGGCAGTACCTGCCTTTCTGAGGCTTACAATCTTTTAGCTCACATCCAGATCATTCTACAGGGTCTATCATTCAACACAGCAATGATGAAAGAATTTTGCAATGTAAACAATATAAATTTCTCTTTAAAAGATCTTCCAGGTTTACAGAGAATTGGTATAAACAGGCATTCTGCAATAGTTCATTGGTCAAAGGATATGATAAGGCAGTAGTTTAGTTTTAAGCTATTAAGTAGGTGGCAAAGTAGATAGAGCTGGGCCTGGAGTCAGGAAGACTCAACTTCCTGATTTCACATGGAGCTTCAGACACTAGCTATGTGACTCTGGCCAAGTTACTTAACTCTGTTTGCCTCAATTTCTTCATACAGATATAGATATAGCTATAGAAAATACAACTCTGAGCAACTCACAGATGACAAAAGAGGAAAACTCTGATTGAGGATCTGAGGAAGGGCAGGGACATTACCGCACAGTGGTTAGAGCTGTGGATTTTTTTTCAACCATTCTGGAAAGCAATCTGGAACTACAGCCAATACTAACTCTGGGCATATATCCCAAAGAGGCTGAGGACAGAGGGAAAGGACTCGCATTACAAAAATATTTACAGCAGCAACTTTTGTTTGGCAATTAAAAAAAAAAGGGAAACAAAGTGGGCGCCCATGACTTGGGAAATCGTTAGGTAAATTGTGACGTGAGTGTAACGTAATATTATTAGGCCATAAAAAATGACAAGTGTGATGTTTTCTGAGAAAACTGGCAAGATTTATACGAACTGATCTAAAATGAACCTAGAAAAACAATTTTCAGGATGATCACAAAAATGTAAAAAACTTTGAAAGACATCAGCATTCTGACTGATGTAGTGATCAACCATGATTTCCACAGTCTAATGACAATCTGGTTGTTTTTGCAGAGGTCAGCTGACAGGTACAAAGTAAAGACTGTCTCAGGACCCCTGGGCATGAAAAAAAAATTGAGGAGTTTGTAGTTTATGAGGTTCCCTCAGTATTTACCATATTCTAAATTAAAACATCTTATCAATATTATTAACGTAATTTTGACTTTGCAGACTCCCTGAAAGGGTCTCAGGGACCTCCTGGATGACCCTGTACCTATCAAGGAAAAGAAACATTTGCCTTATTATGCTGTTCTGTCTCCCTATGGGCAATTTTAGAGTCCTTTATGGATTTTAACTTTCCTCCCTTCAGCTTCCAGAAACGCAACTAGAGTGGCCCCAGATACTATTAAGTTCCACGCACTATATCTCTAGGTTCCCCTCCAAATCTCTCCCAATAGTCACTTCTCTGGTCTCTTTCAATTGTTGGAGGCCTAGGATGTAGATGCTGATAACTGAATACTCTTCCTCAGAAAAAAAAGAAGCTCTGCCCTAAACCATGCTGCCTCTCTGATTGTGTGTGATGAAAACCAGGGAAATATATGTAAAGGTATAACTTACACTCAAAAATTATTTGGACCCTTGAGACATAAGTAACTGAGCATATGTGCATAGAGTTTTAGATGACTAATAATCCTTGGCCTTAATGCCTGACATATTTTCTAACGAGAATTAAAAAGATCTGCTCGGTAGGGATCATTTCCAGTTTGAATTATGTTAATGCTTTCAATCTCTTCCCAGACTTCCATGCACAGGCACCAGCCATCTGTCCTCACACAAGGCTCTTGGTATGGTACTCTCTCATTGGACGTTTACATTCTACCTTGTAGCATGGTTTTAACTCTGCCGCTACATAGGAAACTCCATGAGGCCAGAGATGTTTCTGTCTTCTCTGTAATTCCCACAAGGCCTAGCAAAGGGCTTTGCATATAGGTGTGATTGAATAAATGTTGATTGAGTCAACAAGAGTTAGTAATACTAAACATGATATACCTCACACTGTAACAACCAAAGCTCCTACCTTCCTTCTCTCAGCATGGAGTCAGAAGAACCTGGGCTCAAATCCCACCTCTAGTGATTGCTCCCTATGTGATCCTTAGGCAAGCTACTTAAATTGCTTGGGCCTCAGTTTCCCTACCTATAAAATGAAGGGATTAAACCAAATGGCCTCTATAATCCTATGATCCTTCTATTCTGCATGATTAAGTTGAGTTTCTACCTAAGTAATATATTAACTACAAAACCAGGTTGCTGGTTAAATTTCTAAACCGGACTATCTCCAAATACAAAAATAACCAAAAAGTAGAAACAAAGAATTATCCATGAAAAATACAGACTGTTCTGTACACAGGTTGCCTGTGTACCTCTCAAATCCCTATTCATTCATTAATTCAATAAGCATTTATTAAGTGTTTGCTACCTACTGGGGCACAAAGAGGTTCACACAAGTGAAGGTGCTACCTTCATGGAGTTTACAAATTTTTTCTTCTGAGGGGGGAGCAATATGAAAAGATATAAATGAATACAAAATCAATATATACAAACTAATAGCCAGGAGAGGGAAGCACTGAGGGGTGGCAAGGGGGTGAAGGGATAGGAGAAAGTTCAAGATACAGGTCCTGAACTACACCTTGAAGGAAGGCAGGGACCAATTTGGTAGCTACGAGTAACGAGAAGGAAGGGAATGGATGTAAAGGACACTGAGGAAGTAGAATCAAGATTTGGCAAATGAGTGGATATTGGGAGGAGTGATTAACAACTCCTAAGCTGTATCTCTAGGTAGCTGGAAGGGCGGTATTGTCCTGACATTAGCAGAAAAAGAGAAGTTGGGAAAAGTAAGAGCAATTTGAAGAAGAAAAGTCCCCTTATTTCTCCTGAATTAAGCCCACAGCTCCAACTAGCCACTGGCCAGCTTGAAGTAGAGATTCCAAGGATGTCAAACTCAACATGTTCAAACTAGAAATTATCAACTACTCCTCCCTGCCCCACCCACAACACCCTTCCTTCAAACTTTCCTATTTTGGTTGAGAGCATAACGTGCTCAAGTTTTAATCTTAGTGTTACCCTAGACAGGTCACTCCTTTCTTCCGCATCCAATCAGTTGCAAAGTCCTGTCCATTTTACCTTCATGATATCTCTTAAATCTGTCCCCTTCTACCTACTCAGCAAGCCACTGTCCCAGTTTGGGTCCTCATCACCTCTTGCCTAAACATTATAACAGCCTGCATAGTGGTATAGTAGGTACAGCACTGGATTCTGAAGGGGCCTAGAGTCAAGAAGTCAGAATTTAAATATGGCCTCAGACACTAACTATATTACTCTGGATAAATCATTTAACCTCTATTTGCCTCAGTTTGTCAACTGAAAAATGGGGACTGTAACAGAACTGCACCTACCTCGCAGGGTCTTTATAAGGATAAAATGAGATAACATTAGTAAAAGTGATTAGCACAATGCCTGGCCCATAAAAGGCACCGTTACAAATGCTTATTCCCTTCCCTTTTAATTTATCCCTTCTCCAATGTGCCCTTCACACAGCTGCAACACTAATGTTCTTAAGGAATGTTCCAAAGGTCTACCCATATCATCTCTTCGCTCAAAAAGCATTCTGTAACTCCCTATTACTTCTAGGACAAAATATAAGTTCAAATTTCTCTCTATAATCTGGTCCCAATCTACTTTTCCAACCTTATTCATATTATTCCCTTTCATGCATTTCACTGCTGCCAAATTGTTCCCGAGAGAGCATGGCATCCCTAAATCCGAAACACGCCCTTTATTATCTCCACTTTTCAGAATCCTCAAGGCTCAGCACAAAGGTCACCTCCTCTGTGAAGTCCCTGACCCTCCCTCCCAGCTGCTCATTCCTCAAATTACCTTTTGTTGACTTCTGAAGGTATGTGTTGCCAAGTAGGGAGGCATGACAGCCAAGGACAATATTGATCTCAGATGAAAAATTCACTTGAATAAAATGAACCAGAAAACAATATATACAATGACTACAAAACTATAACTGGAAAAAAACAACAAAACAATAAAAACTGAATACCATGAAATTATAATGATCAAGCTTGGCCCCAAAGAAGAAATATGAGAATGTACCACTCTCCGTTTATTTATTTTGCAATTAACAAGTATTTATTCTCTCTCCTTCCCACCCCTATGCACTTTTGGACATGGATAGTTTGCAAAATTATTTTGTTTCACTGTGTACAAGCTGCAACAAGTTGTAGGGGTTTGTTATTGAGTTTTTCTTTCTCCCTTCCTTTTTTTTTTTTTTTGGTGAGGCAATTGGGGTTAAGTGACTTGCCCAGAGTCACATAGCTTGTAAGTATTATGTGTCTGATGCTGGATTTGAACTCAGGTCCTCCTGACTCCAAGGCCAGTCCTCTATCCACTGTACCACCTAGTTGCTCCTCTCCCTTCTTTCCAAAGGTGGGAGACTATGGTGATGGAATATTACATATAACAGACTTGAGTGATTCGTTGTTTGGTTTGGTAAACTGGTTTTTCTTCCTCCTTTTTTATTCTTTATTATAAGAGACAACTTTCCAGGAATGAATGGTAAGGAAGGAATACATTCAAAAATTATTAGTGAAACAATGCAAACAGAATTATTGAGGGAAAAGGTCTATTGTTTAGACTAAAATAAGAAACTGGATAGCTAGTTCACTGAATTAGAAAATAAGTACACATATCTGGGATAGTCTGGTTCTGCAAATGAAAAATGAGTTGAGCCCAGAATGAAGGAATAGGAAGAGAACGATTTAGATTGTATGTGGGAAATTTTGCAGTGAGCTCAAGGATCTCAAATTCCTTCCTGATGGAAAAAAAAAATTTCACCTTTTAAAAACAAACGTTCCCCCCTTCCCCCAACCCCACCATGGTTTAGGGCCAGGTATGTCATACAATGGGATAGAGCGTGGGGGCTGCTGGGGTCAGGAAGACTCACCTTCCTGAGCTCAAATCTGGTCTCATACACTTACTAGCTGTGTGACCCTAGGCGTCATGAAGAATTGGACATGACTGAAAATGATTGAACAACAACAAATGTTCCAGGCACTGTGCCAGTAATTGTCAGAGGCAGGATTTGAACCGAGATATTTGTTACTCAAATCTCGCCTTGTTTCCACTCTAGCACTCTGACTCTCAGTGACAGCTGGCTGATCCCTCATTGGGAATACTATAGAGATGATTCTCAGTCCAGCACAAATTTGACGAGATGCCTTCAAGATGCCAAACAATGCAACAAGCATCAGGTTCTTCCTATGTTTAAGGTGCCATGCGGGATATTAGGGACACAAAGACAAAAGGAAAAACCATCCTCGGCCACTTGGAGCTCAATGGTCCTTTTCAATGCCGAGATTCTGTGATTCTGTGTGACGAGGTGCCTGCCCTGATACTAATTTGCTATGGGACACTGGACAAGTGATTTAACCTCTCCAGTCCTCATCTACTACATAGAAGGGTTTGAGTAGATGATTCCATAGTTCTCCAAGTGTCACTGTAGTTATACACAAACTAAGAGTTATCAGCAAAATGATGCAAGGCAATGTTTTCTGTATCTTGTATAAAGCTGCTGAAAATCTTAAATTCAGGTGCATTTTCTTTAAGCTAGAACTGCAAAACCTTCTGCCAAAAGGGTTCCATGAAATGATAACTTCAGAGTTATTATAGGCCTTTTCAGGTTCCACTGAAGTCCAAACCCAGAATGAGATTCTTACCACATACGTCATATGTCAAGGAGATTTCAAGTGTACATATTCTCTCCACCAATTCAGATCACAACCATGCCCAATACCTTATTATCTAGTCTTCAAGGAATGCATCACCTGAATTTTTTTAAAATGAGTTACCTAATTGGTGACCAACCTTCTGGTAATAAGCTTCCACAAATTTATACTACAACTGGGACTATATTGAATTTCAAAGGTTTTTTTTCCTCTATTTTTAGCCCACTTACTATCATTGGAAATGCCATTTCCAGGCCATGGAGCCTGCCCTCTGGCTGCCCCCAGTGTCCTCAGCTTCTGCTAAGTGAGCTTTCCTCTTGCCCGGCCCCGCTCTCCTTGGCTGCTTTCACAGTATGTTCCTGTTCGTGGGTGTTCTCTCATCCACTAGAAGGGAGGCTCCCTGAGAGCAGGGACTGCCTTCTTTGCTTGCATTTGCTTGCTTAGTACAGTGCCAGGCACACAATAAGAGCTTTAATAAATATTTTTTTTCAGCCATTCATTCAATGTACAAACTCTTTATCCTGATATTTAAGGGTCTCCATAATCTGGTTCTAAGCCCAGGTTTCTGGCTAACTTCTGCAGGATTCTACTTTGCTTCCTTGACATTCTAGCCAAACTGGATTACTAAATGGTGCCTGATGCCACTCTGCCTCTTCGTATTTACAAAAGCCATCTGTCATGCCCTAAAGTCCATTGTTTCTTCTCTCAACCTGGTGCCATCTTTTCCAGGACCCAAATCCCTAGCTGGAAGTAATCTCTCCTCCGTATTTTTTATAACACTTAGTCTGGACTTCTTTTTGGCTCCCATCCCATTCCTGCCTTACAATAATTATTTGGGCACACACCTATGTAAGTTTATGGGCTCATGCATCTATATGCTGAAGGGACTTTGGGAACTATTAAGTCCAACCTTTTCATTTTGCAGATGAGGAAACTGAAGCCCATGTACAGTGATTTGTCCAAGATCACATGGGCAGTAAGCCTTAAAGATGAGGTTCTCTGAGCCAATGGCCAATGCAGGGCTTTTTCTGCTATACCCTATCCTTACTAGATTTCAATCTCCCTGACGGCAGATACAGTGGCATACTGGACTCAACATAAAAAAGATCTGATTTCAAATCTGGTCTGAGATACTGACTAGCTTTGGCACTCTGGGCAAGTCATCTATTTGTCTGCCTCAGTTTCCTCACCTGTAAAATGAAGATAATAATTAGTACCCACCTCCCAGGATTATTGTGAGGCTAAAATGAGATATTCTTAAAGGGCTTTACAAACCTAAAATGCTATATAAATGCTACTTATTAGTATTATTGTCATTCCTATCATAATTATTTTTATTTTTGTTATTGTTCATCATGTATATCGTGGTTACATAATAGATATTTGTTAAATTAAACTGAAATGTTTACAAAGTTTTACTTCATGGGTTCGCTATTCTTGACTATAGGCCCAATCCTAATTGAAAAGTTGCTATTGGGCTTGCAAGGTAAGCAGGCTATCTCCAGCTTCTAAAGTATTTCTTGAAAGTTGGGAAAGAAGTGAATGTAAGTAAAATTGCAAAAAGACTAAGGAAACTTGGGACACAAAGCAGTACACTTTGAATAATGTCATTAGGAACTTAATAGCTTCAGAAGCAAAAGCAGCTGTTATTTAGCAAGTAGGTAATAACCAAAAAGTAAAAGAGGTAACTCATTTATGAGAGGGTAGCAATTCCCTGGCCAACTTAAAAATCATTTTAAATAATGTCTGTACTCCATTTTGACTGTTATTATAGAGCTGAAAGAGCTCCTCACTACTTGTATCTTACAAATAAATGCACTATAAAATGCTTTTTCAAGCTAGAGGCCAGGGAAATTGACAGGTGAATGACATAGTGAGCTGTTCAGGCCCAGGAGATCATCTTGTTCAATCCCCTCACTTTACAGAAATGGGCAATGAGAGGTAGGCCAGACTTCCTGATAAATTCTGTTGGACCAGAGTTAGGCAGATCTTCGCTAGAATCAATTCCTAGTATGAATTAAACATCCTAGGATCATAAAGCTTGGTCTGGAAGGGCCCTCAGATCGTCCTGCCTCCCAGCACTACATTCACTGCACCACCAGCTGCCTCTATGTTTTTAAATAATTGAAGAAAATGCTCAATTTCAGTTAGAGGTAAGGGAAAATAAAGATGTAATATTTTTTCTCCATCTAAGTTCACAGACCTCCACAGTTCCCCTTAGGGTCCATGAACTCTAGGTTAAGAATCCTTGATTGAAAGGCAAAAAGAAGAGTGTGTATTTTGTATCAAAGGCAAGAGAGAGCCTCAGGAGCTTCTTGAGAAGGGAAGAGATACAGTTAGTCCTGGACTTTGGGAATACCAACTTGGTAACTGTGTGAGGAAGGATTAAAGAACAGAAAGACAAAAGGGTCAGGGATCTGATTAGGATTCTAATACAACAGTCCAGATGGGAGGTGATAAGGGTGAGCTAGAGTGGTTGCTATATGGAGAGAAGGCAATGGAAGTTCACGATGTCGTAGAGGTACAACCCACAATTCTGGATGGCTTTTTTCTAGAGTTTGACTATAATTGGGAGGAGAGACATTGGATGACAGCTTGAAGGGATTTGTTATTCAGTGGCTTAAGTCCTGTCTGACTCTTTGAGATGCCATTTGGGGCTTTCTTGGAAAAGATATTGGAGTGGTTTGCCTTTTCCTTCTCGAGCTTATTTTACAGATGAGGAAACCAAGGCAAATAGGGTTAAGTGACCTGTCCAGGGTCATACACACAGCTAGTAAGTGTCTGAGGTCAGATCTGAACTCACAAAGATGAGTCTTCCTGATGCCAAGGCCAGCACTTTATCCACTGCTTCACCTACCTGCTCAATTGAGGGGATAGTGGGAACATCTGTTAAGCATGAAAGAGATTTGGTCATGGTTGTAGTGGCCAGAGAAGGAGCCAGAAGTCAGGGAGGAACTGATAATTAGGGGAAAAGGATGAATAAGGCAGCAAACTCCCAGAGAAGATGGAAGGGACAGAATCAAAATTACAAGCACAGAGGTTGGCCTTGATGAGGAGGGCCACCTCTTCATCAGAGACTAGAGTAAAGGGGGGGAAAAGGGCAGAATAATGTTCAGGACATTTTAGATATATAGTATGTCAAGAGGTTTTGAAATGCAGAAATGGGGAGAAAAGATGGGTGAAAGAAAGCCTCTATTTTTTTTCCAGCAAAGTAGAAGTCTTTTCCTCTGCTAAAAAAGAAAGAATGAAAGAGGTGGGAGGCTTAAGAAAAGAAGAGGTTTGCAACAGCTACTGGAGGAATGTGATGGTCATGGAGGAAAAGAAAAGGATTGTTTGGCTATAGTCAGAAAGTTAATCTGTTAAGTCTTGGGAATACAAAGGAAAGGCACACACAAAAAAAAGTCCTCACTCTCAAGGAGTTAGCTTTCTAATGGGAGAGATGATATGTACATAACTAGGTACATACCAGATGCCTACAGAGTATACAGAAAGGAATCAGAAAGAGGAAGGCATTAGCAGCCTGGGGGACTGGGAGAGGCCTCCTGCAGAAGGTGGGATTTGAGCTGAGCCTGGAAGGAAGCCAGATAAACTAAGAGACAGAGATAAGGGGGACAAAGCTTTCCAGGCATGGAGGAGAGCCCAGAGTGTCATGTCTGAGGAACTGAATAGACTAGAATTTTTGGATTGTACAATGAATGGAAGGGCACAAGGTATGAGAAGGCTTGAAAAGTAGGAAGGGTCCAGATCAGGAAAAACTTCAAATGCCAAATAAAGTACTTTATGTTTGATCTTGGAGACAATGAGGAACTGTCAGAGTTCCTCAAAGGGGGCTGGGGGAGAGGGGCATATGTGACAAAGTCAAACAGATACTTTGGAGAACTCTCGTTGGCCACTGACTGGAGGACATATTGGTAGTGGGGAGAGACTTGAGGCAGGTAGTTCCACTATTGTAACAGACCAGGCAATAGGTGAAGAGGATCAAATTAGGATTGCAGATCTAGGAGTGGAGAAGGGGAGATGAATGACAGCTGTCATGAAGGCAGACATGACAAGACTTGGCAGTGGACTGGCTCAGTGGGATGAGGGAGAGTCAAGGTTGGGAGCTTGGGTGACTGGACAGTGATACAGTAACAGAGGAGCTGGGGAGAGTTTAGATGAGAAAGATAAAATGTTTTGTTTTCAACAAGCTTGAGTTCGAGATGCCTACAGAACATCCAAGTGAACATGTCCAAGAGGGAAATTGGAGATGCATGACCGCAGTTCAGAAGTAAGACCAGGGGTGGATATACAGATATGGGAATCACTTGTATTGAGACGATAATTCAGGAGCTGATGAAATCAAGTCAGAGACAGGAAGGAGACCCATAGTTAGTGAACATGATGGGGACAAAGACCCAGCAAAGGAGACCGAAAAGGGAAAGAAGTGTCATGAAAATCGAGACTGGAAAGAGTATCAGGGAAGCAGGTAAAAACAACAGTGTCAAATACCGCAGAAGTCAAGGATAATCAGCACTGAGAAAAGGCTATTAGATCTAGCATTGAGAGACCAGTGAGGCCCAGTTGGGCTTATATAACATAAATCTGCAATAGACTCAGTCAGAGAGCATGCTTATGTCACTTCCTCCAGCAATAAACAGCAAGATATATGTAGGAGTGGAGAAGGTAGAAGATGGAAGGTGGGACAGACCAGAGTTGGGGTTTGGCAACATAATGAATGTTGCTAAAACAAAGGGACAAGGGATTGAAGTATAGAGGACAGCAGATACATTTCAGATTGAGGAGAGAAAATTGAAATCAGGGCAGTACTTGCCTGTGCTTCTGACAAACATCTTGCGCTGAACCGTGGAATAGCTATAAATCTTTGAAAACGAACACACACACACACACACACACACACACACACACACACACACACGGGTAGATATGAATTCCCAAAGCCATCAGAACTGTGTGTATTTTAAGCAGATTAACACAAGCCTAACTTTGTAATTCAGATTCAAGACAAAAAACTGGCTTTATTTTTTAAAAGGTGATGAATCAATTAAGTAAAAATTTCATTCAAGTTCTACCCATTCAGCCTCAAGAAAACTATTTGCAAGCACCATAAATAGATACTTTGAAGTATCCATTTATATGCCAAATTGTTGAAGGCCTAATCACACATTCTTACCTATTCATTATGGCTACTTCCACAAGGCAACACTTTTATTAACCTTCTTTTTAGTCCTATATGTGCTTTCAACTATTGTTTTATTTTGTTTTCTTGGGTTTTTGTCTCTTTGAGACTAGGTCTTCCTATCAAGTTCTGAGGCTGAAAGTGTAGTGGCAAATGACCACCCCAATCAGCTTTGATCAGCTTCATTTCCAATTTGGGTAAGTTCACTACTCCTTAGGCAGCCTAGTGGCTCTCCACTCCTGCAGACTCATCATATTGGTACTACCTTTTACCCCACTAGCCTTAGCCTGTTGCAATTCAGAAATCCCAAACTGAAACATTTAGCAGGAATTATACAAATGAGCGACCACACCTCACCCTGGCCAATGATATGTATTATATAAACATAGTCAATGGTCCAGCTATTTCATTATGTATGTATGTATGTATGACATACCCCACCAACATTTACATAGTATTTTAAAGTTTGCAGTACCCTTTATTATATCACAACGTTGTCAGATCATTACTGTAAGTATCATCCTCATCAGCTATTCTATGACACAGAACCTCAGAAACAAGTCATTTCCAAAGTTCATACAGCTAGAAATGGGATCTAAACCTAGATCTCCTTATACCCAGATTTGGGTTCTTTTTACATGCTTACCCTGTATCCTCACCTAGTCCACCCTCCCCAGTCAAGCAGTCCTAAATATGTGGAGTTTTTGATATATTTGAAAGTGAATATAAACTTTTATTTCAAATTTCAGCTTGTCTCTTTCCACCTTGAGAAGGCTAGTACAGCACTGGGCTTGGATCAAAGAATATCTGGGTTCAATTCCCCATACACCTATAGTTACTAAGGGAATGACCCTAGGCAAATAATCCAATTTCTCTTGGCCAAGGTTCCTCGTCTATAAAATGAAAGGGATTAGACAAGATGGCCTCTAAGGGCCCTTCTAGTTCTACATCTGTTGTCCTGGGGCTCGTTCTGATGATGCAGACTCAAGAAATCTGACTCAGGCTGAGGGCCTGCTTTGCCTTTGTCTCCCGTGACCCATGTGTCTGGCCACACTCATTAGAGTAAAAGCTGATTTTTGCTGGTACTGCATTTTTAAATTACTTCCCTTGATTGTCTTTTGGGTGTGGTTAAAGTCTTACATATTTCTGTCATTATATATCTACACGGGCCAGGGCATTTCTGATTGTTAAACCAAATGATGCCCAATGCAACTGTGGAGAGTTGGCTTGAGGCCTCAAATTTATTGGGTTTTTTTTTTAAGAGAACTGTGTTCCACAATTACTGAAACTAGAATTTTTCAACTTTGTAATTTTAAGACCTCTGTCTTTTCTCCCATGCCAATACAATTAGGTTTTAGGACATTCTCAGAGCAACAGGGGGGCACAAATCAAGTGGAAATAGAGGCAGTGTTAATGTAAACTGAGAATTAACATCAATTCCACTGCATCCCTTCTCAAGAATCCTGAAGACAAACTTCCCCAAGGCACTAGTTTCCAAGACAACAATGGACTTGACAGTTGAATAACAGAACCAATACTACACACACAAAAAGAAGGTAGTGTGGCACAGCGAAAAGAGCAGTTGATTTGGACTCATTAGAACTAAATACCATGAAATTGGAGGCTCAGGGCAGTTAAGTGATTTGGCAAGTCGCACAACTAGTGGGTGTCTGAAGGAGGATCTGAACCTAGGTCTCCTGGTACCAAGACATGAGTCCTTTCTGACAGTCTCTCACCTGCCTATCCTGTGTCCTTACCTCCCAATTGGCCAATTTCAAATATGGGGCGGGGGGGAGTTTAGTCCCAGACATTTAACTTGTAAGATTTTGAGTGTGTAACTTTGCTTCTCTGAGACTCAATTTCTCATGAGGAAATTGGACTAGATTTCACCTCTACACATATAATGACCCTAAAAAGTCCTTGAAGGAATTGAATTATTCTTTCTAGGCATTCAGTGTTATTGTTGTGCAGTTGTTTTCAGTCGAGTACAACCCTTCATGACTCCATTTGGGGTTTTCTTGGCAAAGATACTGGAGTAGTTGGCCATTTCCTTCTCCAGTGGATACAGTGAATCCATTTTGTCAGATAATCAGAGGTTAAGTGACTTGCCCAGGGTCACACAGCTAAGAAATGAATGAGGCTGGATTTGAATTCAGGTATTCCTAATTCCAGGCCCAGCGCTCTATCCACAGAGAGACCAGCTGGCTCCAGGCAGTATGGGGAGTAAATGGACCAAGTTTCAAAAGAGCCCAGCTAATAATCTGGCTATATTCATGGCCTCTATCCCTTAAAAGATAGACTGGCTAGAATCAAAATAGAAAAATGCTGCATTTGCTATGATAATGTTAGCAGTAGTGAGTAGAATTATGAAGCCACATGGTGTAGAAGATAGTCAGCCTTGGGAAGCAAGAAGACCTGAGTTCAAGTTTCACCTCTTACATATGCTAGCTGTGTGACTCTGGAAAGGTTACATAACCCCTCATTCCTTCCCAGACAACTCTCTAAGACAGTAAATTGTAGAACAAATGTGAGCTGACCCGTGTTGGTAGAGCGAAGGCCTCATTAGGAAGTAGGAAGCTCCCTACATGGATAAAGTCATGTCGGTATAGATAGACATAGAGATATAGATAGAGATAGATAGATCTATAATTAATAGCTCCCATTGATACAGCACCTTACAAAGTGCTTTATGTGCATTATCTCACTTAATCATTACAACCAGCCCTGAGAATTAGGGCTTTGCTTCTTGGAGACTCAATTTCTCAAAAGGAGATTGGACTGGATTCTACCTCAACCATATGATGACCCTAAAAAGTCCTTGAAAGAATCATTCTTTCTAGGTGTTCAGTCTGTTGTTGTTCAATTGTTTTCAGTCATGTCTAATCCTTCCTGACCCCATTTATGGTTTTCTTGGCAAAGACACCAGAGTGATTTGCCATTTCCTTCTCCTGTGGATACAGTGAATCCATTGCCATCAGAGGTTAAAAAACATACACTTTGCCATTTTTGTCCAAAGCGATTTTCTCAAGGTCACAGAGGTAGTATCAGAGACAAATTTCAACCCAGGTCCTCCTGACTCCAAGTCCAATAGTCTATTACATTCCACTGCCTTTCTAATGACTAATTAATGCTACTAATAAAAAGAAAGGCTATTAATAATTACAGTTCCTTAATATGGTGCTTGACAATTTGAAAATTACTTTTTTCACAACAATCCTGTAAAGTAGACGCAATCCTCATTTTACAGGTGAAGAAATGATGTTCTAAGTGGTTGTGAGCCTCACACAAAGGGCAGTAGCAGAACCAGGTCTTCTGATGATTTTGAGCCAGTGCAGTTTCTACTATACAGTTGCCTCTTGCATGCAATCCAGTGAGTGGAATCTTTTTTAACTTATCTCAGCCAGCTGCTGTTCTTCCCGTCCCAGAATACAGGCCTTTTAAGACAGTTTATCATTCTTAAAAAGGGCAGATGAATCCTTCAGGAGACCTTTATCTGGAACTCTGCTTTGTCAAAGATTCTAAGCACCACATCGCCATGTGCTTCTAATAAATGATGTGGGGCAATATTTCTATTCTGGACTATATTCCACTGTAAAACACAAGCTTTGCTAACCCTGAAGAATTCTCAGTGATTAAGGGGCACTCCAATACAGTGTAAGGCTTGGCTAGATAATATGTTCATGCATAATAAAGCATGAAGCAACATTAAAACACGAGTATTTGCCATGGAGGGGGGTCAAACGGACACTGAACAGTGCCAAATATTTTGGCAACAGCAACTGAAATGACAAGGGGTTTCCTGAGCTCCTTCCTCTGGATATGAGAGAGAGCCTCATCATTAATTCCAGTAAGACATAATGAATGTGTGTCAGCTCTTAGGGGAGAAGGTACTCTAGTTATTCAATTAAAAGTAGGAAAACAGCACAGAGGAAGGCGTTGACAGCTGCAGTGAAAAATAACTATGGATTTTTAAAAATTATTTTTAGGGAAAAAAAGGAGAAGAAGAGAGGGGAAGGGAAGGAGAAGGGAAATGAGAGAAAGAAGCTATTTTCCTGGGATACATACGCTATATACTAAAAGACAAGGGAATGTTAATTCTACACATCCTAGTAACGTCTGCTTAGCTTTCTATTCTGCAAAACAATGTCTCACCCCTGTGTGGATGCTACAGAAAATTTTTTCCTCCCTAAGAGTGATTTTCTGTAAAACTAACTAGGTTCATTGCAGCAGCCCAAGGGCTCCATCAAGGAAATTAACAAGTGCCCCAGGCCTCAGGGGCCTGGTACTAGGCCCCCAAAAGAACCCAGTCATTTTGTCCTTATCACCTCACTGCCTAGCAGAGTGCCTGGCACACAGTAAGAGCTTAATAAATGCTTACTGACTATAACCAAAGGAAAGCAATCACAGCAAATGATTCAACACATTGCCCTTGTCCTCCCCTAATCAATGAACAAACAAAACCACACAAACACCTCGAAAGACTGGGTTTTTCCACTCTGGCTACAAACTTCCTTAAACCAATGTACAGGAAGGCTTCATTCACATAGCACAGGGACGGACATGAAGTGCTCCAAGCGAGTGGATATTCCAAAGAACTGAAGCTTACTGCTCAAAGCTTCCAAACTTTTTCACATTTTTATTTTCAATAGAAAAATTTCCAAAACACATTACGTGTTCTCATGTTTTCTTTAAAAAAGAGCACGCTGAAACTAATAGAATCTTCTCTTGATGACTCATAATTATAAGTATATCATAATACTGTGGTATTTTATATATACACATACAAAATACTATAAATGCTTTATAATGAAACTCAAGGGCTATGTAAATCCTAGTTGTCCCTACACTGAATGGCCCCATACTGCTGAAATTCACTAATTCTGGGTCTCTCAACGTTCTCTCCCATCATGTAAGGCATTCATTCAAATGTGGCTTCTGCTATTAATGTAATTGCCCAGAGAGCATCCCTACTCACTTTTTTATCCACTGCCAATCTTTACAGATCTGGGAAACCAAACCCCTTAGAACCCTGAACTGAGACTCATAGCATTTAGAGCTAGAAGGGACCTGAGAGAAGAATTAGTCCAATCTCTTCATTTTACCAATACCAGTGATATTTATATTTAAAACTTCTTTCAGAATCTCTTCTCCTCTAACCACCACCTCCTTACATGAGTGCTTTCCTTCTCTTCCCTCTTCTCCCTCTCCCCTTCGCTTATATTTGCATATAATTACATACAGGAAAGTCTAGAGAACAAAAGCCCCTTGAAAGCAGGGATTATTTCATTTTTGTTTCTGTATCCAGCACATAGCATGGTTCCTGGCATACATAAATTTATTGTATTGAGCAACCCAGTGGGGAGGTACTACAGGTATTCACAGATGAGAAAACCGAGGTTGAAGAATTTATCCAAGATCACACAAAACACAGGTAATGGAGCTGGGACTCAAACCCGGCTCTTTGATTTTAAGTCCAACGTTCACTGAAGTTTATGAGCCTTTGTGAATGGGCTGAGTGACAGCCATTTCAACTGCTCAAAACTCTTTTTCATTACTTTGGGTTCCTGACTTGTTCTAGAAGGCAGTGATCCACTAAACCTGCTTCTGAGTGAGGAGGGCATTACGGTGTAAAGGTTCACAGCTATTTCCCTACCAAAGGCCCTGAATCAAACCACTCATTATGTTAATGAGCTCTCTGCCTCAAACCTCATTTCTGGTCCTCTCTGGTCTCTCTTCACCACCTCTTATTACAACACAGCATTTTGCTTTAAACCTTATTTTTCTCCTTTCTCAATTGTTGTTTGTTTGTTTGTTTGTCTTCACTAGGCCTACACCCTATTGTACCTACTAGGGACACTGGGTCTACCATACCAAATTTAAGGATATTTCCATCACAGGCATGGAGTGAGTTAGAATAGGTCCAAAGAGTGGCACAGTGGATAGAGAGCTGAACCTGAAGTCAGGAAGACTTCAGTACACATCTGACCTCAGACACTCTTCAGGCATGTGACCTTGGGCAAGTCACTCAACCTCTGCCTCAGTTTACTCATCTGTAAAAATTCACCTACCTGCTAGTACGGTTCTGAGGATAAAATGAGATAATTGTAAAGTGTTTTGTAGACCTAAGAGTACTCTATAAATATTAGCTATTACCATTATTGTTCATTGGTTGTTTTGAGTTCTGGGCTCAACAGATTGATGTCCCCAAGGACCCCACTATTCCCTGAATACTAGAAAGTATCTGGGGAGTTAAATAACAGTCTCACTTTATTATGTCCTAATCAGGCCATATTTTGCATCATATTTTAGGAAGGGCACTGAAATGCTGCAATATCCAAAGCTAGGCAAACAACATGGTGGTGGTTAGGAAGAGGAGGGAAACAAGCACCTACCATGTGCCAGGCAGGGTGCTGAGTGCATTACAAATATCATCTCACTTGATCCCCATGGCAACCCTGAGAGTTGGGAACTGTTGTTATCCCCCTTTTACAGTTGAGAAAATTGAGGCAGGCATTGGTTAAGTGACTTGCCTAGGGTCAACACAGCTAGTAAATGTCTGAGGTCATAATTTGAATTCTATCCACTTTACCAACTCACTTCCTCTTTTAGGAAATTCTTGAAAGGTTTTAAGTTCAAGCCACATGAAGACTGAATGAAGGAACAGGAGATTTTGTTTATACACGAGAAGATTCAGGGGAGACATTGATTTGAATATAGTCATGTGGGAGAAGGATTGTTGTTGGTCTTATATGGCTGGTCTCAGAGGGCAGATCTAAGGAGTTAGGAGTGGAACCTGCTGTGAGGCAAATTCAAGGTCAACATGGGGGAAACTTCCTAACAATTAGAACTATTCAGTGGCAGAACGAGCTCCCTCAGGAGGCTTTGCTCCCTGTCATCATTAGCAAAGGTTGACAAAGGTTGGAAGATCCCTTGGCAGAGATATAAAAGAAAGGGGTCTTGGTCAGATACATACAGGCTTACCTAGTTCTGCTTCCTTCCACTTCTGAGATACTACAATATCTATAAATTGTCCACAGACAACATTCTTTCATTCCACTTCAGAAATGTTTATTGAATGCCTACTAAATGAAGCCTTTTTAAGCCTGTTAGGGGATTTAACTATCTTCCATCTGACCAATACCAGCTCCATAAATGTGTTTCCTTGGGCAACAGGACATGACATGGATGTAGGAGACCTCCACACAATCTCTTCCCTAGTTGTCACTAGTTTGGAAGAATCATGGAATTTAGAGCTCCCAGGGGCTAGTACAGCTTACAAATTTCACAGATGAGGAAACTGAACAGCAGTGGATATATGACTTGCCTAGATCATATACGTAATGAGAAACAGAACCAAGATCTGAATCTAGGGTCCCCTGGTTCCAGTCATTGATCCTTCTGTGCTAAGAGCTGGAACTAAAAAACACAGCCTGATATCATTAAGCTCAACTTGAAGATCCAGTCATCATAGACTAGCTAGGACACGGATGGGCACAGGAATCGAGTCTCCAGATACCCTCATGCATTTGGTTTTTGTTGTTGTTATTAAGTCCTTTGGACTCTCCACAACTCTGTTTGGGGTTTTCTTGGCAAAGATGGTAGAGTGGCTTGCCATTTCCTTCTCCAGCTCATTTGATAGATAAGGATACAAAGGCAAACAGGGTTAAGTGACTTGCCCAGGGTCATAGAGCTAGTAAGTGTCTGAGGCCAGATTTGAATTCACAAAGAGAAATCTTCCTGATTCCAAGCCCAATGCTCTATCCATTGCACCACCTAACTGCATTTGGTTATTTCGGTACAAAATTGCTAGCTTTTTGATAGTTAGCATCATATTTTTCAAAATAAATGAACAAAGTACTTCTGTTTATGACTTTGTACAAAAAAGAATTCATAGCAGACCTGTTCTGTGATATTTTTACCATCCAAGGCACTGACATGAAATGGTAAAATAGGTACAAACTAATTCAATATGATTCAACATAGAGTTACTAAGGAGACCTACCATGTATGTAGAGAATGTCATGATATGCACTGGAGATGATACAAAGTTTAGATAAGATGTGGTCCCAACTAATAAGGAGTTTCCAATCTAGTAGAGGGGGGAATATGAGACATATACAAATGACTATAATACACAATACAAGCAGAAGAAAGGCACAACCCAAATAGTACATAAAACCCAAGATGAGCATAGGGGAGTCCAGACCACTGGCATTGAAAATGTGGAAATTCAGGGGCAGCTAAGTGGCGCAGAGGATAGAGCACTGGCCCTGAAGTCAGGAGGACTTGAGTTCAAATTCAGCTTCAGACCAAACACTTGACACTTACCAGCTGTGTGACCCTGGCAAGTCACTTAACCCCAATTGCCTAAAAAACAAACAACAAAAAAACCCCAAAACACACATGGAAATTCAACTGGCAAAAGGAATGGGGGGGGGGACATGATGGCTTTGTTCAAGGTTTGAAAAGCTGTCATTTGGAAAAGGGATGAAAATTGTTCTGTGGTCCCATGTGGCAGATTAAATGGAAGGATGGGGATAGAAGTTGCTAAGAGACAAATTTAATAATAACAATAATAATAGCTAGCATTTATATAAAGCTTTTAAGATCTATAAAGCTTGATCGTCCTAACAATCCTGTGAGGGAGAAGCTATTATTATTTCCATTTTATAGGGGAGGAAACTAAGGCAGACACAGAGGATAAGTAACCTCCCAGAGTCACACAACTAGTAAATGTCTGAGTCTAGATTTGAATTCAGGTCTTCCTGACTCCAGGTCTAGCACTCTATCCATTGTGCTACCTAGATAAGTTTAGACTTATTAATGGAAAACTTCCTAACAACCGATTCGTCACCCATAAGTAGCACAGACTGCCTCAAGAGGTGGTAGGTATCTCCTCCTTGGAGGTCCTCTAGCAGAGGCTGGACGACCATTGATGGGTCAGTTATGTTATTGTGAAGATTCCCTCTGTGTATGGGTTGGACTAGATGTTCACCAAGGTGCCTTGCAATCCTCAAAATTCTTTGATTCTGTTAGGAATAACTTGAGCAAAGACACAAAGGTGGGAATGGAAAGATATCACAGCAGGAAAGCAAATAGTTCAGTCTCTCTGGAACACAGAGAGTGGAGAGGAATAATGAAATAAGGCTAGAAAGAAAGGATACTACCATGTTGTAGAGGCCTTGAATACCAAGTAAAGGAGAAGAAATGACTCAGCAGGCAATAGGAAGTCATTGACAACTGCTGAGCAGTGATCTATTCAACCCCAAGAGATAGGCAGTTTCTTGCAGAAAATCCAAAATGGGGAGTTGATTCAAACCCACAGCCCATGAGACTATTTCTACAAAACTCCCACACAAATATTAATTCTGTTTGTTTAATCTTAATGGTTCCTTTGTTTTCAGTATATACTTATTAATGTCAGGAGATAGGCCCATCAAACAGGGGAAGGGAGTGTTATCCAAACCTCCAATGAGTTTATATTTATGTATATTCATTAGCTGTAATAGATAGGAAACCCCTAAGCCTGGATTGTGATTAAAAAGGAATACTTTATTAAAACTTAGCCTGAACACCCAAGTTTCCCCACTGCGAATAAATTCACCAAAAGAATCCTTCATATAAATATGCAAAGCATACTGATTTTATTATGCCACCTAATCCGGAGGCACACTGAATCCATCTCAAGTCTCTGTATGCCTCCCCACTAACCTCTATCTCTTTAGTAGGAAAGATTATATATGTATAAACTTCTACGACACTTCTTATCCCATCCTCCCCAAATTCCTGGGTTTTTTATGCCTTTGTACAAATGCAAACTTTCCTCTGATCACCCTTGCTTCTTGACTTGGGAAGACTTAATTCAAGATCAGTTCCTGGGAAGTTTGTGCAGTATTTGTCCACTTTCACTACCCCTACATCTCTTCCCAAAACAGACAGGCTTTAGACTGGGCACTCCCTTATCTTGTTAGTATTACTGTTTGTGGACCACCTCCTATAGTCAGTCTCCTGCTTCATGAACATTCAAAACCAAAGCCAAGACTTTTCTCAGGCTCCTCCGTACCTCGCTCAGGCTCCCAATTTTCAGCCTTTATTCAGGGACACAGTCATTGCTGGGAAGGGATTTTAATCTACATCATCCTATTGAACCCCTTCCCTCTACCTAGGAGGAAATTCTGGTCTGGAAAAGTTAACTGATTTCTACAAGGTAGTTAGTGAGCTAGCCCTCGCTAGGACCTGATTTTTTCCAATACAATTTTCTTGACTCCTGATATCTCTCCCTAAGGACAGCTGTTTCCCTACCTCTTTAACCCTCCTTAACCCTACCTAAAAGGATTAAAGTCATCTATGGAGGAGTAAGGAAAGCTTCTCCTCCCTCAAAAGGCCAAAATGCCAAAAAGAATTAAAGAGGTAGCTTGTGGAGACAAGAAATTAATGAAAGAAAGAAAGAAAGAAAGAAAGAAAGAAAGAAAGAAAGAAAGAAAGAAAGAAAGAAAGAAAGAAAGAAAGAAAGAAAGAAAGAAAGAAATGAAAGAAAGAAAGAAATGAAAGAAAGAAAGAAAGAAAGAAAGAAAGAGAGAAAGAAAGAAAGAAAAAGAGAGAAAGAAAGAAAGGAAGGAAGGAAGGAAGGAAGAGAAAGAAAGAAAGAAAGAAAGAAAGAAAGAAAGAAAGAAAGAAAGAAAGAAAGAAAGAAAGAAAGAAAGAAAGAAAGAAAGAAAATCGTTGACTACTTCATAGCATCATAGCATTCTAGGTCTACAGCCAGGAAGGGTCTTAAAAGTCATCTAATCCAAATCTTTCATTTTACAGATGAGAAAACTGAGGTCTAGAGACTTTAATTCAGACTTGCCAGTTCCTACAGAATGAAATAGTAAATAAAAATATATAAAGTATAACTATAAGCAATGAGGGTTTTTATTGAAATAATTTTTAAAATAGTTGTAAAAGAGTTAATATTTACATAATACTTCAAAGTTTGGAAAGCACTTTAAATACATCAACCCATTTGATTCTTACAGCCACCCTTTGAGGGATGGTTATTCCCATTTATTTTTTAACCTATGAAGAAACTGAGGCAGAGAAAGGTTAAGCCGAGGATCAAGCTGCTAGTTGTATTTGAGGAAGCATTCACACTGAAATCTTCTTGACTCTTTAAATCCACCTCCCTAACCACTTTAGATCACTGTCTAGCTTGTTACACGAATAAGATCATAGGGTTTTAGAACAAAGCTAACTACCTGATTTTGCAGATCAGAAAACTAAGATGTATAGAAACTAAAGGACTTGCCCAGAGTCCTATGGCTAGGCAGGAGCAGGGCCAAGACTCACTTCCTCCTCCCAATCCAATCTTTCCCACACACCATGAAGTCTCTCATTATTTTGTAGCTGTACCACAAAACTCCAAGGAGTATTGTTTTCTTAAGAATGCTGGATTTGGGGGTCAGAAAACCTGTCGCACAGGCCCAGCTCTTAATCTCAATTTAACTTTGGTCACTGGTCCTCTTCAAGAATGAAGGCCAAACAACAACTCACTTGCAAAACAAGAGGTTTTGTGATGATCTAGTCAGTTCTCTTTCAGCTCTAAATACTGTGATTTGTCACAAAAAAAGAAAAAGATTTCTCCAGGTTACTTTGAATTATGGCAATCCCTGTGTAGAATGGACATAATTTATTAAAATTGGCTATAAAGCAAATCTTTTTTTCTTTTTTTTAACCCCCTACTTAATTTCATTATAAAGCTGGAGCTATTTCAACAAGCAAAAAAAAAATTTCCCACATCTAATTGCTTATAACATTTTGACAAAGAATGGGTTAAAATAGATAGTCACTCCCATTGCATGTTGGATGTCATGGTACTGGGGCTTGGGCTTTCACAACTTGGCAATACTTTCCTAACTCAAGATCTCCCCACTAGTATTGCTCTTTTACCCCCAGCCTCCCTCCACTGGGTTCCCCTCAGCCCTCCCCACTGCCAGATTTAAAGCAATTCTCCTACCTTTATTCTAATTACTCTTTAGATTATACACTCATAATTCCAGTAATTTAGGTAATCTCCTTTGATGTGAGTCTTAAATGCCCTAGAGAAAACCTTAACCATTACTTAAAATAAGCTAACATTTCCTCAGGGAATTTTCTTTTGTTTTTAAATCCAGTACCTACAAATTAAAGGAAATAGTAATACACTACACTTTAAGATACAAAATGTGCTCATCTCAAGCATTTATGTGTTTCTTTCTTCAGAAAAAATCACTTTATCCCACCTCAAAGAAGGGAGAGAAGGCTCCTAAATTCTTTGAGAAATTAAAATATAGTCCAGGTGTTTGAAATTCCTGATTCTAAGCAACCCAATCCTAGATCCAAAAGAATATTGTACCAAGGAAACATTCTATAGTGCCAAGAGTTAGGGAGCAGGAAAACTTGAAATTAAATGTTGGCTCCACCACTTATTATCTGAAAATCGCTTCCCTCTCTGGTTGGCCCTAGATGGTCTCTAGGGTCTACCCTGGGTTTTACAATCTTATGATGCTAAGGTACCAGTGACAAAGAACCCAAGAATCCCAGTGAGGCTCCCTTTATTGAGCCAAGAGCACATGACTTCCAAAATAAGCTAGGTTGCCCCAAGCAGAGGTTCTAGGTGGTGAACCCCACTTCTGACGCTAAGGAACCAGGCCTTTTAAGACCAAATGAGTTTTCCCTTGGTATAGAGTTATCCAGGGAGATCTAGGAAGCCTCTAGTTTAAAGAGACTTCATTTACCCCACCTACCTCTTGCCAAAGGGAAATGTCTAGGACTCACTCAAGATACTAGCTCTAGGCTAAAGATTTCTACCCACTTTGACAATGGAAGAATATTCCCTCTTAAGCAACTCTTAAGCCTGAGCCCGCTGAGATGAGATTTGACACCGGCAGCTGGCCAGTCATGATCACATACCAAACCCAATCAAACTGATGATGATGCCTGTGTCTAGTCCATGCCATAGTCCTACTTTAATGTTTCTACCTACTGTTTTGACAACACAGCCCAGAAGATAAGCATTACCATCATCACACTTCAAGGATGCCCACATAATTTTGCCTTAGACAGCTTTGTCTGACAAGAATCTTACTAATAGATTACCATGAAATTCTACCATCTTAGTTGTAAAACCTTAATATGAGCTGGGGGAAAAGAGAGAATGGGGTCCATAGAGGCTACAGTGGACGAGTATTGCATGTGCAAAGCCAGAGAACCTGGGTTTGAATCTTGATACTTATTTCCTATCTGTCTTCCCTTGGGCAAATTACTTCACATCTCTGGGGATGAGTTTCTTCCTCACAAGGGTGGGGAACCTGCAGCTGAGGCAGTCCCTACACTATAAAATGGTGTGTGAGTGAACTAAATGATTTCAAATGTGTCCTTTTCAACTCTAATAAATCGATAATACTATAAATTATACCTTCAGCTTGAGAGTATACAAAAGGAGTAGCTGGAGTATGTAAAAAAAAAAAGTATGTAAAGCAGTATTTAAAGCCTCACTTATAGCACTATTCCCATGACACTAGCCTTTGTACTGAAATGCTTCATCTAACATACTTTCCAACCAATTCACAATACTAGGCATGTTATGCCTTCACTTTGAAGTCAGCTCTTCTTAGATCAGGAAACACAGAGCCCCAAGGGACTGGTGGATAGATTTCAGGGGGTCCATGCACTTAGATGGGGAAAAAAATTACATCTTTAATTTCACTAACTGAAATTCAGCATATCCTTCCATTAAATAAAAACAGTATTCTGAGAAGGGGGCCATAGGCTTCACCAGATTACCAGAAGGGCCAAGTTAAGACCAGTTGTTGGGAGCTTAAACAAAAACCTGTTCTCCCAGTGCCCTTGTGTTCTTAACTTCAGAATTTTTTTTTCAATGCAACATTTCATCAGTATCATAGATTTAGGATCTGGAAGGGAACCCTGAGATCATCTAGTCCAATCAACTCATTTTATACATGTGGAAAATGAGGACCAGAGGAAGTTATGTGACCTGCTCATGGCTACACACGCAGACAGTAACTAAGGCAAGATTCTGGGTGCTCTGACTGAAATTGCAAATGTTCATTCTCCTTCACCTCTGTACTTTGAGTGGAGCTCCCTCTGTGGGGGGCCCCAGGTTGGCCTCAGCTCACTGGCTGAAGGAAGAATGATATTACACTAGGTTTTACAACCAGAGTTTTGGGCTCTAAATCCTATACTTTTTCCATTAGATTTTTAAATTATCACCTCTGGCCCTGGCTATTTTAAGAGCCTCGTAAGCATTCTCAGGACAAAAGCATGAAAAATAGGAAATAGAGGGCCACATGTGAGAAATAAGGTCAGTTCATCTATGCTGTAGGCTACATTTTGCTGTTGTTTGGTAATTTCAGTTGTGTCTTTACAGATGAGGAAACCAAGGCAAACAGGGTTAATGCCTAGTCACACAGCTAGTAAATTGCTGAGACCAGATCTGAACTCAGGAAGATATCTTCCTGACTTCTCTAGCTCATTTTACAGATGAGGAAGGAAACTGAGGTGAATATGGGTAAGTGACTTGCCCAGGGTCACAAAGCTAATAAGTGTCTGAGTCTGGACTTGAACTCAGATGCCTCTGACTCCAGGCCCAGAATTCTACCTACTGAGCTACCTAGCTATTTAATATTATGCATTAATTATGTTTTTATATATATATGTATATATATATGTATATATATATATGTATATATATATATATATATATATATATACATATATATATACACATACACATATAATATACATCCCAGATTTCCCACCACAAAAAATTTCTTCATCAATCCTCCCCAACCTTCATGGAGGGACATAGCATCAGCTGTCACTTGCCTTAAGTTTAACATCTAGGTGCCTTATTTCATCCTTGGTAATAAGTGGAGAGTAGAGGTAATTAAGTATTTGGTTTATATAATCTATCATTGCCAGTAAGTGCAATGTAGATTTATAGGAACAATCTCATTTATCCATATTTCACTTATCTCACAACCTCAACTATCTAAAACACTGCTAAGAAATTTTAGAATTTCATTGTTTTAAAACTGTGGAATGGTCAAAACAGAGGTCACAAAGCAGATGTGCTCATGCCTCTTAGCCTATGAACCTTTACTTTAGACACTTTGCTAGCAAGCTTGGTTTTTCCCAGTCCACACCACATTAGAAACAGTTAAATAAAAAAGCCAAGGCATACGACTGGAACAAGAAATAATAGCTAGGACTGCTTGATTATGAAAAAAAAAAAACAGAAAGAACTAAAAAACAATAGTATCAGAGGTTGCATCATATATAAAGGCATTGCTGTGCTATAAATATAATAAATGACATCCAAGATTTCCCTTAGCCATCCAAAAAAAAAAGGTTAAATTACATTCAGCATAATTAAGAAGATAAGGAAGTGCAGATGGAATGTCAGAGCCAGAATGAAGCTTAGGAATAGCTGTGCCCACCCCCCTCATTTTTATGATGCATTAGAGGAAACTGCAGCCCTTAGGGGTAAAGTGGCTGCTCAAAGACCTCACAGTTAATGAGAGGCAGAACTGCCTCTAAATCTAGGGTGTACTGACTTTTCCACCAGGCCAGGACACCCATGTAATATGAGCTCAATTTCATAGAAAAATAAATAGCTTTATCACTTGGGGGGACAAGCGATGGTTAGCTGGAAAAGTTTACTTCAATGGAACGGCTCATTCCTCCCAACAATTCCAAATAAATGAGGTAATACCACATAGCCTTTAAGAGTCTTTCAGACTCCCATAGGGCTTCGCCATGCATGGCAATTAAGAGTAAACAGAATGTGATAACATCGACAACAGAGATGAAAGCAAAGTAGCCCAGACCTATTAAAAAAAAAAACCAAGAATTTTCCTTCTGAACTTCTTTTCCTGATGGCTCAAGGACAAATGACCATGACTCGAATCCCCACTAGGGACGAGTAGGAAAAGTCCATAACGTATCCAGTTGGGTACTTTGTGTTGAGCCCTGGAAGGTCAGCAGCCTGGCTCTTAGACCAACAAAGGCAGAGTCTACAGATTTGTACCCTGCCTTTAGCTTCCTGTAGATGCAATTTAGGAAAAGTTATTAGCTGCACCCCAGGCAATCTCAGCAATAACTCCATTTTCTGCCCCTTCGGTGCCTGTGAACAAACAAAATCCCCATTGAGAAACAATATAATAAGATGCTCCCTCGCTACATGATTTTTTAAAAACAGAGCCAAGATGACCTCTCTAAGGACGATTCTAATCATGCCTCTTGCATCGGGGAGGACTGTCCTAGATTTAGACTTTTATGTTTCTCATAACAACAAACCACTCAAATTGTCTCTTTTGATTCCTTGGGCATCACCTTTTGTGAAATTTCCCCTCTCCTTGCTCAGTAAGAATCCTTTTTATTTAATAAACTACAATTTTTATGGAGGTTTTTGTTGGCTTGCTTTTTGATTTTCTTTCTAGGGAATTTAACATCTGATCTTGCTTGCCTCCTCTTGACCCTAACTTGAAGGCTGGAAGGCATCCCCTGCTGCCAAAGATGCCAGCTTCATCCTAGAATGGAGACAAGCCTTGAGCCTATGTCATGTGATGATGATTATGAAAGAATCAAGGATAGGAGCTTAGAAAAAAAAAAAAGATGAGGTGGTAAATGAGGTGGGGGAAAACATGCTATCTACCTTTAAATACTAGAAAGCACAGATGGGTTCTCTCATTAGAATAAAAGTTCCTTGTGAGTACGGAGTGTTTCATACACTGTATTTGTACCCTCAGTGCCAAGCCCAATGCCTGGCAAACAGGAGCTTAATCAATGCTTGCTGATTTATTGATGTTCTTTGATTCTGGAGGGCAGAATCAGGAGCAAGGGGTAGGAGTTGCAAAGAGATCAATCGAGGCCTGATGTCAGAAAAAAACTTCCTAAAATGAAAATCAAATCATGTCAACAAGCATTAAGCATCTACTATGTGTCAAGCATTGCTCAAAACTCCAAGCATACAAAGAAAGGCCAAAAAAAAGGTCCCTCCTCAAGGACCTTGCAGTCAAGTGGGGTAGGCAATATGAAAACAATATACAAATAAGATCTATAAAATATAAAATATAACCTTAAATGGAGGCAGTAGCATAAAGGGGGCTCGGAAAAGCATCCTTGCAGAAAGTGGGATTTTATCTATTACAAATATTTATTTTTACAATTGCAGAAAAAGTTAGGCATGATATCAGCTACTCAGATGGTCCCATCATGGTCCCATTTGTGTGAATGTTTCCTCCAATGGTCTTCTAGACCACACAGCCCTAGTTCCCTATGATTTCATGGGTTACCACAGGGAATCCACCCAAGATGCTGGGAGACTTACTCAAGTTCTCTTATCATTGAGGACACCAGAGAGTACAGGGGATGTCCAGCTGATGTATTTCACTCTTACCACATGGCCAGCTCATCTTCTTTTATCATTCATTACTTTGATAGCATCTCTCCCTTCAATTCTTCATAGTCATTTATTTGTTATTTGTACCATCTTGTTCACATTCACCAGATGGGGACCATAATAAAACCTACTTTATAGGGTTGTTGTACCTGAAATAACATCTGTACAGTGCTTGGCTCAGTGTCTGGCACACAGTAGGTGCTTAATAAATGCTTATTCCCATGGTTGCAATTCTTTAGAAACTTCAGTGTTACAGCAGTAATACCAGTAGACTACTGGTACTAAAAAGATGGGACTTTGTTTCAGGGTGACTTTTGGCACCATTAAAACAACCTTGCAATTTCCCACAGGTAAATGAATGCACTTTCCTCCTCCTTTTCTATTCTGGGCCCAACTAGTCTACTACAGGATGCACCCAACATATAAATGTGTACATGCTTGAATATGAGAAAAAGAAAAGAAGGGAAGGTAAAGAAAAGAAGAAGAAAGAAAAATATAACCAAATAACCTCACTCAATGGTTCTCTGATCATTAAGGTGGCCAAAGAAAATCAATGACTGGTGGCAAACTCTCTACTGATAAAAGCCCCTCCACACTTGGATAGGATGGTCCTCAGTTACTCGAATCATTTCTGTGTAACAAGGAAGCCTAGGAGGAAGATCTTAATGAAGATGGTAAATATTAATTAAAATTCTTAAAAATTTCTAAAATTTTGTCAACTTTACGGGATTGGGAAAAGTTGTAATTTCCTTATAAATTCACCGTTCATCTCAGTAAAACATCTGAGTTGTATATCTTGTTTCTAAAGTTGGTGAGTCAGAACTTCAAAGTCTTTATTTCTATTCACAAGCGATAGTTTGGAATGACCTTTTAAAGAAACTCAATTACATGCTATGCAGGCTTCCTCTGGAATCCAGTCAACTTATACTAGGGTAGATGTGGCTGTATTAAGCAGAATGTCATAGTCAATCGAACTCCTCAGAGTCCTGCTGTCCAAATCTCATTATTTCGGGCCTCTCAGTTATCCATCCTACACAGGGTTATTAAGCAGCTTCTACAGCCCATCTTTCCCTGGAACGCCAGGTCATTTCAGGGCAATTAGGTTTGGAAGGGATCCATTTATAAGTTTCAGTCTCAATTATCAAACATGTTATATTTAATAAACACTGGCACCAAACTAAAAACATTAGCTGTTTCATGTGTGTGTGTGTATGTGTGTGTGTGTGTGTGTGTTTATCAGTATTCAGTTCCATAGCTTCTGGTTCTTAGAAATATTCTCCAGAGTCATTTACTTCCTCAACTTAACTGGTTATCTATGAAATCTAACAAAAAGAGATTCTGACATTTTGTTCTGGTTTAAGTCATTTGGCCCATTTAAAGTCATTCCAAATTGATAAGCTGTGGCTTTGAGGTTTTAAAAGTGGTTTTATGACCACTTGTAATGAGTACATCTGGTTTTTCTGGCCACCAGAACAAAACTGTATCTTTCTGAGCTGTGCAGGACAGAGTCTCAAACCTAGGCCTCTTCAGATATCCTCCTCAGCTCCTGGGCCTTAAGGTAAATAAAACAGAGATATCCCTTCCTTGGAAAGAAGGCTAATAGATAAATATAATATCTGACAGATCCTGGCCTTAGCAACTGCCTGAGCAGAATCTAACTCCCCTATTCACAATATGGTCAGTTTGAAAAGCTAGACATGAGGGAATGGTAGAATTCTGGGCACAGACAGAGGCCAGACAGCTCACACTTGGTCAATGCTTCTCTAGCCAAAGCACGTGTCATCTGAACATCTTAGCTACTTGCTACTTATGTCTAAGCTATTTTTACAGCTTTCCATTCTTCCAGTTCAAAATTCTATGTCTCCACGATCTTCTAAGTGGCTTACCCAGGGTCACACACCTAGGAGGAAAAGCTAGGTTTTAAAACGTCTAGTCTGTTCTTTTCAGAATATAAAAATGCACAAAAGGTCCATTCCAAACCCTAAAATTCTATGATTCAACCAGTTACCGTTTGACTAGACATTCTATGGCCAGTGAAAGCTTATCCAGTGGCCATACAGCCTAAATTTATATTGTTGCAATGTTGTAGTAGGCGGAAGAGGGGGTGCTGGAGAGAAGAGAGGTAGGCTACACTGCATTCACGCAAAGATTCAGATTCTTTCAGAGGAAATTTTACCCTTAGGTTGGAAGAACTAGAAGCTGTAGAGGTCATCTAATCTGACCCTCTTATTTTACAGATGAGCACAATGAGGCCCAGTGAGGTTCAGTGATCTACCCAAGGTCTCACAGTTAGTCAACAACATTACTGGGATCTCATTCATCTAAATCGAGTATTCTTTCCACTCTAGCACAACACTTACCCCAGCTTACCTTCAGTCATGATAAAGGCCATCTCATGTTAATTAAAAGGACTTTATCATCCCCAAATTTTACAATTATAACTATATAGTGTGGTAACTTCAGTAATTACTTATTTTAGTCACTTCCAACTTTTCATGACCCTACTTGGGGTTTTCTTAGCAAAGATAGTGGAGTGGTTTACCATTTTCTTCTCCAGCTCACTTTAAAGATGATGAACTGAGGCAAACAGGGTTAAGTGACTTGCCCAGGGTCACATAGCTAGCAAGTATCTGAGGCTAGATTTGAACCCAGGAAGATGAGTCTTCCTAACTCCAGGACCAGAACTCTATAAACTGCGCCACCTACCTGCCATACATCAGGAGCACCCAATACAGTATAATGATCTCCAAAGAAGCTAACACTCAAGAGTATTTTGCTAAAAGGTTACTATTCTCATAGAAAATACCATTTATCCTTGATGGACTAGCTAAAGTCCCACATCTTTATTGAAAGCTTCTCTGATAACTGAAATCATACTGATCATTCCCCTTTCCCCTATCACATCTTGATCATTATTTCTACCATGCCCTGAACATAGGTGCTCAATGAATATTTACTGAATAATGAACACAGAAATGTTGGTACTATATTATACTCCAAGAATTTGCACCTAATCACACACTACGGGAAAATTTCCCAACCAGGAGATTGGAGAGATTAATGTTTCTCAAAGAGTGTATGTGCTGCAGGATACCCAAGTTTCCAGCAGACATGCCATGAATTGTCTGTTTTAGTTACAAACTCAGTACATTCTCGTCTCCCAATGGAATCTCACAATTCTTCAAGGCACAGAATAACACCACGCCATGAATAAAAACATTTAAGAGGCACTAAAAATGAGAGCTACCTCAAACTATAAAACAGGCTGTCTGGGAATATTGTGGGCTCTCCACATCAGAAGTCTTCAAAGTAAAGACCAGATGGCCATCTGCAGCATCCCTGTTCAGATTCAGGATGGACTAGACAGGCTCTGAGGTAATTTTCAACTCTGGGATTTTATTATTCTATGATAGCAAAAGCAAGAAATATTGGCCTTCCCAAGGTCTCAGCACTTGCTAGCAAAGACCACACTGGTACCAATGACTCCTGACTCCTTGGCCAGAAAGCTATTTTTGTTGATACAGCAACAGACACACAACAAGCACTCAGCAAAAATTTGGTCAATGTTTTGGGACTGGATTATAAACAAGACCATAGTATAAACAGGTCTTCAGGCACTTTTACTGACTTCTTTTGGACAAATCAGACAGATTCAGATTACAATGAAGTCAGTGAGAGATGCCCTGGTTGGTCACTTTGCTTCTTTTGAGGCTGGTTTCAAGCCATTGTGGCCATATCCCCACCCTCCCACCCCTGCCTTAGGCAGGCTCAAACCAGTATTTCCCAAATGTGGAACATAAACCTCTAGGAACAATAATAGGAGAATCATTCTAAAACCAGGAGCCAGTTTGGCAGTGGTAGCCAAAACGACTCCTTTAATCCTTGCTTTAAAGCTTTCCATCTGGGAACATTGCATGAGTGTTGTTTGAATACAGAGAGAAAAAAGAACTAGGGCCAGTGGCATGAAGAGGAAGAAATGGATTACGGATTGAACAGTAACAAAGAAAACCATGATACTGTAAAGTGGTAAGTTTTACAAATCAATCTGCTCTCAGTGACGGATAAATGGCTCGAACACAAAGAGATAAAGACATTCGTGAGGCACACATGCAATGCTTTCTGTGTAGGGTTTGTCCTTCATTCTCAAAAAGGACCACGACATCAGGAAGATGATGTTATGACTTGCAAGTGAATTGGATTTAAGTGAGGGAGGGCGGTGCAAAGTCACCAGCCTCACTTTCTCCTCCAGAGCCATCTGGGTCCAGTGGTCAGATAGAGATCAGGACGACTAGAGATGGCCCCCAATGCTTTCTACAATCCAGCAACTACCTACCTTTCTAATCTTCTTTTATACAACTAGTCTTTGCTGTACTCTGAGTTCCAGCTCAAATGCACTTGTTCCAGTCTGTATGGCAGTATGAATCAGTGAGTTTACGTGGAAGATGATCATCTCTATCACAGCAGGTTTCCACAAAGAAGATTCTAAAAAGGCACAGAGCTTTGGGGCCTGAGGGAGGAGGGGAACATCCACAACAGAAATCAGTCACCAAAAGGCAGCCCTCCAAAACAGGTTTTTCAGACTAGCACAGGCTTTCACTAAATAGCTTACTGATCTAGGAATTTGTTCATCTCTTTCCATTTGTTCCTGTAGTAGGTCTTTTGCTTCAAAAACTCCTTGAGTCACTCCCAAGACCCTACCTTCTCCTCTTCCCCAACTCCTGACTTGCATCGTATACTACCTTCAAATGGCAGCTTAATTGCAATATTTTTTATGAAACCTTTTCTAAACTTCCTCACCCAAAGTAAAAGGAAAGTCTTTGGAACTATTATGGCATTTTGTGCCTTTTCCATGCTCAAATAATGTATTCTACATTCGAGGCATCTCTGTGCATCATTAAAATCTCCCTTCCTAGAAGGTAAGTTCCCTGCCCTATGGCTGAAGAACCTCATCCATCTCTGCATCCCTTACCACCAGACCTGTGGTACATTGGAATACTTGAAGGATCTATGGCTTGGACAGTGTCAGGCTTCTATTCGCCACAACAGAAATCGCAATCCCTGTATGCCTTATTGGGTGGGTCTGGGAAAGCTGCCATGTTCTAAAGTTTCACTACCCTGTGGGCAAAGTGGTGATGAGCACCTTCAACTTCTCTGGACTAGGCCTCTAACAAGGATGGACATTCAATAGTTACCAGCCATTTGTGTTGGGGAGTGGGGAAGAGAAGAGTAGGGAAGAGACTTGTGATTTCAGACCTGTAGAGGCCTTCCATATGGAAACTTTGTCCACTGATTCAGATCAGCAACCCATCCATAACTAATAAAATCAGAGCATTGTCTATGGCACTGAGAGGCTAAGACTTGAACCCAGGCCTTCCTGACTCCAAGGCCAACCCTCTATTCACTATGGCAGGCTCTTACCAGCTCCATAACTTGCATGTGTACTTCAACTTGTCCATAGTTCATTGCTCTTCCTCCCTCTCCTGCCTTTCCAGGATGCTGTCTATCCCAGTAACATACATAAGATGCATCTTCCTTCTACCCACCTCCTTCAATGGACTCCTACCACAGCCTAAAGGCACCTTTCTTGCCATGAATACATTCACCTACTCCCTTCTCCAATCCAATCCTCCATCTCTTTATACACCACCTTCCGAATTCCAAAAGGCCATGCATGGCAAAAGCTCTTTGGAACATTCCTTTGGAGACCTTAAAATGACATTCCCTTCCTAGTCATGAAGAATGGAATGTTAAATCCAACTGCTGCCATCCCCATAACAAAACCAAGACCTGGAGCTGTACTCCATGCTGGAGGTCTGTTGAAATACCAAGGATATCTTGAGAAAAATAAACGAAAGAAATATTCAGAGATTCCTGAGCTCTGGGAGAAGCTGGTTTATGGCTTCCCTTTTTCAAATATAAATTCACTTTGAAAGACATACCAGTACCTTATTCCGTTTGCAGGATGTCAGCTACAGGAATCATAGTGTCAACTTGTAAAGGTTAAATGATTGTTTGATATGGGGCCAACTAAAAGCAACTTCTCCCCAAGCTGGTGCTACAATGCAACATTTTAAAGTTTATTCAATTACAAACTAAAAGCTGCTCCCAACTTCCACTGCGTTTCACCTAAAACATCCCGAAACAGCTAGGATGTTGGCTAGGCTTAAAGCTCTCCAGGGAAGAACATTTCACAATCTCCTTCGATAAATCCCCTTCTCAAAGTAAAGGTTGTTAAACACTGGAAACAAGTCCTTATAGCTGTCCTGCTGCTAAAATTTAAACCTATTTTCTATTTTTTGTGCCTCAGTGAGGATGCTGACCAGCTGCCTTCATTTTTTTTATTCAACCATCTTCATGTCCTTGAGGACAAGTCTCCTCTGCCTTGTTTACATAAAATGCTAGACTGCCACATATTCAAATTCTTTTAACTCTTCTTCTTTTCTATTCCCTTTCTGTTATTAATCTGACATTTCATCAAGCCCCAAACAGTGCAAAGCCAACAAAAAAAAAATCCAAAATCACTCAAAAGTGTTTAGCCTAACAATCTACACAGGAAAAACCAAATGCATGAAGAATACCTATTTGTCCAGATTATAATATATAATTAATGATTGAGCTATACAAGTATCTTCTTGGACAGACAATGCAGCTGGATAATAAGCTCATCCCAGAAATGAACAGGAAAGCTGTCAAGATGGCCTTTGGGAAATTTTATATGCCAAGGGACCATAACCATTTTAGTCAGTTCCTCCTGCCCCTAAACCTGTCCAGTGACCAGTGACTCAGTCCCAAAGAAGTAGCCTTTTCAAAGTCCCCATGATCCCCAAGGCTCTCCTGACGGTGGCGACATTTCTTGACTTTTCCTTAGGTTTTTCTAACCAGTCCCCAATAATAGGTCCATATTCCTTTTATCAGATATAGTAGAAAAGAGAACCAAACTCTAAGGCCGACCTACACACCTTGTAAACTTCTTACCCTAAACACAGGTTAAAGACAGACCGACAATGGTTGGTTGTGGTGGGTCACGTGACGGGTCAGACTAGAGACAGCTCCACGATGGTTGGTTGCAGTGGATCACGTGACAGGTTAGACCAGCGACGGACTGATAGCAGTTGGTTGCTGCGGGTCACATGACAAACAGGAGCGTGTGCAGTTGGCAACTCTACATTTTTCCTGGCTGCTGGAAATCCTCCACCCCACCGGAAATCCTCCCCGTTTGTTGTGCAGGCTTCCTCTAGGGAAAAGGCCACCAAGATATTCATGCCAGATGCCATTCAGAAGGGGCCTCACTTTCCACTCTATGTATGGGGAAAAGAGCCTTGGATTTAGCGGCAGGGGATCTAGGCTGGGGAATCCTAGCTCTGCTACACACGGTGTGGCCTAGGACAAGTCACTTAACTTCATGCTAGATGACCTCTAAGGTCTTTCCCCGCTGTAAGGCAATAAAGCCCACAAATGTCTAGATTAGTGGTGATTATGATCGTTTTATTTAATAAAACTAGTCCTCTGCATCTGTACGGAGCTCTCAAGCCAACTTTTCATACTCATTTTCTCAACAGGGCCTCATAACTCTGGGTTAAGGTAAGTACAACTTGGAATAATGAAAGAAACAATAACATTTAAATGGTCCTTTAAGGTTGTCAGAGCATTTGCAAATTTCTTATTATGTCCAAGCAATCTTGTGTAGGTATCATTATGATGCAAGTTTTACAGAAAAGGAAACTGAGTCAGAGAAGTTAAGTAACTTGCTCAGGGTCAGCTAGCTAAGTAACTGAAGCAGGATTTGAACTCTCCCCTTCCTGACTACAAGTTCAGTATTCTAACCCTAAACGCTCTACCTGGCTGCTAGATTTATGAAGCACTTTGCAAACATCTCATTTTATCCTGACAACAATCCTAGGGAGACAGGTGTTATTATCTCCATTTTACAGATAAGGAAACTGAGGCAGACATCAAGTGATTTGCCCAAAGATAAATAGCTACTAAAAATCTGAGGTTGGTTTTGAACTCATGTCCAGGTCCAAGCTCTTCCGTTCTATCACCCAGTTGTATAGTATTACAATTCCCATTTTACAGATGAAGTGGCCAAGAAACAGACCACAAGCCATCTGCCCAAAGTAGCAAACAATTACATCACAGAAGTAGGATGGATGTCCCCTTCAGGAAAGCATATGCCTCCCCATGGAAAATTGGCAACCATCTACACCACTCTTCATTCATACAACTGTATACAAATACAAAAATTAAGTCAACGACAAAAGCACCTCATATTAATTTACAGGAAATAAATCTCCTCATAATCACCAGGAGAGAGGTGGTGCAACCACTGTTTTCTCCATCTCAAAGACAGGGAAGCAGCAGCTAGCTCCAAGTGACCTACCTATAATCACACTACTAGGGCTGGAAATCCAAGTCTCTTGATGACAACACCAGTGTTCTACCCAATACACCACAGGCTTATAAATAGTACTGATGGCTAGATCCCTGCTTCCCAGGGGAGTCTGCCAGCCTACAAGCCAGCCTGCCTAGGCCTGGACTGCCTTTACAATAGTTCTGATGGTCAGAGAGGCAGAAAAAACAGAAGCCTGTGCCCTTGCCTAACTTCTGCATACATACAGTTTGCCCTAGGGAAGCATGTGTGACATAGATAAGACTTGTTCAAAGGAGCATAATATTCAAATGCCCAGAAGCCAGAGGTAGGAACTAGATTCACAAGCCCTTTTCTAGTCACGTTTACTGTTACTCAATCTCTCTCAGGGTTTCCCAGCCTGGTGTGGTGGATAGAAAGCTGGCCTCCAAATAAAGGAATGATCAAAAGGAATGAAAAAGCATTTATTGAGCACATATGTACTGGGACATGGAACAGTACAAGTTAGATAGTCCTTGCTTTGAAGGGGCCCATATCTAATTAGAAGAAGTAATAAATAAAAGATAATCCATTTACGGGGTGAATGAGAAAGATACAGAAGTCCTTAGGATACAGGTAGGGGGTGGATGGAATGACCTAGTGGTCCCTTACACATCCCATCTTTGACATATAAAGTTATGTGACCCTAGGCAAGTCACTTATCAGTGTCCCAGGTAATTTTCCAGAACCATAAATTTCAGGTAGCCAATCATAACAAGCCTTTTTAACTGTTTACTATATTCCAGGCACTATACTATACAGTAGAGATACAAAGAGAAATGAAACAGTCCCTGCCCTCAAGAAGCTTACAGTCTTTATTGGCAGAAGGAGTTTCCATACTTGAAGTTTAAACAAGGAAGTCCAACTGCAGAAATGCCTTATGTACCTCTCAGGGTTGTGGTAGGGATCAAATGAGAAAATATTTGTAAAATGCTTGGCACGGTACCTAGCAGATAGCACTATATAAATGTTAGCTATTTATGAAAAAATGAATTTTACTATTGTACATTGATTTTTTCAAGTATTTTTACTTGAATTTCAAATTTTATTTGATTAATTTCAAATAACTTACTATCCATTCTACCTTCTAGCTGCCCCATGATCCTACAAAGAAATTACAGAATTTTCCAAGGGTTGAAATACTATGGCCATCTAGCCCCACCCATATCCAAAAAAGAATCTTGAAGGCTTCCAATGAGAACCCAATATTTCCCAAAGCAGCCCATTCTTCTTAGGGATGGAATGCCAATTGTTAGGAAGCTTTTCTACATCAAACCTAATTTTCATCTGATTCAGTTTCCATAAAGTCCTCCTAGTTGTACCCTCTGGGGCCACAATGAATAAATCTATTCCCTCTTGTCCACGGTAACCCTTCAAACACTTAAAGATATGACCCTTTTAAGTCATCACCTTCTTTTCTCAAGGTTAAACTAACTTCAGTTTGAATGAAGTAATTCTAGGTATATGTGGCAAAAATCCAAAGTACTAGATTGGTTGTTACCTAATGAGTATAAGTCATGTGGAACAAGTACAAGGAGGCATTTTTTGGAAGTAAGAATTTATAGGATTTGGGGACTGGTTCAAGGCCCTCTAGGAGACAGAGGGGAATCAAAAATAATTCCCAAGACTTCAAACCTGTAAGAATAGTGTAAATGACTAAAACAGGAAATTTGGCAGAGAAAGATGGGAGGAAAAGGGAAGAAGCACAGGGAAATTAGGGGGGGAAATGAAGAGTTCCGTCTTGGATCCATCTCATTTAAAGGAGATCCAAATAGCAACCAAGCTAAACAAACCTACTATCTGGCTAATTCTGGCAAAATAAAAGACTTCCTCCCTGAGTTATATGAATAATTTGGTTGTCTAAGACTGGCTATAAATGGCTTCATTGAGGGTAGCCCATTTTGTCTTGCCAGTTTATAAAACACCATATAAGTTCAATGAAGAAGTAGCCTGTGGTTTAATATCCACATAGGCCCATCCTTAATAATCACAACAGATCTTCACATTTATCTATGTTGGACTTCTGCAGCTCAGCAGAATAAGTTAGGTGAGCAAGTGATCTCCCATGAGACTACTACAGGGAAGTTATCTCATTTATTGAGCTATAAAATCAGACTGAAATATAGTCATTTTCCCTGTCCACAGTATTTAGGAAGGAAAAATAACCAGCAGTGTCTTTGGGGAAATTTCTCTCTCATTTTTGTTGAAAGCATGAGAGAGCATGATTCAAAATCCCTATAGAGAAGTCCTGATCTAATGCTCAGAAATACCATTTTGAAGGGTTTTTTTCCTCCCAAAGAGAAAAATAAGGTGTGACTGGCAAAAGCTACTAGTGCGGTGTTGGACACTCATTGATTGTTTGAGGTAGAGAAATGGTGAGGAATTTCATTGTGTTTGGTATCACACCTGTGAATTAGAAGTTGTAATAAGTAAAAGTCACATCAGAAGACATTTACAGGGGAATTACATGGTAGGGACTTAGAGAAGTGAGGGAGGTCTATCATGGTTAACAAGGAATCTATATTCTAAAACACTGGATGGTAAGATTTATATAGCTTTAAATAACCTTAGAGATTGAATTCATCTTTAGGATTATGGAGGCTAAGTGACTTTCCCAAGGTCATGTGTCTAATAAGTAGCATAGACAGAATACAAAAATCAGATCCTTAGACTCTCTTCTCCCTCCATTACAAATTGTGTGTGTGTGTGAATTTGTTAAGGGCCTTTAAATAATTTATCTCACATTTTGCTCTTTTGAGCCCCCATATACCAGTTCAGAATAATCACAGCTCCATTTCTTAAGCTTAACTGCATTCCTCCCCCCCAAAGAAAAAGATGGAATGATGAGATTGAAAATAAAAATAGACTGAATAATTATTTAAAGGGATTCATGATGATAAAAGTGGGGCAGATCTATTATGTTACTAAACTTTTGAATTTGACCTCTCAGTCAATAAGCATTCATTCAGCATCTGTCTGTGTGAGACACAGTGTTTGTTTGGGCCCACTTGGTCACCATCCTTATCTTTGCCCCCACTTCCACCCATGGACTTGGCCTCTGGAACCTGGCCTCAGGTGAATTTTCTTTCACCTTATCTTGCCCATAACCAGACCTCCAAATCACTTAAGGATAGGCCATCATTTCCAAATCATGCTGTAGATCTTGGCAAGGTCACCTCCCCTTTAGTGAAGACTTACCCCATTAGAATGTAAACTCCATGAGGGTAGGGACTGTTTTGCTAGCTTTGTCTTTCTATCTCCATTACTTACCACATTAAGTGCTAATTAAATGTTTTCTGTCTCCTTCCCTCCCTTTCTCTCCTCTCCCCATAATCTACCTCTGTCCTGCTTAGGATGTCATGCAGCAAGTCTTCAATTAGAGGAAGACTCCTAACAATTTTGGATGTACTTAGTGGCTGCTCAGAGTCCAACCAGGAGGGGGAACCTGCAGCTTTGAGGTCATATATGGCCCTCTAGGTCCTTGGGTGCGGCCTTTTGACTGAGTCCAAAATAAGTCCTTTCATTAAGGGAATTTGTTTTGTGCAAAGTTTGGATTCAGTCAAAGAGCAGCTCTTGAAGATCTAGGGGCCCACATGTGGCCTTGAGGCTCCAAGTTCCCCACCCCTGACTCTATTTTTTCTATAGTCAAAGAGTATTTTGGAGGATCATTTTTCTCTCATCTTCCTTGGAATTAGGGTCCTAAGAAACCTGAGCTGTTAAAAGTGCTGTTATCCGGCAGATCTAATTCTTTATCTAAATAGTCCCCAGCAGGCTTCGATAGGAGAATGGTTTTCCAAGCAGAAACCAGAGCTGTTAAAAGTGCTGTTATCCAACAGATCTAATTCTTTATCTAAATGGTCCCCAGCAGGCTTCGATAGGAGAATGGTTTTCCAAGCAGCCTCTGAAGGGTATGACCCAGTGCATCTTCACAGGTGGGCTCCAGATAACTACTAGCATGAGAGATCACAGTAGAGATCTGCCAGGCCATCTCATATGTATCCACAGCTCCATTCATTCAACAGGAGCTCCAGATGGGCCACAGACTAGTTCAGCAGCCACATTTAGCCAGAGTGATAAAGTTCTTAGACGGCTCAGACCAATGATTCACAGCTCACAGAGAGGAATGAAATCTGTTTAGAAGATGAAGCTTCAGTATTCTTTTTCTCCACAAAACGAAATGGTAAAGAGTCACCTGAGGAGCTAATCAAAACACTGAAATCTGTCCCCCTCTGATTTTCCACCTTCCATTTTCTGCTACCATCATTGTCATTGTAGTTATCATCATCACCATCATCATCATCATCATCACCACCACCACCACCATCATAGCTATATAGCAGTTACTATATGCCAGGCACTTTGCTAAGAACTTTACAAATAATACCTTATTTGATCCTCATACCAACCCTGGGAGATGGGTGCTGTTATTATCCCCATTCTACAGTTGAGGAAACCAAGGTAGACAGAGCTTAAGTGTCTTGCCCAGAGACACATAACTAGTAAGTTATCTTACTAGTTATCTTTTTTTTTTTTAGGCAGTTTGGGTTAAGTGACTTGCCTATGGTCACACAACTAGTAAGTGTCAAGTGTTTGGTCTGAGGCCAAATTTGAACTCAGGTCCTCCTGACTCCAGGGCCGGTATTCCACCACGCCACCTACTTGCCCCTTCTTACTAGTTATCTTGACGCTGAATTTGAACTCATCTCCCTAATTCTAGGCCCAGAATTTGATCCACTGCGCCACCGGGGTCTGGCTTCACCCTTAGCCTGCTTCTGTCTCCATCACTGCAGCTTGCCCACAGCCCTTGGAGGGAAGCAGAAAGAAAGAGTTACCAGCCAGATGCCCACATGGCCCCCAGTGAGCACTAACACCCCCTTGGCCTCACCAGCCTTGCTGTCTTGCCTCTCTGCCATCATTGTAGATTTCTTGCAGCTGCTGCTTCCTAACCTTTCACTTAGACTGCATCTGTCCCTACAACAGACAGCTGTTATAGAGAGGTGGGGAGAGAGAGGAACCAGTAGCCTCTGCCCACACAGAGCCTCTGCTAGGAACTGGCAGAGTTGAAAGGAAAGTATTGGAAGCTCAGGAGCCATATTTTATTTCAACACCCCTACTTATAATCTTACCCCATCAGGCAGGAATTCATAACCTTTTTGTATTATGGCCCCCTCTTGAAGTCTGGTGAAGACTACAGACTATAATATTTTTAAATGCACAAAATAAAATACATAGGATTGGAGGATTAAGTCGAAATGGAGGAGGGAGGTAGACAAAGAGACAAGGATCTGGCAGCATTTGGGGTCATGGATTACAAAGAATTCTTTACCATTACCTAAATTCGATAGCATGGCTATCCAGATTGTACAGCCAACAGGAAGGCTGTTACTATGTAAATATTCACCCTCTTTCCACAGTAACTTACTGTCCTGCTGGAGGTAACATCCTCTACTAGGAAAAGCCCTGGATTAGGAGTCAGCATACCTAGAATATAAAGTCTGAATTCTACCACTGTACTGCAAACTGGACTCTCGTGCATTCAGGTGAAGTCGCAAATCATTTCCTCTCTCAGTAAAGTCTTTAACGTAGGTTGAAAATGTACAAGTACAGCATGGGGGAGGCACAATGGCTAGACAGTAGTTTATTGGGAAAAAACCTGGAGGCTTTCATGGATGACAGGCCCCATGTGAGTCAACAGCGTGTGGGCTGCATTAAGAAAAGCGTAACTTCCAGAAATAAGGAGGCAATAATCCCTCTGCATTTTCCCCACATCACATCTTTAATAATTCAGGTCTGGGCACTACGGTTTAGGAAGCCATCGATAAGACAGAAAGGATGCAGGACAGACTTGAGTCTGTCACATGGAGGTCAACCAAAGACAGCGAGGATGTTTAACATGGAGAAAGAAAGGGCTTAAGAGGCAGACTTGAAGGCTGTGTTCAAGTATTTGAAAGGCCGTCGTGGGGAAGAAGAGTTAGGCTTCTTTTGTTCAGCCCCGAGGGCCAAACCAGGAACAGTGGTGGGGAGTTGCAAAATGGCAACTCTAGGCGTTATGTCAGGGACAATTTCCTGGAATTTGTGAGGTGGAAGGGAAGTCAGTGGCCATCTTTGTTGTCCAAACCAAAGCAAACATGAAAGGTATCTCCACTATAACATAGCCAAGAAGTTCATCCAGCCTCTGCCTGAAGGCCTACAAAGAGAAAGCCATCATCTCTTTGGGGCAGCTCTAGTTTTTCCTGATAGCAAGCTTAAATTTGCTTCTTTGTAGCTTCCATCTATTGCACTGAAATCTACCCCTGGCCCCAGTGAGAGCCAAATTGAACAAATTTAATCCCTGTTCCACATGACTGCCCTTCAGATGATTGAACACAGTCTTAAGTCCTTGAATCTTCCCTCCAAAAAACTATAAACATGTTCAATTCCTTCAGTGAATCTTCACATAAAACAGAGTAAAGTAACCTGGTGGAGTTGCTCCTCCCTTCCCCCCCCTCTGCATTTTATCAGTGTCTTTCATAAACCTTGTCATATAGACATGAATGCAGTACTCCAGAGGAGGTCTGATAAGGGTAGGGTACAGTGGGATTGTCACCTCCCTATTTCTGCTTTCTGACAATTAAAACTGTCCAGAAATTGGCATAGGTTGCTTTGGGAGCTTGTGGGTCTCTTCCACTCAATGAGTGTCTTCAAACAAAGGCTCTGTGACCAATGGTCAGGAATGTGAGTATTGCTTGTGACATATGGTTTGACTGCTTGTGAACAATGTCCCCAACAATTCTCCAGCTGTGTGATTCTGGGAGGTAAATGTTTGTGAAGCACTTGACAATACACATCAGCTCTAGCCATTGACTTGACTTTTTTTTTTTCAAGACTAGACTTGAGAGTTGATATGCAGATCAGTAGCTGTTCTGACTTTTTCAAAGCCTCAAGAAGTTGCCAGTGCAGTATAGTGGATAGAGTGCCTGCCTCAAAGCCAGGAAGGTATGCATTCAAGTCCCACCAGGAAGGCTGAGCAAATTACTTAACCATTTACTGTCCCAGGGAACTCTTTTTTTCTTTTTGGCTAGGCAGTGGGGTTAAGTGACTTGCCCAGGGTCACACAGCTAGTAAGTGTTATGAGTCTGAGGCCAGATTTGAACTCAGGTCCTCCTGAATCCAGGGCTGGTGCTCTATCCACTGCGCCACCTAGCTGCCCCATCAGGGAACTCTTCTAAGGCAATAATAAGGCTTTAAAGTTTGCAAAGTGATATACACCCAGGTGGCACAGCAGATAGTGCACTGGATCTTGAGTGAGCAGGAGTTCAAATCTAGCTTCAGAAATTTCTAGCTGTGTGACACTGGGCAAGTCACTTTGGCAAGTCACTGACTGTGCTGCCAAAAACAAAAAAAGAAAAAATATTTCATACTTGTTTGAATATGAACGAGTCATTTGACCTCAGCCTCAATTTCCTCATATGTAAAATGAGAATAATGGCACTCATTTCCTAGAGTTGTTCTGATGATTAAAATGGGAAGTATTTATAAACCTTTCAAAGCTACAAATGCTATTATTATTATTATCACATATTATCTCATTTGAGCCTCATAGCAACCCTAGGAGGAAGGCACTACAGGTATTATTATCTCCATTCTACAGGTAAGGAAACTGAGGAGGCTCAGAGAGCTTAAGTGACTTGTCCAAAATCACACAACTAGTAAAGTAAGAGAGGCAAGATTTGAACCAATATCTTTCTGATTAATTAACTTATTCCCCTAAGTCCCAGACACTAGGCTAGGCACTGAGAATACAAAGACAAAAATGAAAAAATTCCTACTCTCAAAGAGCATACTTTCTGGGGGTATGGGAATAACATTCTTACAATTAAGTAAATATAAAATATGTACAAAGCAAATATAATGTGATTTCAGTGAGATGGTGACTAAACATTTGGGGAGAGGATAGTTCAGAAATGGCTTTACGGAGAAGGTAGCACTTAAGCTGAGTCTTAAAGGGAGGTAGAGGCGAGGAAGGAGCCCATTCTGGGCATGGGGGACAGCCCATGCATACAAAGGCAAGGGACAAAATTTGTTTGCCTGGGGCAGCTAGGTCAGTTTCGGCTGGAAAATAGCATGTAATAGGAAGCAATGTGATAGTATGGACAGAAAGCTTGGAGCAAGACTGTGCTTAATAATAGTGGGTATTTTATCCTGGAGGCAATAGTGAGCCACTGAAGGTTATTGAGTAGGGAAGTTTTACACACACACACACACACACACACACACACACACACACACAGATGGATGGATCAGGGAACAAGCTGATTAAGTGGGCATCTCTTCAAGAACAGGTTATTCAACACAATCTAAGCAAACTCTTTTCCTTCAGTCTCCTAGTCTATTGCTAAAACATTTGGGACTCACTTTCTTTGAGACTGGAAGACAAAAGTCTTAATAGAGATTAAGAAGCAAACTAGGCTAAAACTCACAAATCACACTCAGATTGAAATTCTTCTGAAGCCCCAGCCTAATTAACAGCAGGGCTCGGGTTGTGTGCACTCCAGAGTTCATCTAAAGCTTTATGGGCTGCCAAAAGCTGCTTTCTTGCTTTGTCACATTCACTGAAAACTAAAAATCAGTACACTCTTAAAAAACAAATTACAAAGTAGCCTTCCCATTAAAAACAGAGACAGTAAAATGGAACAACATATGGAAAGAAAGATTATGGGATTAGCTAATTACATGATATGCCTAAGAATACTACACAGGAACTAATTCGGGGGGGGGGCCTGCTACAGACTTCAAATAAAGCAAATGCATTTTCTCCATTAGCAAATTCCCAGCATCCATATTTTCCCCTCAAGAAAGGTATACAAATTACAGAGACCACAAAGAGTTACATTTCCTTAATCTACAATATTCATACTTTAAAAAAAAAAGGTAGAGACACTGTACAGAAATAACTTGTTAGCATATAATGATTATTATGCATATACTTTTATTCTTATTCATAATTTATGTGTCTTTTCTTCTGATGATAATTATAGTATTATATTTGAATATTAATGTAATAACATAAACATATGAAAAAAAATCCCCAATTTTTTCAATTAAAAATGGACACTGGGCTCAAAGTGATCCTTTTTCCTAGAACTCTAAATCTTGAATAACAAGTGTTCCCAACCTTCACTTCATCTTTGAAGCAGTGAGATATACTCTGCCCCCCCCACCCAACGCATACACTACGTACCTTGGGGCTCTGAACACAGCAGGCACTAAATTATGATTACTGAACAGATTATGTTGAATCTGAAAATATTTCCACTGCTTGGCCAGAGTAGTGGGAAAGTTTGTAAATTAGAAGTGGAAAAAAATGACTTTTAATTAAAGAAACCGTAACTTTTCCATAAAAAAAGAACATTGAATAATAGTTTACTAAGTGCATATATATGTAAACACACAAACACACACACACAAGCCTTTTATGAAAAGTGGCTGACCTGCATTATATAACTTTTTAAAAATGGGAATTCCAGCTAATTTAATGAAAATGTCTTTTGAAACATACATCAATGACTACCCCTCAAAATAATCCAAATATATGGCAGTTCCACAATTAAGGGAAAACTGCTTTAAAAAATAGTATACTATGACTACAAGGAAACTTTTAAGTTCAATGGAAATGGATAGCTAACCTGGAAATAGAACAATAATATATGTAAATTCCACACCTAATGTGTGGACTACATTAATGTATTAATAATGCATTAATTAATACATTAATGTATTAATAATAAATGTGTGGATACTTCTCAAGGGCCCTTTTATTTTATAATCTTGTCCCCACAAAAATAAACACAAACTATTTTAATCGGATAGGATTAAGAAGATGCAGCCAACGTGGCACAGCTAATATTTGCGTAAATGAAGGGCAAACACCCCAAGTTAACCAGACTAAGCTACAGTCCCAAATTCTTACAACTCATGTTTATGCATCTTATTTAATACTTAAGCGACTAAACAAGCTTGGCCTGGACTCTGCTTGCCCATAAGCAAAGTCTAACATTTGGTCCACGGAGTTAAATTTTAACTGCTAGCACTGTAACATTACTGAACTCACCTTTAAAAATAACAAATCCTTTAGCAGTTTGGGAAGATCCATTACTAAGTTTCTACACCCCTCCCAGTAAATTTACTCCCCAACAAAAAGCCAAGACAACACGAAAAAAACAAAACCCACAATCCTGACTTAACATCCTACTTCTTTCCTCTAAGTCAAATTCCTACCTAAGACACTTAACTGGTTACCACTAATCTTGCTTGTCCATCAACAATTCTATCTTCCTGCAGCACCCTGGTGCTTATAAACTCCTGGCAGTACAGAGGATTGGAAAAAAGGTGAAACAAGGAGAATTACTTGTCTAGTCTCACTTACCTTCAGGGAAAGGATTGGGCTGTACCACAAAAAGGAAGGCTCGGACAATTCGAAACAAAATTTCAATTGGCCCAGACTCGACATGTAGGTTGGTCTCATAGTTCCCAGCAGGTAAGTATCCCAGATCCAAAGTTCCAGTAATTGTCCTGTGCACAGACTGCCCCTCTGAAACAGGACCTCCAAGCAGCGCCAACAACAGCAGTAAGCAGAGGACAAAAGCCATAGTTTAGTAAGATTCAGATAACATGAGGAACAGTTTGTGGGGGGGTTGCTTCTTTTTCTGAAGCTGGGAAATGTTCCCAGCAGGTGGAGAGATGGGTTTCTGTGAAGCAGGCCAGTGACATGGGCAGGTGTGCTCATCAGTCTTCTGAGGCGGCTGCTCCTCCTCCTCGGATTAAGTGGGCATCTGCTCTGAACTGATGGAGGAGGTCTTTCCAGGGAGTGAGCCGGGACACCAACCCTGGCAAAGAGATTAAAAAAAAATGGTTTAACACTCACACGTCTCCCCTTTCACAGCAACTCACACCCTCCCCTTAGGAGCAACTCTGGGAAAAGGTGAGGTTGCAATTAGAAACCCCCACCTAAAGTACAAGAATGTAGATCAGACTCCAGTAAGGTAAACATTAATAACAATAGCTTATGTTTCCAAAGGCTTTGGTGTTGGTCAGGTGATTTGCGAAGACTCTGGAGCCTTAAAAACAATTCCTAGAAATAGGTGCCTTTATCAGTAGCCTCAGTCTATAAAAGATTCACTTCAGGGTCACACAGATCATGTATGAGTGTGAGAACAAGGAATGGAGCTAGGCTTTCCTGCCTCCAAATCCAGCACGTCATCCACCATACCACTCCAGCCATCATCCCCATTTCCCCACCACCAGAACCTTGGGCCTCACACCCCTGGGATGTCTGCTCTGAGATAAGCTTTTGCCTCATCTTGCCCAGAGCCAGACCTTCATGCCATTTCCCAGGCATCTCTCCGTCAAACTGTACCCTGCCATGGGTTGGTTCTCCCACTAGAATGAAAGCTTCTAGAGGGCAGGGACTGGCTTGTATTTGAACCCCCAGCACTTAGCACAGTACCTGGCACACAGAAAGCACTTAATAAATGTCTGTGCTATCTATCAAAATCAGGATGCTTTTACATTAGAAATCAAACGGGAGTTTGTTGTGATGCTGTGAAATAGGAAAGAGGAGGGGTGGGAGGGAGAGAGGAGTCAGATCCTTGAAGAAAAAATCATCACCTTCATCTGTAAAATGCTAAGGTTGAACTAGGATGATCTCTAAAGCTCCTTCCAGCTCTGCCTCTAACATTCTATGAGTCTATTCTGGGAATGTTAAGAAGTCATGCAATATGCTCCGGCATGCCTTTCTTGTAGGATTCCAAACGGTGGAGGCTCCCTTACTGCAAGCAGAAGGTCCACTTAATTTCTCCCAGAGAGTGGGTAAGTGCTTCACATTATTACTATTTGTCACTTTCCAAATCTACGTTATATCTATATTCTATTTCCTTGGGAACAAGGCAGGTCGAATGAGGGGCTGGCTGTCAGGAGTCCAGAATTTCTTAGGCTGCTCAGGTTTTTGAGGTCCCATAGCCATTTTAAAAGAAAGAAAGAAAATAAAGGGCACAGAAGCAAGACATAATTAGAATTTATTATTTAGCAAATGTTTTCTAGTCTTTTTTCTATTGAAATGCCCTAATTATTAAGGGGAAACCTGGCTTTCATACAGTGTCACATTTGATATTAAGCCTGGTTAAAGCCATTCAGATGTTTCTGTCCTGGGGATCTCAGAGATCATCTAGTCCCCACTGTTAATGAGGGAAACTTGAGACCAAGGTGATACAAATAGTCAATGGCAGAGTTAGTATTTTCAAAGTTGTTATATTTGAGGATCCCATTAGGTTTGAAGGATAGGTCCAATGCCTCTCTTGTTTTATACCTGGGATTCCTTCCTCTCCCCATGATCATACTGGGCCCAGAAGAGGAAGCATGTTCCCAGTTTCTCACTGTCACTTCCAAACTCTCCCCTTCTCAGTAGCCTTTTCCTCTTCTGAGTTTATTCCATGGAGAGCATCATTCTATCCAGGTCATGGGGGCTCTTCCCCACCAGCCTTTAAGTCATTCTCCTTTCTCAAGGGATTCAGTACTTGGCTCAGTCTTCCTCTCTGCCCCAGTCTTTACACTTGCGGACTTCAGTTTACATTTTGTTTTCCCCTCCAATGCTTGTCCTTCCTAGCTTATCCACCGTAACTTTCATGTGTTATACACCTTCACTTACTTGACCCCCATATACAGAGATGCTCATAACTTGTCCTAAACGCTCCCACCTTCACAATCTATAAGTAAGATGTCTTCCTTTGACTACAATTTCTTATCCTTCCATCCATCTCTGTGGCTCACCCCTCCTAAACCTATTCTCAGTCTTTTTTTTTCCCCCACTTTTTGGGTGAGGCAGTCAGGGTTAAGTGACTTGCCCAGGGTCACACAGCTAGTAAATGTCAAATGTCACATTTGAACTCAGGATCTCCTCTATCCACTCACTCTGGCTGCCCCACCTATTCTCAGTCTTTACCCCACTTTTCAGTTAGTCCAACCCTAGTCTGTTTTTCCCAAACCACACCCCTGCTCCAGCCTCACTTTCCACCTTTCAGAATCTTGACCCTAGTTTAACTTCATACTTTCTTCTATTGCTAAACACTTGCCACCTTGTCCAATTTCTATCCAAACCTTTTCAAACCCCAAGTCTGGAATACTCCCACCTACCATATGCCTTTTCTGCTCCTCTTCCAAGCTTCTGAACACCCATGGAGGAAGTCAGAGAAGAATGCTAACTGTATCCATCCACTACCGATTTGTTATCTGATCTCACTTGTACACAACAATATTTTTCCTCTTCCCTGATTGACTCAGTCACACTAAGCTTAGTGATAGTTCTAAACCTTTTCTTCCCCTTCCCCCAACTCCCAAACAGCCCATTCATTCTTTCTCTCAAAAAAGGACTTCATCTCAAACTTCCTTGTAAAAGATGAGGCCATGTGTTGAAAGCTCCATTTATTCCCCAATTTGACATTTCAAATCACTTTAACATCACTTCCCTGCCCCACCACGCACACACCTCATTCTTTGTTCCGCTTATGGAGGAAGAGGTGGCCCTTTTCTGGCCAATCCCAGCTCATTTACATGTTCTTTTGATCCAGTTCTGTCCCATGCTCCTTCAATCATTCCCTCTCTCTAATTTTTAACCTCTTATTACTCACTGAATCCTTTTATATAGCCTTTCAAACTGCTCACAAATAGGCCTTAGATCTCCATCCTTAAAAAAATTTTCATTTGAATCCCCTATCTCTTCAGTCATTTGTCTTACATCTTACCTCAGTTGGGGAATTCTTCAGCTGACAGATCCTAAGATCTTCCTGGAGACCTTCCTCCTACCTAGGTCCTTTTGACTGGAGGTTAGTAAATCAAGAGGCAAGGCTAGAAGATATTCCTTATTTCAGAGGTTGAGTAGAGATAGGCTATCAGGTGATTTGGGGGTTGGGCAGGTGGTGGAGAGTGTTTTAACTGGAGGAATCTTGGTGTTACCTTCATGGTTCCCCTGAAGCACCTGTCGTCAGACTATCTTGGTAGGGTAGGAGGTCTCTAGTTATAATCTCATCAGACTGTCTAAGTGGGACAGAAGTGGAGGCCTCCCTTTTGAAATAGAATCAACATAACCCACAGATTCTGTTTCTTTGACCTCGAGTTTACTATTTCTGGGGAGATATCTGAATGGAAGAGAATATAGTTCCCCTAAATTTGCAGCATATGGCTATGGTCCATTTGATCCATATCTTTCTTACATGATCAATCTTCCAGAAAAAGATGTCTGTACTTTCTACTTGAGCTTTCTCACCTCTCTCTTACTTCTTGCCTTCTAGCTTCCAAATTCATCACTCAACTAAAACGGCTCCCTCTGAGGTTACCAGTGATCTCTTAATTGCCAGATGATCACTTCTCAGTCCTCTTGCTTCCTGACTTCTCAGCAACATACAACATTGCTGATACCCCTTCCTCCTGGACAATCTCTTCTTTCTAGGTTTTTCATGACACTCCCTTCCCTCTCTTGGTTCTCCTACCTATTTAGCTAACCCTGCATCTCTTTTGTTAGATTGTCATCCATGTCTCATCCCCTGTGTGTACTTCTCAACCCCCCTGCCTCTTTCCTCTCTCACTCTCTTGCCCTCTGCCTGTCTCCCACTTCACCTCTTTCTCAGTTGTTTCTATGGGTTCAAGTATTATCTCTATGCAGGTAACTCTTACTAGACCTCTACACACACCCCTAGTTTCTCCCCCAAACTCCAGTCCCTCATCGTCAACTGCCTAGCTATCTCCAGGTGGATGTCCCAGTTGCGTGATTCAACCAAGAAGCACTGCTCTAAAACTGAAAGGGGTTCCAGAAGCTTCATTTTACAGACAAGGAAACTGGGGCCCTACAGAGGGTAATTGACTTTCGCAGAATCGCCGGGTATAAGCATCAGAACCCAGGCCCTGAGGCCTGAGCCAGGGCTTACCATTGTACATCACTGTATATCACTGTACATCAAAGAATTCTTTATCTTTTCCCCCAAACCCTCCCGCTATGCCTAACTCCACTCTTTCTTTTGAGGGCACCGTCATACTTTCTGTCACCCAGGTTTGCAAGCCAGAAATCATTCTCAACTCTTCCCTCTCTCCACTGCCAAGTCTTGTAGATACTACCTTCAGTCTTACCTCTTGTAACACAATAACCAAAGTTCAATGCCTAATCACCATTCTCGTAGGCTTATTACAATAGCTTCCTAATTGGTCCCCCTTCTCCAGTCTCTCCCCTCCACAAAGCTGCCAAAGGAATATTCTGAAAACCCAAAGCTAGCCATGTCACTTCCCTGCTCAAGACAGCCTAGAGGCTCTCACTGTTGCCTACAGAAATTCTTCTATTTGGCATTTAGAGCCCTTCACAATCTGACCCTAGGCTAAAACTGTGCCTCACTTTCTGTCAAACTGTCACTTTTCCAGTCAAACTGGCTTCCTTGCTAATCCTGGCACCTAACATTCCGTCTCTTTCCTCAATCCTTTCCCCAGCCATTCCCCATATCTGGACCATACACCCAATTCACTTCTGTTTAGCAGAATCCCTACTGTCCTTCAAGGTTCATCCCTTTCACAGGGCTGATCCTGATACTCCCAATAGCAGCAAATATCCCACAAAAGTACTTTGTATATATTTGTATTTTCTTTCTGTGTACTAGTCCTCCTCACAACAGGAGGTAAACTCTTTGAAAATAGGAGCCATTTCCTCTCCATCTTTGTCTCCTTCATGCCTAGCACATGGTAGATGATTAATAAATGTGGGATCGGCCCAGGGTGGAATAAAATACTATATGCTTTGTTGGTAGATAAAGGTTACTTCATTTTCAGTAACTGGCAGAAAATAAAATGAGATTTAGGACAATAAACCATCCAAATCATAACCTGCCCAATTAGAAAATCCATGATATGGAAGGACAACAGAAACCTGATACAAGGCCACCTGCAACCTGTTCAGTTTAAGGAAGTAAAAAGAACCAGGCTACAGTCACAAGATTATAACTGTCACGGGATTATATACTGTGATTCACTACTAAAGCTTATTTTGGGGGCAGCTAGGTGGCGAAGTTCAAATGCAGCCTTAAATACTCGATGCTAGCTGTGTGACCCTAAGCAAGTCACTTAACCCCAATTGCCTCATGAAAAAAAAAATAAAATAAAGCTTATGTTCACAAAGACCTCAGTCTTGGGGGCTTATTATATAATGCTATAGTGTGTGCTCCCACTCAGAGACTTCCCTGGGGAATATCAGAATTTGGTTTGTGTTCTGAGTCTTCCAATGAGAAGAGGGCCTTCACCTCCTATGCAAACACCCAGGTTAATAAAACATTGAATATAGGTGAAGTTATGTTTAACCCAACAGAAAATACAAATGACTTTTCCTCCCCTCTTCTATGAGCCTCCCCCTTCCACAGGTACCCATCTTACAGCACTACAACCCACCCCCAAAAGTCATCCCACTTTGTAGCACCACCTGGAGAATGAACATCCCTCAAAAAAGTCATCCTACCTTATAGCACTCCCTTGGGAGCCACTAAAAATTCAGAAAGGATTTGGTTTTGCCACAAAACTTGACCTTTCTGTACTAAATACAGCATCCTGTATTTAGTAGGTACCAAATAAATAACTCCAACCAGTTTTCCAGACTTACTTTAGCATTAGTCTTTTTAAATTTGTTTCCTGTACCACAGTGCTACTGGAGAGAGAATTGTTCAAGCACATTGGCTACATCATAAGCTAAAAGATACCACCACCATCCAATGATGGTAATTCTTTCTAAATTATAGGCACAAGATTCTAAACTCAGCCGGTGGAACCTGATTTCAGTAGCATAAAGGTTACAGGCCTTTGACTCCTGTGTGTAAAAGCAGAGGAAAAGATGACAACAGTGGCTCCTAGGGTAAACAGATTTAGAGATGCAGTACTACAGTGGAGGAATTTTAAAAATCATTGACTTAGAGCTGGAAGGGACTATAGGAGCCATCTAATTTGAAACTCCATTTTACAAATGAGAAAATTGAGGCTTAAGTAAAGTCACTAGCCCAAGGCTACCAAGTTAAGGTCTAGAGCATAGACCTGAATCCTGGTTATCCAAGTCAAGTCCAGTACTCACTGCCCCTCAGGAGAGGGGGCATCTGAGGATCTGAATATCTGAAAAGACACAAGCAGAAGGGAAAAGAGAGGAAGGCTGCTTCACCATTCTGCCAGTGGCTAGCCTATTCCACATTCATGTTCGTATGTCTTATTTCATCTTCCAAATCAGATTAAGAACTTCAGTCAGGGCGGGCATGTTAATTCTTTTGGGTACCCCACAATAGTGTTCTGTGCACAGCTAAGCTTTCATATTATGGTCTACACTAGATTTAAAGCAGTACTAAGGTTTTAATGACAGCTTTAGAGCAGATATTTTTGCAACTGCTCTCCGCTTCTCCAACAGCTCCCTCAGTGACTATCCCATATTATCATGCCTTGGGGCAGGATATCTATAGAGAAGAAGTGCTTTATTGGAATGATAATCTTGCTTAGGGTTCTGAATTTCTAGGTTGGGAGGAAAGAGGAAGAGGTATGAACAGAGGGAACAGGTATAAGTACAATAAAATCTCACAGGACTGACACATCATTTCAGTTCAAAGGCGCTCCAGCCACCACCTAGTCTAACTTACCCAAAAGGCATTTCTCACTATAACACACCTGACAAGTGGTAATATAGCCTCGGCTTGAGAGCCTCTCCAGTGAAGGAGAAATTGGTGCCTCAGGAGGCATGCCATTCCTCTTTTGGACAGCTTTAATTGTTCCCAAGGTTTTTTCTTGACATCAAAGCTAAATCCACCTTTTTGGGACTTTTACCCATCACTCATGGATCTGCCCTGTGGGGCCCAACAGAACCATTCTGCTCTCTCTTCCACATAAGGGTCTTTCAAATAAAACTTACTGCTTTCAAACAATCTCTGTCTTTGCTACTTGGACTAATTTTGGTTTTCTCTCCACGATGGGTTTTCGGGGGATAAGCAGAGGAGAAACTCTGGAAGGGATTTTGGAGGATGAGTAGAGAATTTGGAAATTAGAAGGGAAATCAGCTAATTCAGCCCCCTCATTTTATAGATAAAGAAACTAAGTCCTAGGGAGCTTACATTAATTTGTCCAGGAGTGATTTGGCTGGATTGTTCCAAAGTCTAGGCTAGAACTAACTCTAGAGATATGATTATCACACATAGGGTGGGAGAGATCCTCCATTAAAAAAAAAACCTGCCTCTAAAAGAATAAATTAAATTCATCTGGGCATCTGAAATTAAGACTTCTAAATTCACGGCTCTTTGCACCTAAATAAAGGTGGATTTAAAATCTGAGGGTCTCAGTTCCTAACCTGGCTGAGATAGTTAATACTTCTGTCACCTGTAGCAAGTCTTATACATTTGCTGGGTTTCAGTTTCTCATCTGTAAAATGAGGGGGGATAGGATGGATTATCTCTAAGGTCCCCTCCAGCTATAAATCCTAAAATCCCCAGGCCCTGGTCTCCTCTAAATCCAGTGTACTGCTTTCCACTATAGACAGACCTCTCTCTTCTATGTATGCAGATCCCCAAGGGATTTTTACTTAGACTCCAATGAGAAGATTGGGAGGTGGGAAATGGGAGGGAGAGAACAGAAGAATCCCAGTAGTCCCTATTCGACACTTTATTGCCTTTTAAAAAAAATCAATTATCTGACCCTTAATAGGACTCCCTTAAACGTTCAACCAGTTGGAATGGTCACAATGGAAAAGCTACATGTTGTCTGTGAGTCAGACCCCAAATCTCTCCCTATAGCAACCGATTGTCACAAGCAGAGAAAGAGGGCTTTCTCCCCATCCCCTTTCTCTTTTTAAGTATTATCTAGGCCGGTAGCAAAGTCCACCAGCTCAACACTGGCCGCCCCGTCCTACCCCTTCCAACCCCCCTCCACGGCTCCCGTGCACGAAAGCAATGTAATACAAAAGGGCTTTCAAAAGAAGCCGAGGGAAAGAGTGGAGGGAGAGGGGGCCGGACTCTAGGAATTTGCCAGCTGAAGAGAAGGGGGGCGTTGGGGAAGGGGCGCGTGGATGTTACCCGGAGTAACTTGACTGTTAACTTGCATGGTATCGAGCGTAACCTCGCAGCAGCCTCTTCAGGCTGGGGAGGGATAACAACAGCCAGACCCCCCATACCCAGGACTCTACCCTCTGCACAGTCTGGTTGCCCAGGAGCGGGACAGGACTGAGCCTAGTCCGGACTCGAAGGGTTTCAGGAGGGGGTGGTCAAAGGCGCCTAAACTCCCAGGCAGGAACCAAGCTCCTCCTCTCTCCATTTTCTCTCCTTTGTTGTCCGGGGCCAGTGTCTAGGGACTGAGCCCGGGCTGGCCGCGGGTCCGTGCCCCAATCCGCTCGCCCTTCAGCCCTTCCCTCAACCCATCTCCACCCCCTACCCGTGGGCAAAGCCGGCGCTTCCGCCACCACCGAATAATCATCGAAAGCCTCCAGCTTTCTGTTTCCCCTTTTCTCCTCCCCGCAGACTCGGGGCAAGGTCCCAATTTAAGAGGGCTCTGCGCGGTCTCCTGAAGATAAGCAGGAAGATGCCTTCGGCTGAAATCACACAGGAGCATAGAGGTGGGGGCGACGATGGGGTGGGAGGGACAAGAGAACTCCTGTGACCCCTCTGCTGGTTATTTCTGCCTCTCCATCCCCGCAAACTAGGTAACGCTTCATCTCCATACTTTCCCGGCGGGGGGAGCAAAGAGGGAGGGAAGATCAATGTAGATTCCTTGGGAAATCCTAGTCCTGAAGGAGATCCTCATCTTCTGCCTTAGTAATGAAGCCCGATTCCTTAAGCCCGTCTTCCATCATGCCCTCCCTACAACTCTCAGCTTCGCAGAAGGCGAGCACAAGGTTCCTAAGGATCTCAGATAAAGTCACAACATGAGGGTAGGGGGCATTCTCCAACTTAGCCCCAACACAGACTGCTTTCCCCTCACTCTCTTCCCCTAAAACCCGCCCCAATGTAAAGCGAAAACCCCTAATCTGTGCCGCTGGAAAATTACAGCAAAAGTCAAAAGTTTGCTCCCTGTTCGCGCCCCTTCTTCTAACCTCAATTCCCAGTGTCCTCGTCCCAGCCCTGAATCTATACCCGAGCTCGTCTTGCCTCCACCTCCCGAGATTGAATGCCTCTTTTTGCCCGCAGCACCACTCTCCCCACTGGAGCTCCTGCCATACACCCCTAACACTGGATGCAGGGTTGGGGGGGAGGCACTACCCCATTCGCTCCCCACTTCCCCTGGACCATCACTTCCCTTGGCTTCCAAGTGCACGCAGTCTCCCCTAATTCCCTCTTCTTTCCCCTCTTCCTTTCCCTCTTCCTTCCCATAGGTATTTTCCCGGCTACTGGAAAGAGGACCCAAAGGGGAGGGTACTCACCACCCAGCAGCTGCTTGCAGCTGCTTCTCCTCTCTCCCTCCTACTCCCCTTAACGCCTAGTTCGAGGGCTGCAGCTGCGGCCAGGGACAAGGCAACGTTGTGGGCTCCCGCTGCCCTCCAGCAGCAGCTGCTGCTACTGCTGCAGCCTTCTCCTCTTTTTTCCTCTTCCCAGATAACGTAGAGCCTCTCTCTGCTCGCACACAAACCAGCCTCCCTTACTCGCTCCGTGCTCAGCAACCCTCGAAGCCCCGGCTCATGAATGATTTATGAGTCACGGAACCCGGCCTCCTATTTCAGGGGACCACCAGCCGGGGTTCCGGAGACCCCTCCCCTCCTCTCCTCTCCCTGCACTCCCACGCCGCCCCCTGCCTCCGACCGCGTGCCAGCCTGTGCAGGGTGCACCGAACCCTGCCCAGACTCCAGATGGAGAGAGGGAGGGGGCTTTTCTACTTTAGGGGGTTCGCACTTAACATGGGACAGCTGCTTGGCCTAAGTCCGCCCTCACTCCTTCGCCCTTCCCCTCTACCCCCAACTAGACGGGGAAGGAGGCCACATAGCTTTGCAGCCAACCTCCATTGAGACATCCAAGAAACCGGGGGACCTGTTGCGCTCTCAAAGTGTTGCTTGGGTCGTAGCGATTGGACTTGGGGGGTGGGGTGAGAGTGGGGGGGTATATCAAGTGATGCTGAGTTTTGAATTTATAAGAAAATATTCTCTCCCCCTTCTCTTCTCCTCCGCCCCCTTACCCCCCCAAACCCCCCCCCCCGATATGCATGCACTTGTAAAGACCCCCGGTAGAGAGCTAGGTTGAAAAAAGCAGAAAATGTGCTCTGTCACGGTGGTGCCTTTTATTTTAAATACCTTAAGGAATGTGCAGCCCTAAACTAGGTTGGCCTCAGGCACTCTGGAGACCACACTGTGCTAGCCCCAGTTTGCAGTATTGCCCTGGGGCTTCCCAAGAACTCTAGAAAAGAAATCTCTTTAGGCAGGTTCTTGGTCTTTTTTATCCATCTCAGCGCCTCTCGCTGTCTCTCACACATATTTCGAGGCAGGGGCGGGACCTCGAAAAGGACAAAAGCAGAGTTTGCTTGTGAGCCCAAAGTATTGAAACCCTTAATAATTTACAGAGCCCAGGATTCAAACCTATGTCTCCAACTCTAAATCGAATTCTCTTTGCACTCCCTGCACCTTGGCTCTCTCATTTGCAAGTGCTACACATTTATCTCCTTGGATGACTTTTAGAAGCGAAGGGGTCGCTTCTGGGTGACTTTATGCGTTTTTGAAAATGTGGCCAGCTTCCCTAAAATCCTAGATGATAAACAGAAGCCATATGTGCTACCTAAGTGAGGTGGGTGACTGCACGGGAAGATTCAGCGCCTCATTTAGCACCCTTGCTTTCTCCCCGTTCTTTTTTAATTTCATTCAACAATCCACATTTATTAAGGCCCTCTGCATGGCACTGGGGTATATAAGGACAAAATGAGAAACAGTCCCTGGCTTTAAGAAGCTAACATTCTATTTGGATTATACAACATTTAGTAGACAAATAATTACTAGTTAATTTGATAGGGGAGGAGGTCTGGGTTGAGCTGGGGAAACTTCCTGGTAGGAGATGATTTATGCTTTGAGGGAAATATTTAACTCTTCCTCCTCCACTTCAAATCACAAACACAGTCTCAAACACAGCCACAATCCACATTTGGGACAAATACATAAAGTTTAATTAAATGTTGATAAAGATCAGGACCATGAGATTAGGAGCTAACCGGAAATGGGGCTGTGTCTTAACATGAGTATCTGAGATTGCAAAAGATGGTGAAGATAATGTCTAGGCCTAGTTCTATGCAATGGGGTGAGGAAGAGGCTTTGCAAACCTTAAGGCACAATATCCATGTGATTTATTGCTGTTAACTAATCAAAAGAGGCAGCCTGGCTTAGTGTCCTTGGTATCAGGAGAGCTGAGTTCAAGTTTTGGGTCTGACATGCACTAAGAGGTAAATCACCGTATCTCAGGTGACACTCTAAAACTATAGGTTGCAGAAGAATTACAAGTGCGAGTTTTCACACTGGGAACTCCCTAAACTGATCTGAGTTTTGGGACAAAAGCAAACAAAATGAAAATATAAATAAATTGGGCCAGAAGCAAAAGACTAGCTAACTGGGCAGTTGTTGGTAAGTCATGTCTGACTTTTCCTGACCTTGTTTGAAGTTTTTTTGGCAAAGATAGTGGAGTGGTTTGCCATTTACTTCTACAGGTCATTTTTCAGATGAGGGAACTGAGGCAAACAGGGTTTAAGAGATTTGCCCAGGGTCACCTGACTCCAGGCCTGGCACTCTGTTCACTTCGTCATCTATCTGGGTAGGTGATAGTATTAGTGCTGCATGAGCAATGTGACAAAAGTCCTTCCAGGCCCTGATGCTATCCCAAAAGCTGTTCCACCACACAGTGTAGTAAAAAAAAAAACACACAAAAAAACCAAACTCCAGCACTAACTGTCTGGAGGGACAGGCCTTTGCAACTGACTTCCTTTGTGACCCTGGGCAAGTCATTAACCTCTCTCCAGTTACTCATTTTTGAAAAGAGGGTGTTAGACCAGAGAGCCTCTGAGATCCCATGAATCTAAGATCCCATGAATCAAACCAATCACAGTTACCTAAAGTGACTCCTTCCCTGAAGTCCTCTTCCTCTAATGCTCCTGGCCACTTAGGATTTTGAAAATCTATGCCACCATATAGGTGGCAATCGGTAAGAGAAGAGACAGTACCCACAATAATGACATCATGGCTCCTAAAACTCTACCTGATTTTTCCAGGGCTCCATAGTTGTGACCTAAGGCTATATTTTTCCGTGGCTTCCTAATTGTGTCCAAAGGCTATATTCCACCAAAGCAAATCATTAGAATAAAATATTAGGTCACCATTTCAGTTTTCTACTTATAGTCTACATAGGAATTTAAGTGGAAGTTCCTCATTTTTATTCCTGGCAAAATTCAACAAACATTTATTAAGCGCTTACTATGTGCAAGATAGAGAGGAAGTATAACATAATGGACAGCTGGCCTTAAAGCAGAGAAGACCAGAATTGAAGTTCCCTCTCTAATATCTGCTGATTGTGATGTTGAGTAAGTGACTTAATCCCTCAGACTACAGGTTATCGATCTATATTGGAGACTGAATAAATCAATGGTAAATAAGCATTTATATAGCACCTACTATATGCCAGAAACTGTGCTAAATGCTTTACAAATATCTCATTTGATTGGTAAAGAGAATTTTCTCCCTGGGAGGTCTTAACATCAATTATGTAATAAGGATAGACTAAAAAAATTTTTTTAACTTATACAATACTAGGCACTGAGGATGCAAAGACCACTGTGAAACCATCCCTGACCTCAGGAAGCTTACATTCTACAGGGGAGATCAAACATATATGCAAATACATTAGAACTGAGTAGTAGAAGTAAGGGAGAGAGAGAGTGCTAATAACCGAGGGAGTCAGAAAAGGCCTCTGCTAGGAGATGCTACCTGAACTGGTTTTTGAAAGGTTTACCTTCCAGACTAGAGGGACCACTCATCCAAAAGCAAAGAGGCAGGAGATGTATTCTGCATGGGGAAGTTTTAGCATACCAGTAAGACTTAAAAGGAGTGTGAATTAAAGGGCATGATATGAAACAAGACTAGAAAGGTGGGTGGGAACTATATTGTGAAAGGCCTTAAATAAGCTGAGGATTTTGTAATAATAATAACTAGAATTTACATATTGCTAACTCTCTGCTAAACACTTTATTCTTCCTTTTGCTTTCCCTTCTAGTTCTCTCTACAAACTCTCTGAACCCCAGGACATGTTTTTCTTATTTAATCTCTTAATACCCTTTGAAGACATTAAGATTCTAAAGGGACACTTGACTTGTTTCTTTACTTCCCTATTTAAATGTTAGCACTACATCATCTTACAGCTTTTATATATACAGCTAAAGAGGCTTTTTAAAAGCCCATTGTATTTAAATGGAGCTATATGAGTAGCATTGAATGGCTAATAATAGGCCAGCCAAACTCTGGGGCTCATTGTTTAGGTTTTGATGGCTTAGTGTAAATAACAATTGTTTTCTATTCTGGCCACAAACTCTGGGGGTCTTCTGCTCTCTTATTGATATCTTTGGGATGGCAAATTGGGCCATCTTTGGTCTCAATTCTTACCCAGCCCTTAGTCATTGAATGGATGTGGCCTCAGACTACGACCTTAATTTCCAAAGACCAAGGTCACCCACTTCATCCTAGCCCATAGGCAGTCTTTTTGACCTTTGTCTTGCCAAGGGACTTAGATTATTCTGGAGGATAGGGTGAAACTCATACTTTGCCCAGCTCTGCCTCACTCAAATCCAGCTTACTAAATCAAGACATCATGACGTCTCATAAGAATGAACAACAATATAACAGTCAAATATCATGGAAATCATGACATTCACCTTTCCTTAAACCAGAATTTGAATATTAAGCATCCGTCAATCAGTCAATAAACCTTTTTAAGCTCTTACTATATTTCAGACACTGTGCTAAGCTGGAGGTACAAAAAAAAAGACAAAAGACAGTTCCTACCTTAAAAAAAAGCTCACAATCTAATGGGGGGGAGACAATATGCAAAAACCTATGTTGTGAATCAATTGGAGATTATTAACAAAGGGAAGTCATTAAATTAGAAGGGACTGGGAAAGCTTCTTGTAGAACGTAGGCCCTTAGCTGGAACTTGAAGGAACCCAGGGAAGGTAGGAGGAGATGAGGAAGGAGAGCATTCCAGGCAAAGGGACAGCCTATGAAAATGCCCTGAGTTGGGAGATGGGATATTTTGCTCACAGAATAAAAAGGAGGCCACTGTCACTGGATCAAAGAGTATATTGGGGGACTGTAAGGTATAAGAAAACTAGAAAGATGAGTGAAGACTAGGTTGTAAAGAGTTTTGAGGGGCAAACAGAGGATTTTGTGTTTGATTGCACAATTTCAGTTTGACAGAGGCTATCCAGCCCGAAGAATAGCTAAAAAAGGGTGTCTTCTATAATTACCTAACAAGTAATCATCCAGCCTTTGTTTGAAGACTTCCAGTGAAAGGAATACCTCTGCCTAAAGAGACAGCCCTTTCCACTTTGGGAACATCTATTTGTTAGGACAAATTTGTCTTATAGAAGAGCTAAATCTGCCTCATCAATTTCTGTCCATTGCTACTGATTCTTCACAATAGAGTCAAGCAGAAAAAATCTTATCCCCCTTTATACTGATGAGGCTGATGGGGCAATGGGACCTTTAAAACACAAAAGCCCAAGAACTTTGACACAAATTTCAGCAATCAAGTCCCTGGTGTTTTCCTGAGGCATCCAGCCCATCCCAGTATAATCCTTTTAACTGCCCTTTCATTGTGGCCCTCATTGTCTGCACCTGGACCACCCTAGGCTACTTGCTACTCCTTGATCCCATCTAGATTTTCTCCTAATCTTTCAGTATAAAAATATCAGTCTCATCCTTATCAAATACACAGATTCTTACAATCTGGCCCACTTGTATTGATGTCACAAATGCGGCAGACTCACTATGAATCTCACCTACCCAACCAGTGTCATAATAAGCTCACTACTTGGACTGAAAGGTTTGAGTGGTGGAATTCTTTCAAGGTTGAACCACCCTGCACCCTTGCATTTTGGGGTTCCTAGCACCCCTAGATCACATCAATATGATGGGACTTCAAATACTTGAACATACCTACCAATTCTGAGTTATCATACATATCTTAAGCCTTCTCTTCTGCATACTAAACATCTCTGGTTTCTTCAATAGGCAGCCAGGTGACTTAGTGGATAGAGCACTAGATCTAGAATTGGGAAGATCTAAATTCAAATCCAGCCTCAGACACTAGCTGCATGACCATATGCAAGTCATTTAACTTCTATCTGCCTTAGTTTCCTCATCTATAAAATGGGGATAATAATAGCATCTAACTACCAGAGTTGCTGTGAGTACAAAATGAAGTAACATTTGCAAAGTGCTTTGCAAACCTTAAAGCACGGTGTAAATGCTAGCTATTATTAGTATCATACTCAACAGTTCTTGTTATGAAATGGATTTGTTGTTCCTCCTTTGTTCTCAAAGAGGACCAAAGACATGGAAGCACGACATCTTATCTTACAGATGAATTGGATTTGAATGAAATGGATTTGAGACCCTCATTGACATCCTGCTTACCCTCTTCTTGATACACTCCATTAAACAAAATGCATGGTAACGGAGAGGAAGAGTTGTGACAAATTGTTTTTTGCTAACAAAAGGCATAGTTTCCATAAGAAATCTTTCTTTTCACCCAAAAGATATATTTGGACAAAGATCACTAAGGCAGATTATATACTAAAGGACAACCATGTCAGATGAGGACCAGTTGAAGCAACAAAGCATGTTTAATTACCCTGAAGATTCAGGTGGAAGATGCAAAGAGTCAAATTTAGATTTGATATTTGGAAAATTTTCCTAGAAATTGCTATTCAGTCATATCTGACTCTTTGTGAGCCCATTTGGGGTTTTCTTGACAAAGATACTATAGTAGTCTGCTATTTCATTCTCCTCATTTTACAGATGAGGAAATTGAGGCAAACAGGGTTAAGTGATTTGCCTTAACAGTCACACAGTGAGTGTCTAAGGTTGGATTTGAACTCTGGTCTTTTTGGCTTCAGGCCCAGTGTTGTATCCACAGAGCCATCTAGCTGCTTCTTCCTAGCGATTAGACCTATCCAAAAATGTAATGGGCTGCCTCTGGAGGTGCTGAATTTCCTTTCTTTACAGATTTTCAAGTAGATGCTACATGACTATCTGTTGAACAGATTATATTGGGGATTCCTTTTCTGGGTACAAGTTGGAGCACATGCCTTTTGAGGCCCCTCAATTCTATTATTTTTTTTAATTTTGTGGTGATACTTTCTTACTCTTATGGCCAAAGTGTTGTTATCTGGACATAGCACATTTGTTTCAAAAACATGCAAGCACCAAAAACCAAACCAAAACAAAAACCTTTGAGCATGTCTTCCCTATTTGAAAAAAGCAAAATTGGCTTTTAATATGGTGGGGGTGGGTGGGTGATGTTCCATAAAAACCAGGTCACAGTAGGTACAAGTACTGGTGACTTCTCTTGTAAATGTCTCATCTCAATTTCCTGTTAATCATATTTTTCTTTCTCTGCCCATAGGCTTTATTGACAAGAATAATATTTATGTAATTTAATAGCCAGATAACAAAGTAATAATTCTTTCACATATTAAGAGCTTCAGGTAATGCATGGTAGATTTGATGAAGAGAAAAAGAGAAAATCCAAACCCATGCCACATTTTTTTTAACAGCATGAGTGAAAGGCAAAATCAGAAAGGCAAAAGAAATCACTTTCGACTTTATTCTCTCATATGGAATTGGAGTTCAGTAAAATTCAGTTATGTTTTCAGGTGTCAACTGTGCCAATACTGTTTTCCAACCTTCCCCACTCTTCTCTATCTCTTAGAATCCCTAGTTTTCTTGAAAGTTAAGCTCAAATGCTACCTCAGACACAAAGCTTGACCTAATCTCTCCAGTTGCTAATTCCTTCCCCTCAAAGATTGCTTTGCCTATTTCCCATTTCCTTATACGAGTATACATTGTTTCCCTACCCCATCCTTAATAGAATCTCAGCTAGATGTATGCTTTTTAAAGACAAGGACTGTTTTCATTTTTGTCTATGTACCTTGTGACTTCATTGGCATAGGGAATTCCTGATGTGAAAATTCCCTCTTCCAAGGAAGATCTGCAACTACTCTACTTGGTGATCTGGGAGAGTTATCTGGAGCACTGAAAGGTTAAATAACTTGGCCATAGGTCACACAGTCAGTGTATGTCTGAAGAAGGTCTTAAACCCAGGACATACTGCATGGATTTATGATTAAGATTTTAAATAAATATGAAGTCTTCTCCTGCTCAGGTGTGTACTACTGTAATATGGGTAGTGTGGGACAGAGAGAAGAAAAAGTCTTAGTGATCCTGGAGGGAATAAATTTGAGTCTGAATAGTTCCAATTTGAGTTATCTAATGCAACCTTTTAGAAAAAAAGTTCTTTAAACAAAATGCTCTGTCAAACTGAATTGAATGTTGGGATGTGAGTATTTGGTAAAAATACATGAGAACTCAGTAAAATAAGGTTGTGAGATTGGGACCTTAGATAGCATCTGGTACATTCTTCTTATTTTACATGCAGCATTCCTTCTGGATTCTCCCTGCTCCCACTTGAGGTGACAGTCTGCAAAGAGTGATTTACTACTCCTCCACTTAGGGTTCTAAAGGTACACTTGAGTGGCTGGAGTTTTCTAGTACTATTTGTTCATGAGCCCCCATCTGGTGATCTTTAGTTAGCCAGTGATTATCAATTAGCCAGCAAGAGTTAATTAGCTTTACAAAGATTTTTTTTTAACTAATGTGTTATATGGAGAATAGGTGGTATTAAACATTTCTCACAAACTGAAATATGGCCACACACATTTCTGTAATTCAATAGAACAGTAATGTCTTTCATATATTTAGAGGTTTGGGGAATGCTTACAGGTAGTACATTTATGCATGGTAGACTTGACGAAGAGAGAGAAAGAAAATCCAAATCAATGTCACAAGGTCCAGGAAGCTAGTAAGCTCAAACTTAGAGAGTATATGTGGTTGAAGGGTAACTCATATTTCCTAGTTACTGGAAATTCTTGTGTTCCCTCATGGAATCCTCATGGAGCACCCTTTGGCTACCATTCTCAATTGACTTCAAGGGAAAGTGCTTTTATAGAGTCTTTATAGAGAAGAAAGTACCTTTCTTCACTGTGACTAGTGTTTCCGTGGTATGGCTCTCAGTTCTAGATTCAAACAATACCACTGACTGTTGTTGCTCCAGGGACACTCCTCCTGATGCCAGTGGGAAGTCCAGATATTTTAACCTTTCAAGGTTTTTTCTGGTCAAAGGTGGGGGTAAAAAGAAAAGTGAAAACTCATTCTTCCTTGCTCCTTAAGGGCAATTCTTTTAACCACCACCACCAGACTATTGTTGGAATACTCCTTTTGGAAATCTGCTACTATATCATACACAGGTCTAAATATGTATGTATCTGATTCTTTCAGCCAATCACAATGCTTTTCTTGTGTAGGATATTCTGATTTTTTCCAGTAATCAAAGTATTTTACTCCTCCTAAATTAATTTCTCATCTTGTTTACATCTTTAGTCAGTCTTTGTTTGATTGATTGGTTGATTTAATATAGAAGTCTAGGCCCTCTACAGATAAGGAAACAAGCCCAGGGTTGTGAAATGATTTATCCAAAGTCATACAGGGTTGTTTTGAGGACTGAATGAGATAATACACGTCATGCATAGAGCATTGTGCCTAACACATAGTAGGAGCAGTATAAATGTTGACTATATTAATAATAATAATAGTAGTAAGACCACTTCTGGTAAGGCGCTTCAGGCTTCAATGCAGCCACTGATGAAATAAAGTTGATAGGTAGAACAAGAAGAAGACAAGGAGAGCATGATATTGACACAAGTCTTACAGAGTCTAGGCCTCGAGGCTGCAGGTTCACCACCCCTGCTCTAGAGGATACCATCACTGGATCCTCCAACTAGAGTACAATTCTCTTCACATAGTAGTAGCTTAATAAGTGTTTGTTGAATTGAACTGACAAAGAAGACAGCAGATACCTAAGCCCTGACTCAGAAAATCCTAAATGTATTCATTCCTTTAAAAACTAGTATGAATCTCCTATTGTGTAGAGATACAACATTTAGATAGGAAATGTTGCCTCTATATAGCTGACACTGAAAATCTGATTTTTTGAAAATTTGACAATGTCATAACTGCTGGAGAAATCTCCTTCCTCCATTGTTGGAAGTCTGAGGAAGAGCTGGTGTTGGCTGTGTCCCCGAAGCAAAAAGAAGCCAGAAGCTATCTCTCCTTGCTCCCTGTAGCCTGCAGAGTAGGGAGCTTTCCTTGTCTCAGTTGTCAATGATCTGTGTGACACAGCCTCCTGTCACCAGGCTGTTACGGGATTGACCAGGAGCCACTAGTCCTGATGGTCCTTTAACAAGAGACCAGAGCATGTGGCTCACTCGAAGGGGCCAGGGCACAGATCCATGGCCATGCATGCTCCATGGCTCTCATTACCTAACAGTATATTCCTAATGTATTTCATCAGCATCCCTTTCCATTCTTTTATTACAGATTTCTTGAAGATATCCTAGCTTCCTACAAGGTACAGCTCATGTGCTATCTCCTATAGGTAACCTTTCCTTGGCCTCTTTGTTGCAAATGCTCATTCCTTCCTCCTCAAATTGACATGTACATATTTAACTGTTGAAACATTGTATCTCTCCCCTTCCTTAGTAGAATGTAAGTTTGTTGAGGGCAGGGACTGTTTTATTTTCATCTTTATATCTCTAGCACCCAGCATTGTGCCTTCCTTAATAAATTCTTGTTGGATTGGATTGAAGTCAGGGTCTTTTTTACATTTAGCTTTTGAATCCTTAGGCCTAGCATGGTGTCTTGCACATAGTAAATAAACACAGTGAAGTATTTATTTGGGGGGCAGCTAGGTGGCGCAGTGGATAGAGCACCAGCCCTGGAGTCAGGAGGACCTGAGTTCACGTGGGGCCTCAGACATTTGACACTTAGTAGCAGTGTAACCCTGGGCGTGTCACTGAACTCTATTCTATAGCCCTCCCCCCCCAAAAAAAACCCAACTATTTATTTGAATGAATCCAGAGCATCATAGATTGAGTGCTAAAAAAGACTTTAGAGGCCATCAAACCCATTACCCTCATTTTACAGATGAGGAAACTGAGGTTTGGAAAGTTTAAATGATTTTCAGAGCTAGTAATTATCAAGGGGGAGGATTTGGACCCCAATTCTTGCTGACTTGAAATCCAGAATTCTTTCTATTTTATCATACTGCCTCACTGTCAGCTTTCACTGCCAGATTTTTCCCTTATTTATTTTTCTACTATTTCAAATGAAGCATTTCTTTTTTTTCAAAATCCTCTTTTATGTTTTTCCTTTCAAGTCTTTTTAGATCACATTAAACCTCCCATTAGATGTTCTAAGAATTCCTTTTACATATAAATGGATTTTGAATGACTGGGGTGTGTGTGTGTGTGTGTGTGTGTGTGTGTGTGTGTGTGTGTTTCCTTGAGCTGTGCTGTGCATGTTTTCCCCTTGACAGGACACTTGCTTGTCCTTAGTGGAGCAGCATCAGGAAGGTGTGCAGTTCTGTATCTTGTCTCCTGCAGTCCTGATGGGCCAGGCTGTTTTACACAGGCTCCTCTTGCTTCATTCCTCCTTTTTGCAAGGCAGCTGGCAGCCAAGCTCACTAATGCCCTCTTGCCCTTGTGACTTTTCTCATGTTGGTCCCCATGCGTAGAAGACGTCCCCTTCGCCCCCACTTCCAGCCTTCAAACTCCGCCTCCACCATCGAGCATTTCCCTGTCTTCTCAGCGGCCCCTCGTCTAATCTCATCGCACTTTGGGCTCCTCCTGTGGGATTATTAAATTTTAATGTATATACCTTTTGTGCCTTCCCTCTGAGATTATCTTCTATTTGCACTGTATATATCTTGAATGTACATGAGTATATTCATGTTCTTGTCTCTCCCAAATGCTCGTGCTGTCCAAATTCTTGTTCCTCTTCCCTTTCTCATTAGAATCTGAGTTCCTTGAGGGTCAAAGATTTGTTTTTGCAATTTCTTTTATCCTCAATGCTTAGGACAGTGCCTGGCACACAAGTAAGTACTCAGTAAATGCCTGTGAACTCACTGTGAGTCTCATCTCCCTAAACAGATCTGAAGCATGTCTTTTGGGTATGGGTTCTAGTGGCAGAACAGCAACTAGTACTCAAGTCTCCTGATTCTTCAGCCCAAAGGTTTTTCTTCCCAAAATTTATACGCCACTTCATAGCTATACAAAATCACTTTCTCTCATCATGATATAGAATTGACCCCATCAAAGGTTATACCAATGAAGGAGAAGCTCTTGTAGGCCATACCATGTTGGAAAGTCTTTGAATATGGTACCACAATTAACTTTGTGTGTATCCTCAGAGGACTACCCTAGATAAGTTTAAAGGGGTCATCACCAAAGAAGTGGACACTAGTAGATACTTTTTTTTGGCCCATGTTATTGTTGTTCAGTTGTTTCATTGTCTAACTCTTCATGACCCCATTTGAGGTTTTCTTGGCAAAGATAGTAGAATGGTTTGCGATTTCCTTCTCTAGCTCATTTTACAGATGAGGAAACTGAGGCAAACCAAGTGAAGTGACTTGCCTAGAGTCATACAGCTACTAAGTGTCAGGCCAGAAGATGAGTCTTCCTGACTCCGGGCCTGGTGCTGCATCTACTGTGCCATCTTTTTGTCATGATAACTCATTAAACTATCTACTAAGGTATTTGGATGGGTTGCGATTTGCTCTAATAGTAATAATAAAAATATTAATAATAGCAAGCATTTACATAGAGTTTCAAAGTTTACAAAGTGCTTTATATTATTTCATTTGATCCTCACAACAACTCTGGCAGGTAGATGCTATAATCATCCCCATTTTATAGGTAGGGAAACTGAGACTGATAGAGGTTGTGACTTGCCCAAGGTTAGTTACACAGCTAGAAAATATCTGAAGTTGGATTCAAATTCAAGTCTTCCTGACTCCATGCCCAGCACTCTGTCCACTGTGCTACTTAGATGCCTAATATAAATGTAAAAATAAAATAAAATAATAATCGTGGATCCTTAAAATATTAAGTAAGATTATATAAAACTAGGAATGAAAAGAAAGTTGTTTTCCGTACTTTTTTAAAATCTTAAACTGTTAAGTGTTTTCCAGGATAATAGATTTAAAGATACCTTAGAGGTCATCTAGTCCAAGCCCCTCGTTTCACAGGTGAGGAAACTGAGGCCCAGAGGGATTAAGTGACTTGGCCAAGGACACCCAGGGTGCATTTTCTCATATATTGAAGACATTCAAGCAAAACTTAATAAAAACAAGCTAATAATAATGAAGTCAGTGTAGCTCAGCCAAAAAAAAAAAAAGCCAGGCATGTTAGAATGCAATTAGACATTGACAGGAGCCTCAGGGAACAGGAGCCAAAAGATGTCCTGGAAGACTGGGGAGAGAAACCAAAACAAAGGAGGTGTCACAGATTTGCAGTGGGAAAAGCATTTGCATGTAAAGTAATTCTAAGAAACATTTACCAGGAGATTTCATATAGCATAAAAGTACTTGAAGACATAAACATAAAAGAAGGGGTTTTTTTATTTTTAAGGAATGTGTAGTGTGGAGCAATGAGGGGTGGGGGTGGGGAATAAGAAAATCTCCCAGGAGTGAGAACTGAATTCAGTCCAACTGAATAAATAACCCCGTAATTGCCTCTATCGTACACGATACCGCGGTGTGCCTAGGAATCGCCCAAGATTTAAAAAACGACACAGGCCCGGACCTGGAGGTGCTGAGAATTGACTTGTCCTGAGATTCTGGATTGACTGCCAGCTCCTTGTGTGACTTGGGGCCAATTATTTCACAGGTTCATGGACTTAGGAACTGGAAGAGACCCTATAAACTCATCAAGATAGCTTTGATTTTATAGATAAGGAAATGGAGGAAGACCCCAAGACTTCACCAGAGTGCCCAGGGTCCCCACAGACTGTAAAGGGCAGAGCTAGGAATCAAGCCCAGAGTCTTCGACTCTATAAAGCTCTTTCTAGTCCTGCCTTAAGTGCAGGAGAGCCAATTGTTAAATTTTCATTTTGAGCATTCACCCATCTCAGTTCAGTAAAGGTTACAAATCAGGGCTTGTCTGATTGATTGATTGATTGATTGATTGATTTTTTGCCAAATGTCTAGGCTTGAGAAAATGTTAATAGTGCAGTTTAAATTTAAAGTGTGTCCGGGGACCTTTTTTCCCCCCAGAGAGCCACAGTTGTCAAAACACCAGCACACTCGACCTCAGTTTCCTCTGGGGAATGAGATGGCTAGTATCTAAATTCCTTTCCGTTTCAGGATTCTGTGAAAAGAACTGTAGAAGAATATAGAGATCTAATCGAAACCCTTCCTTTAACCACTGAGCCCTGGAGAAGAAAAGTTACTTACTACACAGTCACAGTTAGGAATTGACAGGACCTGGATTGGAACCTGAGTCTTCAGAGTGTAACACTTCACAGGTATATTGATATAAGACTTAAGACAAGCCATCCTGGGTAAGCATCAAAATAGCACATATTGACCTAAAGCAATTAGTGTTGGGATTGGTCTCTTTAGTCCAAAATGTTGACCATGTTGACCATAGTGCTGAGACATAGCTCCAGATTCTGGTATTAGGAACTGGAAAAGCCTCAGTGTGAAACAATCTAATGTAAGTCAATTTAATTCGTTTCAGTAAACATGTGTTAATACTACTATGTGCTAAGTGCGGAGAATACAAATCAGAAAAATAAAGGCAGTTCCTGCTCTTGAGAACCTTACAATCTAATGGGAGAAGACAGAGAAGGCAGGAAAGAGAGGGGAGGACACCAAGGGTAGCTGGTGAGTTGGCATTTTTGTGTGTGTGTGTGAGGCAATCAGGGTTCAGTGACTTGCCCAAGGTCACACAGCTAGTAAGTGTCAAGTGTCTGAGGTCAGATTTGAACTCAGGTCCTCCTGAGTCCAAGGCCATAGCTTTATCTACTGTGCCACCTAGCTGCCCCTGAGTTGTCATCTTGTTTAGTGGAGTTGAAACCAGGCAGATGCAAAGTGGAGTGAGCTGGAAGTCCAATTGCTGCCCTCTATTAAGAAAGGCTTTGGGAAGAGTTTGGTATTCTACCCTCCCACCTTCCAATCAGGGGAGAGGAGACTGAGGGAGATGGTATCTAAGCATCTTGTTTTGCACATTTGAAACCCAAGCAAAGGAGCAGATGCAAAGTGGATGACTGATCTTTGTTCCCCATATTTACTTATACAAGGACGGGAATTGTGAGGAGGAGAAACCTTTATGAAGCGTCACTTCCACAGCTCCAGGGGCAGCCATAGATATACAATTGTTTATTCAAACGTCCTGGCTACACAATTATTCCCTGGACTTACCCTTCTGGATGGTCCTCCAAGTTCCCCTTGACCAATCCTCAAACTGTAGAGTATTGTTAGAGCTAGTAGGGACTTTAAGCATTTAGTCCAAGCTCCTCATTTGACAGAGGACTCCTTCCCTGCCCTCTTTTCTTCCCTCCCTGTGGCTTGTTTTATCAGTTGGTTATCAGAGTCATGAGTTCAGTCAAGGCATGGATGAGTTAGTTTGGTGGTTACCCATGACCTTTCGCCACATCCTTGGCAAATTGTGCTGGGGTAAGAACAGAACAAGAGGGCATGTGTAAAGCAGCCCAGCCCAGCCCAGTAACACTGCTGCAAAGAGAATCTCAAAGTACACATCTTCCTGTTGCTCCTCTCCCAGGCCCAGCTGAATTTCTTGTCAAGGAGAAAACATGAATGACCCAAGGATTTTGCACATACAAAAGATAATGTTCATCTAAAAAAACACTTGTATGAAAAAGTAATTTTTAAAAACATTTAATAGGAGATTTAATATTGCCTAAAAGTTCTTGAAAGCACAAACATAAGAGATCAAATTGGATTTTTTTCAGAGTACAGAGTTTAGAGCAATAGAAAAGCAAATAATACAAATTGCCCCCATATCTACATTGCCTTAAGGTTTAAGGATAACTTCTACTTATGGGTCACTTTAAAATTTGAAAAGCACTTTACATATGTTGTCTTATTTGCACTTCATAACAGCTTAAGTTTTATTATCCCATTTTAGAGATAAAGAAACCACCATCCAGAAACTTTGCCCATGATCACACAGCTAATAAGTGTCATGGTTGAGACTCTAATCTAGATCTTTCTGAGTCCTAGGTACTAAGAATTATCATCACCACTTTACGGTTAAGTAAACTGAGACTCAAAGGGGTCACCCAACCTTGCTCAGATCATAAGGCTGAGAAGCCTGAGAATTGGGGTTCAAATTCAAGTCTTCTAACTCTCTAACATCAGTCTCTCTTGTTACTGTTGTTTAGTTGTTTCATTCATGTCTGACTCTTTGTGACCACCATGTTGGGTGTCACTCCAGATGCTAGAGTGGTTTGCCATTTCCTTCTTAAGGGTATCAGTGGATACAGGATCCCATCAATATGGACATTCTCCCTACTGGTTCAGATCACTAAAAAACTATCCATGTCTTGGATCATGCATTGGATACCTTAGAGCTTGAAGGAACTTAGAGGCAATTGAATTCAAAGCCTTCATTTTCTTTAATTTTTTTTTCCTTAGGCAATTGGGTGACTTGCCCAGGGTCACACAGCTAGTAAATGTAAAGTGTTTGGTTTGAGGCCAGATTTGAACTCAGGTCTTCCTGACTCCAGGGCCAGTGCCCTATCTACTGCACCACTTAGCTGCCTTCATTTTCAGCTGAGGAAACTGACATATTGGAGCAATCAAGAGGCTTGACCAAAACCACACAGGCAGTAAGTAGCAATGCCATGTTTTTTCCATTTCAAGTTGCTGCTCCTCTCCCTGTACAGTGGTTTCCAAAATATGATCTTTTTCCTCCTCCTATCCAAATCTGAATGCAAAGTTATAAATATGACACAATCTCTGTCCCTCTGGTGCTTTACTTCTTTTTTTTTTTTTTAGGCAATTGGGGTTAAGTGACTTGCCCAGGGTCACACGGGTAGTGTCAAATGTTTGGTCTGAGGTCGCATTTGAACTCAGGTCCTCCTGACTTCAGGACCAGTGCTCTATCCACTGCGCCATCTAGCTGCCCCCTGGTGCTTTACTTCTAAAGAATGGTGAGGGATGCAAAGGACCCATGGATGTAAAAGTTCAGGCAATTGAACCATCCAGGACAATTGCCCACGCAGGCACTTGCTGCCACATGGAGCATACCACGATGAATGAGACCAGTTCTCTGCCCTAAAAGTACTTGTAATAATAATAATGATGTTAATAATAACTCACATTTATAAATGCTTAAAGATTGGCACAGCATTTTAAATATAATAATAGCCAATATTTATATTGTGCTGAGAATTGCCAAGCATTTCACAAATTTATCCTTTCAATAACCTTGTGAGGTACATGCTCTTATTACTCCCATTTTACAGATGAGGAAACTAAGGTTGAGAGGCTAGGTGACTATAGTCTTCTAGGGAAAATGAAACTTGTACGCAAATAGCCCTAACACAAAGCAGAATGGAAGAGTGTTAAAGGAGTAGTACAAAGTTCAGAGTTGAGTCAGACAGGGAGAAATCACTTGTGGCCAGAAGAACAAAGGGGTATTTCTCCAAGTTACATTCATATAGACCCAGAGGAAGTTTTCATAAACAAAGGAAACCACTCCACCTAAAGTAAATGAAACATGTATTATAAAGGCCCCTCATTTTCCTGATAAAGGCTTTTTTGTTTAAAAAAAATCACAAAAATAAGGCCAAAGTCTTATTTGTTTTTCAGCCGATAATTATTCCAAGGATGGCATTCCAATCAGAGGAAGAAGTCATCCTGTAAGTTGTGTGTCATATTTTCAGCAAATAGGATTTTCAGCACTTTCTTTCTAAAAAGCTATGCAATGCCAGGAACACCATTCACAGACTTCAAAGGGACCTATAAAAGGACCTAACAACATGCTCACGGGAGGGCTTCCTGTCTGAGGCTTAGTTTTGCAAGCTGAGAATTTGAAAATGAACCTGAAAGGGCTTGACAAGCCATCTTGCTGTACCCTCATCAAACTGAAAATTCATGGGGTTTATGAGAACATCTATAGAGTATGTCATGGGCCTCAAGGTTATATAAACTCGAAGGACAGGAATAATACTTATCATGTATACGTCAAACACTTGCTAAGAGATTCACACATATTATCTCATGTTACCAGTCAGTCAGAGAACAATTATTAAGTACCTACTGTGTGCCAAGTGCCATGCTAAGCTCTGGGCATAAAAAGGCAAAAGGCAATCCTGTTCTGGAGGAGTTCACCATCTACGGGGAGAGACAACATGCGAACAACTATACAAACAAGAAATAAATAGGATAAAGTGGAGATAAACAATACAAGGAAGGTACTGTATTAAGGGAGATTTGGAGAGGGCTCTTGCAGAAGGTGAGATTTTAACAGATCAAAGGGAGCCGGAGAAGCCTGAAGTCAGAGATGAGGAGACAATTTAAAGTAAGGAGGACAACCCATAGAAATGCCAGGAATCAGGAATAACCCTGCGTGAACAACTGAGGAAACTGAAACTCCAAGAGGTTCAGTGATCACCAATTGTCACACAATAGTAAGTGTCAGAGGTAGGATTTAAACCCAGGTGTCTTCTTATTCCAGGACCATCGTTTCCCCCTCAGGGAATGACCTCAAGGGTCTCCTCTGCTTCAGGTTGTGTTTAGAATATTGTATCTAATTTGATGGTGCCACATTTTAGGAAGGATGTTGGCAAACTGGAACAGGCTCTGAGGAGAGAGACTAAGATGATTAAGCAGCTGTAGACCGCCCTTTGTGGTTGGAGAAGGAATTAGGGATATATAACCTAGAGAAAAGAAGAGAGTAAGGAACATGTTTCCTGTCTTCAGGTATTCGATGGACTCGTAGCCTTATTCTTCTTGGCTGCAGAGTGAAGAATCGGAGCAGTGGTTACAACTTAGAAAAGTAGATTTTGGTTTAATGCAAGGGAAAAATGCCCCAAAGTAGAATGGGTCTATCTTGGGAGTCATTAAGTTTCCCATTACTGGAGGTCTTTAAACAGAAGTTGGATGGAAGACCAATTGTCAGGGGTGTTAGGTTAGAGATATCTGTTTAAGGGTAGGCTGGACTTGATGACTCCTGGATTCTCTTCCAATCCTGAGATTCTGTGAGTCGACGACAGAGGTGGGGAACCTACTGCCTTGAGGCCACACGTGGCCCTCTAGGTCCTCAAGTATAGCCCTTTGACCCTATCTACTGGATTCACTTGAGGACCTTGAGGACCACATGTGACCTCGAGGCCACAGGTTCCTTACCCCTGGTCTATAAGATCCTCCATTCTGACAGACACCTGTTTCCTGGTTCAGTGAGTGAAATAACCCCATTGCTCTGTAAGGCGATATTTCCATATCATAAAATTATAAAAATTTGTGAATAACTCTGTTACTAAGATAGAGAGAGAGATCCCCTTCCCTCCTGGTCAGTTCCAGAATCCTACTACTGGGAAGATTCTGTCTAGAACTAAGCCAAATGCCCTAGCTTTGGCCCGGCTGTGACAGCTGTCCTCTTTTGCATAAGGTCAGAAATAAAACTGAGGCAAGATGCCAGACATTTTAAATAGATGATAATATGTTTGGGGAGTTTCATCGTCTTCTAAAACCAAATAACATTCTATTTGTTTCACAACATTGATGCACATCTACTTCACCAGTCTTACCAGTTAGTCTTAGAGTTACAAACATCTACCTCAAATTTGAGGGCACCTATAGAAATAGCCATGGATAGCCCTAGCCAAAACTGTGAAGCAGGTGAAGTTTGTCTTGAGTCCAGCTTCAGCACTCATTCACTGTAATACTTGAATCAAATGACAAATCATTTGTCTTTTCTGAGCCTCAGTTTTCCTTATCTGCTAAATGGGAATAATGATTCCCCCTTTTTTTTAAAATAACACTTTAAGGTTTGTAAAGCATTTTACAGACATCCCATTTGATTTTAATAATAATCCTGTGAGGTAAATAGTGCAAATGTTATATCTCCATTTTATAGATAAGAAAACTGAGGCTAAGAGGTTTGACCAGGTTGGTTAGTGTCAGAACTGGGATTCAAACCTAAGGCTTTCCATATGTTTAATCCACTGTCCACACTATGCCATGAAATCAGAGGGCTGTTGGGAGAAAAGCTCTTTGTGAAGTACTATAGAAATGTGAGCTATTGTAATGACCAAATAGATCTATGATCTATGACTTATAATAAATCTACGTTCCCTCCAGCAGTGCAGATTGCCACCCCTCCTGCCCATTTGGTGTGGTCCTGTCAATGGACTCCCTCAAGTTCAAACATGTTCCATACAGTGGGCTTGACATGAAGAGCATCCCCATAAAAGGGAATGGGCCATCCAGTGCCAAGTCTTCACCCTTAACACGTAGCGAGCTCATCTTTTTCTATCGTGAATTTCTTTGATGACATCCCCATAAGTCCAGCTCTTCATAGTTCCTAATTTTATCTTTCTTCATTTCTATATTGTCTTCCCATGGGAGCTACTTGAGAGCAAGGACTATCTTCTTTTTCTAGTTGAATTGCTGGTGTGTAACACAGTCCTTGGTACGTATTGAGTTTTTTATACATCCATTCATTCATTTTTATAGGTTGTAGCCTACCCACACCCACCATGCACCTCTCTCTAATTCTTTGAGTGATAATCATTTTGAATTGTCCAGAGACTTAGCATCCCATGACTCACAGCCCTATAAAACTGGTACCAGTGTGGGATGACCATGAGACATTATGAAAATTATCATGATGATGATGATGTTGCCTCTACTCTATCTCAGTGATATTTCCCTCTATCCCCCAAGGTACTCAGTGACCCCATGATATCCCACAGAAGCTTAGTAGTCCCCCTTTGAGTATGACTCCAAGCCTTTCCCTGTCCTTCATCAAAAGTTCTATTGTATATGACTTGTCAGGTCCCTGCTTGGTTTTCTGCTAATTTGATAAATGAAGTTGACACATGCCTGAATGTATCGCTTCTTTCTAGTACAATATTTATAATTTTTAACAGGGGCTTTTGGGAAATTATGCCTTAACCTCAAAATAATGACCCCATCAGTGAGAATCGTAGGCAGATAAGTGGGGCAGATGGTTTAGGGAAGGGGCTTCTCAGGTGAGAGCCATCCACTCAATAAGAATTCATCTAAGAAAATCAGAATATGGGTGCTCATTCTCTTTTTCTCCTCTCTCTTTTGTCTCATCCTGCTGTTTGTTTTCCCTCCTCTTTTCCACCCTGCTGCTTTTGGGATGCCGCTGCCAGCTCATGAATTGTGAGATTAACATAGTTTTGAATATTTAGAAGCTGGCTCTCCTTCCCTGCAGTTGTCCTCAGGCCTATGGGCAGATTTAAATTTGGCCAGGGATCCGGGTGAGTTTTGTGTAGTGGGAAGAATGCTGAAGAATGCTGACATCTCGGGAGACCTGGCATCCAGACCCAGCTCTGCTTTAATAAGTCCTGCGTCACCTTGGCCAGGTCACTTGGCTTAGTGGGCCTCAGTTTCCTCATTGGTGAAATGAAAGAAGGTGCCTTTAAGCTTTAGGATGATATAATTCTTACTGTTTTCCAAAGCTCCATATATGCAATATCTGTGCCAGTGTATGGTTTGTAGAGAGTTTTATATGCTCAATTTAGGAAATTTTATATATACATATTTTCAAATGAGATAGGCTTCCTATACTGGGCCTCTGATTTGGACCAAATCCTTCTTGGTTTTTAAATTAGTGACAGAAAACCCTATGATGTCAGTCGCTATTAATGTTTGGGACATCATTAAGAGGTTTAAGAAAGCTTATATTAATCTTCCTCATTTAACCCCCATATCTAAACTGCTTCGATGCCACTCATGTCTTCTAGGATACCACTCACTCTACTTAGGTAGCAACAGCTAACCTAGATTACTGATGACTTTGATCAAAGCCATTCAAAACAAATTTGTGCTTACTGAGTCAATTTGTTAAGGCAAAGCAGGTTTTTTTGGGGGGGGGATTATTTTTAGTATTTTATCATTTTTCCTGTTCCCCCTCTGCTCATGTTGTTACAAAGATACTCTCTGTTTTGGTTCCTAGATTTCCTCAGCATATTTTCTTAGTATAAAATGCTACTTGCTACCCCCCCCATTCCCTTTCACCTATCCTGTTTCTTTGGAATAAGATGTGGTCTTCCTGCATCATATTTGTCATGGGTCCCATCCCACTAAGACTCAGTGATACCCATACGGTCAAATTTTGCTTCCTCACATAAAGATCACTGATTATCTTTCTTCTTACTCGTATTTATTTTGTACATTTGCATGCAGCCATCTGAGGCCATGAAATGTGTTACTGGTTCCTTTTTGGTATTTTGTCTTCTATGTATTTCTGGGTTTCTCTAATGTTATTTTTTTCCTGTGCTGCAATGGCTGGTCTCTAAAGTAGTAAGTCTGATAGACACATGAAGGTAGACTTCCTCCAGTCTTTTCAATTTTAAACTGTCTTGATTAGACTCCAGGCAATTTTCTGTAATCAGTTCTTATTACATGTGCTCCATCCTTGGTCAAACACCCACCATTTTTATATTTAGCGCGGTATGCCTTGTCCCCGCCCTGCCACAGGTGCATTTTCTACTAATGAAGGAAATGCCTTTTTAACCTCTTGAGCAAATTCCACACCAAATAAATGTAACTTGCGCTGAAGTTTCTTGTGTCCACACTGAATGGTTAAGGTTTCCAAATGAGTTTTGTGATAAGCAAGGGAGCACTCCACACATTCTGCCCTGTGGAATATGACGAAGCTGTCACGTTCTCTGCATTTGGATGGAGTCCTTGGCTCCCAAAGCTTATGAGAGAAAGCAGCTTTTGACTTGAGGGCATTTCCAAATGGTCCAGGGGAACTGGTAATTTCAGGCACATACTTATTTAAGCTAGTCTCAGAAGAAGAAGGTGGTTTTCTTTCACCTAGGTGATCAGCAGAAGACATAGTCCCCATTGATGGTGTCTGAAGAAGTCTGCATTTAAAATCTCCTGGACTGGCAGAAGGAAAATCCCTAAGACTTTGATTCATTGTTTCCTTCTGTTCTCTGAATCACTGCACATTCCACTACCTTGTTTACCCGACTAACCATGATCTGAAGAGGGTGGCCCTCTGACAGCTGGGATGTCTACAATATTACTACACTCCTACTACATTATTTACTACACTATTTACAAGACCTCTTATCTCCAATTTTTTCAGAATAGTAAACAGGGCTACCAATATCCTCTAATGAATGAAATGGACGTTCTCCAGAGTTCTGACATTTCCATGTGACCGTGTTGATTATTTGTTGGTCCCTTACTTGAAAGTCCATCAATTTTGGAATTTTCAAAAGAACTAGATTTAATATGAACACCATCCTTGGGCGAAGTTTTTGCCTTCACAAATTCTGCAGACTTTCACCTGGGGTCATATAACTTGGCATAGAGAGACAACCTGCACATGTTAAATCTGCAGAGGTTAACTCTGCAGCATTAAGAATTAGATCACATGGGAAAACAAGTTCACAAAGTTGTGTTAAAATTTCACTTTGGTGGGGGAGGGGATGGATTTTGGGAAGATGGCAGAAGAGGTCAGAAATTTCCAGGCTTTCCACATTCCCACCAAAAACAGATAGAAAATCTCCTTGAAATGAACGTAGAGCAGCAGAAATAAAGGGGTGAAGCAGTTGTCCTAAGACAAATTGAGAGGAGCTCAGAAAAGACAGGGCCTCCACAGGCTGAGGTTTGGCCAGAATGAAATGTAGATACCTCCTGGCCGAATCTGCTGGATCAACAAACAGTAGGCCCTGAGGGCAGCTCCACTGGGAAGCAGACTAGACCTCAAGAAATTTCACCTGACAAACTTTTTACCCCACAAATTTTCATCTGAGCAACAGCAGACTGCTTGCTGAGTGAGGGAAGATTAATCGTCCTACACACTTTCCAGAGGCTGGGCCTCGTGGTGCTGACCCAAAGTGATCCGGGCTATGGCTGTGAGTGGGGAGGAATCAGTACAGTACCAGTATTTGCAGGAAGCAAGAACATTTTTGGGACAATGTGGCTGGGGCCCTGCTGTGATTTAGAGGAGGAGAGGAGTCCCTGAGGTTGAGCCCCAGACAGAATTCAGAAAATAATAGCAAGGAAGACCTGAGGCCTAGGGCAACATTACTCACAACTTGAAATTAAAACTTGAGTATAATAAAGTAAAACAAAATAAAAATAAACATGAGTAAGCAAAGGAAAAAGAACCTGACCACAAATAGCTACTTTGGTGTAAAAGAAGATCTGGGTTCATATTCAGAAGAAGGTAGTGAGGTTAAAAAAAAAAGCCACTCCTACTCCAAAGAATATCATCAAATAGTCACAAGCCCAAAAATAGTTCTTGGAAGAACTAAAAAGGAACTCAAAAATCAAATAAGAGAGATTGAGGAAAAAATAGGAAAAAGAATAAAAGCAATCCAAGAAAATTATCAAAAGTAAGTTAACTAATTAGGGGCAGTTGGGTGGCGTAGTGGATAGAGTACTGGCCCTGAAGTCAGGAGGACCTGAGTTCAAATCCGACCTCAGACCAAACACTTGACACTTAACTAACTGTGTGACCCTGGGCAAGTCGCTTAACCCCAATTGCCTAAAAAAGAAAAAAAAAAGAAAGTTAACTAATTAGAAAAAAGGTCCAAAAGATAAAAATAACTCCTTGAAAACTAGAATTGGGCAAGAGGAATTGAATGATGTTATAAGACACCAAGAAATAATAAAACTAGAAAAAAATAGAAGAGAATCTGAAACATCTCATTACAAAAACAACTGATCTGGAGAACAGATTGAAGAGAGACAATATAAAAATTGTTGGACTACCTAAAAGTTATGATGAAAAAAATAATCTGGATATAATATTACAAGAAATTATTAGAAAGAATTATTAAGGAAAATTGACCTGAAATTCTAGAACAAGAGGGTAAAGTGAAATAGAAAAAAATCTGCCATTTACCACCTGAAAGAGATCCAGGAGGAAAATTTACAGGAATGTCATAGCCAAGTTTCAAAACTCCCAGGTCAAGGAGAAAATATTGCAAGCAACAAAAAACAAACTATTTTAAAAAAAAATTTTTTTTTTTGGCTAGGCAATAGATTAACTGACTTGCCCAAGGTCACACAGCTAGTAAGTGCTATGTGTCTGAGGCTGGATTTGAACTCAGGTCCTCCTGAATCCAGGGTCAGTGCTGTATCCACTGCACCACCTAGATGCCCCTAAAAAATAAACAATTTAAATACTATGGAAATACAGTCAGGATTTTACAAGACCTAGGAACTTATACTCTAAAGACTATAGATCTGGGGTGTAGAGCCAAGATGGTGGAGTTAAAGCAGTGACTTGCTTGAGCTCTCTCCCAAACCTCTCCAAATATCTCTAAAAAATGGCTCCAAACAAATTCTAGAGCAGCAGAACCCACAAAAAGAGTGAAACAAATTTCCAGCCCAAGACAATCTGGATGATTGATTAGAAAGGTCTATTGAACAGGGCTGGGAGAGGAGCACAGTTCAGCATGGGTGTACAGGCAAAGACCAGGCTTCAGCAAACCTGGAGCAGGCCTCAGGGAACTGAATCAAGGGGAACTGTGGCAGTTTCCAGACTTCTCAACCCACAAACACTAAAGACAACTTAGAAGGTCAATAGGAAAGGTTTGTTGGATCACGGTGAGAAAGTAGCTTGGTCCCAGCCCCAGTCCCAGTGCAGCCCTCAGGGTGTGGCTGCTTCCTGAGCTCTTGGCCCACAGACTGAGGGGGAATCAAGTGGCTGATCAGAGGGGGATTGCAGGGATCTCTTAGCTGGTGCTGAGGCAGGATTCTCTTGCTATGCCCATGCTTAGATCTGGGTGACAGTTCTGGATGGCGGTCCTGGGGCTAGGAGGGGTGCTGGCTTGGTGGAACTTGTAGTGGCAGTGGAAAGGGAATCATCCTCACAGTTCCAAGGCAGAAAACAGTGCTTATGGTCACTCATAGACCAGAGCACAGGCCCAGGAAAGAAGTAAACACCTTGCTCTTGGTCATACCACCTTGGAAGAAGTGAAAACTTATAGGTCCCTAGAAGTATCTCTGAAAACAGCTGCACAAAACCTCTAAAGCTTAGGACAGTACATTCTCCACATTGGAAGCAGACCCCCTACCTTAACAAAGAGTTCAAAACTCAAGTAGTTGGCTGAGATCATGAGCAAACTGCACAAAAAAGTCAGACCATAGAATCTTTCTTTGGTGACAAAGAAGATCAAAACATACAACCAGAAGAAGACAACAAAGTCAAAGCTCCTACATCCAAAGCCTCCATTGAAAATACGAATCAGTCCCAGGCCATGGAAGAGCTCAAAAAGGATTTTGAGAAGCAAGTAAGAGAAGTAAAGAAAAGACTGGGAAGAGAAATGAGAGTGATGCAAGAAAATCATGAAAAACAAGTCAACAGCTTGCTAAAGGAGACCTCAAAAAATACTGAAGAAAATAATACCTTAAAAAATAGCCAAACTCAAATGGCAAAAGAGGTCTAAAAAGCCAATGAGGAGAAGAATGCCTTCAAAAGCAGAATTGGCCAAATGGAAAAGGAAGCCTAATAGCTCACTGAAGAAAATAATTCCTTAAAAATTAGAATGGAGCAAATGGAAGCTAATGACTTTATGAGAAATGAAGACACTGTAAAACAAAATCAAAAGAATGAAAAAAAATAGAAGACAGTATGAAATATCTCATTGGAAAAGCAACTGACCTAGAAAATAGATCCAGAAGAGACAATTTTAAAATTATTGTACTATCTGAAAGCCATGATAAAAAAAAAAAGAGCCTAGACATCATCTTTCAAGAAATTATCAAGGAAAACTGCCCTGATATTTTAGAACCAGAGGGCAAAATAGAAATTGAAAGAATCCACCAATCACCTCCTGAAAGAGATCCCCAAAGGAAAACTCCTAGGAATATTGTAGCCAAATTCCAGAGTTCCCAGGTCAAGGAGAAAATATTGCAAGCATCCAGAAAGAAACAATTCAAGTATTGTGGGAAACATAATCAGGTTAACACAAGATTTAGCAGCTTCTATGTTAAGGGACTGGAGGGTTTGGAATATAATATTCCCGAGGGCAAAGGAGATAGGATTACAACCAAGAATCACCTATCCAGCAAAACTGAGTATAATCCTTCAGGGGGGAAAATGGATATTCAATGAAATAGAGGATTTTCAAGCATTCTTGATGAAAAGACAAGAGCTGAATAGAAAATTTGACTTTCTAATACAAGACTCAAGAGAAGCATGAAAATGTAAACAGGAAAGGACATCATAAGACACTTATTAAAGTCAAACTGTTTACATTCCTGCATGGAAAGATAATATTTGTAACTCATGAGACCTTTGTCAGCATTAGGGTAGTTGGAGGGGAAAAATTGTATGTATAGATAGATAGAGAGATAGATAGAGAGATAGATAGATAGATAGATAGCTGGATAGCACAGGGTGAGTTGAAGAAGGTGGGGGTGATAGAAGGGAGGGCAGATTAGGGGAAGGGGTATTCAGAATGCATGCAGTCTTTGGGTGGGGGAAAGTCAAGATGGGGAGAAAATTTGGAACCCAAAATCTAGTGGAAGTGAATGTTGAAAACTAAAATTTAAAAAAAGACTGTAGATCTTGGAACATTATATTTTGAAGAGCAAAAGAGCCAGGATTGTGTCCAAGAATAATTTACCCAACAAAGTTGAGTGTAATCCTGAATGAAAAAAAAAATGGATATTTGACAAACTGAAAGAGTTTCAAGTCTTTGTAATAAAAAGACCAGAACTCAATGGAAAATTCAATATAAAGGATCCAGAAGAAATATAAGGAAAACACTAAAGACTAAGTCTAAGGCACTCATTAAGGTCAAACTGTACTATATATATATATATATATATGAAAATGTTATCAGTATTCTTAAAATTGTCATTATTACTAAGGTAGTTTGAAAGAAAGGTTGGGGCTGAGTTGTGTGTGATGGGGGTGATTCTGAAAAACAAAATTGGGTTGGAAAAAAGTAAAAGAGCAATTATAGTTTAAAATTAGGTATAAAAGGAAGAACTAATACAAAAGAAGCAAGTGGGGGTGGAGGGCTAGTAATATTGGAACCTTACTTTCATCTGGGTTGAAGAAGAAACAGAGTGTACACCTGGAAGGATGTAGAAGTCTTCTGAACATGAAGACAGGTGAGAAAACTGGGGGACAGCGTAGGGGAGGGACTTTTAGAGGGGTATGTGGATTGGGATTTGGGAGGAGGGAAGGAGAGAATGGGGAGACTTGGAGGGGTGTGTGAATTGAGATTGGGGGCAGGGGAGGGGATAGGGTAAAGAGAGGCTGAGAAAGAAAATAGTAAAAATAAGATAGAGGGAAATTCATAAGTAGTAATTATAACTTTGAATGTGAATGGGATGTTTATAACAGCTTTCTTTGTGGTGGCAAAGAACTGGAAATTGCAGACATTCCCATCAATTGGGGAATGGCTGAACAAGTTGTAGTGAATGGTTGTGATGGAATAGTACTGTGCTATAAGAAATGATGAGCTCAATGATCTTAAAAAGGCATGGAAAGAGTTGCATAAAATGATGAAGAACAAAGTGAGCAGAACCAAGAGAACATTATACAGAATAACAGCAATATTGTTTTAAGAATGACTTTGAGTGACTCAGTCATTTTTGTTATTATAAATACACAAATTAAAAATAAATGACATATGAAGAAAGACACTATGTGCATCCAGAGAAAGAACTGATAAATAGAGGTATGTATAGATTAATTTTACACATATATACCTATTTGTGTCTAAAGGTAGTCATCTCTAGGGTGGGAGAGGGGAAGAGGAGGTAAGAAAAAAGGGGAATTTAAATAATAACTTTGTTGTATATTTGGAGGGAATAGCAAGTTGTACATGGTAGATTTGCAGTTTCATGTGCAATCATCTTTTTAATTATACTGTGTTGTGGAAATGCTTGCTTTGTTTGAAAATATATGTAAAGTGATATATGTAAAAAAAAAAAAGAGTGGTCAACAGTGTCAAAGGCCGAAGAGAAATCAAGGTGAATGAAAATTGAGAAAAGGTCATTGGATTTCTCAACCAAGATTTCATTAATAATTTTGGAGACAGCAGTTTCGGTGGAATGATAAGGTTGGAAACTGAAGTGTAAGGAGTTAAGAAGAGAATGAGAGGAGAGAAAGTGGAGGCACCTATTGCAGTTGGCCTTTTCAAGGAGTTTAGCTACAAAGGGCAGAAGAGATATAGAGTGATAGCAGGGGCAGAAGGATCTAGTGAGGGTTTTTTCAGGATGATGGAGACAAGAGCATGTCTGTAGGTAGCAGGAAATGAGCCAGTAGACAGGGAGAAATTGAAAATAAGTGAAAATTGTGGTATATATTGTGATGGAATATTATTGTGATATAAGAAATAACAAATAGGATGATTTCAGAAAAACCTGGAAAGACTTACATGAATGGATGCAAAGTGAAGTGAGCAGAACCAGGAGAACACTGTACATAGCAGCAGCAATATTGTAGGATGAAAAACTGTGAATAACTTAGCTATTCTCATACAATAATCCAAGAAGATCCCAAAGGATTCATGACAAAAAATGCTATCTGCCTCCAGTGGAAGATATCGATATTGGCTGAATATAGACTTAAGCGTACTATTTTCCCTTCTTCCTTCCTTCCTTCCTTCCTTCCTTTCTTTTTCTTTCTTCCTTCCTTTCTTTTTCTTTCTTCCTTCCTTTCTTTTTCTTTCTTTCTTCCTTCCTTCTTCTTTCTTCCTTCCTTCTTTCCTTCCTTCCTTCCTTCCTTCCTTCCTTCCTTCCTTCCTTCCTTTCTTTCTTTTCTTTCTTTCTTTCTTTCTTTCTTTCTTTCTTTCTTTCTTTCTTTCTTTCTTTCTTTCTTTCTTTCTTTCTTTCTTTCTTTCTTTCTTTCTTTCTTTCTCTTTCTTTCTTTCTTTCTTTCTTTCTTTCTTTCTTTCTTTCTTTCTTTCTTTCTTTCTTTCTGTCTTGTTCAAGTCTTTTTGTACAAAATGACCAATATGGAAATGTTTTACAAGATTGCACATGTATAATGTACTTACTGTTTGTAGGGAGAATGAGGGAGGGAGGAATAGAATTTGGAACTCAAATTTTTTTTAAATGTTAAGATTGTTTTAACATGTAATTGGGAGGAAAATAAAATATTAAAAAAAGAAAATAAATGAAAGAGTGGAGATGATGAGGGCAATCTGGAGGAAATGGTATGGAGTGGAATTACTTAAACAAGTAGAGGGGTATCAAGGGTACGTTTGGAGAGGTTGGTCTTGGCAAGAAGAAGGGTTTACTTCATTGGTGACTAAGAGGAAATAATAGGGAATTATGTTAAGGGTTTATGAGATGAAGGTAAGGGGAAAAGAGAAACTTAGAGCAAATGGCCCCCCTTTTTTTTTAGTAAAATATTAGGTGAAGTTGCTAGAGAATATCTCATAGATTAATATCAGTTCACTAATAGTCACTTGTTTGAATCTAGTTATTCTGAATAACTATTTGTAATGCAATATAAGGTAGCCAATATCCCTTTATATTGCCAACGAGGCTACGGTGAGAGACTGTAAAATCCCCAAACAAATGTTGGTTTAATTTCTTTAAGTCTCTGGTAGCAGACATTTCAATATTTATTAGTACAATGATAATCACTATTTACAAGTTATGACAGCACCCCGAAGAACCATCAAAATAAGATAATGAACATAATTTGTAAGTCCATTTAATTTGAAAAGCTTCTTATGAACAAGTCTCTGTTGAATAGTAATAAAGACATGACTGGTGCTTCCAAAGGTTCATAGTTTCATTGATACGAATATTGCCTCCACCAAGGCAAATCATGAACACCCTAATAGAGCATGAGACTAAAAAAAAAAGTTCAACCAGCAGCCAACCTAAAGATGATGAGGCTTTCCAAACTCAGGCCAGTCCTTGAATGATAGATTTACAGTCCAGCAAGGACCAGTACTCCTAGCCTTTCTGGCTCTGCTGACCTGCATATGTGACATTATGCAAGTGTCTTAAACTCTCTGGGTCTCACTCTGACCTCTAAATTTTCATTCTAAATCTATGATTTTATAGTCCCACTCTGATGTCTGCCTCATCAGATATGAAGATGACTGTGGTTTCCCAAAGGTTATGAGAAGAAATTGAAAACTCAGATAAAGTTCTTCCAGGCCAAGCGATAAACTGCGTATTTGTTCTCCAAGGCCTAATCACCCAAGTTCAGAAGGTCTCATTATTAGTTTGGCTACAAGTTGATAAATATTTCAGGCAAAGCAACTCTTAAAGACCGTTTTGTGATGATTAAAAAGTTTGAGAGACATAGTTTCTGAGTAATTTAATCATTTTATCAATGAGGCCAGAAAGTTATTAATAAAAGGATGGTCATTTGCCATCTCTCTTAGACCAAAGGCCCTTTGAAGAGGAGGTATTCTTTAGGGGTAGCAATCAACTTGGACTGGTTAACACAAAGACATATCTAGGCTAGATTAAAATGAAATTCTTGGGGTATGTGCTATGTGACTCAGGTCACTCAAATGTTGGTCAAAGAAACATCAATTTCCACATCACCTGTCTTGATAATATGGGGAAATCAACCTTTCCCCAGGACTGTCTGAGCAAACAAAACAAGCAGGAATACACCCATTAGCCCATACTTAGAATTTTTTACTGTTTGATTAGATCTTGGCCTGGGTAAATCTCTAAGAGAGATTTCCCGCACAGGTTGGTTTCTGGATGAGGAAGCAGAAAAGGAGGAAAAGCCTCGGTCCCAATACAATAATTAAGTTATTAAATATAAGAGAGAAATATTAATTCCTCACAGTTTACTAAATTATATGAGAGTTGTCATCTGAATTGGTGCGGGGAAGATCTACACCAGTGAAACAATAGGTCCGTGAAGCTTCAGAAATATAACTATGATAATAATATGGGGATGGGATAAGCATGTATATAAGCACCTACTAGGTGCCAGGCACTGTGCTAAGTACTTTTACATGGTGATAAGTTGACCTGATGCATGGAGTGATGAAGACCCCAGGTTACCTACTATTAAGGGGCTAAAATTGGCATAAACTAGATTTTTGAGGTCCATAGCATGGCCTATTGCAGGACCATCGTCAATTTCTTTTGCTTTGGCCTGAAGAGCATTGCCTTCAACAATCCAAAAGGACAGGAAACCTCCTGGCTGAATACTTGATTACCCCTCCCCACCTGACATTCTTTTGCATTCCAGAGCCCCTGTTCTTGGTTATTCTTGAGTGCCCCTGCCCACTCTCAAGGTATTCTGTTTGGGGCCATATACCTTCTCTCATATGATTTACAATTCACTCATAGTAAAAGCCTGTCTGCCTCTTTTGTGAGTTTGTCCAAGTTCCAAAGCAGCCACAATGGACTAGGACAGAATTGTATTCCCTGGACTTCAGTTCATTTGAGACTATGCTGCTCAGGATAATTCCATGAGGAAAATAAAAGAGACTTCTGGAGGGCAAAGAGGGAATCACAAGGAAGGATGGTTACGGCATCACCTGGTACCGAAGGGAGACGATAGTGGCACAATTTGTTTTTGGCTATTGACAGTACAAGGAGACAGAGAGAGAAAGAGGTATTCCTGCTGGGACTGGGATGAACAAAAACTCCAGGTAGAGAAACAAACCCAGCAATTCTTGATTCAGCCACATAAAAACTTCTGTACTTGCCCCAAGCTGGAGTGTAAGTCCCAGAGCAGATTTTTTTTTACCAAATCACCCTAATCCCGTGTGTGTGTGTGTGTGTGTGTGTGTGTGTGTGTGTTTGCTAATTGTTTTAATAATAATAATAATAACTAACATTTATATAGTAGTTACTACATGCCAGGCACTGTGCTTTGTGCCTTACAAATATTATCTCATTTAATGATCACAGCAACCCTGGGAGGCAAGTGCCATTATTATCACCATTTTACAGATGAAGAAACTGAGGCAGTGACTTAACTAGGGTTACAGAGCTAGAAAGTTAGTGTCTGAGACCAGATTGGAACTCAGGCCTTCTTGACCACAAACCCAGTTCTCTATCCATTGCCCCATCTAGCTGCCCCGAGTTTGAATTCTGATTAATCAGTTTAATTTATTTATTCATGTATTTATTTGTTTGTTTATTTGTTTATTTATTTAAATCATTTATTTATTCATTTAATCAATCATTTGTTTGCTTGTTTATTCATCTATTTATTTATTCATCTGTTTACTTATTTACTCATTTATTTATTTATCTATCCATTTATCTATCTATCTATCTATCCATTTGTTTATTTATTTTTAAACTTTTATAAAGCATGTTTCTTGTCTGGTTTGCTATCTTGGTGTAAATTGGGTTTAGATGACCTTTAGAAGTTCCTTCTGTCACTCTCTGGGTAGGAGTAAGTAGAGGAAAAAATATTGGGAAATTAAGATGTTATCAATAAAATTTCCTTTAAAAGTTACTCTCTGTTTTAGACTTTATTTGATATTTATGATCACAAGATTATTAGTTACTAATCTATCTTTCAAGGACTCACATAGTTCTGATGTATCTATGGGAGATCCCTTTTTGGAGAAGAATCCTAAAGGCAGGGTTTTGCTTTATTGAAGCAAATACTTTTTTGTTGTTATTGTCAACAAAGAATAAGCATAGTGGGATCTTGTAACTGCTGTATCATTTGACTAATTATGTGATGCTGAAGATAGAATCTAAAACAACTATGAAAGACTTAGGAACGCTGACCAATATAATGACCAACCATGGTTCTAGAGGACTCATGATAAAATATGATGGACTCAGAGTCCAGACTGCAGCTTATGTTTGGTTGGGTTTTTTTTGGGGGGGTGGGGGAAGGCCTGGCCAATTCAACAATTTATTTTGCTTATCTGTACATGTTTGTAACCAGTTTTATTTCTCTTGTTTTCTCAGTGGGTGTATGTGGTAGAGGGAGAATGTGGAGGGAGGAAAAGATAATTCAGACTTGAAAATAGAATAAAATTGAATTTAAAAAATAAAGATGTGGTCTACTATGAAATATCACTCACAAAATCTTGCCTGTTCCCTTCTAATATATTCATAAAATATGTCATCGATGGATTGTAGATTATTCTTGTGCAATTTTACATAGATAGGATGATATGCATGTGAATTGATCATTGCTGGTGCTCTCAGTTATCTTATTTTTGGTAATAATAATATTTAAGAATTTTTTTCCATGCCTTTAGTATCTTATTTTCATTAAAATACTTTGAAAATCTGTGTACACTGTATCTAATCTAGCTGTTTTCCCGATCTTTATTCTCTTCAATATCATTTCTTCCTCCTTTATACCACATCTGGGATTATAATGTTGATATCCATGTGTGGAGGCATCACTGTTCTTTTTTTAAATTTTTTTGGGGGGGCTAGGCAATGGGGTTAAGTGACTTGCCCAGGATCACACAGCTAGTAAGTGTCAAGTGCCTGAGGCTGGATTTGAACTCAGGTCCTCCTGACTCCAGGGCCGGTGCTCTATCCACTGTACCACCTAGCTGTTCTTGATGGTAAAATATCACTGGCAAAAAAACAAGAACAACAACAACAAAGTTTGTATAAAAATCTATCTAGATTTTTTTCTGTTCTTTTTAATACCAATATGCTCCCATATATACATGAAACATTCTCCAGAGAATTAAAAATGAGTATCCAGAACTTCTAGTTAACATGGCAATTTGACAGTTCACAGAGGAGATCAGACTTTTCACATACACTCCAGCAAAGGTCTAAAAAGTATATTAGAGCCAAAAACAAACAAACAAACAAAAAGTATATTAGATCAGATAATATCAAGAAATCCAAAGAGAGGGGGAAGGTGAGAGGGAATGAGTGAATCTTATTCTCATTGGATTTGGCTTAAGGAGGGAATAACATACATAGTCAGTTGGGTATGGAAAGCTATCTTACCCTACAGGAAAATAGCAGGGAAGGGATAAGAGGGGGGGATGATACAGGGAAGGACAGATTGCAGGGAGACAAGGTCAAAAAAGAGAATAGAATAAACAGGGGGGGCAGGATAGGATGAAGAGAAATATAGTGAATTTTCCACAGCATGACTACTATGGAAATGTTTTGCATGGCTATACAAGTATAACCTGTATTAAGCTGCTTGATTTCTCAATGAGGGTAGGTGGAAAGGGAGGAATGGAGAAAATTTGGAACCCAAAGTTAAAAAAAAAGTTAAAAATTGTTTTTACATGCAACTAGGAAATAAGATATACAGGCAATAAGGTATAAAAATCTATCCTGCCCTACAGGAAAATAGAAGAGGAAGGGGATAAGAGAAGGAGGGAGGAGATAGAAGGGATGGCAGATTAGGGGAAAAGATATTCAGAATGCACAATCTTGGGGTTGGGGGAGGGACGAGATGAGTAGAAAATTTGGAACTCAAACTCTTGTGGAAGTGAATGTTGAAAACTAAAAATAAATTAATTAATGGACAAAAAAAATTTTAAAAAGAAATCCAAAGAGAACTAACAGTAAACACTTTTATCCAGCCCAGTGCTGCACAAAAAAGACAAGTCTGAAACCTATAGCAGTGGAAGAATGATCCCATCAGAGAAACCAGCATGAACTCAGACAAACAGCCCAGAAGCCCTCCAGTGCTCTGATCAGAGATGTTGCAAGAGCACCTGAATCTTGTAGCACTCTGATGAGTTAATCTAATGGAGTGGGTCAAGTGGGTCAAGGAGTCTCTGGCACTCTGACCCATGATGATCCAGGGGTGTGTGAAAATTCCCAGCTTTCTGAGCACAGGCACATCAGTGAAGGTGGAAGCCAATAGCAAGAGCCCAGACATTAACATCAAAACGAAACACAGCCTGACCATCCTGTCCAAGAATGTGGGAGAGAAAGGATTCTGGCTCTGAAACAAAATCCCAAACCAGGAACAAAAGCTGGAGATATGGGTAAACATACCAAATGCAATGAAGAAATAATATAGGTCAATAGATGCCCAAGAGGTAAACCAAGAAAATGAGAGTTCCTTCACAAAAATTACAAACAGTACTTAAGAAAAAAAAAAAAGAAAGGTTAGCCACAGGGGCTACAAGAAGACTTGAAAGAAATGAAGCAAGAGACAAAAAGTAAAATAATATATCGAGAGAAAAAAAGGAAAGAGAATAAATAGCTAAGAATATAAGGGAAAAAGCCTTTCCCCAGTAGAGAGAATTCCCTGAAACTGAGAATGGAGCAAAAAGAATGAAATAACTCCAAGAGACAAAAAGAAACAGAACAAAAGCAAAGACTAAAAAGAATGGAAGAAAATTTAAGCTATCTACTATCAAAAACAACTGACCTGGAAGATAGGTCAAAGAGAAATTATTGAAAAATTTATAAGATTGCACTTTGAAACTAGGCCCCAAAAGTCACTAAACTTTACATACTCTGTAAGCACCACTACTAGGGCTATACGCCAAAGAGACTGAAAGGACCCATGTGCAAGAAATATTTATAGCCCCTATTTTTGTAGTCACAAGGAAGTAGAACTAAGATGTCATCAATTGGAAAATGGCTGAACAGATTATGGTATTTGAATGTGATGGAATACTACTGTGCTGTAAGAAATAAGGAAAGAAATGGTGTTAGAGAAACCTGAGAGGAATTGTATAAACTGATGGAGAGTGAATTGAGCAGAACCAAGAGAACAACTTATATGATAACATTGTAAAGAAAAACAATTTTGAAACAATTAGGAATTCTGGTCAATGCAATGATCAGCTATGATTCTAGAGAATTGATGAATCATGATGCTTACCTCCTGACAGAGAAATGATGGACTCAAAATGCAGTATATTCTTTGACTTGGTCAGTGTGTTTGATTTGATTTGTTTGATTGATGCATATTTGTTATAAGGGTTTTATTTTCCTTCTTTTTTTTCCAATGGAGGAGGGAGGGAGGTACAAAGAAGAGAAAATAAATGTTGTTAATTGAAAAACAAGTTAAATTTTAAAAAATTGAAAATTCTCAGGAATGCCCCAGCCAAAATCTAGAGCTTCCAGGTCAAAGAAAAAAAAACTGCAAGGAACCTAAAAATCAGTTCAAGTATCAAGAAACCACGGTGAAAATCACATTAGATATAGTAGCAACTAATATAAGGAAGAGAAAATCTTGGAATAAAAAAAAAACCCAAAGGGCAAAAGACAGCAAACTTGCAATAAAGAATTACTTTTCCTACAAGACGGGAAGGCATTTGGTGATACAGGGGCTAGAGTGCTAGCATCAGGAAGACCTAGTTTCAATTTCTGCTTTACCCACTTATTAGCTATGCAATGCTGGCCAAGTTACTTGATGTCTCTCAGCCTATAAAATGAAAAGGTTGGATTTAATGGCCTCTAAGATCTCTTTCAATTTCAAATCTATGGTCTTAAAACTGAATATAATTCTATAGGTAAACATAATAGATATTTAAAGCAATAGAAGACTTTCAAGCTTTCCTGATGAAAATACCGGAACTGTGAAGAAAGTTTAAAATGCAAACATAGGAGTCAAGAGAAACTTAGAATGCCAAGTCCATTTGAGCAATTGGAAGGAGTTACATGATAATGAGGTACTTATGTTCCAATGGGGGAAAAGAGACAAGTGTACTTTCAAAATCCTGATGTCTTTAAAGATAACAGAAGGAGTTGAATAAAAGCTAGAGTCTGAGGGGGCTTTGTTTTGATGGTACTAAGACAGGAAAGAAAAAGAAGAACTTCTTGTTTCTCATTATTGAGGTATCCTGGGCACAGAACACACAAACATGGGGAGGGAGAGAGCAGGCATTGCATGAACCTCACTCCCCTCACAGTGGAATGGAAGCAGATTCAATTACAAATTACTAGTGTTTCTCACTTTGCTCCTTTTTCACCACCTTCTTCTTTGTAAAGAAATAAATGAGATGAAAAGGTATAAGAGGATATATGATAGGATGGTGGTGAATTAGTCACTTTTCCCAGTCACCACTAATTCTTAAAACTCCTGCAAGAGAGAAATCATGTGCCAGATATAGAACAATTACAGCTGAATGCACTGGACAAAAAAAAGAAGATCTCTGAAAAGGTAAAATGTCAATGAGTTAATGCCAGAGCATGCTGATCCTTAAAATGCTTACTTGGCATCTCTCCCCACCAGCCTGTGGCAAGGGGCACACAAATCAACCTATGGGTTTGTGTCTGGGCCCCTTATTGAGATACTCTCCTAATTCAAGAGATCCTGCTTATATTTTTTACCACCTACTCACCTCCTACTATAACAAATGTCAGGCACTGATTCTTTCCAGTCCCATAAGAAAGCAGGAGAGGAAATGAATGTTGAAAACTAAAAATAAATTTATTTTTTTTAAAGAAAGGAGAGTAGTGCTTCCTGTATTAAGGACCCCTAAAGTTCCAGGTTGAGAAAACCCTTTCCATCCCCTCCTGTCTCTGAAAAAAAAAAAAGCAGCAAGTGCTGATTTGTCAAACCAATGAAGAAATAGAGAGCTGAGGGAAGAACTGGGCTAAGGAAGCAGAATGAGGGACTGTACTAAGCCCAAAGGACAGAAGGCTGATAACTCAGCTAGGACCAATCCTCTTCCCACAGTGGCTACTTATGGTAGCAACCCGGGTCAGTGAACATAAGTCTCTCCGAATGGCAGGATGTTGAGGCAACTTTACAGTAGCCCTGAGGGCTATAACCACCCAAAGGGATAAGAGTCAGAAAGGAAATAAAAGGGGAAAAAAGGCTGAGGCACCAAAGATTTCAAGAGGAAGAAACTCAATAAAAATCCAGAACACAAACAGATAAATCAAATGAAACTATGAGGAGGATTAGTAATAAATGCTTAAAGAGATTACATAACTTTCTTAACAAATATTAGAAGACAAGGGAAAGTAAACCAATACCTAATGAAGCAGAGAATCATATGGAATCCTAAGAAAGCATAAAATAATGAGAAATTCCAGAACAATTCATGAGAAGAAATTAGGAATAAATATGTCAAAAATGCATGGCTTTTAAAAAATAAAAGCTCAATTATCATATTAGAAAAAATTAAATCCATGGTGGAGAGTTTCATCAAAGAAGTGAATTGATTGATAGAGAAAAAAAAAAGCCTGAACATCATAATGGGGAAAATAATACAGGAAACTGCCCAGAACTTCTGAATTCAGAAAACAAAGAACCAATTAAGAATATCCATAGATCACCTCTAGAAAAAACAAATGAACAACTCTGTACTTCAAACTCTATCACATAGTAACTAAATTTGAACAATTTAATTGGCAAAAAAGCAAAATACACAATCAGGGAAGAGAAAGATTTTCCAATATAAAGGAAGAAATGTACAGAATCAGATCTATATTTTCATATACAACCAATGTGTATACATACTATTTTCTTTGAACATGCTTATTTGTTACAAATGTGGGCTTTTATCTTGGAGGAGAGGACTTAGTAGAGGAAGAGGGTGAGTATAATCATAATATCAAAAATAGAAAAAGAAAAAAGTAAAGAACATCAATGAAACATATTTAAAATACACTGAAGAGAACAGAAGGAATTCCAGGGGGAGACACGGACAAGTAGGATAGCTTTGGAACTAACATGTTTGTTATTAATTAGTCATATGCCTAAAAATAACAAGCGGTATGTAATAGACATTCCTTGTTTCATATACCATCTCCTTTTATTATTTTCAGATATAAGAATATCTACATTTGTTGATGTTTGTCAAGTTCTGAAATGTTTTCCCTCCTCATTTCTACCTCCTGGTTTCCCTGCTTCCTTTGATTCCCTGATAAAACCCCATCTTCTTCAAGAAGCCTTTCCCCATCCACCATAATGCTAGTAACTTCTCTGTATTCATTATTTAAAGTTTGTCTTGTATCTACTTGTTTGTACATAGTTATTTGCATGTTGTTTCCCCAGTGTCTCATTAGACTTTGAGCTCCTTTAAGGCATGAACTGTCTTTTGCTTTTTGTTAATAGTGCTCAATGTACCACCTGGCTCAAAGTAGGCACTTGATGAATGTTTATAGACTGACTGACTTATAAAAATTAAAATTAAAGTCCTGCAAATAAAAAGAAAGTGGTATCACTTTGAAGGCAATGAAGGGTCATATGGTACCACACATAAGGAGAAAGTAGCATATAATAGAACACGCCCTGCCTCTGGAATCAAAGAACTTGAGTTCATATCCTGTCTTTGATTCTTATTTCCTTTGACCTTGGACAAAGCACTTAACCTTTCTAAGCCTCAATTTATTCATCTGTAAAATTAAGGAGTTGGAGTGGTTGACCTCCCAGATCCCTTCCAGCTCTGAATCTCTGAAATTATGATCAGAATCAGAGAAGAATAAGAATCAAGAATAAGAGTAAAGGAAATCATCAGAGAAATAAATATGCTCAAAAAAAGGAGATGCTCTGTTCATGTGACTAGAGTAAGAAATAATTGGTAGACAGCCTCTGTGTGTTACAGGTATCTTCTTAATGTCAAGAGAGAGCAATAAAGGTCCCCGGCATGTTGAATGGACCTCATATAGTGAGTCTGTGGGAGAACTTGAACAAGAATTAAATGGAGGAGGAGAGGGAAGTAGAGAATTTGGAATTCAAAACAAAAAAAAGAAGAATGTTAAAAATTGTTTTTATATGTAATTGGGGAAAAATAAAATATTTTTAAAAAGAATTACATAGGATAGGCAATCCACATTAATGAGATAATTAATCATTTGAGTATTCTGAGCATTTGAAGTTACTAGACAACTTACATGGTGGTCTGGAGTCAAAGAAGGTGCTCTTATCTCCCAACATATCCTACATTGGACTTAGTAAATACTGTATGAGGCAAGGGTTGAGTAGTGTTTGGATCATATTATGTTGTAAGGATTTTATAATAAATCCGCCTGTGTCTCTGCATGGAAGACACTGCTTCTCTCATTCTATTTATTCCCTTATTGTATTAATAAAAAATTCATGTAAGCAGGACCACAGGTGGTCAAGAACTAGATAGGCCTGGAAGGGATGTAGGACAGAGACATCTTATTTGCTTGTATTTGCTAGTTCCTTTGGTTCTGTCCTATGAAAGATGAGGGCATTTGGGTAAGATTTTGCCATTTGCTTATTTGATTATTTTCTCTATTAAGTTTATACAGAGATTTTCTTTATTAAGTTTATAAAAAGATTTAAAAATGCTTCACTTCCACACATAGAAACATGTTACATACTTAAGCCTCACTTTGACAACTTGGAGCATGCAATATTATGATCACAGGCTGTTTCCTAGGTCAAAAGATGTGGGCATGGGAAAAAGGGAATATGGGTATAGTAACACTGACTCCATCCATTCCTCCGTATGGCTGACCATATGCTAATTTGTGGTATGACCACAGAGCTTGGTAATCCAGCCCTTCTCCCTGAGGGCACTGTAATAAAGTGAAAAGATGCCCTGGGAACCAGTCAACCTGAGTCCTGGTCTTACCTCTGTTGCTAACTAGCTATGCGATCCAGAATAGTCATTCATATAATTTTCTGAAAGCCTTCATTTCTGCACCTGCGAAATGAGATTAGGCAGGAGAAAATGAGAGTCAGGCTAGGAGGTCTTATGTTAATCAAAAAAATTTATGATTTCTTGGAGACGGGTTTTCTGAAGAGCTACAATAAGGCATCTGTGATGTAGTGGAAAGAATTTTAGAGTAAAAATTCCTGTATTTGCATCCAGATTCATGTGCCTTTGGGAGATTCATAGAGTTTTGGATTTTGGAGTGAATCTTGGTTCTTATGTATCCTTGGGCTGATCACTTCACGTATCTCAGAGGCAATTTCCTCAAAGATAAAATGATGACGTTTGAATTAGATGACCATTCAGACCCCTTCAAATAAACTTATGAATTTAACTTGATCTCCTTGTATTTTAGTTTTCCTTATCTATAAAGGGGAAATAATAATAACATCTGGGCTATCATAAGGATTCAATGAGGTAATGTTTTTGAAAACTTAAAAGTGATATGTAAATGCTAGGTGTTAAGATCATTACCCTAGAGTCAAAGGCAAAGGCGCCTCACCTTGCTTGCTACCTCTTGATAGCTTTTTGGAATTTCAGCTTTCTCTGTTCTGGTTCGTTCTTCCCATTCTCCAGACTTGATTAAAGCTTATTTGTGGAATTTGGGAGTTGCTGAGGAAAGACTGCTATAAGATACAATTACAAAGCACTTTCACCATCTTTAAAAAATACTAGAATTGTGTTGCAGCTAGGTGGCATTTTGGATGGAGTACCAGACCTGGAGTAAGAAAGACATATCTTCCTGAACTCAAATCTGGTCCCTGACCTGTATTAGCTGTGTGACCCTGGGCAAGTCACTTAATCCTGTTTGCCTCAGTTCCTCATCTGTAAAATGAGCTAGAGAAGGAAATGGCAGACCACTCCAGTATTATTGCCAAGAAAACCCCAAATGGGGTCATGAGGAGTGGGAACTGTTCATATTTTTTTTTTAATGAGATAATCAGTAAGCATTAGCAGTTGAGTTTTAAACATCAAATTCAACATCATGTAAGTGGCCTTTCTTATCTGTCTGAAAAGGTTCTTTTAAGAATCACAGGCTGGGGCAGCTGGTGGCGCAGTGGATATAGCACCAGCCTTGAAGTCAGGAGGACCTGAGTTCAAATCTGGCCTCAGACCAAACACTTGACACTTATTAACTGTGTGACCCAATTGCCTAAAAAAAAAAAAAGAATCGCAGGCTGTCTTCAAGTGTAACAAAGTGTTCTGCACCATTATCTCTTGTGATCCTCAAGGCAACCCTGTAAGGAAAGTCACACAAGTGTTAATAACCCCATTTTACAGTTGAGAAAGCCATCCTTTCCATCAGATAACTAAAATCCAGTTCATGTTGTTAGTAAGTCATGCCTTCTAGTATTCAAAACCAACGACAACACTTTTTCCACTATAGTTTGTCACTCCATGGCTTGTACTCATTCATACATATGCCAAACATTAATTAAGCACCTATCTTATGCAAGAACTGTACTAGCAGCTTAGGGAGAGAAAAAGATAAGTCATAATTATTTTCCCATCAAGGAATAGGTAGTCCAGTCTAGATGTCACAGAAATAGTATAGTACTTGTTAGCTCAGTTATACAAAAAAAATTTGATGGTCTTTAATGTCTCTTCTAGCTTTAAATTGAATGAGTATCTTAGGTATACAGAAAGAACATAAAGAAAGCCAAAGTCAGGCTAGGGAAGAATCACTTCCAATTCTGGTATCTGGGAAGATTTCATGGAAAAAGTAGAATTTAAACTGAGTCTAACTTGACATTAAAGAAGATGCATTAACATCTACTTTGATATTGTACTCTAAGGACCATGATTTAAGGCCCATGTTTATTGACTGACTAAATGACATTTTCACCTGCATTTTAGCTGAAACCCATATAGGTTGTCTCTCTCCATTAAAATATCAGCTCCTTGAGAGCAGGGACCGTCTTGCTATTTTTATTCCTACTGCTCATCTCATTGCTGTGCACACTTGTTGTTGTTGTTGTTGTTGTCGTTGTTATTGTTTAGTTGTTTTCATTCATGTCTGACTCTTTGTGACCCCATTTGAGTTGTTTTTTTCCCCACAAACATACTGAGGTAAACAGGGTTATGTGAGTTGCCCAGGTTCACACTGCTAGTAAGTGCCTGAGGCCAGATTTGAAATCAGGTCTTCCTGACTCCAAGCTTGGTGCTCTATCCACTATGCAACCTAGCTGTCCCATAGTTCTTCCTATGAGCTTTGCTCATAATTAAGCTCTTAATAAATGTTTTTCATTCATTCATCTAAAGATGGGTCAATGGGGAAAATGTCAATGGGTAGAAATGGGGGCAAGCTGTCCCAGAAGCAGGAAACAAAATGACCAAGGAAAGAAAGTAAAAACAATGAAGGTTTCTGAGCTGTGGTGTGACTAGTCAAAGTGGAGTAAGGAAACTTGGGTTTGAATCCTAGAATGAATGACTTATGAACCATTTACCCCACAGAAAGGATGGCTTCCCCATCTGTAAAATGGGGTTATTATCATTTGCAGAACTCACCTCATAGGGTTGTCTTGAGGATCACAAGCAATAATGGTGCAGAGCACTTTGTCACACTTGAGGGGCTCTCGAGGGGTCACTCAAGTTATTAGTGGGATTAGACCTTTTGCTTTAGCATGAACTCCTGCTCTTTGACTCCTTTTGAATTCTACAGGTTTTTCTCATGCTTTTTCATGTTGTTCAAGAATAACACCTGGGCATTCCTTACTGAACAAAGTGTATTTCCCTGTCAGTCCCTTGTGTAAATTATGCCTAATGGCAGATAATTAATCTGGAGCATTTTGAAGAAAAAAGGAAGGCCTCCCTGAGCCTTTACTAATTAGTTTTTTCCTGACCCTAGTGCAGGGCTACAAAATGGACTGCACTAAATTAAGCCACCCCAGACTGGGGTGATTCAGGTATGCATGACTAACCTCAGTTTAGTTCCTCTGATTCTTACAGCATGACTTCAAGATTCCCAGAAAGAGAATGGCTTCATGGAGAATGCAAATGCTATTTTAATTGGTGATGCATGGGGCAACACACTAGGGAAGGATGCATCCTGTTTCCTCCTTGTCCCTAATCATTTTTCCCGAGCATTATTTAAATACAGTAGGAAATTTAAAAGCTTTTTAAGTGTTAGATTATAGTTCTCAAATAGAATCTGCTTAACAAAGACTCTCTTAAACTACTTAATGTTGGCTTTGTGAAGAACATTAGAACATAAAAATGTTCATGTTGAAAGGACCTTAGAACATCAAACCAAGTAGTAGAGCTGGAAGGGACCTTAGAGCCAAAGATATTAGGATGAAAGCAACCTGAGGGAGAGCTCATCTGGTCTAACTCCTTTTAAAGATGGAGAAACAGAGAAACTGACTCAGATAGATGTGACCTCCATAGTCACCCTCAGCTAGTTAGAAGTAGAGTAGAGATTAAAATCCGGAAGTCCAAATGCCAGTTCCATAGCTTTTCACTTTGACCCAAGGAAAAAAATGTTTATAAAAGATGCATTTTGATAAGCAATTCATCGCTAAAGTAAAATAAAATTTTTAAATTTGCAGAACTATGGTAAGGTATCGAGAGGACCAGCCCTGGAGTCACAAAGACTTGGGTTCTATTCCTGCCTCTCACACATACTGTATGACCTTGGGAAAATCACTCACCTTCTCAATGTCCCAAGCAACTTTCGAAGAGTTTAAATTACAGATGAGTTACCGGTCTAGAATAGTAGAAGGATACAAATCCTGAAGCCTATTGACAAAGGCCTCTCTCCTCACAGGTAAGAACGAATGCTCTTCCCTATGTGAGGGGCAGGGTAGTGTTGTTGAGAGTGGGAGAGCTCAAGTCTCTTTAGTTTTCTTTAGATCTTTGAGTTTAAGAGTCTCTTCAGGCTCTGCAGTGACTATGGGTGCTTCTAGCTTCCAGCTTTATGAGATGAGATGGAAGAAGCCAGCTGTACTTCATGCCTCTAAAGAAAAAGACTCCAGGAAGAAGCTGACCTGAGAGGAGCTGGCAGTCTCCATCATGTCCCTATTCTCAGCTTACTATGCTAGAGACTTTGGGGAATTCCCCCTTGGGTGAGATTTAGGGGTCTTTCCTTTGATTGACTTGAGTTGCCTCATTCCTAGTGAGAGACAGCTCCTTCACTCTGTATGGTATGATATATGTTCTCATATGTAAACGTTCTCTGACTTCTATTTTTCTACTGACTTGGACAAATGGGTTTTTTGTCTAAGTGCTGTGTGTTCATTGTGGAACTGGTATATTTGGTGAGAGAGTAGTCAATCCTTGCATATAAAGCTCGGAGTCCTGCTTCTCTCAAGAAGTTAGATTAAGGGGGCAGCTAGGTGGCACAGTAGATAGAACACTGGCCCTGAAGTCAGGAGGACCTGAGTCCAAATGTGGCCTCAGACCAAACACTTGACACTAGCCGTGTGACCCTGGGCAAGTCACTTAACCCCAATTGCCTCAAAAAAAAAAGTTAGATTAAAACTAAAAAACCTTATCTCCTAGACTATGTATATACATATGTGTGTATGTATGTATATATATATATATATTTATATACACCTGTATGACATAGGCTATATAACTATTTAAGGGAGAAGACAGATGTAATTGTAGCCTAGTATCCCTTCTATCTGAGGAAAACAGAATGGCCCCGAGCACCAACTTCCTGTTTCCCCTCCTAGCAGGAATTAAAGTCTGCCTTGGAGAATGGTAGGGGGAGAGGAGGCTGGCTGGATGGATGTCTATCCTATCTCCCTCTGAGCCACACAATGATAGCCCCTCTCAACATATGTGTCTAGCTACATGTGGGGCCTTGCCACACATATGATCATAGTAACAACAGCAATAATAATAGGTATTATTATTACTAATATTGAGAGGTGATGTGGTATAGTGGATAAGGAATTGGCCTTGGAGCCAGAAAGAACTCAGTTCAAATTGTGTCACTAATATATACTGGCTATGTGACCTTAGGCAAGTCACTCTACCTCTTAGTGCTCTAGGAAACTCTTTAAGACTAATTTGCAAAAAAGGTACCATAACTGTGCTGGTAGAATGACTTTCCTTAGATGGGAGCTCCCTAAACTAATGAAATCACAGTTCTAGTTCCTAATCCTGTCCCTAGGTGGTCTGTGAATAACTTGTTTTGTTCAACTTGCCTGCACCTTCAAATGTACCAGTGTACAACATATGAGGATTCGTCTTGGGTCAGTGCATGAAAGATAGGGAGCGTATATTGCATAATTCTAATAACCAGGTCCTGTCTTGCTGGGTGCTAAGTTTTACAGCTTGCAGTGATATGTTTTGCAGTTTCTGTTGCGTTCTGCTGAATAATCTGCATTGATCACTAATTTTAGACTCTTAAAGAATAACGCTTTAGTAATTTCCTGTAGCAATGACTTTTTGCTCAACCGACATTGTAAAGGCCTCCATTTCCCCATGTAAATCCTCATGATTCAGCCATTTATTTGATGCTTTTTTGTTAAAATAGCGTTTGTTAGCTGAGTTCAAGTGAATGTTGAAGGTAATGATAATGTTAATAATAATAGCATATATCTCCCAGGGTTGCTGTGAGGATAAAATGAGATAAAGTACTTAGCACAGTGCCTGGCACATAGTAGGTGTTATATAAATGTTAGTTATTATTTAGATAATATTAATATTTATTATGAATGTTTATATACTATTAATATATTTATAAAGTGCTTAGCACAGTACCTGGCACATAGTAGGTGCTATATAAATGTTAGTTATTATTATTATCATCATCATTACTATTATTATGTTGCCTATGGAGGGACTTTTGAGTCTGTACTTGGATTAGACTGTTCATAGGCTGTTTTATTTAACAGATCCAATGGTGTGCACCTGTTAGCATCTATCATCATCATCATCATCATCTTGTCCTTTTCATCTTTTTCAAGGGGATTCAGAATGAAGTGGGCCTGGAACAAGTCACTGTCTTGCTATTGTTCTTCTATGTTTAATATTCTATGTACATTTGCATAAGTAATAAAATAACTGCTTTTTGTGGGTGAATAAAAGTATAAAGATCTAAGCTGATCCCTGATTATTGTCGTCCAGTCATTTTTCAATTTTGTCCAACTCTTCATAACCCCATTTGGGGTTTCTTGGCAAAAATACTGAGTGGCTTCTCCAGCTCATTTTACAGTTGAGGAAACTGAGGCAAACAGTCTGAGGCCAGATTTGAATTCAGGAGGGTAAGTCTTCCTGACTCCAGGCCTGGCACTATCCATTGTGCCACCTAGCTGCTCAATGGTATTGCCAGAGTCCAATTGGCCAGCATTTCAGGTTCCTGACAGGCCTTCACAGCTACTGTGGCTGCTAGGTGATGTGGAGAGAGCTCTGGGCTTAGAGTCAGGAAGATGTGAATTCAGAAATGGCCTCAGACATTTACTAGCTGTGTGACCCTGAGCAAGTCATTTAACCTCTGTTTGCCTCAGTTTCTTCATGTCTAAAATGGGAATAATAATAGCACCTACTCCCACCCCACTAGGGTTGTTGTGAGGATCAGATGAGATGTTTGTAAAGTGCTTAGCACAGTGCTTGGCACATAGTAGACTCTTAATAAATACTTGCTTTCTACCTTCCTTTTTACTGAAATGGTCTTAGGTCCCACAGAGTCTCTGCTGTTTGTCACCTTATCTGGCATTCCCCTGCTTTGCTGTTGCCCCTGCTTGTGACTTGGACAATGGGTTGGGTTTTGAGGGGGTTATTATTATTATTATGGTCATTGTTGCTGTTAATTATATTGCCAGTCATATAATATAAATAATGTGATTAATAGTAATAATAATCCAAAAATTTTTTATTTAATAAGGCATTAACAAACAGTCAAAATGATTTTCATTCCCCATTATGTTCAATTAAATAGTAGAGTTAGCTATTTAGAGAGATCTTTTTGCTGGATACATTTTGATATGACAGTGATTTAGTTTGTTTGAACTGTTTATTTCCCTAGAGATTAAATTAAATTCATTGAGCAAATTTTGCCTTTTGGACATGACCCCATTACAGCCCTAACATTTTCTATTCTAATATGTGCTTCCAATACAAGAATTCTAAAGTTATTTCTTTAGTAATTGGTAATGATGAACCTAGAAAACTTGATCTCTTCATTCTCTCTGTTGCATCTCCTGTAATCAGCTTAATCTATGTGTAAACCCTTGCATTAGAGGCAGCATGGCGCCATGGATAGAAAGCTCTCTTCGAAACTAGAGAGATGTGAGTTCAAGAGCTGCCTCTGACTCATACTGGCTATGCAACCTGCACAAGTCGATTAACCTTTTAATGCTCTAAATTTCGAAATATGTGCCAAGCTGCATGGCAAGATGGAGTTTCCTATATACCAATGAAATCATAGATCTAATCTTTATCCCATGATTTCCTGCATTCACTTATTATTGTTAATATTAATGCTTTCTTCTTGCCTCTAATGGCTTTGGATGCATTGCCCAGTAAGCTCTAGCCTGAAGAAAATCAATTAATTAAATGCCACTAACTTCCAGCATCTCCTTTTCAACAGTTGCTTAAGGTTTGTTCAGGGGTAGAAGCCTCTGTGTTTTAAATACCCCATGAACAAACAAAAAGAAATAAGAACTTATTCTTATCATTATGATGAGTATCCTTACAGTTTAAAAAAAAAGTCCATCTACTGTTTATCTTTACCCTTTGGCAAGTTAGACTCAGATAAAAAATTCATGCATGAGCAGGTCCAGCTGTGCATCCTTCCAGAAATCCATAATGAATGAGGCATGGGATGATCACATTTAAAAAAAAATTATTTAACCTAATTCTAGTTTCCTTTTTTTATGATTCTGTTAGGAGGGGCTCATTTCTTATCAGCTATTTCATAAAATGCAGGAACTGATAAGTTGAATGCAGTTGGATTAAAGTAAAAGACACATGGATTCAATTATTCCTGAAATACATGTTATCTAAATTATACTTGCATCTTTCAGGCAATATTGCATCAAAATGTATTTAGGGATTTTCCAGGATACAAACACCTTGAAAAGTATCACGTGCTGTTTTTCCAATCCCAGATCACTCCTGATTTTCATTATTTCTCTTCCTACAGAAAAAACTGAATGGACATTAAAATAGAAAATTTATTAAGGCATGAGTTTATCTATCCTATTGTTTGTCCTTCATTTCAAAGAGGACCAATGACATTACAGTGTGACATATTGACTCATAGGTGAATCAGGTTTGAGTGAGGCAGAGTTGCACAAAGTTGTCAGCCTCACTCTCTCTTCTGGAGTCATCAAAATCCAGTGGCAAGACAAAAATCCAGATGACTGGTGATGGCCTGGGATGCAGTAGATGATCTTGGTGTCTTTAATGTCTGACCAAACTGTAAGCACATCACAGTGCCTTCTTCTGCCATCTTCATGGCAGTTGGAACAAATTGTTCTCATCTGCCCATTCTGCTGGAGGAAGTATTCACATGGTTGAGGTAGACATCCTCCTAACTCACTAATGGGTTTGAGGCCTGTTGATTCTCTTCACTGGTTCTCCATCCAATGCTCAGTAAACAATCTCAGTTTCTTAAAGGGAGAAAGGAAGATATTATTATAGCTGTCTTGGCATATTTGAAGGGTTGTCACATAAAGACTGAAGGAGGGTTCAGGATAGTCACAGGGATTTGAGAGACTATTGTTCAAAGAGTTTATCTTCATGACTTTCTTCTTTTTTTTTTTTAAAGGGAGAGGGTGCATGGTGTTCTGGAAAGATTAATGGGTCAGGAGACAAAGACCTCAGTCCAAATCTCTGCTGTTTTCTTATTAGACGTGTGACCTTGGACAAATCGCTTGAACTCTCTTGGCCTCAGTTTAATTATTTATAAAAGGAGATGTTGGAGTATATGTTTGCTTCTGCCTATAAATCTGATGATCAGATGCTTTTTCCTAGGTATTAAAGAGAATATGATTGTCTGAAGGCAGAAGGCCCATGGATACATGTCTTCAACCCCTTCCTACACCAGGGGCTCAGTGAATTCCTGCTAACCCCTTCCCACTCTGAAGCATCCCACTTAGGCTTGTTATCTTTGTAAGATAGCCGTGTTCCACATGAGTACAGCCACCTAACTCTTAGCATCTAAGCTTTCTTCTTTTTCATCCTGTTTCCTCAAGAAGCTACTTTGTTTAAGGCAGTATTTGGCTAATCCTATAAACTAATTCAGGCTTCTGGGATTGATGGTCACTAATGTATTAACTGGAGAGGGCTAGCAGCTTTGATTCTTTCGTTTCTGACAAGTAACATATATTCCTGTTAACAGGGCGCTTTTATAGATAATGCCTCACTCTGCAGTGCCTTGGGTGAGCAACCACCTCCTCATTTGACCAATGTCTAAGGTTAGGTCTCACCCCTGTCAGTAACATGCCTCCTAGGAGTTAGAGCTATCTGATCTAGCACAGCCGGGTGGTCTAGAAGGTAGATCTGGTGGGATCCAAACTGAAGTCCAAATGCTGTTTGACTTTACCTAGTACGCTCACTGCTGGTTGAGTGGCTGGGGTACTTGGGTACCAACAGATGTCTGGATATCGAGATCTTTTCCAAGCTTCCTCACTAGATGATTAGATTAAACACATGACCTCTTGGTAATTACATTTACAAAATGGAGGTCAGTTTAAATCATAGTTCCTACTTGGATTATTTGGACAATAATTGTGAAGTGAATTAGAATTTCAGACTTGGAAGATTATCTTAGAAATCACCTAATTCAAACTTCTCATTTTCTTGATTAGGGTTAGGGTTATTAGGACCAGCGAGGTTTTGACTTAGAAATTAGTGATCTTGACATGGCTGATTAGAGCTTAGTGATCTGGACATGGCTGAGCTTAAAAAAATAGCGAGTATGGATAAAGTGCTTTAAAGTTTGCAAAGTGCTTTACAAATAGTTTCTTATTTCATCCTCCCAAAAACCCTGAGAGAGAGGTGTTATTATTATCTTGATTTTGCAGATAAGGAAACTGAGGCAGACAGAGGTGAAATGACTTGCCCAAGGTCACACAGCTAGTAACTATCTGAGGCTAGATTTGAACTCAGGTCTTCCTATCCCCAAGTCCAGCTCTCTATCCACTGTGCCACCTAATAGTCACCTATAACTCTCATAAGCTTGGCTAGCTAGTTCTTCAGCTTATAGAATGAATATTAGAATCTATAAGTCACAAGCAGTGGCACTATTGGAGACAAGCGTACACAGAAGAGGCAGCTCACAGTTGAATAGGCTGGAAGCCACAGGAAAAAAAAATAGAATCAAACACAAAAATGAGAGTAGCCCTATGATCTGGGGTCATCGGGTTCAGGTAAATAGATCTCTATATACCTCAATATCCCCTAAAGGCATTGCTTTATTACTAATTGTGTGATAACTAGTCCTGCACCAAAATCTCTGCCTCATTGTGGCATGGTATTAATCCTGGCCAGCTATGTTGGCTGACAACAAACTTTAGAAGGATTACAAGGAGAGGCTCCATGAAGGCTTTAGTATCAAAAGCCCAACAGAACTGTTCCAAAAGGCAATCATCAGTTGATAGATTTTTTTTTGGTGGCCACAGTAATTCATGAAGCTGTCTGCTAAAGTTTTATCTGTGGGACTGTGATATGTGTCCACGGAGGAGGCGCCCCCATGGATGAAATCCAAGATCTTTTGAAGTATAATAGAAGATGTCCATAATAATAAAAAACCTGAGCCACAGAGAAAAACTTTCAATCATGTTCATTGTTCTCTGTTTAGGAAGCCAGAACTGTGCATGGTACATTTTTTAAAAATTAATTTATTTTGATTTATCAATGATCACTTCCATAAGCTTTTGAGTTTTAAATTTTTCTTCCCCTCCTTCCCCACTTCCCTCTCCAAGACAGTGCACAATCTAATATAGGCTATACATATGCATTCCTATTAAATGTATTTTCACATTAGCGATGTTGTGAGTAAGAATTAGAATCAATAGGAGGAACCACTAGAAAGAGGAAACAGAACACAACAGAAGTTAAAAAAAATAGCAAATAATATGCTTTGATTTGCATTCAAACTCAATAGTTCTTTCTTTGGATGTGGATAGCATTTTCCATCAAGAGGCCTCTGGAGATGTCTTAGATCCTTGTATTGCTGAGAAGGGTTAAGTCTATCAATATTAGTCATTGCACAATGTGGCTGTTACTGTGTACAACATTCTCCTGGTTCTGTTCACTTCACTCAGCATCAGACCATACAAGTCTTTCCATGGTACATTTTAGAAAGATTTCTTAACTAAATAGTTAAAATTAAATGTTTTATGGGACCAGCAGTGTCCTCAAGACTACTGGCCCTCCTCCTAGCCTGATTTCCACAAAGGCATCATTGAGGTGATCCATCAATGCTGAGGAGTCCACTTTGCTTGCCACCACTGCCACCAACTGTTGACCAACTGCCACCATTTGGCCAGTGGCAGCACACCTTCCCCGCAATCCCCCATTCCTGTTCTCAGTCCATCTCCTGGACCACCAGGAAAAAACCCCTGTTGGACATATGACCTGGCATTTGCTTCTGGGGTACTGAAGACCTGGAAAATAATAACCACCACCAAACTCCTTGGTACTGTCAAATAATTTAACATTATATGAATACCATTACCACTAGAAATTACATTAGAGACCATACAGTCCCATCTGCTTTGCCAATGTGCCTTAAGGACCAAGGATGGAGTCTTTCCATCTCATTTGTAGCTGAACCTCTTATATGGGTTGACTTTTACATTAGAATGTAAGCTCATTGAGAGGAAAAACTGTCTTGCTTTTCTATTTGTATCTTCAGCATAATGCCTTATATATAGTAAGTGCTTACTTTTTAAAAATCACTCATTCCTGGATAGAGCACTGGCTCTGGAATCTGGAGGATTTGAGTTCAAATCTAGCCTCAGACACATGATACTAGCTGTGTGACCCTGGGCAAGTCACTTAAGGAATGCCTCACTAAAACAAGCAAACAAATAAACAAACAAACAAATAAACAAACAAAAATCATTCATTCATGCATGCATTCCAACAGGTAAGCCTTGATTCTTTGGAAATTTCACCTATATAGAAAAGCACAATCTCTAGTGATTCTGATAAGTGATAGGTTGCTCACACTTACTAGCTGTGTGACCTTGCACAAATTACTTAGGCTTTCTGAGTCTCAGCTTTTGCATCTTTGTAAGTGAGCACATTAATATTACAGAGCATGCTTGTAAGGAAATCATTTAGTAAACCTTAAAGGAATATGGAATTATGAATTATTATTGCTATTATTATAAGCTGGTCAATTACCCACATCAAGATTTAACTAGCTCTAAAGGAAAAGGCTTTTTCTCTACTGACAGTGATGGGTTTTTAAATGATCATTTGTTTCCCAGGGAAACAGACATCATCATCTTGGGTATAGTGCATTAAACCTGACCCCAAGCTGCAGACAGGGGTGTGAAAACTACAGGAGATCAAGAATAACCATTCCCAAAGGACTTTTAAAACATTCCCTTATTCATTTTCTTTGTAGTAAGTGTATCCTGCCTGGTTACTCCAAGTGCATTTCTGTTTTTTTATTTAGGTTATTGGTTCTAAGCATTCTTTTCACATCTGCAGCCACAAACATTTTGCCTTTTGCTCCAATTTTCTCTCATCCATCCCCCTTATTTTATGGACGGGGAAACTGAGTTACAGAAAGGAGAAACAATTTGACAAGTCATATGGCAAGATAGTGGAAAGTACAAGCCTTAATCTAAGTCTCCTGAATCTTAGCCTTTCTAACATTCTACTCTGATCTTCTTAAATCCAAGTATTTATCATTCTGATAGGCAGTAACCCTACCTAGGCATAGCTTACGCACTTGCTATGATCTGTTTTGGACTTCAGTTTTCTCAGCATGTATTGCTGCCTCCCCCCCAGGCTGCATGCTCAAATAAGGCAAAGATCTTGCCTGATATAAGTTGCTTATCCCCATAACACTAATCACAATGCTTTTCATATAGTAAGCATTTAACAAATATTTATTGAATTAAACTGAATTCAAGAAAGTTCCTGTAATTGGATTCCAGAAAATTTGGAGAATTTGGTCATTGGAGGACTACAGAATAATGTTACTACAGGAATCTGTCTCTTTGCCTGGTTTACACCTCTAACACCTTACTGTCTTCTGTTCACAATACTGGGAGGATGCCACTACAATGACCCACCATATTTAGCTAAAGTAACGCAATGCTAGGTAGCCAGGCACAAATACTAATAGGCATTTGATGAATGTTGCTGTCCAAGCTAGAAGGTCTATTCTAATCCCTTCCCAGCACTCTAGCTGGAGGTTCTGATCTATTCTGAGAGTTCCAGAATGACCCTTTGGTTCACCTTGGATGGATCAGAACAATGGTGTTTGGAATCAAAGCGTGGGCTCCTGATAACTCTGCCTCCCATCCCCCACCCGTCAGTGAGCCCAGATTCCTCCTATGGTTGGGAATGTAGGCTGAACATCTTGACAGATACAGCGTAAGAGCTTTGAGAATAGCAATGCTTCCCTCCCAGGACCCTCAGCCATTATTCTGGGAAACAACCCCTGGGGAGATGTAGCCTGGCCACTGTTCCAGCAGGTGCTCCAGTCACAGCTACAGAAGACCCAGAGAAGAAAGTTCTCCAAAGTACTTGGAGCTGTTGGCTAGCTAAACATCAGAAACTGATATTATTTTATCAGTAGAAAGGACATTAAAGGAAACATTAATATCTGCTTTGCCACTGTTCCCTAAGGACTGTGGGACTTTCTGTAAGACTTGCACCTGAAACCTATATGCCTTGTATTTCCATTAGAAGGTGAGTTTCTTGAGAACAGGGACTGTCTTGCTTTTCATTTGTATCTCTAGCTCTTAGCATAGTGATTTGCATATAGTAAGCCTTAATAAATGTGTTCATTTATTCATTCTGAGAGGGTCCTAGGAACAGTAATGAAAATTATCAAACAGATTGTGTCTCTTCAATTAAGAAAGGTTTGTAAGGAGAAAAAGGGACTTAGTTTCAAGACAAAGATCACCTCTCCACAGCTGATAAGAGCATTCTTATTCACGTAGCCCTATTATTAGGTGCCAAAGGCATGTTAGGAGTTCAAAGGAACCTGGGCTAGGAGTGAAGGCTGTGAACTTCCCTGCAGTCTCTCCTATCAGTTGAAGAGGGAGGAGTTAAGAAAAGAAAATAAGCCTGATAACCCTCACCCCCAATAAACCTGCTGTTTGTCAGCCAGGTTTGGGGAGGCCTTTCTAACTCAAGAGCTGAAAATGTGTTGATTATGGCTGGAAGCATGTTGGCTCTGGACTGTCTCATAAAAGAGTGATACCAGCTTTGCTGCCCTACCCACTCCTTGCCCTGGAAAGAAGAAGAAGAAGCCTTAGGAGCAGATGACAGGTTTGGAGGCAGAGAGCATGGGAGAAGGCAGAGCTTCTGTGGATGACAGCTGTGGGGGTGGAGTGGAGGGGCAGCTGCAAGTGAAGCTTCAGGACCCTGCATGACAAGGGGGCTTTAAAAAAAGTGGAGCAGAGAAACAGCAAACCATAACAGGTTGCTAGGATGTGAGCCATGAGAAGTGTTTCAGCCATGACTCAATTTGGAGTACAGATTTTCCTGGGAATGTTCCCTTTCCTTCACAAGCATGGGAATCTGTGAGAAATCAGAGCCCACCCTACTCCCTACCTGTTTTGTTGTGGATGGTGGTGAGAATGATTCTATCGCTTGACTTTCTCTGTTGATTATGTAACAAATCCTTTCTGATCAAATGCTTTGCTATTTGATGTATGGTTTCTATCCGGACTTTTGTTAGAGAATGCCCTGGGTGGCAGCTTAAGAGATTGTACCTCATAATTACTTTTATGTCATCACCCCCAAGCACCTCACACTGAATCTGAGGTAGTGAGGAGCTCTGGAGTCATGGGAGACTCAAGCTACATATCTAGGATTGAAGTGTAATAAGATGCTGAAGGGTATGGACAGGGCGAGGAAGGCCTTTGTCAATCTCATAGCCTCATTACTTTTTTAAGTTTATGTCTTTATGACAAAACTAGAGACCACTCCTTCCAAACTTCACGGAGTGATCTCTAGTTTTGGCACAACCAGGTTTTCTGAATAAGTCTTTGGATCTGGCCCATTGGGTAGGATCAAAGCATGCTTGAATCTGCCATAAAAAGTTGAAGCTTTGGAGGGACCAGTGGAATCATGCGGTACTGTTGTGTGCTCTAAAGGAAGGATGTGCGATGTCCTAAATCATCAAGGCATTGGTTGGGGTTATGGGTATCAGTGGCAATACCTTCTAAAAAGGAATAGTATTCCAATGATGAGATTATGATGTCATCTCAGAATTGAAGAATTGGACAATTGGAAGAGACCTCAGTAGCCATCTAGGGCTCGAATAGATAGCATATTAGACTTGGAGTCAGGAAGACCTGAGTTTGAATCTTGCCTCAGACACTAGTTGTATGATCTTGGGCAAGTCAATTAATTTCTCTTAGCCTTGGTTTCTACATCTGTAGAATAGAGATGATGATAGCATCTACCTCCTAGGGCTGTTGTGAGGAACAAATGAGATAATATTTGTAAAGCATTTAGCAGACCTTAAAGCATTATGGAAATGCTTATTTTTGTTGTTATGAATAAATCTAACCCATGCCTGGAAGTAATCCCTACTGTAGCATACTAGTTATCATCCAACCGTGGTCTGAAGACCTTCAGTAGGGGAGGAGAGGAACCCACTTTTGGATAGCTGTGATTGTTTACAAGCTTTCCCAAAATCAAACCTAAATTTTCCCCTTTTCGACTAGCACCCCTTGCTCCTGGATCTGTCTTCTTTGGGCAAACAGAAGCAGTCTGATCCCTTTTCTGCATGACAACCCCTCACATACTTGAAGATAGCTGTCATATCCTCTATAAGTCTCTTCTCCAGCCTAAACATCCCCAGTTCCTTCAATGGATTCTACTAATCAAATGTCAAATGTTCACAAAGACCAGGCTGGGTCAAGAACCTGTGTTTTTCTCTGTAACCCCCAAATCAAGGGAATGAGAAGGAATTAGGTATAAGAGCTTCAGAGCTAAGGAGGCCAGCACTGGATCACAAGGGAGGGTGAAGTCATATTGGCAAGCCAACCATTTGTATAACTCAACATGTCTCCCCAAAGCCTCTATTTTTTATGATAGTTGCTTGCATTCTTCATTCCTCTCCTTCCCTTTCTTATCTTTATCCTTTCCCTCCTCACCTTCACTTTCTACCTTCCCCAGCTTTCTTCAAATCTCAGCTAAGTGGCACTTTCTACAAGAAGCTACATAACAAGAAGTCTCTGAGATTATCACCAATACATCTTATATGTGTCTCGTTTATACATGGCTGTTTGCATATCGTCTCCTCTATCAGACTGTGATCTCCTTGAGTGCAGGACTGTTTCTACCTTTCTTTGTATCCCCTTTGTATTGTCTGTGTGTAGCAAAGCAAGTAGTAGGTGCTTAATAAATGCTTGTTGAGATGACTTCGTACAGTCAGGAGCTATACCCCTGCTGCTGATTTAGCAGTATCAGTAATGTCACAGGTTCAGATGTACTTTTTGGACCAAGACCAAATAACTAGAATTAAGGACTGTTCCTTGAAGCTTGAGAGAGAGGAATGAGTCTAAACACAAGAGAACATTACTTCACAGTGCAGGGAGCAAACTTAAAGAACTTACAAAAATGCATGGTGCAGGTTGAAAGTATTGAGAAGCTCCAACTTAGCTTTCCATACTATCTCATTTTATGTTCCTTTCCATCACATATATACTACATTCCAGGTAAATAGAATGAGTCACTAGAGCATGTTCCCACCTTTTCACCTCTGCTCATGCTATTCTAGAAGCTCAGAATAGTTCCTCCTCCCCATCATTGCCTAGTGATATCTTGCCATATTTCAAGACTCAGCTGAAATGCCACCCTTCCCATGAAGTAGCCCCAGATCTCCTCTCCAGCCTCTCCTACCTCTCCAAAAAAAGCTGGAAATGAGTTTTCTCTAATCTCATAACATTTAAACTCCTCTGCTCAATATTTACTATATTTTTACTGGTATTATATTATTAGGGGCAATTATGTGGCATAATGGATAGAGCACTGGGCTTGGAATTAGGAAGACTCATCTTCCTGAGTTCAAATCTGGCCTCAGACACTTACTAGCTGGGTGACTCTGGGCAAATCACTTCCCTGTTTGCCTCAGTATTTTCATCTGTAAAATGACCTGGAGAAGGAAATGGCAAACCACTCCAGTATCTTTGCCAAGAAAATCTCAATATGGTGTCATGAAGGGTTGGACATGACTGAAACAACACAACAACAATAAATCAAATTATTACCACCCTCCCTACTCTATTGTAATTTCCTTAAGAATAAATATTATCTTATTTGTCTTTGAATCTTCCTCAGGACCTACAATGCACTTAGCATAGTAGGCACTTAAGAAATATTTATTTAATGAAGTGAATAATAGTTTAAAAATGAATTCAGACAAATTAATATATCCTTCACTAAAATTCTGTTTTAGTGATTATTAGTAATAGTAATAATGCCTGAGATTTAAATAATGCTTTAAGGTTCATATTTTGAGCTACACAGTGCCTGTAATAGGACCATTTTACATATGAAGAAAAGAGGCTAAACAGTGGTAAACTACCTTGCCCATGATCACCCATGTAGAGTCAGAGTAAGGGCTGCAAGTTCAGATCTTTTGTCTAGTATTCTTTCCATTAAGTCATGCTGCCTCCCATCTTGATGTGAAAGAGACCCTGGGTTCTCCAAGTATTTGCCAATATAATACATGCTCGGGTGGGTCCTACTACACTACAAGAGCTTTGAGTACAAGCCCAGTAAATGTGCATCACCTAGTGATCCTTTTAAGTGAGAGCAAAGAGGGTCATCATCTGAAGGATGGCCCCCTGGGGATGAATATATTTTGGCCATCAAAGTTCATTAAGGCTGATTATAACTAGCATTTCTTTAGAGAGGATGGATTAGATAGATAGAGAGATAGAGATAGAGAGATAAAGAGACAGAGACAGACAGAGCATTTATTAAGTGCTTACTATGTGCTAAGTACTGTGCTAAATTCTGGAAATGTAAACAAATATATAAACAAGGTGCTTTTCACTTTTGAGGAGCTAGTTAAAGACAAAAGGTAAAGGTAAAGGGGAGCTGGCAAGGAGTATGGAGGAGGCAAGGTTGCTGGTGAGAAAGTGGAATGTCCAGCTGGTCCAGACAAAGAAGGGAGTGAAGTGAGCCTGGCTGGAGTTCCTCATGAATGGCTTTGCATTTGTTATGTCATTTGGCCCTCACAGCAACCCTGTGAAGTATGTATTTTTATTATCTCAATTTTGCAGATGAGGAAACTGAGTCTGAGAAAAGATAAGTGATTTGCTCAGGGTCACACAGACAGTAAGAGTTCAAGGCAAGATTTGAATTCAGGTCTTCCTGATGCCAAGTCCAGCACTGAAGTATGGGGGCAGGGGGGCAGGAAGGTGATCTATTTCATTAGAAGGACCACCCATGCCAAAGAAATCACACATCTTTTGAGGTCAGTTCACAGTAGTCAGATAATGATCTGTGAAAGAAAACTAGGATGTCCAGAGGCATATCCCTGCCCATTCAGGTTGACCTCCAAGAGAATTGCTACGCCTTCCTACAACAGAATGCCGGACTCTGGGGGCACAGTGGGACAGTTCTTACACTCTGAGGGCTCCTTGATCACCTGGGGGGCTCATCAGTCTTCCAGCTCTGAGACTAATGAACAGAGCTTCATCTCACAGGTTCTCCAGTATAGAGCAATCCACTGTGGACCAGGATGTTTCAGCCTGTCCTGGGGAGGATGCTCCAAAGCTCTGAAAACCACAATAAGTGAAGCACTTTGCAGGGAGTTGAGCAGTGGGGTGAACCCCAAGGTTCTGCAAGTTGAATTATTTACGGCATCCATGTTGGTCTGGTTGTTTTTAATTAGCACCCTGGGAAAAGACTAGCCTCATTGCCCTCCTGTGGAATCTACAGCAAAGCTCTTTAGAGCCTTCAAGTTGTTTTGTGAGAGCATCCAATATCGACCACCACTGCTCAACTGGTTAGCACCTTTCTGAAAATAAGCCAGGAAAGAGAATTAGTGCCCTGCCTTTGTAACAAAGTTCTATGTCTCTCCAGGTTTTTAAAGCTGTCGTTCTGCCCCAGAGGCAGATCTGGTGTGCAGGCTGATCTGGGCAGCATGGAGCATGTGGGAATTGAATCCAGGCACAGATGCACATTCAAAGAGATTTTACCCACAGAAACCCAATAAACTCCAGGCCTTAGAGGACAGCTTGTCTACTCTAATTCTTCCTTCTAGCACTGCTGACTGATGGTCTCTGGTTACAGCTCTATGCCATCCATGCAGTGAGCTATCAGGGCATTAAGGCCTGGGGAAGAAAACAGTCAACCATGGAAAACTGGGAAACACTGAACAGAGATTGTGCCCACACAGAATCCAAGTGCTTGTTTAGCAAGATTCCAAACAGAAGGTACAGGGTATGGTAAGGATGTTGTTAAGAGCTGGCCTGACTTTTTTTTTCCATTTTAAAATTTCCATTTGACAAATATCACCAAACAAGAAAATTTCTAATGCAAAGATCAGGAAAAGAGGACTAGACTAATTTCAAGATGTACAGCTTTTTTTTTTTCCTTTTCTTCCTTTTTTTTTTTTTAACATATATACTTAATTCAGCACAACAGGCCAAAGCTGTCTTGCTTGCCTGTGTTGTCTCTGAAACTACTTTTTAATCACCTTTAATCTATCACCTCTTGTCTTAATGTAGGAAGTATATATATCACCATTGGTCTTCTGTGGGTTATTTTAGTAATTAGTTAATCAGAATTCTTAAGTCTTTCAAAATTGTTTTTTGTTTATAATGCTGTGTTCATGTTCACTTCATTAAGTATTAGTTCATACAAATGTTCCTAATTTCTCTGAGTCTGATCTTGTGGCTATTTCTTATGGTACAGTATGTTCAATTACATTCATATACCATAATTTTTGAGCTATTCCCCCAGCTGATGGATGTCCCCCTAGTTTCTAATTCTCTCCATTTCTACAACAAAAGATGTCACTCTGAATGTTTCTCTTGACATGGTCCTTTCCTTTTTTACTTTCTTTTTTTGGAGTTTGTGTGTAATAAGAGTATTGCGGGGTCATAGTTTAATGACTTATTGGGTAGAGTTCCAAATATCTTTCCATGATGGCTGGATCAACATATCTCCACTAAAATGCATTTGCATACTTGTCCTCCCTTTTCTCCCTCAACAATTTCTGTCATCTTTGTTACTCTGCTGAGTGCAAGTTATATCCTCAAAGTTCTTTTAATTTACATTTCTCTAGTCACTAATGATTGGTAATGGTTTTTTATATGACTCTTGATTACTTGACTTTCTTCTTTTGATAACTGCCTATTCATACTCTTTGACCTTTTATATATTGAGGAATGACTCATGTGACATGTACTCGAATCCATTCTGTTTATATCTTGGATAACTGATTTTTATCAGAGAAAAATGCTACAAATACTTTTCCCTTCCAATTTTAACTCCATTGATTTTGTTTGGACAAGAGCTTTTCCGTTTTATATAATCAAAATCACTATTCTTTGTATTTCTTATTTAGTCAAATAAGGAATACTTATTATACAGTGTGAGATGTTCTAAACCTAATTCCTATCACTCTGCTTCCAGGTTTTCCTAGTACTTTGTGTTAAATAGTGAATATTTACCTCAGTAGTTGAGGCCTTTATATTTATTGAACACTGTTATATTTGCTTCTAGATCTTGTATTTTTAATCACTCCCATTGATCAACTTTTATCTTTTAATCAGATAAATTAATGGTTTATGTATTTTGTTACTTAAAAGAAACAAGCCATTTTGTAGTTTTCTTTATCAGTGAAAGGTATATTTTTACTTTCAGTTTTATTAGTATCTTTCATCTTCAGGCTTTCTGTTTCTATTTTCATGTTTATTTGTTGCTTTCCTAGTTTTTTTTTTTAAATTTTAGTTGCCTGCCAAATTAGTTCATTGATCTGTTCTTTCTTTCTTTTGTTGATGAAAGTGTTTAGTGATATAAATTTTGGTTGAATCCCAACAGTTTTGACATGTTGTTTCATTGCTGTCATTTTCTTTAATGAAATTATATTGTGTTTCAATGATTTATTCTTTGACTCATCAATTCTTTAAGATTATGTTACTTCATTTCCATTTAAGCTTGGATCCTTTCCCAAATGGTTTTACTTATTGTAATTTTTATTGCCTCATAGGCAGTATAGAATGTGCCTAATATGTCTACTTTTCTTCATTTTTATAAGGTTCTTAATGACCTAATCAATATGCTTATTTTATGTAAATATGTCATGTGCATATGAAAATATGCACATTCTTTTCTATTTCCATTGAGTAGATCTCAGAGATCTAGCATATCTAACTTTTCTAAATTTGTATTTAAGTTCTTTCTCCCCCCCCCCCCCCCGTTCTTGCTTATCACTTTGTAAGATCTATCTATGTCTGAGAGGGGTATATAAAAATTCCCAACTATCTTAATATTGTAGTCTATTTCTCCTTGTAATTCAACTAGCTTTTATTTTTAAATACTTAGATATTATGACATTCTTTGCATAAGTATTAAGTATTAACATCATTTCATCATCGATGATGTTTTTAACCATAAGGTGATTTCTCTATTTATCTCATTTAACCATGTCTATTTTTACTGTTGCCTTGTCTGAGATCATAATCGCTACTCTCCTGTTATGAATTCATCTGAAACATAATAAAATTCTGCCCCAGCCTCTCATTTTAAGTTTGTATAATTTTCATGTTTCAAATGTGTTTCTTGCAATTAATACATGACATCCTGCCTTCTAATATATTCTGCTATACTTATCCACATGGGTTCTTATACCATTCATATTCATAGTTATGATAGTTAATTGTATGTTTGCCTCTTATATGTCCCTCATCTCTTATACTTTTTCCTCTTTTTGCCTCCCTGAAATCTTATTTGCAAAGAAGAAGACAATGGTATAAGAGAAGGAATATGATCAATTCTACTGATCTATAATTGAAGTGATCTGCATCTACTACATTGTTCAACCTTTCCTCTCTTCACCTAGACCTGGAGTAGTGGTTCTTCCACTTTCTTTCCTTTTAATCTACCCTTCACTATCCACCCTTCAAAGTCAAAATTTGTTTTGCTTATGACTTTTCCATTCTTTCCTTGATCTTCCCTCTCAAACCTTTAGCCTTGCCTCTTTCCCTTCTGCATTTAATATTTACTATACCAGGATCAGAGAAAGGCAGTTGTGCATATGTATGTGTGTGTCCAATTCCATTTTGTGTAGTTCAGACAAGAGTGGAATTCATATGACATTTTCTCCCCCCTCCTGTTCCTACATGTTTACATACTCTTCACATGCAACCAAATTATGCAACATAGTAAATTCCACCAACTTCTCTACTTCATTTCTTCCCCAAATGCCATTCTCCGACACCGCTCTCCCCTACTTGTTTGTTCCTCCATTAAGGATACCAGAACAGAACAAAACAACATCAGGCTTTCTGTTATATTTAATTTCCTCTGTGACCTTTGAAGATGTTATGTTTTTGAATGGATATTTATCTCTTCTCCCTGATTATCATGTAAATACTTCATTTCTGAGCCTCTTTGAATTGCTTAGATGTATTTACCTTTCTAATTTTCTCTTGACTCCTGTATTTACAATTCAAATTCCTACTCAGGTCTGGTTTTGTTTTGTTTTGTTTTGAAGAATATTTGAAAGTCTTCTATTAAAGTTTCATTCCACACTGACACCCTTATAGGATTATACTCTCTTGCAGGATAAATTAATTTTGATTACAAGCTTTTGTTTTTTCCATTGTGGTGTATTACATTCCAAGGTTTTTTCTTCTTTATAGTTGTTGCTGCCAGGTCTTGTGTGATCCTGTGGTTTCTTGGTATTTGAACCCTTGGCTTTTGGCTGATTATAGTATTTTCCTTTGACCTGGAGGCTTTGGCTGTCACATTCCTGAGAACTTGTTTTTGTTTTTGTTTTTTTTCTCATTACCTCATGGAGTCCTTGAGTGCTATTTTGTTTATTCTAATTTTCAGGGGGTCTGTTACTTGGGTAACTTTATTTCTAAGGTATTTTTTTCTCCATTCAATTCTTTCCTGTAGAACTTTTATTTCATGCATTATTTCCATTTAAAAAAATGTTTTGCTGTATTTCTTCAGTGTTCTCATAATCTTTACAGCCATACTATCGTTCTCCTCTGAAACTCTTCTTGAAGTTGTTATGGACCCTTTTCTCCTAGTTTTACCATGTTGAACATCTCTTGGTTCATAATTTTCTTCATTGTATTTGTTGTCTTCTTTTATTATTTAATATTTTCAAACCCAGTTCCTGATTTGGGTTTTTGTGCCAGGATCAAGTACTTCCTCCCTTCACTCTCTAGGATAAGGTCCTGTTTGGTCCCAGACTTGATTTCTGTGTTCTTGGCATTGGCTTCCACTTCCTTTTATGCATATGTCCTCAAAGTGCTAGTTTAGTATCCCCATTTAGAACTTTGTAATTAGCTATCAGTCAGAACACTGTTACAGTCTGTAATTCCCACTGGAGTCCACCCCCTGGGTGGTGCTGCAGGCTTCCCTTTTCCCCAGGGCTTCCCTGGCTTGGGAGCTGCTGAAAGCTTCTGTCTTTTCACGTGAGTTTATACTCAGGTGGGGTGGCATGTGTCTTCCAGTACTTGCAGCATCTGGCTATCATTTTGAAGAGTTCTGGGATAGATAAAAGAGCTTAGTGATATTTCTCTTTGGATTTTTAAAAATTATTATTTCTTATGATACCTTTTAAAAATCACTGCTAGGGAACATATGGGAGAACTGGGCTGCTCTATAATATAGTCTTAAGAAGTCCTCTTTTTCTCTGTCTCTCTTCCCTCCCCTTCTCTCCTTTTCCCTCCCCTCCCTTCCCTTCCCCTTTCTTTCCCTCCCCTCTCTTCTGCTCCCTTCCCTTCCCTCCCTTTTTTTCTCCCTCTTCTCCTCTCCTCTCCTCTCCTCTCCCTTTCCTTCCTTTCCCCTCTCTTCTCCTTTCCTCTCCTCTCTTTTCTTCCTTTCTCTCTCTCTCTCTCTCTCTCTCTCTCTCTCTCTCTCTCTCTCTCTCCTCTCTCTCTCTCTCTCTCTCTCTCTCTCTCTTTCTCACACACTCTCCTCCCCCCTCCCCCAAGTGACTTTGCTGACATCAGTAGAAAGAGTGTTAGAACTAGAGAATTTGGGTTCCAATCCTGGTTCTACTGCTATGTGACTGACTGAATCATACAACTTTCTTGGGCCTCTGTTTCCTTATGACAAAAATGAAGGATTTGGATTAAATAATCTCTAGGGTGCTTTCCTGACCTAAATCTGTGATCCATGATCTTTATCAACTATAGTGTTTCTGTCACCTGAATTTATTAAAAATCGTATATGTAGGGGGCTTTAGACTTTACAAAACTGTTTTCCTAATAACAATTAGGCAGGTAGTACAAGTGCACCTATTTTAGAGGAAGAAACAGAGGCATAGGGAGGTGAAAGCTCTTCATAACCTGTCCCCAACCTGTATTTCCAGCCTCAGTATTTATAATACTCCCTTCCTGCATTCTACCGTACAGCCAAATTGTCCTTGTTTCTGTTCCTCCAACATTCCAGCTCCTGTCCTAGCACCTTTGTACTGGTTATCTTCCATGCCTAGAATTCTCTCCCTCATTACTTCCACCATATAGAGTCACTCTTCTCTTTCAAGATTCTTCTCAAACACCACCTTCTGCACCAAGTCTTTCCTGATTCCTTCTCCCATAGACTAAGGCCTTCCTTTCTCAATTATCTCGTTCCTTTAGCTCTTTAGTGTTTATCTTGTATTTATCATGTATGTATTTACAGTTGTATGTGTTGAATACCCACATAGAATATAGATCTTTGAGACTAGAAATGATTCCATTTTTGTCTTTGTATCACCAGTACCTGGCACATAGCAGGGTACTTACTAAATACTTGTTGCCTATTGATTGGCTCATCTGAACACACCTTTTGAGTGTTGGAGATGGGATTTGAACAAGAATGGTGTTAGCTAGCTAGCATCCATATAGCAATAGGCATTGTCTTAGTCAAACTGAGACCTGTTAAAGACCTCAGCTTGAAAAGGCCAAGGTCCTCCCCTACACTGGGGCCATCTCTAGTTGTCCTGATCCTTATCTGGCCATTGGACCCAGATGGCTCCAGAGGTGAAAGTGAGGCTGGTAACTTTGCACAGCCCTCCCTCACTTAAATCCAATTCATTTGCATGTCATGGCATCACCTCTCTGATGTCGTGGTCCTCTTTGAGAACGAAGACACAAACAGCAGCAATTTACCTGTTATTTCACTTAACCCTCACAAAACCCTGAAAGGTACATGTTATTATTTATCTCCTTTTTAAAGATGAGGATGTTGGGAGAGGCTCAATGTTTTGCCCATGGCACAAACCTGGGCAGGTTTTGAATGCAGGCCTTCCTGACTCCAAGCCCAACACTCTATCCATCCAGCTGCTATCAAGTCCTGTTTTCTTTCCTTTATGATACATTACCTTTCAGATATAAATCTATTTCCAACTGTAGTATCCAAACTGCTCATGTGGAGAAGGAACCCTGCCTAGATCAATGGTTCTTACTCTCTTTTGTATTATGGACTCCTCTGGCAGTCTGATGAAATCAGTGGTCCTCACTTCTTAGAATAGTCCTTTTAAATAAATAAAAGAAAAGAAAACATATATGACTGTAAAGGAAACCAATTGCACTAAAATCCAGTTATCAACATATATCTTTTTAAAAGTTCATGAACTCCAGGTTAATTTCTCCTTTCCTAGATCATTTGGTTCAGCTCCCTCATTTTCCCTTCAGTAATAATATTCACATACTAGCTCCAAATTAGATTTTAATATCTTAACAAATGATGCACTGGGAAAAATACTGTGCAAAAATAGTAGAAAAGTAGAGACAGAAACTGATTATTGAGGATGTTGCTCAGCATCCTGAACAATAAAATGTTCTGCAAGCACTGTGCAAAGTGGTCGTTATGACCATTTCTCATCCCAGGCAACCAGCAAAGCCTCCTTGACAGACTGATCATTAGAGCTCCCTTCTCACTGTGTACTTGGGCATCAGCCCAGGAGGCACCTTGTGAAGGGTCTTATTCTCCAGGGGCACTATAGAGGTACCATGAATAAAAAGAACCTATATTTTAAAAGTGCTTTGAGATGTATAAAAGTGCTTTCCTCACTTTTATAAGCGAGGTAAGTAACTTCAGTATACTCATTACACAGATGAGCAAAATGCAGCTCAGAACAGTTGTGACTTGCCTAGGATTACATAGCTAGTGTCAGAGCTGGTATTCAAATTCATGGCCCTCCTGACTCCAAGTTCAGAGCATTGTCTCTTCAAAGAAGATGTTAACTATTTAGTATTTGTACTGGAACTTAGGTTTGTCCCTAAAAGTAAATTTAACAGAAAATAATGAAGACATGTATTAATTATTTCTAAGAAATTTCAGAGACTACAATGCAAATTGCCAGGACTTGATACTTGAATTACATCTGGGACAAAAAGTATGTCAATTTCAGGGAAATGCTCATTTAAAAATGTAAATAAGATGCTTTAGTTCATGTATAGATATTTGCTCATAATGTGTGAGGGTTGTTAAAATTTCTCAGTGTGTAGCTCTGTATATAAATATTTTTTAAAAGGGAGATTATAATGGATGGTCAGAAATTTTAATCTGGAATTAAGAAATAACATCAATTGGATTATATTTGTCTTCAAAACGACTCCAATCAGGAGAGGCTCTGTCCCTACAGATGTTCTGTGAGAACCTGATACATGAAAAGTAGAATTCATATAAAAATGTGTGTAGTGTTCATCATAGTAAAAAAGGATTTTTTTTTTGGTTTCACAAATACCTCAATTAGGAGGCTATTGTAATAGTCAAAATGATGAGGCCTTGACCTAATACAGCAGAGGTGAGAGTAGAAAGGAAAGATTAGATGTGAGAGATGTAGTAGAACAGAATTTCTGAGATGGAAGGAACCTAAGGAGAAATCTAGTTTGACCCATAAACAAATGGAATCCCCTCTTCAACATACTCCACAAAGGGTCTTCCAGCATTTGTCTGAGGTTCTGAAGCATTCTACATAATACTTCTACCAAATTAAACACACATATATGTATATACACACATATATACACAATATACATGTACATTGATGTATGTATGTATATATGTGTGTATATATGTGTATATATACATATCTCTATCTCTACCTATTTATAACATAAAGTCAATTCTGTAGCTTCCTGAGGGAGCTCATTTCACTTCTGTTTGCTGGGGCCAACTAGAACATATCTAATCCCACTTGCCATTGACAAAACTTCAAGTATCGAAAGACATTGGTTAAATGACTAAGGGGGATTTGGGCACTAGCAGGATTGGGACTGGGATGGGGAGAGGCAGAAGCAAAGAGGAACTAGTTCTGCAAAGATTGAAGCCTGAATAACAGAGGATATGGCACTATTGACCCAATGAGGGAAATTATTTGAGGGCAAAGACTGAGAGTTATTCATTTTTGCAACTCCCTTAGAAGTACTTTGTACAAAGAGAGCATTTAACAAATGTTTGCTGAGTGAATATTGAATGAAGGCCAAAGAAACCAAAAATGACGAATTTTATATAGGGCTATAGAAAGCTGATACAGCAGAATGGGAAGGACCTATGGCTGGCCAAAAAGAAGTCTGAAAGCTAGTGTGGTGCAGGGGAAAGAGTGCTGAACTTGTACTTGGTTGACCTTGGCTGTAATCTTGGCGCTACCTCCTTACCTGTGTGACCGCAAGAAAGTCACTCAACCTTTATGTACTTCAGAACTAGGATTTGAATTTTGGTCCCATGACTTTAAATCCAGTGCTCTTTCCACTAAATTAGTCAGTCAGTTAATAAGCATTTATTAAGTGCCTACCATGCGCGAGGCACTGTGATAAGCACTGCAGATACAAAGAAAGGCAAAAGATAGTCCCTGCCCTTGAGGAGCTCACAATGTAATGGGAAGCAACAAGTAAACTAGTATGTACAAACAAATTATGAACAACACAAATGGGAAATTAAGCTGGTTCTTCTTGAGAATGGATGAAATCACTGAAAGAGAGTGTAAAGAGAAAGAGGACTGAAGGACTGAATCTCAGGGTATGCTCATATTTACAGAGTGGAAAGAGGAAATAGAGCTGGAGTCTGGGTAGGAGATAGAGAAGAGGTGGCCAAGGAAATGGTAGGACAGGTAGGACAAAGTAGTGACATATAAGCCAAAGGAGGAGAGTTTCAAGAATAAGGAGGTGGGTAACGTTATGAGATGCTACAGAAACATGAGAGAGGTCCTTGGGAAGGGAAAAAAAGGATTTTCAACTTGTTGATCAGGAGAATAGAATGTTAGAGAAGATGCAATCTTAGACATCACCTAGTCTTCCCTCTCCATTTTATTATGAAGAAAGTGAAGTCTGGATGGATGGAATGACTTGTGCAAGATCACACAGTCAGTAGATGAATGAGCTGAGGTTAGAATCCAGGCCCCAGTATCATACTGGAATGTTATTCCTGACCGTGGGCAGTATGTTTTCAATAGAGCAGTAAGGGTGGAAGCCATTGCAGGTTCGTTAAGACTAAACCATAATAAATTGAAGAAATGAGTAGGAGAGGAAATCACTTTGATGTGGATAATTTATTAAAAATTAAAATCCTTGCATTTTCATAGTACTATTTTTCAAAGTATGGTCACAATCATTGACTTCTGCTAACAACAGTTGGAGGTACAGCAATATATCCCTATATTGTAGATGACAAAACTGAGACAGGGAGTAGCTGGCAATAATAACAATGATAATAATAATGATAATGATAATAATAATAATAATAATAAAACATTCATATAATGCTTACTATGTGCCAGGCATTGTGCTGAGTGCTTTGCAATTATTATTTCTTGTGATTTTCACCACAACCCTGTGAAGTAGGTGTTGTTATTATACCCATATTACAGATGAGGAAACTTAACTCTGGGCACTTTTTCTGGCTGTCCCTAATGCCTGAAGTGTTCTCCCTATTCCACTCTAACTACTGACCTCCCTGACTTCTTTTAAGTCTCAACTAAAACCCTACCTTCGGCAGGAAGCATTCTCCAACCTCTCTTAATTCCACTGCTTTCTCTCTTTTAATTATTTCCCATCTATCCTGTATATAGCGTCCTTTGTATATATTTGCAAGTTGTCTTCCCCATTAGATGGTAAGCTCTTTGAGAGCAAAGACTGTCTTTTGCCTCTTATTCCCAGTGCTGAGCACAGTGCCTGACACATAGTAGGCACTTAATGAATATTTATTGAATTCAAAACAGAGATTAAATTACTTGTCTAAGGTCACACAACTAAGTAAATATCTGAGGTCACATTTGAACTCAGTACTTCTTGACTCCAGGCCTGACCCTTTATCCACTGCATTACCTAGCTAGAACTAGAACCCTGGCTTCCAGCTTTCTGGTTCAGTGCCTTTTCTACTCTATACCTAATTGTCTGTAGGTAGAGCCGTGATGAGCAAGCAGGCAGATACGTAGGAAAAGTGAACTATGCTCACTGGGGTCAGAAGTCTGTTGAGTTCAGTTGAACTGTGGCTCAAATATTTGGAGATCTTACATTTATTTATTTTTAAATGTACAAGCTTGCAAAACCAGGGCTGTCTAAAAGCATTATCAAGAGATTACAAAGGCAGATGTCAATGAAATGAAATGAACAGGGATCTCTGTATACCTTTGAAATTTTCCGAAAATAACCTCTCTGACACAGAGAACCTACCTATAGTTCCTAGGAGACAGGTCAGTGCTAGGGGGCTGCTTCTCATATATTCTACAATAAAAGCTGCAGCTCCTGTCAATCCCTCAACAACTTGGCTATCTTTTCACAGTTGGAGACCAAAGCGACTGGTAATACTCAACTCTCTCCCCACCCTGGAGACCCCTGGAATCCTAGTTGAGGGACTGTTAGCCCCAAGACTCCCAATGATCCTAGCTGTCTGTCACCAGGGAGCCCAGGGGGGAAGATGATCTCTAAGGTAACCAGGCCATAAACCACAGAGGAATGGGCAGATTAATATCAACACCTCAAGTTAGCAACCAGAGAAAATAAATAGAAGCTGTGGACTGCTGAGCACAGAAAATGTTGTTTCCTTAGACAGAGGTAATGCCTGGCTATTTGAGGCTTCCAAAGCAGAGTCTTGCCCAGGCAGATATCCTGAATAAAACCTAAGGCAGGTATAGAACAGTTCATTCACTGGGTCATTCACATAGGGCATTTTTTAGGCACTTACCATGTGACAGGCACTGGGTTAAGCAGCGAGAATACAACCATAAACAAGCAAGATAGTCCTTGCTTTCATGTAGTTTACATTCTAATAGGAGAAGATGATATGTAAAAGAGAACTAGAAATGGGGTGGGAGGAGGTTAGTACATGAGGCAGCACAATGTGGAGGGAGTAGCTGGGAAGTCTCTTGGAAACCTGGTTCTGGCTGTATTAGAGCCTTGTCCAAGGTCCTGATGGGGTCAGGGAGCATATGAGGATGAGCTGGAGTGTAACAGTATTCTAAAAATGCCAAGTCTCTTTAAAATACATTAACCTTTAATTTATCTCTTTCATAGAGAAGACCAAAAGAGCCTTGAAATCATGTTAATCAACATACACTTGTTGAGTGGAATGAGATGGAAGCCAAGGGCAATGTTAGTTTAGGATATAAATTTGTGTCTAAAATTTTATGGAAAAAATATTGTAAGATTTTGAATAGTATCACAGAACTGAAGGTGGTGTGGAATAGTGAATAGAGAGCTGGTCTTGAAGCCAGGAAGGCCTAGGTTCCAGTCTTGCCTCTGACACATACTGGCTGTGTGACCCTGGGCAAGTTATTTAATATCTCTGTGTTCTGGTCAACTGTCTAAGAGTATAAATTTCAGAGAAGATACCAATATGAATTGTTAGTGGAAGTTTCCTCATCTAGAAGCTACTTAGAACAATAAAATCATAGATCTAGGCTGTATCCCTATTTCTATCATCACATCAGAGAAGGAGTAAAACCACTTTAAAGAAAGCTTAGCAAGAGACCAGCTAAGCAAAGATATTTCAAATATATTTAAGGATTAAAAAAACAAGAGAAAATAGGCAGAATAAAATGGAGAAGACCTGCAAAGGCTTTTATAGCAAAATTTTCTTATCATCAAGGACAGAGGAGCCACCATATTTGTACTATAACATCACAGCTCCAGACATGCTTATAGAGGAAGTAGAAATGTCATCAAAGAAAACAAATATAGGAAAAGCAACTAGATTAGATTTAGTGTACATAAAGATTTGCACCAGAGGTGAGGGTATTGAAGGGACTGACTTGCAAGATATCTGAAGGACAGGAAGATACCAAAGACATATAAAAAATCCTGCACACCATTTATACTGAAAAAAGACAAGTGAGAAACTATCAATAATTACCACCCTGTGTGCCTACTTTCTTATCTACATGAAATTTTATTAGAATCATCTCCCTTCTTTCATAAATGTATCGGTAAGCTGTCAAGCAGGCTTTCATGAGTGACAATACACACTAGCCTACATCTTTACCATCTAACAATGAACTGGAAGATGTTGAGAATATAAGATTCTACTGTCCTTATTATTTGCTGATTATAAGTAAAGCAGTTGTTTAAGGATAGACAGACTTTAAAGGTTCTCTTCCAACAAACTGTCTGCCATATACAAAATTTTAAAAAAGATTTGAGATTGTTTGAAAGTTATAGCCACAGATGCAACTTTGTTTGACAACTTTGTGATCACAAATATCAAGTGAGGAATAAAACAGGGAGACAAAAATTTGCCACAATCAGGTCCTCCATACACTCCTGTTTGTGGTATTTTCATCAAGTTCTGAAACACTGCAGAGCCTCCTCAAAAAGATCTATAATCACTCAAAAAGGTTTGGCCTGATCATCAATACAGAAAAAAACTAGATGGATGAGGGATGTCTATTGTCCCTAAATTATGATAGGCAGTCAGGTAGATTATATGTACACACACACACACACACACACACACACACACACAATTGTTGTTCAGACATATTCAGTTGTGTCTGACTCTTCATGACCACATTTAGGGTTTTCTTGGCAAAGATACTGAAATGGTTCACCATTTCCTTCTCCAGCTCATTTTGTAGGAGGCAAACAAGGTTAACTGACTTGCCTAAGTTCATACAGCTAGTAAGTGTCTGAGGACAGATTTAAACATAGGAAGATGAGTCTTCTTGACTCCAGGCCTGTTACTCTATCCACTGTGCCAACTAGTTGCCCCTCATATATGTATACACACATGTATACACATCAATATAAATGTATGCATTTATATATGTATACATACATAATCACTAGCAAACTTTAAGGTTTACAAAGTGCTTTACAAATACTATCTCATTTGATCCTCACAAGAACCCTGGGAGGTAGGTGCTTTTATTATCCTTATTTTACAGATGAGGAAACTGAGGTAGATAGGCTAAGTGAGGCCAGTTTTGAAATCCAGGTCTTCCTGACTCCAGTACTAGAGCCACTTAACTGCTTCTATACATATATATACACACACACATAATTATATGTATATGTTTGTGTGTGTGTGTGGCATCTTAAAAGGCCTTATCTTAGTGCAGTTTTATGTTTTAAAAGCCTCTGAGATTCTCTCTCTCTCTATTTCTCTACACATATATGTATTTGCATGTGCATACATGTACACACAAATGAACAACAAATTGGGTCCAGAATTAAATGATAGGAGGACAGTGAGCTGGATTACCTTCAGGAAGTTGCAAAACTCCTTTAATGACCCAAGCTTCTCGCCGCAACATCCTATCTTTAAAAAAAAAAATCAGTATTCCACTGTGTTTCATGGAACACTATAATCTCCAAGAAATTAAAAATAACTATCACACAAAAAAGTAATAGAGAACCACATGGTGGGCATAAGCTGGCTGTAATATATAACAAATAAGAAATCTTGAGAAAGAACTAGTAAAAATATATTGGGCTTGTGGCAAAAATGAGGGATAATAGTTGGTCAGTTGGAGTGCTCCCTTGATATGCTTGAGATGTCTGGAAAGGGAGGAAGACTTTTGATGTATTGGGAGGATCTCCCTGTGACAAACTTATAGAAAAACATGGACAAGTCAGTGGTGTTGTGTGGCTTAAATAAGATAATAGATGCAAAGCACTTTGCAAACCTTCAAGAACCATGTAAATGCCAATTATTCATCATCATCATCATCATTATTATTATTATTATAAATTTAAGTCACTAGGCCTTCAGTCTAGTGATGGTTTCATTCCTTGGGCCTTCTACTTCACTCCAGTTGGACTCAAGCAACATGAATAGAGCAAAACAAGGATGTACTACTAAGTGTTGTTCAGAAAAAAAAATGTATGTGTGTATATATGTATATATAATATATATTTAATGTGTGTGTGCATGTGTGTATTTATGTATGTGCACACACATTAATTTTTATTATATTACAATATAATAAAACATTTTATGTTATTATGAACACTTTCTTAAGTGTAGACAATTAACAAGATGATAAATCAAGGCCTGATTTGTAGTGACTGCCAATTTCTGAGGTGTAAATATTCACAATGAAAATTAAATAATCCACTCCAGTATTAGAGCTAGCTCTGGCGCTTCCTAACAAGAGTCACAGCATGGGCAGACATGGATGGTTTGCAATTTGCATTACTGATAGGAATATCTAAATCGATGAGATTGCAAATCCATTTGAATATTGAGTAAAGTTATGTAGGTATACTTTGTTTTATTTTTATTTTTTTTATTTTTAGGCAATTGGGGTTAAGTGACTTGCCCAGGGTCATGCAGCTAGTAAGTGTCAAGTGTTTGGTCTGAGGCCGGATTTGAACTCCTGACTTCAGGGCCGGTACTCTATCCACTGCACCACCTAGCTGCCCCTGTAGGTATACTTTGAATAAATTTTTAAATATCAGGCAAAACAATGCTGTTGTAGAATATAAACTCCTTGAGTGCAAAGATGTTTCATTTTTTGTCTTTGCTTCCTGAATATCTAGTACAGAACACTGCACACAGTAGTACTGTAGGTTCTTAATAAATATGTGTTAAACTGAATTGTTGAATTACTGAGGGAGCTTCAATCCATGGGACCAAGATCAAAAAAGAAGCCATTGGCCAAACAATATGCTTGTGAGTTCCCAGCGTTGTGGTGGGAATTGTATTAATGACTTCTCCGTAAAACCTTGATTGGATGATGTTATTCAGGATGTGTCTATACTGGGCTTTCTCAGAATAGGGTTCACCTAGATTGAGACATCCATAGTATTTCTATCTGGAATTCAGTCAGCCATGGAGAACCCAACACAAAACCAAGAATGCTATGTACAGGAAACATATAACAAAACTCCATGTCAGATAAGCCTGATCTAAGAGCTTTTCTCTAAGATTGAGAGAAGTGGAATTTCCTCTGTAGGGTGGGGAGTGAGTGGTTTATCATCTGTCACTTGAGGCTCCAAGGGGTATTGGGCCATGCCCAGGGGTCTCCTTCAAAGCAAATATTTCCTTACTGAGGCTTAATAGTAAGGTTGGATTCCCAGGTGTTTGCAGCCCTGTCTTTGGGGATTGAAATATGACTCAACACTTAGAGACACCTTGGGGAAGAGAACCAGACATCAAAGAATTTCTAAAGATTTTACAGTTAGTCTAATTAGTGGTCAAATCGTGGACAGTGGCAGCTCTCTCTCTCTCTCTCTCTCTCTCTCTCTCTCTCTCTCTATCTATCTAAAAAGTTTTGCAATCTTTTATACTCCAGTCACTATTTGGCTTCTAAATACACACTGCCTTTCCACTTCCAAGTCTTTCCTTAAGTTATTCCTACACTTAGAACCTCCTCTCTACTTCTCTTCATCTGTTGAATCTCATTTCAATTTGAGCTCAACTTAAGATTTCTTATTTGTCTACTAGAATGTAAGTTTACTCAGGTCAGGGAATGTGTCTCACTTAAATTTTATATTTTCCCCTGCACACAATGCAACATTATTAAATACAATAGTAGGCACTTAATAAATGTGTGCTGATTGATTTTTCTTATGCATTTAACTTCTCCTAAACATGGGATGCAACAGGCCCCAAGGGAATTGAACAGACCACGTATTAAGTTGGTGGTATGGAAGTAGTGAAAGGTCTGCAACATGAGGTGCTGCCCTGATTGTGGACAACTCCTGAGATAAGACTGACCATTCAGTCCTCTCCCTGTGCCTCCTGAAAAAGTTGGTTCCATAAGATTAGAGAAAGAGGCATACAGTAAAGGTAGAGGGCTGTGCTACCAAGGCTCACTCTCTGGTGTCCTGCATACTCAGTGAATATTCCTTTAGTCCATTCAGCCAATCCTGGCTTCTTTGTTCTTTCTTTTTCATATTCTAAGTGATGTTTTATTTTTACATCACCTTCATTTCCAAATGTATTCTTCCTTTTTCCCTACCCAGTGAGCCATCCCTTGTAACAAAGAATAAAATTGAAAGAGAAAAAAAAAAGTTCAGCAAAACCCATACACGTAGTCTCTCTCTTCTACAAAGAGTAGAGGGAAGTACATTTTCTCACTTCTTCTCTGGTCATGATCATCAGGCAAGGTTCAGTTTCTCTCTTTTGTTCTTGCCATTGACATTGTTATAGTCATCATATATATTGTTTCCCTGCTTTTGCTCACTTCCACCATTTTTAATCAATTCATTGAAGTCATCTCATGCTTCTCTGAATCCTTCTCATTCATCATTTCTTGCAGTGTAGAAATATTCCATTGTGTTGCTCTGTGTGGCATAGTAGATAGAGCACTGAATTGGGGTCAAAGAGACTTGAGTTCAAATCCTTCCTCTGACATTTATTAGGTGACTAACCCTAGCTAAGCCACATAAGCTCTCTGTGGTCCAGGTTCTTCATCTATAAAATGTAGATAATGGTAGCATGTGCTTCACAGATTGTTGTAAGATCAAATGTCCTTAAAACAACATATAAATGCTAATTATTATTATTAATTTTTTTTTAGATTTCTTTTTCTCTCAGAGAGTGAAATTTTATTTCTGAGGAAGGTCACTCATGCTGCACGTTTTCCAATAGTTGTCATATAATATAAAGTAGGAAATTTCTCCTCCCCACATCCTGAGAATATGGGATTGGCAAAAGAAAAAAATTAAACCACACCTGTAAAGGTTTAGCACAAGCATAAAAATAAAAATGAAAACAAATAAATGCTAATTATTACAACTCATTTTAACATCCCCTAATAGATGGATATCGACTTTGTTTTCTGTTCTCTGCTACCACAAAAAGTGTTGCTATAAATACTTTGCTGTATATGTGGAACCTTTCTGTCTTTGACCTCCTTGGGGTTTATCTGGCTTCCTCATTCTAAGGATGCATTCCAGGAAATGCAGCCAGGGGATAATGGGCCAAGGCCAGATTCAGGCCCAGATCTAGATAACCCCCAAGTTAGTCCAGCTCATCAGAAAAATCAGGTGAGATTCAAGTTACCACACTCTAGTTCCAGTACACCAACAACACTAGGATATATAGATTCCAACAATAAGAGCCCTTGTATTCATGAAATAGTCACTTAATAAATGTGAGTTGATTGATTGTTCTTACGCATTTAAGATCTTTATGTAAGGATGAGGAAAGGACACATTGCTTCAAGATAGACAGTGACCAAGGCTGTCTTTGAGCAAAGTTATGAAGCTGATGAAAGCCCTTCTGTCCTTTATGTAGCTCCTGTCCCTAGGTCCATAATGCTTCTGTTGCATGGAAAGTCTAATGGTTTTGGACTTTCCACATCTCTTCCAAATCACAAACCAATGCATGCTATTCCACTCCTTAGAAGTCATCAAGAGGTTACCAAGAAGTCCAGTGTTAATTGGACTAGCCTAATTATGTGTAATCATGTGTATTTCCATGTCATTAGATCAACATTTGGCCCATGAACTTTTCTTTAATGACTTAGGATGAAGTACTGGTAAACTGAGTGATAGGAATTCTACCTGTCTTGAATGGTAACTGAACATTTTTTTTCATAATGGCACAGGCCAGTGGAGCATGTGCTATGTCTTTGCAGAAATGAACAAGTATTCTTATTCATTCCTATGAAGGCAGTTGTGGACACTGGGCCTGGTGTCTGGAAGACCTGAATTTAAATTCTGCCCTAGACACTTACAAGTTGTATGACCCTGGGCAAGTCACTTAAATGTAAAAGCATTTAGCATAGTACCTGACACATAGTAGGCACTATATAAATGTTTCTTCCCATCTTCCTTTTGACTTAGGAGGAAATAGTAATTCTGACATAGATGTCTCTAGGGTTAGCAACAACCTCATGAGTTTGAGAGGTCAGCAGTAATTGAGTCAGATGCTGGTTACCCAGAAGAAGTTGCTCTCTACAGCTACCACTTTCCCAGAAGAAAAAGTAACTATGGATAGGAAGATGAGCTGTATGTGCTTGGCTGGCCAGAAAATATGGACCTTGTTGCTTGGACAGTATAGATTGTGATGAAAGTGAAATGAATTCAATAGTCCTACTAGTATCTTGGGTGTCTTTGCCTTCTAGGAGAGTAGAATAAGAATGACAGGTCATCGTTTCACAGTTTTTGGATTTGTCAGTGCATGCTTATAATTCTTTTGTAGTAGAGGAAGTAAATAAATACATGTCCTATACCTGATAGTACTTTGTACATTGAGTAGCTTTTCTACTAGGGAGTGCTAAGAGGCACCCTAGACACGAGCCAAATTAAACTTTGTTTAAGGGGGTTTTCCTAGCACAATTCCAGGTGAGGGCATAATGAGTCAGAGAATATGAGAAAAATCTGATCCCCTCTATTTGGAATCAGGCTCCCTCCCCAGGACTAAAACCAGCTTGCCTGAATCCAGAGCCAGAACCCCTTGTAAGAGAGGGGTAGTCCCTGGGTTTATATGTGATATTTCAGAGCACAGTTCGATAACCTTTGTAATCAGCATGCAAAGTTTTTTGACTTTTCTTTCTGAATAAAGGATCCATTGAACAGTAATCATTTAGACACCTAGACAATAGCTCTGGGTACTATTCTTCAAGAAGGGGGGAGTGCTATGGGATGCAGGCAAGGAGGTACCTAATTGTTACTTTGGGATCTGTAGGTCTATACTCTGAAATAGATGGTGTGAACCAGTCTCCTAAGTTCACTGTGTAACCCACCCAACCAAGTCTTGGGTTCCCACAAGTGGATCCAATCAAATTAAGGCACAAGAGGGCACAAAGTTAGGAAAGGACGACTAGAAAGAGGAGAGTCATTAAGACATTGTTCCCTGGAAAGTCATATTCCATTCAACAAACACTTATTAGGTGTTTCCTATAAGCAAGACACTGTTCTAAACCCTCCGGATGTGAAATCAACACTATCCTCTCCCTCAAAAAGATTATATTCTACAGGTGGTAATTCATCTACACAGCAAAGAAATACAAAGAATACACAAAGTGTTAAAAAGTTATTTTAAGAGATAGGTAGTCTAAAGAGGAGATCATAAAAGGCCTCTTGTAGGCCATGGTGTCTTAGCTGCACCTGGAGGGAAGCTAGAGACTTTAGAAGGTGAAAGTGAGAAGGGAACTCCTTCTAGGTAAGGGGGACATTCTTTGCAAAGACACCAAGACCAGGCATGGGAGGTCACATGCAACCCGTAGGAGGTCCATTTGAATGCTGAGGAATTCAGAAGAGCAGGTTAGGAATGAACCCCATCTCCTTGTAGCTAGCTGACTTCAGCTTCGTGGGTTTTAAAAGATCTGCATTTCCTTCCTCACAGTTGGAACTTCCCCAAGAACAGCTTGCCTCCCTGGTTCTGCTTGTTGCCTTCCTGGTAACCGTGCCTGGTAAACAACCAGCTGCTCTTCAGGGCCACACAGGTAGAAGGACTCAGTCACAGCAGGGTCCTGAACACAGCTGCTACAAGCTCCCAAGGTGGAGTCCTGTTACACCTGTTAATCCTTTGAATCCTGGGGCTCCCTGGGGAGACCATGCCTGAAACTGATTGCTCCTTTCCTCTCAGAGCTGATTCCTGAAGACCCAGTATGCCTTTGTCACCCTGTTGGTAACGAGAGTGGTTTGATGTAACTGGGCTCTGATATCTTCCCAGGCTTTGTGAGTTAGCTCATCAACTTGGTTGCTGCCTCCAATAATACAGATCCAAACGCATCTGTGCCTGCCCTGTTCCGTTCTTATTCCTTTCTTCCTCTGAGTTCATTACAGGGGGCCTAACTGATGCTATAGGGACCTTTCTTCCTTTCTCCTGACATTAGGAGGGTACTAGTAGAACACAGGCTGTCAGTCTTGACAAGTGACCAGACCATCTTTTCCTACCATATATTTCCATAAATAGCATTTAAATTACTGCTCTTCTTGGAAGTTCTTTAATGCAACCTGTTAACACCCAAATGAGTGTGTCCTTTGAAGAGTGATAACTTTAAATCAGATGAAATAACTAATGATGATGAGTCATCTCTTAGATAATAATGCCTGAGAAGCATGTTTTGATCAAGTTCTTCAGACACTCTTCCTTCAATATTTCAAGAATTAGCAGTTTCAATAGCATGAGTATTCTCTTCACCAAACCAGATTAGTAAATGATATTTAAGATATTTAAGAGTGGGTGTGGTGGATACTCACAGTTTGTCAAGAGGCCAGTCCTCAAAGCTGTTCCAGTTACATAGCTCCTGACAGAGCTCACATTCTGTTGGTACAACCCTTGAGAGCCTGGGATCATTGCTTTATCACACTTAAGACCTTAATGAATGATGGTGAATGACAAAGCACTTATTAAGCCCTTACTATATTCCAGTGGGCATTTTAGGAGCTGTGGCAGGCCAGTGGTGAAAGGGAGGTATTTTAGTGCCGAAAAGGTTTTCAGATTACACCACATTGTTGACCTTTGGGCAATAAGACCAATGGTCAGACCATAGAGTGTGATCCCTAAAGATCACAGTGTAGAGATCTGAGTCATATTGGGGTTGGCTAAATGAACACAAGATGCAGTTATAATGGACATTTCTCTTCTGGGACCGCAAGAGTGTCAGGGGCAGGACACACGAGGACAGAGCATATTAGCCTCCAGAATAAAAATACCTAACCCTCCCAGGAAAAAGTTGGCACAATATGGTGGATGGAGGACCAGTCTTGGATTTGAGTCCTGTCTCTGATATAGACTTGCTATGTGACTGGACAAGGGACAACCTCTCAGTGCCCCACACAGCTCTCTGAGACGAAGTTACAGAAGCATTGCTCATCTGCATTGGGAGGAAATCCCTACCCTGGGAGCTCCCCCACAATGTTGAAATCACAAGTTAAAAAACAAAAAACCAAAACAATAACCAAAAATTTCCAAGAAACAGTTTTAATTTGGATGAAATATCAACTCCCTATATTTTGATTCCCTAAATTTCAGCAGAATTCTTGAGCTTTGAAATCTCTGATGATATCAATTCATTGGATCGCTAGATGGTACAATGGATAGAGTGTCAGGCCTAGAGTCAGGGACAGCTGAGTTCAATTCCAGCCTCAGACACTTGCTAGCTGTGTGACCCTAGGCAAGTCACTTCAACTCTGTTTGCCTCAGTTTCCCGTATGTAAAATTAACTGGAGTGAGAAATAGCAAACCACTACATTATCTCTGCCAAGAAACCTCAGATGGGGTCACAAAGAATTGGACATAACTAAAATGACTCAATAACAACATCAATTCACTAGCTTCTCTCAATTAGCGGATATTGGTGCTTGGCAGCAGCCCAAGCCTGGTCTACCTATGCCATCTGCTCTTCTTCCCTCCGTCACCTTTGTACTCAATACAATACTTTGATTCAGGAGAGGATTACTTTACTTCTCCTCTCCCCTCCCTCCCACCTTCAAGGATTTTCCTAATTGCTGAAAGGTGCAGGTCTTGTCTCAGGTAGGGCCAAATATCCCATGCTTGGAGTCTAAGCTCTGCCACCTACTAGGTGTATAATATTGGATAAGTCACTTCCTTTCTCTGAATCTGTTCTCCTCTGTAAAATAAGGTGCTTAGATTCAATGATCTCAAAGTTTTCTTACAACCTTAATATTTTGTGACATGTGGAGATGACTATTGATTTGTAATAAAACTCTTACATTTATACAATGTTTTATAGGGTTCAAAATCCTCATAATAGTCCCATGAGGTAGGCAGTGACATTATCAATACCCTTATTTTACCCATAAGGAAACCGATGCTCAGAGAGCTTAAAGTCTCCATGTGACTTGTCCAATGTCACACAGCCAAGTGGCAAAGAAAAGACTTATATCCAAGTTTCCTACATTGTAAGTTTCTTGAGGAAGGGACTGTCTTTCACCTCTTTTGTATCCCTAGTGCTTAACACAGTGCCTGACACATAGTAGGTGTTTAATAAATGTTGATTGACTGATTGATTGACTTTAGCTCCTGTGCTCTCTTTCATACTCCTCCCTGCCCATCATATTACCAAGCACTCTAGTAGTGGTGATAGGTTTGTGCAGCTTGGCTGTCCATGATCCCTGGTACACCACTCTTTGTAACCAGGGTACACAGTCGTGGACAGGTGATCAAGGATCCTGAAACAGAGGAAACCTAACTGGCCTCCTTCGAGATGGAATCCCTGAGTGGAAGTCCTAGAACAGTGGTGTCAAACTCAAACAGAAGGATTCTGAAGGGCTGCATATTGACTTATAAAACCACTAATTAATATTATCTATGTAGTATTTTAATGTATTTTTACTAAATATTTCCCAATTATATATTAATCTGATTTGGGCCACATTCAACAGGTTTTTTTGGGCAGCCAATTTGACACCTCTGCTCTAGAACATGATTGAGTCATGGCTAGATGGGTAGAAGAGTTAGCCTTTTCATTCTTAGTGGGGGCAGAGCTTTTGTGCTGAGATATATGACTGACTTTTAAAACAGGGCCAGTTGTCTATTAGTGGGTATTACCTGTGGCCTAGTTAAAGAGTTTGAAATTAAAAAGGATTTTGCAAATGCTTCTCTGCTGAAGACTTATATTGGTGCCAGCAGTTTATAGTAGGACTACTGGACCTAATTAACATCATTTTAATGAGTATTTCTTGGATGTAATTAGCTGGATTTAACTGATTAGAAGGGGGAAATGGGTGTCATTTTGAGAAATAGTGCTCTGGCTGTTTCCACAGCTTCAGTCTGGGCAGGCCTGGCAGATAGGATCATAACGTTCCAAGCTTGAGGACATCCAGGACATCTCTAGTTCCTATTCACCCCGATAGCAAGTAGCAGGTATTCTACTCACGCTTATGGCCTCTGCTCCAATGTTCTTACCACTCTACTCCACAGAATCACCAATTGTCTGCACCTTTGAGCTTCTTCCTGGGATAGCACTCCATGCAATCTCCCTTACCTTTCCATTCTTATGTTCACCACCATATTTCAGGACTATATATCATTTAAGCTATTTCAATAGCTTCTTCTATGGTTTTTCCACTTCAATTAAATTTGACAAACTTGTATTAAGGGTCTACAGGGTAGTAGGGCGTGGAGGAGAAATTAGTGTAGTAGGCACTGGGGATAAAAAAGTGAAAAGCAACATAGCTCCTTCTCTGAAGGAGCTCACAGTCTTATAGGAAGAGAAGACATGAATGAATGGAAGAAAGAAAGGAAGGGATGGAATGAAGGAGGAAGAGGAAGAAAGGAGAGAAGGAGAGAATGAGGAAGAGAATGAAGAAGGGAGGGAAGGAGAGAGTGAGGAAGGGAGGAAGAAAGGAAGGAAAGATGGATGGAAGGATGGATGAAGGAAGGGAGAGAGGGAGGGAGGGAAATAAGGAGGGAGGTAAGAAGGAAAGGAAGGGAGGAAAGGAAGGAAAAAGGAAGAGAAGGAAAAAGGAAGAAATAAAGGGGAAAAAAAGAAAGAACATTTATTAACTGTTTACTATATGTCAAGCACTATGCTAAGCCCTGGGGATAAAATACAAATACAAAAGCAACACACAAAGGGTAGTGGTTCAGGGAGGGACGTGTTGGTTTGGAAAGTTATCGGGCTAAGGAATGGAGCCATAGTAGGGAGGAGGTAGATCAAACATCCTATTTAAGGAAGACAGACTTGATTTGGTCATGGTTCATGGTTCTAGAACTGGGAGTGAGGACAGGGAAAGGGAAAAGTAAAGGGTACATACAGTCTTGAGAATAAGACAGGGTGGTCAAAGAGTCAAAAGTATGTTGGGAGAGGGGGCATTCTGAAAATGGGCTCCAGGAAAGACAGTCACTAATTAGTCAGGCAATCAGTCAACAAACATTATTAAGTGCCTACTCTGGGCTAGGAATACAAAGAAAGGTAAAAGAAAGTCCCTGCTTTGACATGGTGGGTTAATATTACCTTTAGGCTATGGAGTCTACAGTGTAAAGCATTACAGTCAAGGTTTTCTAGGGAAATCAGATAATTATCTTCACCACCTATTACAGTATTTCCAAATAATACTGTAAATGTTTTTATTGCTTAAATTATAAATGAATGCTGCTTTACAAGTTGAAAGATAGAACAGTGAAGACGATACTGATGTCACTAAGATGCTACCTGAGTTTGTCTTAGATTTTATTTCTAACTTGAAAGGTTCTCATACAAATCTTCTACTAGGCTGGAGAGTCTATCTTCTATTCCTTTTTTATTTTTAATGTGTTTTATATATTGAGGAAATAATCTGTATTTAGACACTGAACAGAAAGAAAGTAGACCTGACCCCTCAAAACTTATTACTTCTGCTATAGTGGAAAGAATACTGGATTTCAAATCAGAGAACAGGACTTTGAATCCTGCTGCTCCTATGGGCCTTTGGGCAAGTCATCTAATTTCTCTGGGCCTTACTTTCCTCACTGAAAAAATGGAGAGGGGGGGCAGCTAGGTGGAGCAGTGGATAGAGCACCGGCCCTGGATTCAGGAGAACCTGAGTTCAAATGCGGCCTCAGACACATAACACTTACTAGCTGTGTGACCCTGGGCAAGTCACTTAACCCCATTGCCTAGCAAAAATAAAAAAAAATGGAGAGGGTTGGACTTGATTACCTCTTAAGTGGCCCTCTAATTCCACAAAACTATGATCTGCCTAGTCTTCACAAGGTAATTCTAAGTCAAAAGAATATAACAAAAGAAGCTTTGCAAAGCATAAAGTGCTTCACAAATTCAAGGTCTGTCGAGAGATTTTTAAACCAAAATAAGAAATTACTTCCTAACAAGTAGAAGTGTTCAGAAATGGATTGGGCAGCCTTATAAGGTAGTGAGTTCCCAGGCACTTTAGTTCTCCCAGGAGAGACTGGATAACAGTTGCTTAAAGACAGTTGAGAGTTCTATAGAGCAGATTCAGCCTCTGGGTAGCAGTTGGGTTAGATGGCCTGTGAAGTCTTTTCTAATGCTGAGATTCTGTGATTCCTATTGGTTCACACTTCAGAGGGTATCTAGTTTCCCAGCAATTAACATTTTTCTAAGTAATCTTTTTACTCATTTTTGTTGTTGGGGGTGGGAAGTGGTGTTTATGTGTGTTTGAATTAGATTTCAATTCAATTTTACTAAGTATGTAATTTTTCCACTACCTCAAATTTATATTCTTTTGGCACAGTCAAATACTTTATTAAAAAAAAACCACTTTATTATCCAAACCTCTTGCTTACAAACATATCCAAATATAAAGAAATCAACAGAATAATTGAGGCAGGTCTTATTCTTTTTCTGTCCTTCATCAGTGATCATTGCCATGATGGGCCACTCCCAGACAGCAGTAAGAAGGGACAAAATTTTTCTAAATTCAATATGGGAATCCAGCTCTAGCAATATGTTACAGTGCAGACTCAGGAAAAAGAAATAGCCTGTTTGTGTATACAAAGATCCTTTCTCTCCCCACACAATGAAGACTTTGAGTAATGCTCTTCTTTTCTGAAATATTGTCTCTGGCTTATCCCCAGCTAAGATAATTTCACTCCCAATTTATTTGTTCCTGGCATATTTGAGGGCATACAGCAAAGTAAAGGACATAAGTCATGGGTTCCTGCTCCAGAACAATGGCCATTCCATATGCCATCTCTCTCGCATATTCATAGGCCCAACTAAAACTACTAGTGCTCTGACCATGGCAGAAGAATTTTTTTCCCCAAGCACAATTTGGGGAATTATCCATGGGATAACAGAGACAGCACCTTGGCGTGACCCTTGTGGTTATTCAAGCTTTGAAATTATTTCAGCATAATTTACACATCATGAGGAAAGGGGAAATACAAGCAACAGCTGCAGTCCCTGTACACCTGGCAAAAGGCAGGGCAGGGTTGAACTTGTGAGTGACACTGTGGTTTATTTGCTTGCAGTCCAAAATGAGAGCTGTGATTACACTCAGCTAGTGACCTAGATCCTTGTCATGGTAGGGAAACCATTTACCCTCTATTGTTCCCAGGTGGATACTTCATAGAATTATAAAGACCTTAGAGATTAAGTTCAGGGGTCTCCAAATGTTGTTTCAATGAATTCTAGGGCTTCATGCAATGTGAAAGGGATTCTGTGAGAAAATGTTGATGCTAGCTTCATTTTACCCTCTAAAACATTAAACATAAAGTTACACATGCATCAAAAATGCTTATTCTATGTGATTTTTTTTTCAGCATGAAAACAGATTTTCTTCCATTTTATTATAAAATTTCCTCAGCATCCTTTTTACCTAGGGGTACCGTAATGATTGTAGATTTAGAAAGTTGGAAGGGGAAAAGGGTTATCTTAATCCAATCTTCTCATTTACATATGAGAAAACTGAGATCTGTAAAGTGACCAGGGTTTTACAGGCAAAGGTAGCGGCAGAACCACAATTAGGATCCAGATCTTCTAACTTCAAATCCAGGGCATTGTATAACCCTATTTCTTAAATATCCACAGATTCTTCCCATTCTCCATGTCTTGTGGGTTCTGTCAATATATTTTCATCCCAAGGCATTCCATGGTCACAGCAATTCACCTGAATGCAACATATCTTTTTTAAGTGCCTATCATGTGCAAGTCATACTAGCTGCTGCAGACATGAAAGGAGCTCTCAAGGAGCTTACATCCTATGGAGGGGATATAAACTAGGCAAAAGAGATTACAAAGTAATCCAAGAGGGAGGAAGCGCTCCCAAACTGTTTGGGAGACAGTGACCTAATCCAACTGTATTATTCCAAACTTGAGGTACCATGTCACAAACAGGAACAGTGACTTGCCCAAGGTCATACAGTTAGTTAATAGGAGAATTGAGACTAGAGCTTGTCTATTGACTTCCATATCTGTGCTCTTGAATGGAACACAATGACTGTCTTATTTCCATGGTGACTTGCACATAATAAATGACTAGTCTCTCCCCACCCAAAAAAGTCTCCCCCCACCCCACTGCCATTGCATCCTGATCTTTATAGATACTTCGCAAATCCTTTTGTAATTTAATTTATTAAACATGTAACTTTTTTTTGCTTGTATATTAGTTTTAAAGAAACGGAGGGCAGCATAATGGGCTATAGGCAGTAGGCATTGAGCATTTTCTCCATTTCTATTACATTTCCTGGAAAGGCATCATTTACATTCATGAAGGTGATCCAGTCATCAAAGAAACATTGTTGCATTTGCCACCCTAAGGTAGGAGGGTGATGTGGAAAGAATCCTGGATTTGGAGTCAGCATAAATGTATATAAAATTCTGACTTTTCTACCTATGAGAATTTAGGCAAGTCACTCCCCTCTAGGCCTCAGTTTTTCCATCTGTAAAATAAGGAAGGTTGGCTTAGATCAGAGGTATCAAACATAGCCTATGGGGTGTAGCCTGAACCTAATTAAAGAGTAACTGGGAAATATTTAACAAAATAAATAAAAATTCAATAAAACATAAGTAATATTATATTTAAAAACCGAGTCAATCTGTGCTCTGCCAGGATCCATATGTAAAGTTTACTGGCCCCCATTTCTATCTGAGTTTGACCACTGGCCTAGATGATGATCTTTGTTTACTTTCAGCTTTTAACCCTGAGATCACATGAGCTGTTTGTGTCAGGCCTGATGCCAGCAGGTACCCTTTTAGATCAGGTTTGACATCAGGTACTTGGTCATTCAACAGTTAACAAAAAGTTTACTTAGCCATGGCTTTGAAAGGATATTCATTCAACAAGGATATTCTAGCACTTAGCTCAGCCAACACTTTTATGCCCTTAGGTGACCAGGAGGCCAAATCATATGACAGAGCCTACCAGGAAGCTGTGTCGAGGCAAATTTGAGCCTTAGTCTCCTGGGCCAATCCATAAAGTCCTGGCTACAAAGTCTTATAGCCTTTCAGCAAAAAAAAAACAGCCCAACCTGTGTGGGTGGAGAGGCTAGGACATTACTGTAGCCACAACTTGACAAATGATCTGGTGATTCAACAGATCTATATATCCAGCCTAAGTTTTTGTCTTGAGATCCAGTCTCCATAGTATTAACTGCTTTTTAGAGATTTCCAACAGGATGATTTGTAGGTTTCTTAAAGTTCACATCAAAACTCATTATCATTTCCTCTAAATGGCCCTCTCCCAGTTGGGGCTTTCCATTTCTGCAATGATCTCCCTCTTTACCTCTGCCTCTTGGAATCTCCAGTTTCCTTCATGAGTCAACCTCATGTTCCACTTTCTGTTATCAAACTTCTCATGGTCCCTTCAGCTTTTGGTAATTTTACCATCAAAATTACCTTGTATCTGCATTATATGGGTCTTATATATACCTATGTATATGCATGTTATCTCTCTCATTAGAGTATATGCTCATTGAGGGCAGGGACCCAGAGCTTAGCGTAGTGCCTAGTGCATAGAAGGTGCTTAATAAATGTCTATTCATTGATCTTTTCACTTGTGTCTTTGTATATCCAATGTTTAACACAGTTCCTGGCACATGAAATACATTCATACAGCAGGTACTTAATAAATAAATGCTTGATGGTTGATTGATAGGTGGGATTGTTTTTCAGACATGGGTTGGACTGGATGGGTGCAGAGGCCCCTCTGAACCCTGAAATTCCATGATTCTATGAGAGATTTCTCACCAACAAGGGTTGACACAATAAAAGGATTTTTTCATTGGACTATCCTCAGAAAACTAAGTCCACTAGAACGAAGTCCCATTAACTTAACTTCCATTCCTATAAACTTAACATTCCTATTAACTTAAAGTACAACAAAAATACTGAGTTTGTTGTTTGACTTCATCCCTGAGATGAGCTTCGGTTTCCCCCCCATTCCCTCTAAAGATAGAGAGTGGGCGCATTCTGGCTACAAAGTGAAGCTTTGTCAAACCTGATCTAAAAGGGTACCTGCTGGCATCCCTGCTTAACATGGATTACTGCCCTCCACACTGTCTATAATTTAGCTCCAATGTCTTACTCACCATTTATTCCTTGCGCAGGATGCTACATGTCCTATCTCCATGACTTTGTACTGGCAGCCCTTCATGCCCAGTATGCTCTACCTCCCTCACCCTTACCTCTTAGTTGCCTTGGCTTCTTTAAGACTCAGCTCAAATCACACCTGCAGGAGGCAGGTCTCTGGTGTCTCCAGCTGCTAGTGCCTTCCCTCTGAGATTACCTCCTTTCTACTCTCTCTTTCTCTTGTGTCTATGACAAGTCAGCCAGAATTTGTTAAGCACCTAGCATGTGTCAGGCACTGTCCTAAGCCCCAGGGATACAAGGAAAGGCAAAAAAAGTCCCTGCATTCAGGGAGCTCACAATCTAATGTATGCAATTATTTACTACTTGTCTCCCCTATTAGAATATAATCTACTTTAGAGAAGAAACTGTTTTTGTTGTTGTTTTTGGCCTTTCTTTGTATCTTCAGTTCTTATCACTGTGCCTCAGATACAGTAAGCCCTTAATAAATGCTTTTTGATTGAGAGTTTTAGTAAGAATTCTTTAAACCTATTTTCTCTGAAAGAGTTAAAGGGAAATGTAGCACATATGTATATTTGTGGTACTGATAGAACACCTTATCCTGCGCTGAGTTTTCCAATAAAAAAAAGGATCAAAATGTGAAATTTTTTGAAGGGCTTAATTTTACATAGTACTGACAGCCTCTTCCTATTTATATCTCTAACTTTCAGTTACCAGGAGATATGCTTACAGAAAAGGTGCTGGGGAAGAAGGTAGAGATGGCACAGGCAAGTTAGAATTGTGTGATATGAATAATTCCACTGTGTTAACCATCAATATAGTTGTAAAGTGATTAGCACATACCATGTGTATGGCACATAGTATGCACTTAAATGTTTGTTTCTTTTTTTTCTTCTCTCCCCCTCTGTCTGCCTCCCTCCTCTCTTCCTTGCTTCCTTCCTTCTCTCCTTCCTTCCTTTTCTTCCCTCCCTCCATCCCTTCATACCTTCCTTCTTCTTCCTCCCTCCATCCCTTCCTACCTTCCTTCTTCTTCCTTCCTTCCTTCCTTCCTTCCTTCCTTCCTTCCTTCCTTCCTTCCTTCCTTCCTTCCTTCCTTCCTTCCTTCCTTCCTTCCTTCCTTTGCAATTATAAGTCCCAACATTGTAGGATGAAGTAAAGATCTAAATAACATAAAAGAGCATCAAAGTCTGGGAAAATACTATCATTTTGTCTGTAGAAAAGCTTTCTGAAGATAAGTATGATCATGGGTGGCACATTTCAAGTGTGTCCTTGCAGAATTTCATTTTTAAAGGGGAACTAATTTTGAATGCTCAATATTAAACAATGTTATTTTTATTCATGAAACCAAAGGAACTAAAATGTAGCTATACTTAATCTATCAACATCAGCAACTAAACTTTATTCAAAAATAAAAAATTTAAAACGAGACACAAAATACCATTTTTTGGGGAGAAATTAGGGTATGCCTAGGCACACCTTGAACACACACCTATGTTTCTGTTTAAATGGTAGGACATACTCTTTCAAGCATACTTCACTAGCACTAGGTGGTGGAAGGGATCTTTATTTTGGAGGTAGAGGGGAGAGAGAACTTTCCCCTTTCATGGGGGAAATTTCCCTATGATTTTCTTTTTGTCTTTTCACAGGGGAAATCTTATGATTTCTTGTTGTAGAGAATTACCTGGGAGGAGACCCCTTCTAACAAAGCAGATTGGCAACTGTGCTTCAATTTATAGTCTTGGGAAATGGCATGACAACCAATAGTCAACCTAACCTGCCATAGTCAGGACTTGAACCCAGGTTGACTTCATCCAGAGTCAGGCTCACTATCCACTCTACCATACTGCCTCTTGGTGGAATGTAATTATCAAGTATGAGTTTCACTGGGCTAGTTTCATTGGGCTAGTCTAAATCTATATAGACTCCCCCAAACAACCTAACTAGTTATGTGACATTGGGAAAGTAATTTCCCTACTATGAACCTCAGTTTCCTCATATGTAAAGTTTAGGGGATAAAAGGGAGGTGTGATAGATGATACTACTAAACTCTAGAATTCTAGGAGTTAATGTGTTTTTTTCTCACGATAGAGATAAGAATACCAGAGAAATGAGCATCAAAGAACTTAAATGAAATAATTCACTGAGTGCTTGTCTAAATGTGAATAAGAAATAGTCCTTACTCCTAAAGAGTTTACATTCTATCAGGGGAAATAAGAGAGAGAGATGCAAAAAAACACAATACAGAACTCATTCTCTTTACCCTTCAACTATCCATTTTTCCAAACTTCCCTATTGTTGAGGGCACCACCATTTTCCCAATTATGCAGGCCTGCAACCTCAGTTTCATCATTGACTCCTCACTCTCGTTTATACCATATATCTAATTCATTGCCTTCACAACATCTCTCGTACGTGTCCCCTTCTCTCCACTTACATAGTGACCATCCTAATTCAGGACTTCATTAAATCATTTGGACAATTGCTAACTGTGGTTTCTTATTGGTCTCCCCACTCCAGTCCATCCTCCACTTGATTGGATGAGTCACAGTGGGAATTATTTTTTAGCCATGGGTTGTACTAAATATTTACAGAGGTCCCTTTCACCTTTAAAATCCTATGATTCTGTGAAAGATTTTCCACTAATAAAGATCAAAACAGCAACAGAGTTGTCATTGGACCACTCAGTTGTCAAACTGATTTGTCAAAAGCACAGGTCTGATCATGCCATGCTCCTTCTCAAGAAAATCCGTGGCTCCCTATTACTTCCAGCATCATATAAAAAAAATCTTCTGTTTGAAAAAACAACAATAACAACAACAAAAACAAAGCAAAACAAAATCCTCTGTTTGGCATTTAAAGCCTTTCACAATCTGATTTCTTCCTGCATTGCCAAACTTCTTACACTACATTTCAGCTACACTTGCCTACTTCTTGTTCCTCACACAGGAAACTCTATCTCCTGATTCTATCTATGCTTTTTCACTTGCTATCCCTCCAGGCCTAGAATATTCTCCCTTCTAGAGAACCTCTAAAGACTCTTCTAACTCGTCATCAACAAGTCGATGAATTCCTTTCCATCTTCAAGGAGAACCTGCAGTTGTCTTTTCATTTGCCCTATCTTCCTTTTTGTCCTATAGTTTGATTTATTACAAGAATGTTGATATTAGTGTCATCTGCACCATCAGCCCAGCCTCCCAATCTATGGACAAGTTAAAGGAGATGATTGAAGCTGGAATAAATGTAGCTCATCTAAAATTCTTCCTGGAAGTCATGGGTATCATGCAGGACTATCAAAAACGTGCGAGCAGCTACAGAGAGCTATGCTTCTGATCCTATCAATTACCAGCCTGATATAGCCTTGGACCCCAAAGGACAAGAGAGCCAAACTGGACTCATCAAGGACAGTGGCACAGCTGAAATGGAGCTAAATTTAGAAAGGCAACACTCAAAGTTACATTGGATGATGCCTGTATGGAGAAATGTGATGAATATGTCCTGGAGGTGGACTACAAAAGCATTTGCAAGGTAGTGGATGTTGGTGGCAAAATCTTTGTGGATGATGGGCTCATTTCTCTTCTTGTGAAGGAGAAAGATCTGGATTTCCTTATGACTGAGATGGAGAATGTCAGCATACTGGGCAGCAAGAAGGGTGTGAATCTTCCTGGGGCAGCTGTAGACTTGCCTGCTGTATCTCAGAAGGCTAACCAAGACCTGCACTTTGGCTTAGAGTGAGAGGTGGATATGGTATTCGCATCTTTCATCCAAAAGGCAGATGATGTCCATGCAGTCAGAAAAGGTCCTGGAAGAGAGAGGAAGAAACATCAAGATCATCAGCAAGACTGAAAACCATGAAGGAGTCCAAAGATTTGATAAGATCCGAGAAGCCAGTGATGGCATCGTGGTTGCTCAAGGGGTGCGGGTGGGGGAAACCTAGGTATTGACATCCCTGCAGAAAGTCTTCCTTGCTCAGAAGATGATGATTGGAAGGTGTAATGGAGTTGGGAAACCTGTTATTTATGCCACACAAATACTTAAGAGTATGATTAAGAAGCCACGTCCCACATGGGCTGAAGGCAGTGATGTAGCCAATGCCGTCCTGGATGGAGCTGATTATATCATGCTGTCTGAGGAGACTGCCAAAGGGGACTATCCAGTAGAAGCTGTGTGGATGCAATGCTTGATACTCAGGAAGCTGAGGCAGCCACATGCAGTGGTATGTTTTGAAGCACTTTTCCAATGTTCAACGTGCACAGATACTGCAGAAGACACAGCAGTGGGTGCCATAGAGGCTTCTTATAAGTGTTATCCTCAAGCTTTGATAGTTATGACAGAGAGTGGCAGATCTGCTCATCAGATAGCCAGGTACCATCCTTGGGTCCCCATGATAGCTGTTACTTGTAGTCCTCAGGCTCTACGCCAGACTGATCTCTACCAAGGCGTCTTTCCTGTGCTGTGCAGGGAACCTGTTCATGAGTTCTTGGGCTGAAGATGTGGACCTCAGGGTTACCTTTGCCGTGAAAGTTGGCATAGCTTGTGACTTTTTCAAGAAACATGATGTGGTCATTGTACTGAATGGTTGGCATCCAGGTCCAGGTTTCACTCACACTATGCGGGTGCTGCCAGTTCCATAAAAGGGCATTTGAAGACCTTCTGGTGGGAGACTTCAGCACCCTCCCTTCCCTACCCCTGCCTGCATCCATTAGATCTGCCTCTATTATTAGTGTTGTCCATTCCTAGCTATTACAGGCTTTAGACTGCTAAAACAAACAAACAAACAAAAACCTCCTTCCTCTCAAAAAAAGATTAAAGTCTCTTCTTAAAGAAACTTTGTATTAGCTCTACTTTCTTCCCTACCTAGAAACATCAGTATCAGTTTAGCACACTCTTGGCAGTGTGTAAAGATAGAGCAGCTATGGCTTAGCTTGGGGTACTGCCTGTCATCTTTGACATAGGGGATTAAAAAAACACGTATCAGTATGGTGTCTTAAATTGATCTAGACATTCTTCATGCACACACAAATAGGCACTAGCCACAGTCCCTCAGTGTATATGGGCCTCTACATTTTTTCCGACCAGAGAAATAACCTTTTTCTACCTCCATCATGTAAATGAAAGTTTCATACACTTAAGGTAAAAATTAAATAGAAACTGACTCCAGCTGCTAAAACTCAATACATTTTGGTGAATAACATGATATTTAGCAATGGTGTCCTTTGGTAAGGCACTTCTGCCTTGGGGGGAGGAAGAAACTTCTAGTCATAAGCCACTTTTTTCCCTTCCATTTAAAGGAGGGAGCCTAGCATGGAAAGGAAATTCTTCCCAGAATAGTCCCCACTATCCCAAGCAGCAGGCCCTACTACACTCCTTGCCCACTACCCAACCCTCAGCCCTCTCATATTGTGTCTGTGTTCTTCCAATATTTCTCTTCTGTTTTCATTTTTTAATTTTTTGTGTTAATTTATTTTTTTTGTTTTCAACATTCACTTCCACAAGATTTTGAGTTCCAAATTTTCTCCCCATCTTATCCCTCCCCCACCCCACGATGGCATGCATTTTGAATATCCCTTCTCCCAATCTACCCACCCTTCTACCTCCCCTCCTTCTCTTTTCCCCTTTCCCTTCCATTTTCCATAGAGCAAGATAGATTTCTACATCCCATTGCCTGTATATCTTATTTTCCAGTTGCATGTGAAAACAATTTTTAACATTTGTTTTTAAAACTTTGGGTTCCAAATTTTCTCCCTTCCTCCTTCCCCATCCACCCTCATTGAGAAGGCAAGCAACTCGAAACAGGTTATACACGTGTAGTCATGCAAAACACTTTCCATAGTAGTCATGTTGTGTAAAACTAACTGTATTTCCTTTCATCCTATCCTGCTCCCCATTTATTCTATTCTCTCTTTTAACCCTGACCCTCCTCAGAAGTGTTTGCTTCAGATTACCCCCTCCTCAAAGCTGCTATCCCCTTTAACATCCCCCCACTCTCTTATCCCCTTCCCCCCTATTTTCCTGTAGGGTAAGACAGATTTCCATACCCAATTGAGTGTGTATGTTGTTCTCTCCTTAAGCCAAATCTGATGAGAATAAGATTCACTCATTCCCTCTCACCTTCCCTCACTTCCCCTGCACTGCAAAAGCCTTTTCTTGTTTATGTGAGATAATTTACCCCACTCTACTTCTCCCTTTCCCCCTCTCCCAATATAATCCTCTCTCACCTCTTAATTTTATTCTCCAGGTAACACCCCTTCATCTTCAACTCACCCTGTGCCATCTATCTATCTATCTATCCATCTATCTGTCTGTCTGTCTATCTATCCATCCATCTATCCAATTTTTTTCCCCTCAAACTACCCTAATAATGAAAAAGGTCTCATGAGTTACAAATATCATTTTACCATGTAGGAATGTAAACAGTTCAACTTTAATAAGTCCCTTATAATTTCTCTTTCCTTTTCCCCTCTTCTTGCTTCTCCTGAGTCTTTTTTTGAAAGTCGAATTTTCTAATCAGCTCTGGTGTTTTCATTAAGAATGTTTGAAAGTCCTCTATTTCACTGAATTTCAATTTCCCCCCCTAAAAGGTTATACTTAGTTTTGCTGGGTAGGTGATTCTTGAATGTAATCCTGTCCCCTTTGACCTCTGGAATATTATATTCTAGCCCTCCAGTCCCGTAATGTAGAAGTTGCTAAATCTTGTGCCATCCTGATTGTGTTTCCACAATACTTGAACAGTTTCTTTCTGGCTGCTTGCAATATTTTCTTGATCTGGCAACTCTGGAATTTGGCTACAATATTCTTAGGAGTTTTCCTTTGGGGATCTCTTTCAGGAGGTGATCGATGGATTCCTTCAATTTCTATTTTACCCCCTGGTTCTAGAATATCAGAGCAGTTTTCCTTGATAATTTCTTGAAAGATGATGTCTAGGCTCTTTTTCTTGATCATGGCTTTCAGATAGTACAATAATTTTTAAATTATCTCTCCTGGATCTATTTTCCAGGTCAGTTGTTTTTCCAATGAGATATTTCATATTGTCTTCTATTTTTTCATTCTTTTGGTTTTGTTTTACAATGTCTTGATTTCTCATAAAGTCATCAGCTTCCAATTGTTCCATTCTAATTTTTAAGGAAGTATTTTCTTCAGTAAGTTTTTGGACTTCCTTTTCCATTTGGCCAATTTTGCTTTTTAGGGCATTCTTCTCCTCATTGGCTTTTTGGACCTCTTTTGCCATTTGAGTTTGGCTATTTTTTAAGGTATTATTTTCTTCAGTATTTTTTGAGGTCTCCTTTAGCAAGCTGTTGACTTGTTTTTCATGATTTTCTTGCATCACTCTCATTTTTCTTCCCAGTCTTTTCTCTACTTCTCTTACTTGCTTCTCAAAATCCTTTTTGAGCTCTTCCATGGCCTGGGACTGATTCATATATTTCTTGGAGGCTTTGGATGTAGGAGCTTTGACTTTGTTGTCTTCTTCTGATTGTATGTTTTGATCTTCTTTGTCACCAAAGAAAGATTCTATGGTCTGCCTTTTTTGTGCAGTTTGCTCATGATGTCAGTCAATTACTTGAGTTTTAAAGTCTTTGTTAAGGTAGGGGTCTGCTTCCAATGTGGAGAATGTACTGCCCTAAGCTTTAGGGGTTCTGTACAGCTGTTTTCAGAGATACTTCTAGGCACCTGTAAGTTTTCACTTCTTCCAAGGTACAATCAAAAGCAAGGTGTTTACTCCTTTCCTGGGCCTGTGCTCTGGTCTATGAGTGACCACAAGCACTGTTTTCTGCCTTGGAACTATGAGGATGATTCCCTCTTCACTGCCACTACAAGCTCCACCACACCAGGACTCCTCCTAGCCCCAGGACCGCCATCCAGAACTGTCACCCAGATCTAAGCATGGGCATAGCAAGAGAATCTTGCCTCAGCACCAGCAAAGAGATCCCTGCAATCCCCCTCTGATCAGCCATTTGATTCCCCCTCAGTTTGTGGGCCCAGAGCTCAGGAAGCAGCCAATGCCCCAGGGCTATGCTGGGACTGGGGCTGGGACTGAGTTTCTTTCTCATTGTGGTCACTGACTTTTCCTACTGATCTTCTAAGTTGTCTTTGGCGTTTGTTGGTTGAGAAGTCTGGAAACTGCCACAGCTGCCTGTGGTTCAGTTCCCTGAGGCCTGCTCTAGGTTTTCTGAGGTCTGGTCTTTGCCTGCATGCCCATGCTGAACTGTGCTCCTCTCCCAGCCCTGTTCAATAGACCTTTCCAATCAACCATCCAGGTTGTCTTGGGCTAGAAATTTGTTTCACTCTGTCTTTTTTTGTGGGTTCTGCTACTCTAGAATTTGTTTAGAGCTTTTTTTTTATAGGTATTTGGAAGGGTTTGGGGGAGAGCTCAAACAAGTCACTGCTTTTACTCCACCATCTTGGCTCTGCCCCCTCCTATAGTTTTCAAAGAAATTAAAAGCCTACTAATCATCTAGGCTTTCAACCTATCAACCTCAGCTCCTCACTGTCTCTTACCTTCTCCCATATCCCATTTGTTTGCAAGTCCTATCAGTTTTTCCTTTATAACATCACTCCTATGCATACTCTTCTCTCCTCTGACACTCTCTCTTCTGTTTTCGATCTGGAACAAATCGATATTCCTATTGTACTGTATTTGGCTGTAGAGTACATCAGTCCATAAACACAAGGTGAAGCAAAAAACAATAAAAGAATGTCAATATTGATATGGATTAACTTCTTTTAATAACATCGATTCATTGATCATTGAATGAAAAGCACATATTTTGAGAGCCAGTATAACTACTGAACAGTTCTTAACATTTTCTGCACCCTTTTCTATCACTGTGAGAGCAGAATTAGAAGAGGGTCTCATAGGATTGAGGGCCACCCTTAATTATATAATTTTATGGATTTCCATGGATAAAGAATACACCAGTCACCATCCCAAAATATAGTACAGGTACATCTCTATAATTTGTTAGACTGAACTTTGGACAGTAGAAAGTCTGTAACTGGAAAGGTACTAAATTTTTTTTTTCAGCTTGGAAGAACCTGCTAGAATTTATACTCCATTGGCATAGTTTTCAAGAATCCAGGATTACTTCTATGCCATGATGAAACATTGAAATAGGCTTTGGTGTTAACTTGTTAAGTTTCTAAAGTAACTACTTTCCATGGTTTTAATTATTCACCTGGCAAGATCTGACCCATTATGCAATCTCTGAATGAATCCAATTAAAAGGGAATAGAAACTATTGAAACTCCCAAATGCAATCCAACTAAAAATATATGTAGAAAGCAAAGTCCAATACACGATCTCAGGTTACTTCTGAGATTCAGAGAATGTCAAATTTGGAAGGAATCTTGCAAATCAGATGATATTAGAGATGAAGGAGGTGTATCTGAGGGGTTCTTCATCAGGTTAAATATAGTTGAAAACTTAAAAAATATGTTAACAAGCACTGTACAGAATATTCCTTTCATTAAAGGTAATAATATTTCCTTATTATCTCTACCAGTTGAAATTTAACATAACAGCACCTCATTAAACTGGCATTTGGAAGGGAATGAGGTATTCTACATAATTAAAACTGTTTCTAGCTCTTCTAGATACCTAAAACTTTAGACACCTAAACTTAAAAACAAACAAATCCCAAAAGTATGAGTAACAAGCAAGATGAACTAGATTCTAAGTGAGGGAGGAAATTTGACCTCATAGATATGACTGAGACTTGGCAGGAGAGGGGACCCAGGACTGGTGTAAAGCTCTAAAAGGTATAGTAAACATGATCATGTCAATAGATGCTGAAAAGGCTTTTTGACAAAGTCTAATACCTGTTTCCATTAGAAATGCTAGAAAGCACAAGAATAAATGGATCTTTCTTTAATATAATAAAAAAATCTATCCAAAACCAAGAACAAACATTATATATAATGGAGGAAAATTAGAGACTTTTCCAATAAAAGCCTGGATGAAGCAAAGATGTCCATTGTAAATACTACTCTTGAACATAAATGTTAGGAATGCTAGGTAGAACAATAAAACAAAACAGATTGAGGGAGTGAGAATAAGGAAGGAGAAAACAAAATTATTGCTTTTTGTAGATGATATGATTTACTTAGAAAATCCCAAAGAGTCGACCAAAATTAATTGAAACAATTCAGCAAAGTTGCAAGATATAAAATAAATGCACATAAGAGGCAGCTAGGTGGCGCAGTGGATAGAGAAGTGGCCCTGAAGTCAGGAGAACCTGAGTTCAAATCTGCTCTCAGACCAAACACTTGACACTTATTAGCTGTGTGACTCTGGGCAAGTCATTTAACCCTAATTGCCTGAAAAAAATAAAAATAAAATAAACGCACATAAATCAGAGAAATTCTACTCAAAATAACAGCATGCATGACATATTTGGGAATTTATACACTGAGGCACATACAAGAACTATATGAGTCCAAAAAGAAAACACTGTGGAAATAAAGACAAACTTAAATAATTGGAGAAATGTTGCCATGAGTAGGTTGAGTCAATATAATAAAACTACCTACACTATCTATATAATCCAATTTATTCAGAGCTGTACCAATCAAACCTCCCAAGGATTATTTTAAAGAGACAGAAAAGAGAATAATAAAATTCATAAGGAGGCATACCAGGTCAGGAACCTAAAGGGAAATAATGAAATAAAATAGGAAAAGAAGGAAGGGGGGCCACTAGTACTAAATCTTAAACTATACTACAAAGCAGTAATCATTAAAATTATTTGGTTCTGGTTAAAGGGGGGGGGGTCAATTGGTGGAACAGACTTGGTACACAATATACAGAAATAAAGGACCATAGATAGTAGCACAGTGTTCAATAAACACAAAAACTACAGTTATTGGGGTAGGCTATTTGTAAAACAAAACAAAACAAAACAAAATAAAAAAACAATTGTTGGGTAGACTGGATATCAGTCTGGTAGGAATTAGGGACAGATATATACCTCACACCATAAGCCAAGATAAACTTCAAATGGATAAATGACTTAGATGTAAAAGGCAACATCATAAACAATTAAAAAAAGGAAGAAATTACCTCTGAGATCTATGGATAGGGAGGAATTCATGACTAAATAAAGATTACAGAAGATAAAATGCATGTAATTGGAGAAAAAAATCTTTGCAGGAAGTTTCTCTGATACGTATCCAAGATATAAGGAACTGATTCAAATTTATAGGACCAAAAGCTATTTTCCAATAGATAAATGGTCAAAAGAAAAGAACAAGACATTTTCAAAGAAAGAAATACAAGCTATCAATAAATATAAGAAAAATGCTCCAAATCCCTAATAATAGCTGGACACAAGTTAGAGGAACACCAAGGTTTTGTCCCACTTTCACTGGATTGGCAAAGCTAACAAAAAAGAACAATGATAAATGTTAGATGGACTTAGGAAAAAAAACAGGCATGTTAATGCTCTGTTGATAGAACTTATGAATTAGTCTAGTCATGCTGGAAAGTAATTTTGAGCCATATTCCAAAAATTAATAAATTGTGCATATCCTTTGGCCTAGTGATACCACAACTAGACTTATACTTCAAAAGTAACAAAGACAAAGAAAAAGTGATTCACATATAGCCCTTTTAGTAGCGGCAAAGAAGCTGAAACTAAAGGGGAAGAGGGGTGTCCATCACTCGGGAATGGCTAAGTAAATGGATGTAATGGAATATTATTACACTGTAAAAAATGACAAAAAGGGATGGATTCAGAGAATACTGGGAAGACTTATATGATTGATATAGAGTGAAGAGAACCAGGAAAGAAAGTTTTACAATAACAACAACATTGTAAAAACAAACAACTTTGAAACACTTAAAAACTGTGATCAATGCAATGACGAACTGTAATTGGTCTAATGGGGAGTAATAATGATGCATGCTACTACTCACATACTGACAGAGAGGTAATGGACTCAGGATGCAGAATGAGACATTTTTGGACAAGGGTGATGTGGGAATTTGTTTTGTATGACTGTTCATATCTGTTTCAAGAATTTTGTTTTACTTTAGTTTTCCAGGGGGTAGAGCAGGAGATTCGAGAGATTAAATGCTTTCTAATTGAAAAAAAAATTAAAATTTGAAAAGGTATTGACTAATGGTACAAGCTATTGCCATACTTTCCCAGTCACTTGTGCAAAGAAAAAGAAAAAAAAGCTAGCATATAAAGAGTCAGGGGCTCCTTCCTAAGGCTTCAGGCTAGCATTCCAGCAGCATGACCAATACTGGAAAGCTTCTCAGCTGAATCAATGCTGGATCCTTGCTGAAAATATCCCTTTGCTGTTAGGATTGTGTGAACTTTCTTTTGTTTAAAAACAAAACAAAACAAAACTCTACCTTGGATGGTTCTAATTTGGATGAATAACTTTCATCATGTTAGTTTCAGTCATGCTCAAGTAAGATGCCAGCATGACAGAAGGAGGGATTCTTTGGACCTGGTATTTGGCATGGTCATTCTCCAGCTAATGGTTTTTCTGTCTTTTTTTTTTTTTTGTAGATGGCTTTGGCAGGTGAGTCCAATTTCTTTATTTTATAGATGGGGACACAGAAGCCAAGAGAGGTCCAGTGACTTGCCCAAAGCAGTGCAGATAATAAGCAGTAGAGCTGGAATTTGAACCAAGTCCCCACACTCTAAATCCTGTGGTCCTTCCATTACACCATATTGCCTGGTTGAGAGAGATGTGGCAATAGGGTAGGTTTATGAAGATGATCCATGGCTTTTAGAGGACGGCAAGTTGAAAGCAGTAGATAGAGTACTAGGCCTGGAATCAGGAAGACTTGAATTCAAATTCTGGCTCAGACACTTACTAACTGGGCACTGGGCAAGTCATTTAACCTCTGTCTCAATTTCCTCATCTATGAAGTGAGGATAATAGTAGCATCTACCTCTCCAGGGGCTATTGTAGGGATAAAATGAGACATTTGTAAAGTGCTTTGCAAACCTTAAAGCACTATATAAATGCTATTATTATTAATAATGTCAGCATTGTGATATGATCCAAAATAAAAGCTCAAGAATGCAGTTAAGTTGCATTAAGAGGACTGGAGGGTCCAGAATATGGGAGTTGATAGTGCCATTGACCTCTGCCTTCATTAACTCATCTAGTTTTTTCAGGCCTGGGTGTCACATTTTACAGATGATCTCAACAGGCTGGAAAGTGTCCAGAGAGGGTAATAGGAGAAGATGGTGAAGGGCCACAAGATAATGCCATACAAATATGAGCTGAAGGAACTAGGGACAATTAGTCCAAAGAAGATTTAGGAGGAACATGATCACTATTGGCAAGCATCTGAAAAGCTGTCATGGAAGGGGGATGAAACTTGTTCTGCTCAGCTCCAGGCAAACTAGCAGTAAAAGATTCAAGTTGTACATAGGAAGAGAGATGCCAAATGTAAGGGGAAACTTCCTGTTAGGTATCCACAAGTAGAATGGTCTGCTTTGGAAGGCAGTGAGTTCTGCTTCACTGGAATTCTGCAAGTGAAGGATGACCATTTGTTAGGAGGGTTATAGATGGAATATTTTGGTCCAGCATGGATTGAACTAGATGAGGTTGGAGTTTTCTTCCAACTCTAAAACTTTGACCTCTCTTCTAAATTTCATGACAGCTTGCAGTATGTAAAAGCCTTTTTGTGGGTTTGCAGCTATGTTCCAGACAGATGAACTTGATATAAGTTTGATCTTGGGATAAACGGGGCCCACTAGGCAGCAACCATTTTCCCTACATCAAATAAATACTAAATAAAAGTATCTAAGGTCACTGAAATAGCAATGTACATAGGAATCTCATAGGAAATTCTGTCTCAATTTTATACATGTTATCACCTCTCTGTTGACTAGTTCCTTGGCTGACATGATTGCTGATTACTTGAGGATCAAAGTAAGTCAAATGTTTTCACTGTGTGTATATGCACACAGTAAAATTAATTGCCATGTGCTGGCACATGCCCACATTTTGAAAGAAAAAAAGTTTATGAATATTTGATATTTATACTTTAATTGCAAAGGTTAAAAGTTAGTCATGTTTTATGCTTTAAGGAGAGGTGTATTTTGTTGGTTTTTTTTTTTTGGTGAGGCAATTGGGGTTAAGTGACTTGTCCAGGGTCACACAGCTAGTAAGTGTCAAGTGTCTGGTCTGAAACCGGATTTGAACTCAGGTCCTCCTGACTCCAGGGCAGTACTCCATCATCTGGGCCACCTAGCTGCCCCAAGAGGTGTCTTCATACTAAATTGTTACTTGAGCCTAACTCCCTGATGCAAAATGTAAAACATTCTCACAAACCAAAAAATATTAATTTGAGAAGATATCAAGTTCTTTATAACCATTAACAGCCTATAACCATAAACAGTTTATGCCTTTGAGATCCAAAGGCTTCTGTCATGAACTTATTAACTGTTTTTCTTCCCTTTAGAAATCAGAATATGTCTAAATGTTGGTGTCTTGGTAAACCTGAGACGTAATGTTGCCATTAGAGGCAAAAGGAAGAAGCTGAGTGAGGTTAGAAAGCCGGAAAGCTTTCTAGGCATTGCTAAGCATTTCTCATCTTAAGCATAGCACATTTTAGGGTGGCATACATTTCCAGAATTCTTCTACAACAGGCCCACTTCACTGCTTCATTAAGGTGTGGAGATATTCCTAAATTCTCGAAGGCTGAGCTAACAAAACACGATTCTGACATATTCTGCTAAGCTAGAAAGGCTTTGAATATAGTCTCAATGGCATTGTTTCTACATTCTACGGATGATTCTAGGACATATTCATCACCAATAGGATGGCCACGATTTTAAATTTTTTTTTTTGGCACATTGCAACCAATGAAACAAAGAAAAATAGAAAATAATCTTGTTTGGTCTAATGACCAGCGAGTTTACGTTTTACTGGAGAAACTGAACCACACCAATACTGACATTCTTAATGAACTGAAAGTATAAGACAGATGCATCTAAATGGAAGAAGGGTTTACCTGGACAAGCTCACAAAGAAGTTAGTTGGATGGGTTTCCAAAGGCAATCAGAATCATTTCCTAGGACACTGCTTCCCCTGGACTTTCTGTGTTCATGTTGAAAGATAAACAAACATACCTTCATAAAGATAAGTGCATTTTGTACAAATATTTTGCACATGTAATGGAGTATGCCAAGAAGAAAGTTCAAATGGAAGATGAATCTTCTTTGGACAGCAAGGTCTTCCAGATGCATGACTAGGCATGTTAGGATTTTGACTGTACCAGCATATTCTGACACGATTTACTGAGGTGATCAACCTTTCACTTCACATAGAATCAAACTAAACGGCTGAGAAGTGCCTGAACTATATAACATGCAACATGAATGGGCAGCCTATTACTGAGTTATTTCATCTACTTATCTTACTGCACAGGTGCCTCAGACAGACAATAAACTAGGCCCAGAATTGAACAAGAAGCAAGCAGGTTGGATTGCATTTGGGTAACCATACAGTGTTTTCATAATCCTAAGACATAAAATTCCAACTTTTTAATACCAATATTATCTTAGTGATGCTATGTGGTTGTGAATCATAGAACACCACAAAGAATGCAAATTGCTGGTAACTCAAAAGGCAGTGGAGTGACATGTTGGTGGGCTTATGTAGACTTCAACATCTTTTTTCTGTTTCCTCTCAACATTTATGTAACGCTTTAAAGTTTACAAAGCACTTTACATATATATCATAAAATTTAATTCTCACAACTCTGTGAAGTTTGTTGTATTATTATCCCCACTTTATAGATGAGAAACTTAGCCTCAAAAGTTAAGTGGCTTGCCCAGGGTCACAGAAGGCAACCATGAAACATATGATTAGAAAAGGAATTGGGTTGGTCATGGACTGAGAATCGGGGATAATAGATTAATAACCAATTGATGCATTGACACCAACAAAATGTTAAAAGAAAAGACCTAGAGGAAGGCCTCCAATATGATCTTCTATGGAAGATCACAGAATTTCAGATTTGGAAGGGATCTCAGACTATCTAGAACAGGGATGGAGAACCTGCGGCCTCAAGGTCACATGTGGTCTTCTAGGTCCTTTGCCTTTTGACTGAGTCCAAGTTTTACAGAAAAAAATCCTTTTATTAAGGGGATTTGTTCTGTGAAGTTTGATTCAGGCAAAGGGCTGCACTTGAAGACCTAGAGGGCTACATGTGGCCTCAAGGCTGCAGGTTCCCCATCCCTGATCTAGAACAATCCATACCTGGAAACAAGTAAAAACCTATTTCAAGAATATCTACACATCAATGAAAGTGAAGGAGTAAAGTATAATTTTCCAGAATGATAGAAACATTCACACCAAAAGTAAAAGTGAAATGTCTCTCAAAGTCAATAAAATGTATAATATGCTGTGGTATGTTAGCCATGTCTTTGTCCCCACTCCATTCACAGGGATAAATGACAGGTAGGTTAAGTAAAAAGTACAGCATCTAATATCTTGAGAAGTCATTAAGTTCTTTATAACCAATAACAGCCTATTAGGTAAACAGTTTACTCCTTTGAGATCCAAAGACTTCTGTCATACTTTAGTAATACTGATAGTAGCCTTAAATAAAACAGGTATAAACTCTCTTAGGAGATAAAAGTCAATCTGCTTATTACCAGTAACAATAAAGAAAAAAATGAAGTTAGCTTTTATTTTTAAAAATTGACAGCATTTTTACCATCAAAAACATAAATATATATTAGGCAACTAAATGTTTTTAGCATTATAAAAATAAATTCAATCACCTTGTTTAAAAAGATTACAAAATTGAATTTATTGAGTTTCACACAAGATGCACTTATAAAATTGGTACTGAATGTCATTTTAACAGAAGAAATTAATATTATCCCAAAATCCCTATAGAAACTGCAAAGTAACTGAAAAAATTAAAAAATATGACATCACATTTATTCAATAATTCAAACTGAATTTTTAAGTATCATTCTCTGCATGAACACAAAATGTATTCAAAACAAATACTGTTTTTTAATTAGGGTCATGGTTTTCAAATCCCACCCATTATGTCCCCGAAATTATTCGCATTCACCTTATATACGATTCTTGCTGTTTCTGTTAATGGAGAGGATGGAGGAACGAATAATGCTAAAGTGGCACCTTCTCATAAAAATCAGTCAAAACTCTCTTTCCATTTTAATTACAAATTCCTTTTGGTTTCACAAAAACATGTCCATACAATCTTCTCTTTTCTATGAACAAGTCTTTCAATTTCTTTAATCAGTACAAATCAGAATTAACTTTCACATTTCAAATGCATAAACCTAAGGCTTAAAGCTGGCTTTTCTTCCATTCAGCAAGAGACTAGTCTTTAACCAAAAATATGCCTTATGCATTTAATAAACCTGAACTATCCACTTGGTGTTTGAAATCCAAATTTAAAGGAAATAACATAGTTAACATTAATGAAAGCTTTTTGATAGTTCAGAAAATAGAGGTTGTACCCTTTTTATAAAAATGCGTGAAGCATTCTCTGGATAAAATAGGATGGGAACTAACTTGTCTCATGATGCAGCCTGCAGTCCAATAACTATGCCAACATGGAATCTTGATCTCAAGCTCCACTCAAAGGACCTTTTGGCTCCTCTTCCCATACCACACATATGAACACATAAAGTCTGCATCATATTTTAAAAACCCAAGCACTTCATGACAATGGTGTTCAAACTAGCTTGGGACGATTTATTTTAAAATTACCATTTAAAAAAACCTACCAATAAATGGGACATTTCTGAATTTTATACAACTCTATAAGACATTTATCCCCCAGCCAACCCAACATTAAATGCTTTCCCGCCATAACGATTCTTGTAGCACTTTAATAAAGTGAAACCAGGTATTGTACCTTAAAGTTAACACTGCCCTGCTTTTGTAGTATAAAAAGTGCCATTTTGTAACAAAATTTGTATTTGTCCCTTTGCAACAAAACAACTCACACTGTCTTGTGTTTTTCTTCACAGGAGAGTAAACTGAAAAAGGATAAAAACTGATTTGCCCAGTGATGTAAACCCTTCTCTAATTTGCTTGTTTTATAAACTGTCACTAATTTTAGTTTTTAGATAAAATGCTACTATGCATCATGTCTCATTTAAGATAGTCTTTTATTCTGATTAGTTCAGATACATCTTCAAGGATTATTCTGAGTGGTGATAACAGTTATTTTAGCTTTTTATTTTATCAACGTTCATTTCTCTTTAATGCTTTGGCAGATGAAGTAAAAGTTTCAAAACTGCTTATGAAACAGGACATTGGGAAGGTAGCTTCACGTTAAGGATTTCACAGCTTTCCAGGTATATTTTTCTACTGAAGAAGCTGTGAGGCAACATTTTATGTTCTGGAAGCACAGTTTGACAAAGCCAAAGGGATTCTGCTTTTGTTTCAGTCTATTGGAAAAAAAACAAACTGTCACTCTGCCAAGCAGGGAGAGGTTTCATAATCCATCACATTTTCCACATAGCAAGTTAGAGATCTCTGTTGTTACTTGATCTGATCAGCAACCAAACCAAGTTGTCTGTAGGAAGATACTAATATGTTTGCCATGAATAATTTAAGTTTTTAAATAAATATTTAGGTGCCATGTCTGGCATTTGTCCATTCTGGTAGCGTAGCATCTGCTGCCCCAAAGCTCAGTATCCTAAGCACACAAAGTCAGAGAATTTAGTCAATTCTGTTTCCACAAATTGTAAACCTGTCAATTTCCAGCAAATCTTTCTTTGAGGATCTGTGTTTTAATTCAGAATTTTCTTGAGTAATGTCTTTCTCATCACCATCTGGCGTTGTCAGAAACTGATCAGAATTACTGGTAATAAGGGATGGTGGCGTATTTTCCTTTTGATGTACGGGTTGGCTAATGATGGAAGCTGATAAGGTCTCTTCTGTAGAAAGCCCTATTGAAAAAGCAGAAACAAATTTAATTCAAAAGAAAACACTCATTCAGTTTATTATTCATTTAGTATACTAGTGCTGATGAAATCTATCACTGAAACTTGACTCAGACTAAGCAAATGATAATATGTCTTAAGCTGATTAAACTAGAGACTTTCAAAATGAAATCATTTCCACATTCATTCCAGTAATGTCACAGTAGGTATGAGCCCAATTTTTGAGTGAGGAAGACCTGGGTTCAAATTCTGCCTCTGACACATATCATTACATTGTATACTATGGGCAAGTCACTTAAGCTCAATGTTCCATGCAGCTCTCTTAGAGCATAACTTACAGGCATGTTGCTGAGTTACAAAAATGAAAGTAGATTTCAATGACCATGAACTCACAGGCATGGAGCAAAAAACAAATAAACAAACAAAAAATAACCCAGTAAACTTAAGTGTCTATTCTGTGCAAAGCACAGTACACACTCATCATTATTATATAGAGTCTAACTTCCTGATCTCAGAGTTGGAACAAGTTAACTTCTCTAACAACATTTCAAAATGAATTTCCTTTCATTAGTCATGAAAATAAACACTAACTCCTAAATACAGGTCTTTGAAGAAACAGGAAGTGGGGTTAAACAACATGCTATCTCTTCTTTCTAGTCTCTTAAATTTCCTTTTCATTTATATCTAAGTTTGTAAGAAATGTGTTTACTGTAGGTAAGCATAATGGTAGCATTCTAGAAAGGGCAGAAAGAAACAGAAACAAATGTGAAGGAAGGCAAGGTAAAAATGCATAGGATTAATGCAGATTTTGCATCTGAACACACTTTTCACAAAAAAGTACACCTAGAAATATTAAAGACTTTGTAGACAAGATCCCATTACTAAAGATTTTAGAAATTAAGTTTATTAATAAATGATGATTTATTGAGAGACAAAATATAGCACAGTGGGACAGAGAAGTCAAGAAGAGCAAGGTTAGCTGATTGATCATGGACAAGCCACCCGACCTCTCAGTGCCTTTGAGAGACTAGGACTCTAAGCTGCAGTTGCCACACTATCTTGGTAGAGAGAGCTTCCTCACTGGCTAGTCCATGCCCTGAAGACATGACAAGTGTGGGGTCCTCTCCGTGGCAAAGGATTTCTCACACTCTTCTAATTTAAAGGGTGTTCACATGACTTAAACAATTTCTCAATACTTAAAAACCACACATCCTCTTTTCCTGAGGCCATCTTATTTGAGTTCTTCTCATCTCCATTTTTCAAAATCTGTCTCATTTTTTCCTCTCCTTTCCTATAGTATCTGAAGACGGTGTGGTCTTTTTTGCTAATGGTCTCTAGTCTACTGATGCCCTTGATCCCAGCACCTGTTATCTTCTCTGGGACCTCACTATTGGTTCCTTCCTCTTGCTCTCACATTACCTCAATCCCAAATAAATCATCCTTTGCTCCTTTTATCTGTCTTAAACTATCAACTTATTTTTCTCTTCCTCATTTACTGCTAAAGTTCTACAAACAATACTTTATACTCAATGCCTCCCCTTCCTTACCACTTGTTTACACTTCAATTTTCTGCAATCTAGTTTTTATTAAACCCAATATAGAGAAACTGTTTTCTCCAAGGTCAACAATGCTCTATCTAATTGCCAAATCCAATATGAGTATATCAGTCCTGATTCTTATTGATCTTTTTGTAGCACATTAAAGTGCTGACTACTCCATCCTACTATTCGTTCCTGCCTCGGCTTCTGTATTTCTCTTTCCCTATTCTCTTACCCGGCTAGTGCTTCTTGATCTCTTTTACGGATTCCTCTTACATTTCCTCTAACACAGTAAAAGGGCAGGCATCTCCCACCATTCAATCCTATGTTGTTTTAAAGCCTCTTATACTCTTTCTTTTGAAAGCTCATATCATCATTATTACCTCTTATACAGACGACTCCTAAATCTCTCCAGTAGCACTAACCCTGACCTATGAGCTCTGGTACCACATTTCCAACTGCCTATGGAATGTATCCATCTCAACATGCCCCAGATCTATCTGATACTATCTTCCCTCTAAAACTGGTTCCTTCTTCTATTCTTTTGCTGCACTATTATGCTTCATGAGGCTTAAAACTTTAATACTATCTTTTTCTCTTCTTCCTGCCTTATCCTGACATATATTCTTTTGTGAAGTTCCGTCAACTAGAAATCTGATAAAATCTCTAGCATCTGTACTCTTCTTTCCATACTAGCATCACTGACACCACTCTGATCAGGCCCTCATTTATCTCTTGCAGTGGACTGCTGCAACAGCCTTCTTCCTATTCTCCATATCTCTGATGCTTTTCTCTCTCCAACAAATCACAACATTGCCAAAGTTGTCTTCCTAATGGGCAGCTCTAGTCATATAATTACCCTGTTCAAATATCTTTTTTTTTTGGCTAGGTAATGGGGTTAAGTGACTTGCCCAGGGTCACACAGCTAGTGTTATGTGTCTGAGGCTGGATTTTAACTCAGGTCTTCCTAAATCCAGGGCCGGTGCTCTATCCACTGTGCCACCTAGCTGCCCCTCAAAACTCTTTAGTGGCTCATCATTGCATACTGAATAAAATACAAATGCCTTAGTCTGGCAATCAATGGGTGATCACCCATTTCTAGCCTTTCTTCAAGGCACTCATCAAAGTATGCTCTATGCTGCTGCCAACCACATCTACCATCCTGATCTTGTCCTGACCTTTTGTATTTCACTGCATTTATGCATTCTGTCCCTCATACTTAGACTATGACTCCCTCCTTCTTTCTACTAGGATCTTTCTCCTCCATGAAGCCTTCTCTCAACCCCTCTATCCCCTCCTTGAGTGATCCTCTCTCTAAACATTCTGTCTGACCTTTATTATGCTAGGACTCACCACAGTGACTGGCACATAGTTGGCACTTGATAAATGCGGACTATTATGAATTCCTTATCACAGTCTAACGCATTATTGTTATTTGTGAACCTATTTCATTCCTCTTGTACTAGATTCAAGCACTGTCATGTTTTTAACTTTGAAAGCACAGTACCTTGCACAATTTCTGCTAAATAGAATTTACATAGTGCTTCACATCCATCCCTATAATTGATATTATGGATATATGTTCCATGCAATGCTATTTCCAATTAAATTCTCAACTTCAGCCTTTTTAACCAATATCAAATCAATAAATATTTACTTGATATTTTGTGTAAGGCACATGTTTTAATTTGAAAACTCCTTTATAAAGTTATTTGAATTCCTTGTGTATGTGCCCCATGGTACATGTTACTATGGAGTTGTGATAATATTTTAAACCTGTAAAAACAAATATAATTAAGAGCAGAGAAAATCCTTCACAGATGGAACTGGAGTTTAATTGCATATTTTATGTATAACTAAGGAAAATTTATTAATTGTTAAGGGCCAGATGATTATGTTGTAACATGATTTATATTACAAAAGAAAATAGCAGATATAGCAAAAAAAAAGCAAACATACCTTGGGAAGATTTATATTTGTTTTGTGATTTACTAGATGTTTTGCCTGGTGTGCTGGTTGGAGGAGGATTAAACAACTTTTCTTCCATTTTGGCTTCCTTGACATACTGGCATGACTTTCCCAATAGCACAATACTATTAAGGATTTTGAGTGATATCAACCTAAAACCAGAAATAAATTGTTTTAATTCCTTAACAATTCTTAAAATACTTAATATAGTAGAAAGCTACAGTATGTGACAATTTATGATATCCATTAAATTCCACAATCTCTACATGCCATGTTTGTACAATGACATAATTTTTCTTAAGAGGTTAAGAAAAGCAGGGCAGAAGACACTAAAGGAATCAGACATCGATGAAACAACTAGCTTGAGACATTACTCTGTGCAATGTGCACAGATCACTTGGCATTGAAAGGAGACATAAAAGAAATGAAAGCTATAGAATCATATGGTGTTAGTGCTGGCATGGTTAGGGACCAGTTTAAATCTTCTCCTATTACAGATACAGGTACTGAGATCCTGAAGTCAATTCTTTAAGTTTAGATCCAAACTAGCTTACAACTTAATTTTCTCTTATTCTAAGTATTAAGAAATCATTGTGCATCTCTTAGGATCATCTCCCTTTAGATTTAAGATGGTTTTGACTGGAAACAAAGGACATATGGTTCCTTACTAAAACACAACTGCTTTATGAACTATGCTAAAAAAAAAAACATTGAAAATTCCTGTTAGAATAGTGATTAGAGGAACATGCTACTGATGTGGCTATACCAAGATTTCTTTTTTAAATGAGACTTTCTGATATAGCATGTGCATTTTGGCCTCACTGATACATTTAGGCCCAAAGAAAATACCACAGTAGTTAGCTAGTCATTCAAGTATGAAAATTATTATAACAAAATAGCATAAAAAGAACAGGGGACAAACTAGGAAAAATTACTGTGGGAGGTTTGAAAATTTGTGGCAGAAAAGAGGGTCTTATGCAACAGTTTTCTTAACTAGTAACTAAAAGAAGTTGATGTGCTCGAGATATAGTTAATTCAAATATTCATGGAAAAATGAGAAAGGAGTCCATAATAGAAAAGGGTACATATAATCTAATATTAAATAATCATGATAATAAATTTATGCATAAATATGTTTTATTTAAATTAATGTCAAAATTAGTTTAGCTTCCTTAAGAAAACTTCAGTTAAGTGTAGTAGGGCTGCTACATGACATAGGAAAACTGATCTGTGATTTAAAATTTCTTGTGAATAATTAAAAAAAACAATTAGACAGCAGGGTTGACAGTAATTGGCCACAAACAGAATCCAACTAAAACAAACCTTATTATCCAGGGTAGTATAATTCAACCAATATGATTATACTATAAAATACCACACATATCCCTCCGTTTTTATTCCTTCACTTTAAAAAACAAAACAAAAAACCAGACAACTTTTTTCCTCTTCTTCCAAAATTTATTTCATTTCAAAGAAAGTAATTCATGTGAGTAATCTGAAAATAATGTCTGAAGGCTTTTTGAAAGTCTTCTGTTTCTTTGATTAGAATGAAACAAAAACTTTTAACTTTCAAGCTAATTACTAGCTAAAAAGCAGCATATCACAGCATATCATTTTCACTAGCATTGAAGTAATATGTATTATCTCCTATTCTTCTAATGGGCCTTGATTTTCCAAGTATATAGATCATAAAAGTATACAGTGCTGTGCACCTTGTTGAAAAAATGAAATAAGTAAATACTATAAAATACAGAATATTTGCTAAATAAATACTATTTTCACAGGTAACTCAACATTTTAGTAAATTAAAATAATTTTGTGGTCATATCAATATAGTAATGCTTTCATTTTCTTATTTGTCTTTCTCTCAGTACAGCACTTTTATGCATTCTCTTTATGACAATGAAAGGCAGCTAGATGGCACCGTGGATAGAATGCAGGCCCTGGAGTCAGGAAGACCTGGGGACAAATACAACCTCAGACACTTAGTAGCTGTGTGATACTATGCATGTCACTTGAACTCTCTGCCCCAGTTTCATCACTTTTAAATGGGGATAACTGCACCTAACTCCCTAGACTGTTATGAGGAGAAAATGAAATAATATTTATAAAGCACTTTCCAAACCTTAAAAGTGATATATAACTGCTAGCTATAGATAGCTATCTTTCAATCTGCAGCATGGAATGAAACCAATTTAATTTCACCTCTGAAAAAGAATAAATAAATGAGTGAGCAAAAAAGCATTTTTAAGTGTTTACTATAAAGATCACTATGCAAAACACCGGGGAAACAGAGAGAAAGTAGAGACAGCCCTTGCTCTCAAGGAGCTCATATTCTAATTCGGGAGATAACACAGACAGGAGTCTCGTGGTCCTTAGGATGTAATGGTAAAGCAGATAGGAATGTCTCTCTTTAATGTTGATAAAATCTGATAAAATCATAACATCATTTGAGAATTACAAGGAAACTGGTGGGAAGGCCTGATGTTTCTATCTTCATTGTATCTCTTGTATCTTCTGACATAGCTACCTTCACCACCTCACTACTGCAATAGCTTCCTGGGTGGTCTCCTTGCCTCCATTCTAGCCCATTCTCTACTCAGTTGACAAAGTGATCTTAAAGTACAGATTTTGTTAAAGTACGCCCTCCTACTTAATAAACTCCAGTGGCTCCCTCTTACCTCCAGAATCAAATATCAAGATCTTCTGATTAGTCTTTAAATCCCTCCACAACCTAGCTTCTCTCTACCTTTCTTGTCTTCTTCCACCTCATTGCCACTTTACATACCCTATGATTCAATGATACTGGCCTCCTGGCTATCCCCCATACAAGATGTTCCAACTCTTTCGTACCACAAAAGAGCTGCTATAAATATTTTTGTACATTGGGACCTTTTCCTTTGATCTCCTTGGGGTATAACCTAGCAGAAATTTTGCTGGGTCAAAGGGCATGCACAGTTTTATAGCCCTTTGGGCATATTTCCAAATTGTTCTGAAAGGCTGAACTAGTTTACACCTCTACCAATATGCACTCGCAGAATTTTAAGACTGATTAAATATGAGAGGTTAGGGAGAAAAGAATTAAAGATAATAGAACTGTAACAAACACAGGAGGAAGAGTTAATGGTGGTGCCAGAGACAGAGAGCAGTGAAGTAAAAAGAAGTAAAATTGAGGGGAAAGCTTGGTTTCAGAGATGCTAAGTTTGCAGTGTTAGTGGGATATCCAAGTGGATGGAAATGTCTTGTAGGCAATTATAGACATATGAGTCTGGTGCTTAAAAGAGAGACCAAGATTGGAGATAGACACTTTGGAGTTATTTACATAGAGATGGTAATTGAAACCAGAGAGGCATGAATGAGATTGCTAAGGGTGATAATAATGGTGAAAAAAAGGTAAAGGATAGACACTCTTGGGACATCCAGATTATGGAGTTGGGAAGAGAATGAGGATCCAGTGAAGGAGATAGAGGTAGGGTGAAAACCACCGGACTATGACAACTCTGAAGCAAAGGGAGAAAAGTAGGAGTGTGTGATTAATAGTGCTAAAAGCTAGAAGGTTCAACAAGAATGAGAAAATTATTAGAAGGTCATTGGATTTTGCAACTAAATCATTGGTAATCTATTTAAGAGCAGCAAAATAACTGATACCCTAAAGTAGGCATGATGGTAGAGCCTCAAATTCTGAGCAAAAATGGGTGTCAAAATTAATGGCTTCAATAAGAATTAAAATATGGTCTAGGAGGAAAAGGAACAGGGAAGGAAAAGCAGTTAACAGTTATTTATCAAAACTTAGTGAAACTCCCTACTGACCTCCTCTTGGCCATATCCAAGCAAGATTTTTGTCCTTTTCCTACTTGAGAGGTTGCACTGTGTAGTGGAAGTACGTTGTCCTAGTGGCAAAGGTCTTGGGTTGGAATCTCAACTTGTCTACTTACTAGGTATGTGACTTGGGGTAAGTTCCTTACCTCTTTGGATGTGCTTTCTCACATATAAAATGAGGGGATTAGTTAGATGACTTCCAAGGTCCTTTCCAGCTCTCAATTCTATAACTAATTTATTTACACTCTTACATTTAGGTTTAAATGATTTATCAATTTCCCCTTTTTTTGGGGGGGTAGGATAGGGCAGGAACCTAACTTCTTCATTTTTCAGTTTTAAAGAAATGATTTACTTATTTTCCTTTTCCTTTTATTTTTTTAAATTTTATTTTATTTTCAGTTTCAAACTCTCTTCCTCTCTCAACTTCTCCATCACCCATTGAGAAGGCAAGACATACAATACTCACTATACATATGAAGTCATGTCATGTAAAACATACTTTCACATTAGCCATGTACCGAAAAAAGAAAAAACAAAGAGAAACAATATATTTCAGTCTACACTCTGGGCCTATAGCTTCTTTTTTGGAAGGTGGATAGCATTTTTCATCATGAGTCCTCTGGAACTGTGGATTTGGATCACTGTTACTGCTCAGGGTTTACTAAGTCTTACTAAGTTGATTATCTTCCTTTTATTTTTCTAACTACTCTCTTGTCTTCTTCCTTTCCTTTTCAATGATTTCTCATTTTTCTTTTGATCATCAGTTAAAAGAAATAGTAGAAAAAAATGACTCAGGAGACAGAAGATCTAGAATATCTACTAGTAATGTGACCCTAGGCAATTGACTTAACCTTTCTGTGCTTATCTTTAAAATGGGGATATCACTGACATTTACATGATACTTACTTTAGATATCCTCCATTTTATATGTGAGAAAATGGAAGCTGAGAAAAGCTAAGTAGCTTCCATAGGGTCACAATATGGGGGAGGGTAGGATTTGGACAAGATTTTCTTACTATAGAACATCACCAGAGTGAGAAAAAATCTTTGTATAGATCTAAGTTATTACTAATCACAGATATTCATTCTCCAAAGCTGAATCCTAGGATCTAACACACTCAGATAGTTTTATCTGCCACCTGTGTCCCAGTGATTATAGTCTCACATCACCAGTTTTTTCCACTGAGATTATGCACCAATTTTAACAAGTATAAAGCATGTTGCCTCCAACAAATGGAAATCCTTTTGACAATTTCCCCTTCTCCTCAATTTTGCCATCTGTCACAGAATCATAGACTTTCAAACCTGGAAGGGACTAAGAGAACAATCTATTACAATATGGTTACTTTACAGGTGGGGAAACCGACGCAATGTGGTTTGCCCAATGAAACAGTAAATTTACTGATAGCTTAGAATAGAACTCTAATTCTTACTTCAGTGTTTCTTCTACTTCACCATGCTGTATCTTCTCAGATCACAATCCTGGAGTCAAGTTAAACTTTTTTCCATTAAACTCATCTTTTAATTCATGACCAAGTTCTTCTAATTTTTTTCCATTGTTATTAATATTGAATTCTTCCTATTCACTTTATTTCCACTTCCCTGATCACCTCATGCTTGTATTGTAACAGCTCCCTAGTCATTCAGCTTCCATGTTCTCTCTCTATACTCACACTCCTTACAAACTCCATCCATCAAGTCTGCCTTGATCAGACTGCAGCCCCCAAAGATCCTTCCCTCCTTCTGCTCACATTCTGCACTGAGCCCTAAAGTTGGAAGGCTCTTTACAAGCCATCCAGTTCAGCCTGGAACTGAACAAAACAAATTCCTCCTTTTGCTTGAATGTGTCCAGAAGGAGGTAAGCCATTCCATTGGAACAGGGTCCCTGACATCAAGCCAAAAACTGCTTCTCTGCAACTTCCAACCCAGTATTTCTATTGCTCCCATCTAATTCCTCTTCTACACAACAGCCCTTCAAATAGCTGAAGACAGCCACCATGTTCTTAGTAAAGCTTCTCTTCTCCTATCCAACACCCCCAGCTCATTCAATCAGCTTTCAGGATTTCTGGCTTCCAACTTTTATTCCCCTCTTGGCTGTATTTTCGACTTTCCAGACTTAAATACCATGACTCAGTTGCATGACTCACCCTGGAATTTCTCTCAGCACCTGGGGCCTCCATCCATCTACCCCTGTGACTTCTCTGTTGGACCATCTCTCTGCCATGCCGGACAATTTTAGTTAGCCTTCTGGCTATGCTTCTCATTTCCTGGACTCCAATGCTATGGGATCCTTGTCTTCTCTTCTCCCTGACTCCCCTGCAGCAACCTTTTGGGTCTTTTGTGTGTTGTCCTTCCCAATTAGAATATAAACTCCTTGAGAGTAAGGTGCTTGTATCCCCAGCACTAAGCACATAGTTAGTGCTTAATAAATGCTCTTTGCCATGTCTAGCCTACTCTGAATGTTTTCTATCTTATCATTGTCCTTTTTAAAATGTGTTATTAACAGCAGAACACGACCCCTCTGATGTGGTCTGATCAAGGTGAAGCATAGCAGGAATAAAACCTCCAAGGTCCTACTATCTCTCCGAAGCCAGCCAAGGTTTTTTGGCTTTTTAAAAGTTCAATTGTTCTATTATTGTAGGTCCTTGATAGAATCCAAGTACAGTTAAGCACATGGTATGTGCTTTAAAAGTCCTTATTGATTGTGCACTTGCCTTAGTGTACAATTTGTTCTAGAAATTTAACATTTTTAAATATGTTTTTCTTAGGATCATAGGTTTTGAGATCCAGAAAAGACCTTAGAGATTTAACTGAGCTTAGTCTCTAGATTAGATTACAAACTCCTTAAGGGCAAGAATTGTCTTTTTCCTCTTTTTTGTGTCCCCAGCACTTAGCACAGTGTCTGGCACATAGCAGGCACTTAATAAATGTTAACTGAATGAATGAACTTTACAGATGAAGAAACTACAGCAGAGTGAGGTGGTACCTGCCCAAGCTCAATCAGGCAATAAGCAGCAAAGCCAGGCCTTTCTAAACATCTCCTATCTTAGAGACAACGTGGCAGACTGGGAAAGGTGCTGAACCTGGATTCAGAAGGGTACTGGGTTTGAATCCTGGCTCCCTCAGTTATTAATTAGGACTTTGGCCAAATCACCTCACTTCTCTAATCTGAGTTTCCTCATCTGGGAAAGGTAGATGATACTTGTCATACTCATCTTACACATGGGGAAGAAAGTCATTTTGAAACCTTAAACTCACTAAGTAAGTATATCAATTCTTATGCTGTGATTGAGATTTTTGTGAACAGGTAGCTTTTTGGTTTTGAAGCTATAATCAAAGCACTTTAACCAATTGCTATGAACAGTTTCAAATAAATAAATATATATGTTATTGCATATATAAATATATATAAATAAATAAATATATATGTATATGCATGTATATATGTATACACATACATGTATGTATGTATGTATGTATGTATGTATGTATGTATGTATGTATAACATCTTTTAAAGAAGATACACACTATGAAAGAAAATTCCTTATAGCAGGCATTTTCCCTAGCTGCATAATATACTGAATGGCAGTATCACTCGGACTAACCTCAGTTTGTTTATGTCTTATGTCATCAGCTTGCTAAATGACAAATAAACTCAAGAATGGTTACTCTTACCCAAAATAGAAGAGAATGACACAGGCATAAGACAGGATTCCTTGCACTTTAATTGAGCTTGTTACAACTCTGATGAGCTAACAAAAAAATGCAAAGAGAAACAAATCAATCATCATTAATACTTTATTTACACACCAACCCACCTGCCTCTTATTGGCTCTTTAAGATTTTCCTGTACTGATGGGAATACTCTTGTGGTTCTGACCAATAGCTACCCAAGTAGATGGGCCTCCTATACATCTAGAGCTGTCCAATTTGTGACAATTTCTTGTAGGGAGCAGTTTTTGACTGACCAGGCAAACCTAGGAATAATAAGCTTTTGAATTTGACTAAAACATAGAGATCTTTCAGTAGTACAGCAGTGTCCCCATATTTTTCGTCTCTTACATTCAAATGCTTTTTCTTCCATATTTCTTATTAGAAGGTGTCAAGCCCTACAGAGTCAGAAGCCACTTGGACTGATGCAATGGCACCTTAATAAGGTTCTTTAAATTTTGTCTAATATTAAAATTTTGACACAACTGGGGAATTTAAGGTGATTTCTTCTTATTAAAGTTCTTCCTACTAGGGCCACTCCCACCCAATCATCCTCATTCTCCATTTTCTCCTTCAGTAAGTTCTCCCATATCTGGCCTCAGCTTTTGTCTTCTATAATATCCTTTTTCTTTTTAACTACCACTCTGTCCCCTCTGACTAAGCAAGACCTTAAAGAATAGGATGATTCCAGAGTATGGCCCTGCTTCCTACAAAACTAATTATCATCAGAAACCTATTTATCTGGGGCCAAGAAACAGGCTGAGTATGTGTTTATTTTCCTATAGGCAGATAGATGACTAAACTCTGAGTTTTTAATTTGGTGTATGCATTTGCTGGTACTCTTCAAAAAAAAAAGATGTAAGCAAATATAAATGATAGAGTTGTATTGTTGATACTCACATATGAGGGAAGAAGACAAGCCTTTATTAAAAACCATTATGTGCCAGGAACTGTGTTAAGTGCTTAACAAATACATCATTTGATCCTCACAATAAACCTGGGAGTTTTGTTTTTGTTTTTTGTTTTGGCTGTTGCATCAACTGAGGCAAACAAAGGTTAAATGACTTGCCCAGGTTCATATAGCTAGTAAGTGTCTGAGGCTGCATTTGAACTCAGGTCTTCCTGACTCCAAGCCTAGTGCTCTGTACACTATGGCATCCCTAGTTACTCTTCTGCAATGCTGCAAAGGACAAAGCTGAAGAGAGGGCAATTTATAGGTAAACCAAGATATTACATTTTAGAGAAAATCTAATTTCCTTTACAATTGTTTTAAGGTCTGCTCATGTTATTGCTAATCACTAAAGATGTATTTTAAAAGGATCACTGAAACCTAACATATGCAGTTACTTCATGCGAAAATAAAATAAAATAATTTATTCATTTAATACATTAAGTATATATACCAGTAGAGAAATCCTGTAGGATAAGCATAAACTTTATGGTTCAAAATTCTTAAATTTTCTTTCTTTTGGAAGAACTAATAAACTTATATTTAGTAATTTCATTGGAAAGTCAAGTTAATACTGCACAAGCCCGACCAAATTTTTTTTCCTCTAACATTACTACTAATCACATTTAAGTCTTTTGGCAGAACAGTTTTAGAAGATCATGCAAAAGAACACTGTTACAATTTTAGAGAAGTTTATAAATGGCTAAATTTTAAAATCTGGGTGATAACTGACACAAAATAAATGAATAGATTACTGGGAAGTCTGTTCTTCTAACTAACTAACATTTGTGATACTGACCAAAATGGGTAAAGGTTTAACTGGCAGGGCAAGTTCATCTTTTAGGAAAGCAATCACTTCCAAGAACTCTTTAGCCCTCAGGCAATTTATGTTTATCCTCAGATTTAGCACATGAAGATGTTTCAGTTAATGTCTATTCAATTTCATTCCTATTACTTCAGGTTGGGTATTTGGAATGGAAAAATAGGTATTTCCAGTTGCAAAACATGAACTTGTACCTCTTTATGATTCTATTAGCTCATAAACTCTTTTTTCTTGTTTGTTCATAAACTTTTTTAAAGGGTTAAGATGTTCTTCAACATTAAATTTTCTTGTATTACAAGATTAGCACCTAACCTCCCCTCTCTTTCAAAGCAAAGAAAATCATACAATATAAACTATTTGTACAATCTTAAAACAAAATTTGTCAAGGTATTACAATCTGGGTTTCATGGAAATAAAAATATCAATAAGCCAGTCAAATGTTCATAACCAAAAAGAAAACTGGTAGTAAGTCTAAAATAAATTAAATGCAATCTACCACTTCTTTTATGTCATTCTTCATTTGGTTTTCTTTAGATTCTGTGTTTACAGGGGAACACTAGCTATACTTTCTATAAAAAGATGCTTATATTATCTTCCCTTAAAAACATGAGATTAAGTAGAAAAAAAGGACATTGACAGATGTGGATACAAACAAAAACAACTATCATGGCTTGATCTAAATTGGGCAAGGATAATAGCATCTGAAAACTATTTGCATGTCTATACTGTCACTTAATTAGAATGTTCCTAGTTGTATGAACAAATGTAACTCTCAAATGAAGCTCCTCCAAAGGACCCAACAACCAAAAGAATATCAATAATTGAAACTCAGATTTTTCCTCTAAGCCATGATAATATTTTTATGTATGACTTTCCAAGTAATGTTAGACTTTTTGAAACAATCTTATTGTGACATACTTATTAATACTTTAGAACTTTAAAAATAATTAGTATGGTCATTATTTAGCTGGAGAAATAGAGGAAGAGCAAATCACAAATGAAGTTTACTAAGCTGTAGTTACTCTGGTGAAATTATTGATCACTGGAGCATTTGAAGTACTAAGATACAATTTCTACTAAAGGAAAAAAAGGGAAATGTACAAGATACTTACTAAAACAGCCAGTGGGAGAGGAATAAAGCCCATTCTCCGTGCGACAGAATCACTATAATCAGTGTATGCCTAGAGACAGAAAGATTAAGCCAATTTCAAATTTTCAATAAACTACTTTAAAACATTTTATTTTGCAACTGCTGATACTTGTTAGTAAATATCAGACAGGTAAAACAAAGTAAGCGGACAAGAAACTTTAATGGTTTTCACTACAACTAGTGAAACAAGAAAGCTTAAAATACATTTTAAATAACAAAGGTATTTAGAAGATAACATGATTAAAGACAGTAAACAAATGAGTATCGATCCTAACATTGTTCTTTTGTTCTTCAGCTTATAAGTTATAAGGAAATTTAAATGTTGCAATTTTTCTTAGCTGACATTTAAAAATTCCAAAGGTGGTATATTCCAATGCCTTGTCATGGTGTAGAGATGACTCTGAGTTCTCAGTGCAGTGTAAGCAGCTAACAGGTTTTGGAGATGGACATGGCAATGAAATCTCTAACTGTCATCTGAGGACCAGCCTAGTTCAGTGACACTGATCACCAGAAAGTTTGCAATTGGTTGATGAAAAATTTTTGGTCAAGTAAGTCGCAAGATTGTCTCCTAAGGCAGAGAACAGTTTTGATATAATTGGGAGAATCCTCATCTCCATAAAATCATGGATCCTTTAAGTAATATGTCCAAACTGAATTTAATAGACCATTAATTTATATCAGAAGATATTTTTGATTTAATACTTACATTTTTCTGGCGGCTGCTAACAAGGTCAAAAGCAAGGCTAGCTCTGTATTCACTGTAGACCTAAAAAAAAAAATTTGGAAACAAGAAATATAACTCTTTATGGCACATGTGGGAACATCAGTGTTTATCTGTGAAGTATAAATTATACCTAATATCTTTAAATTACATCTGACATAGTAACAGACAGAACATTTAGAATATTACAAAATTCACTGATCTGGCCAATGTCTAAGTTTGGTTATGACTTGATATTTCATAAAATGCTTGGCTTTGCCCAAAGTACAATAATCTTGTTGCCAACACAAATGTGGCAGATTACAATGGTTGGGCTGCCACTTGAAATTTAAAACAAAACATCACCCTTAATTTTTGCTGATTTTGAGGATAAAATGCTATGTGCCAGAAAAGGGCTAATTCTCAAAATGTGTTTTTGTGTGTAGCATTACCAGAGAGTAGCACTGAACCTGAAGACAAAATATTAAGAGCAAAGATGCCCACATAACTAATTTGTTTTTCAGATGACATAATTAAAGTTATTAGAGTTGAACGTATGCAAAAAAAAAAAAAAAGCGAGGGCAGGAGCAATATTAACCATGGCTCTCATTAAATTTAATCTAATTTGTCACATTTTCCAAATTTACTTACTTCTATTTGTATATAAACATGATACTCCTATTTTTTATTATATAAAATGTTACCAAATCATTGCAAAAATGTATTTCCTGGATCGAAAAGTATTTGTTGCAGATAAGAGTACTATGCAAATATACACAATATGCACATATACTCATAATCCAGAAATGTCAAGAAGCTGGGGATTTCAGGCACTATATTCTAAGGTAATTTAGACAAAGATGAACTGTTGAGAATCTAATGTCATATATAAAAATACTAATGCTTAACTGCCTTGAGCTTCTTAGGGAATATATTTTGAAGATATGCATATATTTGCCAATTTGAACAGCAGATACTAAATCCTTGAAATCTACTCTGTGAATTTTACTTTGATATAGAGAAAATGATTTTATTAATGGAAATTTTTTGCTGTTCTCCTTAAGGCAACAAAAGGGTAAAAAGGGAAAGCGATTCTTTTTATCAGTGTCTGAAAATTACTATTCTAACTTACTATTCTAGTTACATATTCTAACAAAAATATACAAAATAAAGCTTCAAATATACAATAACTCAAACAGCAAACTACAGAACTTCACAGTTGAAATTAATCTCATTATTTTTTATTTCTACATTCTTATGTAAAAGCAGGACAAATGTAAATCCCTGTGTCCTGCTTATTAAATGCATCACAGTGTAATATTCATAAAATCACTAAAACGGATAGCATTTCTATATTTGACCCCATTGTAAGAGGGAGATAAGGAAAACCTATATGAACAAAAAGAATTCCTTTTCTACAATGCCTTTAACATAGCCACGTCAAAATGCTCAATTCTAGAAAGGTTACAATCATAAAATAAACTTCCCCAAATGTAATCAAATCCTTTTGAGAGGAAAACCAAATTCTGCATGCATATAGAAACTGGAAGAATAGATGTTATGTGATATTACACTGAAACAAAATCTTAGATTTTAAAAACACAATAAAAGGCATTTCTAATTCTGAGAGAAAATAAATGAATAATCTTCAGTGATACAAAACACCTTTCTTCTATTAGTCTTCATATATATTATAATTTAATGTTACATGAAAGAAAAACAGAAAATATTAAAACACAAGTCAAGCTCAAACTCTCAGATCATTATGACAAACATACATCTGCAGTAATGTCATTGAATTTGGTGATGAAGGCATGCTTTACAATATCCACAGCAATTTCTGAGGCAATCACCATGCAGACATCTGGAAACAATACCCAAAGGTGATCTACAAAATTAAGAAGAAAACCAAAGTCAGATAATCACCATGTGCTTCTACAAGTTTAAAATCTTCAAGGGGAAAACCTCTTGCATTTTAAATTAATAAAATTAAGTTTGGCTTTTATGGAATTATCCTTGTAAACATCTTCCCATTGATAAAACAGTTATATTTTAGCCCAAATTAAAGGAACAATTACAACCTGTAGGCTACTCTGTAAATCCTTTGCTGCTGCAATCCACCCTCCATTCAACTTCCAAGGTGATTTGTCTAAAGCCCAGGCCTGACCCCACCTGCTTAATGAGCTGCAGTGACTCCCTATTACCTCCGGGTTCCTATTTTGGCATTAACCTGGCCCATTTCTGCCTTTCCTGTTCTTATATTTAATCCCCTCTGTGAGCTCTTGGGCCCTTCTACATTGATCTACTTGTAATTCATCACACAAGACTCTCCATCTCCAGTCTCCAGTTCAGTGCAGTGATTGCCCCCTATGCCTCCAATACTCTCCCCTCTTACTTCTTCTTCTCAGTTTCTCTGGCTTCCTTGAAGACTCAGTTAATTCAAGCCCCACCTACTGCAGGAGCCTTTTCCTGGTCCCTCCAGCTACTGGTGCCTTCTCCTCTCATATTACCTTCCATCAATTCTGTATGTATCTTGTATGTCCCTGGTTACTTAATGTTGTCTCTTTGATTAGATTGTGAACTCCTCGAGGGCACAGACTAGTTTTGCCTTTCTTTGACTCACCTATGCTTATTAGCAAAGTGTCTGGAACATAGCACTTAATAAATGTTTGCTGACTGACTGACTCTGTGGTTTTACCTATAGATGGGCAACATAGCCAGTTAAAAAACGATATGCTTCCAACATCACTTAATATACTTAGACAGGACTAGGCAACTCTTTCTGGAGCATTATAATCAAGAACTGGAGATTTTCAAGTCAAATTAACAAGTAATGACTCCAAACGTAAAGCAATGTGAGGAATACAAAGTATAAGATAGAATTTCTATCCTTAAGTAGTTTATAATGGGGTTAAATCAAAGACTTCATGAATACCTTATCAAGTATAGAGCAGACTTTTTGTTATAGATACAACTACCAAAGATCTATGGCAAATAAGTCCAAGGCTCTAACATCCACATTTTCTCTAAAAGCCTCCTTTTAACCAATAGTGAGAAATCATACATAGTTATGTGGCTAAACAGAAGCGAAAGTCTAAAAGACAAATCTCCAAAAGGAAGCTTCAATGGCCCTAGATAAGCTACAATTTTGAAAAACAAAGTGTTGAATAAATATTAAATAAATAAAATTTTTTGTAAGCATGCAAACAATTCCTTATCCTACAAAGGTGGAGAAGAAGGGGGAAATAAAGAATGGACAGGCCAGGTAAACTTTGACTTTGTAGTGCTTAAGGTTCTAACCCAAATTTATACGTTTATTCACCATCTCAAGAGACATTTGTTAACATATTTTGTTACAAGATTCATGGTAAATTGTAAAATTCAAACTATTGCAGATAATTTAGGATAATGCCATGGTACAAGGAAAACAGACTATTTAATTCAACAAACCTTATTAAATGCCTACTATTTGGACTGCATGAGAATGAAAAGTACTAAAGAAACAAGAACAAAACCAAATAAATTCCATTTACAGCCTCAAGAAGCTTATAGTCAAATGTCAATGGTAGGGGGGATATTGGGGGGAACAGTGTGACATGTATACAAATAAGTATGACACAAGATAGGCATGTGGGGGGGGCAAGGAAAGCAATGTGGTAAATTGGAAAGAATATTGGATTTAGAGTCAGAGGGCCTCAGTTTTTGTGTCTTCTAAATGAGGAGAGAAGACTTAATCATCTCTCTGGTCACTTTTGTCTATGATTCTATGAGAGATCCAAAAGTAAATTTTGAATGTGAAGGGCCTGTGGGGCAGCCATACGATTTCTATCAATGAAGTGGAAAGAGAGGACTGGAGCTTAGGTAATATATTAGGACTCGATATTACAGACTTTGGAGACATTTACATTGAACCATCAACTAAAGTCACTGGAGTAGATAATATTTTCAAGAGACAGTGTGTGTTGAAAGAGAAGAGTGTTGAGGACAGAGCCTTAGGGACCATCCTCGCTTGTGGTTCCTTAATAATCATAGTGGTTTCAAGTCCTTTAGCTTCTCCCCCTATCTTTTCTGATTGGAGTATTTTAATTCATAAATTGCTTTTAAATAGTCATGTCAGCCTAATTTATAAATGTATGCAGCCTTACAAAATGAAAAATGATAAAAACTAACATGGAAATCGTACATGAACATCTAAAATCAGGGGAGAAAGTAAGAACTGAAAGATGACAACAGGACGAGGGGAGGAAAGCAGAGAGGATGATATCTACACCAAGGTTCTTGGCTAGTGTTTGTCCACCTGTATTTACATCTGGAAGGGGGTTTCTGTTTCATTCCTTTAGTGTTCTGGAACTGAGGAGTTTGTACTGGTCAGTGAAGGCTGTTTGCCAGGTAGGAAACTATCATGTATCTGTTTGCACAGTACTGGTTTCCTGATGACTATAAAGAATGTTTGCCATTAAAGTATTTAGAGACAGTGGTACCCCAAAGAGGAGTGTAAAGCAGCCTGCTCCATTTAAAAAACTCCAAATCTTGGAAATGCAAACATGTATCTTTCTCTCAAGCAGAAAAAAAAAACTCACTTTGGATAAGGAGGAGTCACCCAGGAGCTTGGCTTTTAAGATAAGATTTCCAATTAAGACGTTTGCTGGTATCAAGGACTCTGGCCATGAATCTTACCCAAGACTGCCAGGTGTTTGTGGAATTCGGTTTAATAAAATTGAAATTGAAGAGCCACTCTTCTAGGTGTTGCCTTTTAGAGTAAATGTTTAGCTCCAAATGCAATTTTTTCCATTGTTCTATTAAAGAGAAGTCCAACTTTTAAGACATCACCCTGCCATGTGAGGATTTGTTTTGTTGACCCAATTCCAAGGATAGCCAGGTCCTCTGCTATAGCATGGTAGAGGGAAAAGAGTGCTAGTTATAGAGGCAGAGGGGCTCCAGTTTAATCTTGGCTCTGTCACTTACTGACTATGGGGCCTCCGATTCCTCATCTGTAAAAAACAAGGGGTAGGGGAGGTTTCAACTAGATGACCTCTGGATCTAAACTTAGGATCCTTGACAAATGATTTTCCCTGTTTCATCATCCTGAAAGTCTATTCCATTTGGTAATGAAGCCTCTCAAGATTTCCAGGGCTATCTGCCCTTGGCTGACATTATGTAATAGCAATGGCAGCCCCTGGTGGCTTTAGGTGGAGCTTCCCAGGAGCAAGTCACCTGAAGTGACAGTGCCAGGAGCTGAGGACTGAGAACAGCAAAAAGGAGATGTGAGAACTAGGGTAGGGGATAGAAGGATATCATGATGAGCACCTATCACATCTTCATAATCCCAAACTCATTATTTCAGAGACTGGGAAAAGACTAAGTCAACAAGGCACATTTAAAATGGCTGGGAAAACACCTACAATCCTTGAATTGGGTTAAGTCTCAATTTTCTTTTACATGTACATAAATTAGATAAAGCTGAAAATGTATTTCTTAAAAACTTCAGTAATTATTTTATTCCAATTTTAAGAGCTTTAATTCAAAAGCAAAATTAAGCTTCCTCACAGTTGGCAAATGTTTAATTACCTGGATTCCAAGAAAATTGTTCCATATTTCTTAGACATACTATTAGCAAGAGCACATAATTTGTGAACCGTTCCTTAATATCTAAAAAATGAGAAATATAAAGAATATATTTAAAATTTGTTTCAATAAATATTTATTAAATATACACTACACATAAAGTAATGTGCAAGGTGTTACAAGGGCATTGGTCTGACATTGTGAGTTAGACAGTTAATTGAAAATAGTATAAAATACAAATGACATTGGATGAATTAACCCTATTGGACCTAAGTTTTCTCACCTATAAAAATAAAGGGTTTACTAGACAATGTGTAGGATACCTTCTCACTCTATCCTCTATAGCTTACAACCAAATGGTATATCTACTACAATCAGGGGTATACTGATAAATGCTTAAGAACTGGGGTTCTGAAAAAATGTGTACAAGCTATATTTTAAAGTTTAATTTGCATTATTAATATTTTCTTCATTACTTTATTAAGTATAGACAATTAACAATGTATGGAAATGGAAGTTTTAGTTGGATTATGTAAAAATCAGGTTGGCAATTTATTGGTAGGCAAATCCTTATAGGAATCATGAGATTTAAGAGTGCTTTCTTCCTTCCCCTTTCCCTAGTCATTCCTGTGTCCTCTGCCAACTAGGGATTCAGCTGTACCAACACTATCCCTGATTTAAGTGATGCATCCACTCCCTCCTTCCCCGTCCCTCTTATTGTTGTTGAAGTTCAGTCATTTCAGTCATATCTGACTTTTCATGACCCTATTTGGGGTTTAGTGGAGTGGTTTGCCATTTCCAGTCACTCTAGAAGAATAATAGGAACAGCAGCAGGCTGGAGCTGACTAAACACCCAGAATCCTCTTCCTGAACAGCTGCAGCAAAAGCACTGACACCTCCACTCCTCCATCACGCAAGAGTGAGTATGGCACTATTTCTTTGGCCCTTGTCCAAAAATACTCATTGGAAAATAGGAGCTTTATTTTTCAACTGCCCCTACTATTACCCTCATAGCTAACAATTTCCCTCCACTTGTTTCCATTCTAACCCTTATATTAATCAGCTTCTAGCCACATAGGAGAAAACAAAACAATCCCTAATCCCCATCTCCCATTCTCTCATTCCCATCTTTCTTAACACTATCAGATCTATTTCCCTTTTATAATCGATAAGCCTTTGTTCACAATTTTCCTGAGTTCATCCATTCATTTAACAAATATTTCAGGTTTAACAACTGTGCCAGGCATCAGACATTGCTATTGCCATAAAAAAGAAATTGCTTTATAGAGATTTCCATTTTGTAGTTTACCTTCCCCTTTGTCTACTTACAGGTGAGGAAGTTCCTCTACCAATAAGTCAGCAACCTCTGTACAATTTATGAACCTAGAGCTACCAAAAAGCATTAAGAAACTTAAGAGGCTTTCCTATGACCACACCAGCTTGTATGTGCCACAGGTTTTCCTGGCTTTGAGGATGGCTCTCTATCTATTATACAACACTGCCTCTTGTGGAATACAGAAGCACTATAAAAATACACAAAGTATACTATAAAAGAAAAAAAAAGCTATACATATAAACATACTTTGTGATCTATAAGAACAAGATTCTTATACTTCAACTCATACATTCCAGAGTAGATGGCATTGAAAATAGATGAAAGACTCAAGAATACAAGGCATATTTTGCCTGGTATCTTATCAGCTCCCATATCTCTATGATAATGATTCTAAGATCTATTTATCTATCCCTAACTACTTTTCTAACCTTCAGTCTGCCATCTCCAACTGTCCATTAGACACGTTAAAATGGATGTCCCATAGACATCTTAAACTGCACATGTCCAAAACTAAACTCATGTAAAGGGAATGACTAGAGAACTAGATGATGTTTACCTTTATCTTCTGATTTGAAATTCCTATAAATGCTAGCATATCAGTGGATACAGGAATACTACATAGTGAGATATGACAATTTCTATGTTCCTAATTTTTATGAGTGCATGTGACTTGGTTTAGTCATGGGAGTAGGGAAAGATTTTCACTTATAACCTATCTCAAACTTCTCAGAGGCCACACAGGACCCTTTATTCCTTCCCTTTCATGTGAAGAACACAAGCATCAGCCTATATAGCCCCTCCAAAATCCCCATTTGTAGACCCCTACTACAAAATGGGGGAAGTTCCCACTTAACGCATTTATAACTTGTAAGACTTTCTAATAAGTAGAGCTACTCAAAAGTGGAAAAGGCTGCTTCAAAAGATAGTTTTACCTCATTAGAGGTCTTTTGTGCAAAGGCTAGAGAACCACTAGTATGCTCTTGAGGGGATTCTTGGACTAGATTACCTGCTTTGTCCCTTCCAACTCAGATTCTGGGAAGGAAATTTTCATTCTTCAATTTTTTCATAGGTTATGACACGTAGAGCTGTATGAAGACTTCTAACTCAGATTGAAGAGAGGTATTTAGTTCAGTTCAATCTATATTACTAATATGCATTTTTATATCACTAATATAGAAGGAATTGAATTAAACACGTGTGTATAATATATATGTACATACACATGCACATATATGTGTGTATATACATGTGTATATCTATGCATACATACATACACACACACACACACATATATACATATATATATACATATAAATGAATCTTCATTAAAACAGATGGCATCTTTGCTTAAATGTTAAAGCTGAGCCTTTTCACAACACACTTAAATGCTTTTGTAAAGGACAGCTACAGTTTTAATGTTTTTGTCTTTTAAAGAATGAGAAAATTACTATTAATCCATAATATTATTAATTTTAAGTGAAAGATTTCTGCAGGAAAACAGGTATTATACGTGTTATATAAAAGGAAAGGCTAGGATGGGGACAATATTGGCTTTTTTAGTGGATTTTGGAGGGATGAAGGGACAACTCCAAATGGTCACTCTAACAAAATGCCACCATGTACCAGATATACTTATGTACATATCACAGAATTTTAGCATTAAAAGGGACCTTAGTGGTCAACTAGACCAACCTTCCATATAACGCAGTAATTTTCTCTTCAATGTTCCTGAACAGGTGATGACAGGTGATATAGCAATACAAATTATTTTACATAGGAGACAATACAATTTTGTGGATATTTCTAAATGCCAAAATTTCCATACACTGAAGATCTCTTTGATTTAATTCTGTATACTCGAAAAACATCATACTTAATTGCTGAAACATGAAAGGGAATAAAATTATCTTGTATGGTCAGTCTTGCACATAATGCATTCCTACACTTATCTGTAATAATGCAGAGTTTAATGATGCATTTTTGCCTCATGACTCAATGGGCAAAATTAACCATTCAACTATGGATCAATAGACATTCACTCATAATAGCTTTTAAACTATATTGTTCTTTCTTATTCAGCTAAAGCAAAGCTAGTAAAAAAAAAAGAAAAAAAAACTAAAAAAGGACACTAGAAGTAGAGCATTGAAAGAGAGATATGAATGCAAGTACAAGTCCTTCTTGCTTTCCAATGTGACACCTATAGAATCATAGTATGCAGAGCTGAAAGGGCTCTTGGGGATCGAGTCACACCTCCATTTTACTGACAAAGAAACTGAGATGCAGTAATCTGCTCAGTATCAGGTACCAAACAGCAAAACCAGGCCTTAGACATTTAGAGGAAGGCAACCAAGGATTGTGGGAGAATTGCCAACTTAAAATTAGGTGCAGAAGCTGGGGGTGGTCATTTTAGGAAATAAAGTGTATGTGGGTGCACAAATTCATGACTATCTTCAAGCAAGTTATCTCGTGCAAGAAAGATTAGTTCTGTTTGGCCACAGAGTGCAATGCTAGGAACAATGATGGAAGAGGCAGAAAGGCAGATTCGTCTTGATATAATGAAAAATCTCTTAAAATTTATGGGGTTAATCAAAAGCAGAATAGGTTGCCTCCAGTGGTAGGAGGTTACCCATCACTGGAGATCTTTTAGCAGGGTCTGGATGGCCATTTTGAGGGGATTTCGTAAAGAAGATTAGTATTTGGGCATAGCCTATTCTAGAAGGCCTCTGAGGTCTCTTCCAGCTCCTTGAAATATGGTTAGCTAGAAAGCCTGGATTAGATGGTTGGGAAAGTCTAAGGAAAAAGACAAAGACTATTAGTTCACAGAAAAGTCAAAGATTCTTAGAGTTAGAAGGGACCTCACAGCCCATATAGCTACAGTTATACCTGAACAAAAATCCCTTCTCTAACATATTAGATTAGATTTTCAGTATTCATGAAAAAGGCAGGTAGGTGGCTCAGTGCATAGAGTGTTAGGCCTGGAGTCAGGAAGATGCATCTTCCTGAGTTCAAATCTGGCCTCAGGCACTTACTAGCTGTGTGACCCTGGATAAGTCACTTAACCCTGTTTCTTAATCTGTAAAATGAGCTGGAGATGAAAATGGCAAAGCACTCCAGTATCTCTGCCAAGAAAACCTCAAATGGGGTCATGAAGAGTCAGACAAAACTGAAAATGACTGAACAACAAATTCATTAAAAAATGTGCAAGATAATATAAATGGAACTTAAGATAGCCACTGGGACCCAGGCATCATACATACCACTATTGGACATTTGAAAGAGATTGTTCTTCTCAAACTTCTTGAAAACACTTCCTTTAATTTCAACAAACTGTAATTTCAAACAAAATGACTGTTTTTACAATCATATCAACAATTTTAACTGAAATTTTAAATACAGGTGTCCTTAAGCCATGATTTTAACATACAGTATTTTTGAAATAATGAATCTCTTATTAAATCAATTTAACTCCATTTAGAATTAGAGCAATAAAATTTAGAATTTTAATTTATCATATATCTTGATACTGCTTGAGGTTATAAGAAATTTTCCTTCCACTTACATTATTAGACATCATGATAGTAAGCAGTGATTTGTTGTGTGAATTAAAAGCTACATTGAGAGTTGTTGCTTGAACCATAATGAGAATTGCATGTAGAACTGCCAATACTGATGTTAAGGAAAAACATTTTTTCCATATCTTCTTAATAAGGACATAGTACAAAATATTTTCAAGACATTCAATGAGGAAAAAAGAACTGATCTATTCTCTAACTCCTAAACAGATTTAATTTACTTTTCTTTATAATTTCCGTACTGGATAGTTGATAAACAGCAACACTTGTGAAATTTGGATTTAAAAAAACCCAACAAACTTTAATGTTTGTCATTTAATTGTGCTTGAATGAAAATTCTAATTACTGTGCAAATAGAAGCTTGGAAGTTCAATATTAAATCATATATTAATACTCCTAATTCATATTTTTTCTTACTAAAAGGAATGAGAAAAAGTTAATCCAGATATCATTGTGTTTTTCCCAAATACTATTTGATTTTCCATAGTCTTTTGTGAAGGTAGGATAATTGATTTAAAAAAAACCAACTCTATAAATTCAGTTGGTATCCTTTCCTATGTTCTTTTTCAGAAGTACAAATGTCAAAGACTGCACAAATATTTACTTTTTTTTACAGAATATTTATAGAATACTTGCTTCATTTAGACTGATACGGTCCCTACTCATGTGTTAATGCTGGCATAGCAATTAGCTTTGGATAATTTTTTTCTATCATCAGTTAAGTATTTAATATTTAACTTTTCTGTCTCTAAAACTATGAATTCACGGAGTGAAAAAAACAAAATTTCACTCTTAAAGATGACCCTTCTAGAAATCAGAGGTATAAAACTGTGTTACTATTTGTATTATATCTATAGTATTCCAAAGCATTCTGATAATCCTACTTCCCATATGGGACTGGATGTGAAAGCATTACATTTAATTTTAAATGTTTGTTCTGAATTGACCTCCACCAATATGAACTTTCACCAAAAACAAGAACAGTTCAGGAATAGAAAGAAAAAAAAATCACCAAAACTCCAATATAAGATACAACATGACATAGAAGACAAAGGGTTAGTTATGGAGGTAGGAAGAGTTGAGTTCAAGTCCCATCTCTGAAATACTGGCTATCTCTAATTCTAGGTTTGTGGATAAGCTGTAGATCTGAATCAGGGAAAAGAGTTTTCATACTGGGAGTTTCCCCATACTGATAGAACTAAAGTTTAGAACAAAAAACCCCAACAAGACTATACTGAAGCTTGAGAAATTCTCAAAAATTTCTCCCTACATCCCTCATATTTCAAACTCAGACTTATCTCAGGCATTTTAACCTAGAAGAAAAAAAAAGAGGTAAACAGGTGAATGAAAATAGGGTTAATTATAACGCTGAGGCAAGTATATTCAAAATAACTTGCTCAGAAGTGGCATTGTTTTCTTTTCATATTCTCATATATCTTTCTTTGAAAAACAAAATGAAACAACTCTCCCCCCAATCCCCCCCCCCACAAAACATGAATATAGCTTCAATCCCATTAATATATTGTTTCTCATACTAAAGTTTAAAGCTTATTTCAATTACAAAAAAATTATAGTGGCTGTATTCAGTCCTGGAGTTTGATTCTGTTCACTGCATTTTCATAATGAAATCTCTTGTTTTATTATGTATTCCAAGTAATTCTTACAAAGTATTTTAAAGAATTGTGAATATAATGTTTGTTATATTGATTAAAAATTATTCTTTTAAAATTCTAAAACATCTAGTTCCTGACAAGGAAATAATAGTCTTTAGTTGTATATAAATAAGGCTACTAGTTAATGTTTGTAATTATTTACAACTGCATATTCTAAGTGAATGAATTTGTCAATCAGTTGGATTTTCCAGAGTTTTAAAAGGATACAGACATAAAGCACAGCCATGAAAAAATGAGGAATCAAACCAATATGGGCTCTTTTTCTTTCTTTAGGTTCTGTTGCTGTCCAATAAAGAGCATCTAAAATATCTTGGCCAAATGACGAAAAGAGGCGATCGGCAACCTGAGGAGTGATATAAGAAAAAAAAATGCTTCACTTAGTAGTCATCATTGAGATTGATGTATCAAAACCCTGCTAAAGTATACTGCAAAAATGGCCTAAGTCAAACTTCAGAAACAATTTTTCATCTTAGAGATCATTCCATCACCAGTATCTATTAATTAGTGAGAATATATCCAAGTACAGGGGAAAAACCAAAACACATTTCAGCAATTTAAATGATTCAAAAATAAATCCTTCAGATGAGGGCAAATGATCAATTTAATCCATTTCAAAATACATTTATTAAGCAATTATGTGCAAAGCATTACAGGGGTGGGGAACCTGCAGCCTAAAGGCCACGTGTAGCCCTCTAGGTCCTCAAGTGCGGCCCTCTGACTGAATCCAAACTTCACAGAACAAATCCTTTTTTTAAGGAGATATTTTAATAAGGAGATATTAAGGATCTCATCCTTGTAAGATTCAAAGACAATTCTAGCCAAAAAATACAAAAAACAATCCCTGCCAGTGAGAAACATATATTCTACTGGGAGGCATAATACATAAATAAAGGCAAAATATTTTGAGAAAGGAGATAGTATTAAAACAACTGGGAAAATAAAGAAAGGCTTCCAATAGGAGGTATCACCTGAGCTGAGCTTTGAAGGCAGCTAAGGATACTGAAAGACACAAGTGAGGATAGAGGACATTCCAAGTATGGGAGACAGCTTGTGCTAAGCTGAGGCAGTGGCAATTTGCACTCTCACCAACCAGTATTTAAACACAGAGTCATTATTTGCATACGGCTGACTACCTCATATACTCAAATAATTACTAGATATTTTCAGGTCTCTCCCTTCACGTGTGAATTACATTTGGTCAGAGGGCCGCACTCTCCCCTCTTCCCCAAAATGGCATGCAATCTGATATAGGCCACATATGTATAATCACATTAAACACATTTCCACATTAGTCATGTTTGTGAAAGAAGAATCAGAACAAAAAGGGAAAACCACAAAAAAAAAAGAGAAAAGGGTATGCTTTGATCTGCATTCAGACTCCATAATTCTTTCTCTGGATGTGGATAGCATTTTTCATCATGAGTTTTTTAGAATTGTCTTAGATCACTGCATTGCTGAGAAGAGCTAAGTCTATCAAAATTGGTCATCACACAATGTTGCTGTTACTGTGTGCAATGCTCCCGTAGTTCTGTTGAGCTGAATCTTAAAGATAATCAGGGAAACTAAGAAATATGAGTATAGAACAGTCCAGTCTTGGGGCACAGCTAATACAAAGGCATGGAGATAGGAAATGTAGGGTCCTTTCCAAGAACTAGACAGTAGGCCAGTGTCATTAGATCATTGTGTTTGGGGAAATTTTATCAAATACAGATTTAATCAGGCTAGGTTATAAAAACTTTTTTAAAAATCTAAAAATTCATTACAATGAAGGCAAAACATTTGTTATTCATATTTACTCTTTTCTTCAGCAATTTTTAAATTGTGAATTTCCAGCAAAGGTTGCAAAAAAGTTTCCAACATATATTTAAAGAGTGTTTTTCACTAAAAACACTTAGTAACATTTTCAAGAAGCACTTAATATGACTAAGAAACAGTTATTTTCATTATATAAATTATGGGAATTGAAGTTGAAATTTGATTACTAGTTGATCTGAGAACTAAAAAAAAATCTTCATTCTCCCTATGATGCTTACTACATGTTCTTTTATATTATACACATTAAACTTAAATTATCCATGTGCAAGATATGATAACTGACCCAAACAGATGAACTCAACATTGTCTTGGCAACTATTTCCTTACCTCAAGCATATTGTAGATGATATAAAGTTTAATGACAGACTGTCCTCTTATCAGGTGATACATCATAGAGTAATCAACATAGTGCATCATGAAGAAGCAAATTACCAAGATGACACCCTTCAAAATATCACATATCTGAGCAGGCTGAAGCAAGCGTCTGTCCCTGAAACATATAAATGTAACAAACACATTAGTTCTGTTTCATGTGGTTTCAAAAGAAAAAGCCCCAATTGGACTTAAAATGGAACACATGGAATAATTACATTTTTTTTAAATGCATACAAATCTAAAATACAAGAAAAGTCAAACTGAATCACTTGGTGCTACTATGAAGGTATTGTTTTTTTTTAAACCAATCTGTAATATGAATAATTCACATTTTGATAGCATTTAAATTTTGACAAATCCATTTCTTCACAACACTCCTGAGGCAGAGTATTAGTAACCCCATCTGACAGATCAGGAAAGATACAGTCACAGAGGTCAAGTGATTCCTCCAAGGTCAAACAGAGAGTAAATGAGAACCCAGGTCTCCTGACTCTTACCATCATGCCATGCTGCTTCTCCAGAATAAAGATGGTAAACACTAAAATAAGTATTATATATTAGACAGTAAGTCTTGACAAACTCACACAACTCACTGTTACTATCACTATGATGTCATGGGAAGTGGATTTATATCAATGGATTCCCAGATGTACTACTATGTCTACCATTTGATTATCAAAATCTGCAATTCACTCTGAGGCAGCCAAAAGACCAACCAGGTCTCATAGGAGCTGTAAAGCATTTCTCTTGGAATCACTGTGCAGTCATCATCCAGTCAATAATGATCTCCATACCTTCAGACCTCACTGCTGCCTTTACCACGTAATACTGTATACTATAGCTATTGGTGTTGCTTAGAGCACAATTAGTGCAGGTAAACGGAGACTTGTTCCAGGTACAAACATGGACACGGGGATAAAGCTTTGGCGTTGCCATTCTTGTGCCTTGTCTCTAACAGTTCTCTACCATAAACTGTCTGGGTATGAAATGTCTCCTTTCCCACTGCAACTACACCTGTGGCTGGACTGTCTTTTGGGCTATAGTCATACGCCCCCCCATCCCTGCCCACCAATACACACACACACACACACACACACACACACACACACCCCTCCTAATGCCTCAGGTGAAAACATCCCTAGTTACTTCTGAGGCCTTGGTATGGATTCTCTCTGTTGTTAGTGTTCTTTCCCTACCAAAATTCCTTCCTATTTACCTGTGTATGTGGTGTATTTCTCACCCCCACCTCCCCGCCTTGAGGATGCGAGCTTCTTGGCAACAGGGACTGATGTAGAAGGGCTTTCATTTTTTACCTTAATAGCCTCAGTACCTGAGAAGCAGGGCAGCATAGTGGACAGAGAGAGAGACAGCCTCAAAGTCAGAAAGACCTAGGTTCAAGTTCTAGTTCTCATAGATACTGGCTATGGGACCTTGGGCAAGTTACTTAACTTCTCAGGGTTTTAGGCAACTCATAAAAATTCTAAGTTGCAAAGAAGGAATTGGTAGAGGGAGCTCCCGATACCAATGAAATCCCAGGTTCATTACTATTCCTTTATATCCTCAGCACTCAGCAAGGATGTATATAAAATACAGAATGGTGGACATCTTGGATTCAAGAATGCCAGGGTTCAAATCCAACTTAATGGCTAGCTCCCCTTAAGAGGAGTCACTTAATCTCTCTGTGGTTCATAAAGAAGTTGTGATCCACCTTAGAGGTGGAATTCTCACACTGAGAGTACTCTATGTTGACAAAATCATAGACCTGTCATGTACTTTAGCATCCTCAGGGCTGAGCACAATATCTTAAACTAGCCACATCAGAATGGCTGTGCAGGAGAGTAGAGAGAGCACCATACCAAGCAGCTCTAATTACTCATGCTACAGTAGATAATCTTTGTGAACTACTTGAACAAAAAAACAATTCATCAATCAGTGACCAACCTTCTGGTGATGAATGTTATTCGTCTGGTTTCAAATCCTACTTCTGAAACTTGTTAGTCGTGACCATACACTAAGGCACTTAGTCATTAAATTGTACATACTCAAAGACATAACAATACCACTGTTAAGTAGATATGAGAATGAGGTTCAAAATAGAAGGCAAAGTACCATGTACAGAAATATTTATAGCAGCACTTTTTATAATAGCAAAAGTCTAAGGGAAAGTGAGTGCTCATCAATTATAATAGCTGTACAAATCATAGTACGTGAATGTAATCAGGCATTGAGCCAAAAATGATGAATATGAAGCATTTGGAAAAATGTGGAAAATATTCATTTGAACGAACAGAGCAATTTAGATGGTAACTACAAAAATGTAAAGAAATTAATATTGAAAGACTTAAGGACTCTGATTAATGCTATAGTGGCTAACTGAGATGTTGGAAGACTTGACAGTGAAGCAACTATCCTAGCTATCAGCAAAAAAGGAGGGAATGAAACATATGTTTTCAGGCATAGTCAAAGTAATGATTTATTTAACTTAACTTTACAAAAGTAGGTTCCATTGGAAGAAGGGAGTGCAGTGCCAGAGGGAAAAGGTAGATTTTTTTTAAAGACTAGAACCTCAACAAAATATTTTTATAAATCATTTAACAACTCTGAGTGTCAGTTTCTTTACCTATAGTGACGATAGTGACATGTCAAAGTAGTGTGGTTAGGATTAGAGAAGATGCAAAATTGAAAACCTTAAAGTACCATACAAACTACTCATTATGTAGACACTTCGTGTGTGTGTGTGTGTGTGTGTGTATGTGTGTGTGTGTGTGTGTGTGTGTTAGATTGAAATGACTTGTGTTATCCCCCTACCAGGCTCTTTCATTACTGGGACCCCATCTCACCTTAAGGTTAGGTCTTTTCCACTCCTACCAGAATGCTCTACACATTGGAAGTGGTTAATATTCGTTTTATTTGTTATTCTATTTTTCAAGACCCAAATTTCACTTCCCCAAGAAGCAGCTTTCCTCAATTCCACAAACTAAAAGGGCTATTCATGAATGTGCCTCTTCAATCCTGTACCTAGTACAATGCCTTACAAGTAGTAGATGCTTAATAAATGTCAGCTGAATTATTAGATTGGAATAAATAAAAAACAGGAAATCATAGAATCCTACCCTGTCTTTTAAAAGCTCACTATGGCTGTCACATGTCTGAGATAAATTTTGAGTCAATAATGATTAAATCCAGGGAGGTATAGATAGTCATATCAATTCAAATTCCAGTACCAAGAGTCTGTGGACCAAACCTTCTGGACTAAATTGAAAAAGAATACTGTGAATCTTGATGTAAGCTGAAACATTATGAAATACTCTAAGGTTCTATAACCTATTCTTTTGTGTTCTAATGTATACTTAAGTAAGATTCAGGGAAAGAAATAATTGTAGTAGCATAACAGAAGTGTTTGGTAAATGTACAATACATATTCATTTCTAAGTTTTAAGGTTTAAATTTGCTGAAAAAAATTTATGAAGTGAACTGAATGTAATTTAATTACCAAAAAATAAAGTAAATTAAGGTTTGACTTAAAGGAATCCAGTTGCTATTCTTTTCTCTTTAAATATATTTTATAAAGGCACCTAAAAGTTTCTAATTGTTTTATCACATCATTATAGATTCATACAATTTTAGAGCAGAAAGAGACCTTAAAGATCATTTAGTCCAATATCCTCATGTAACAGATAAGAAAAGTGTGAGGTTAAATGACTTTCAAGATTGAACAGGTAGTTAATAACATATAAATCACTAGAAACTAAATCTTCTGACTTCAAATCTAATGATTTTTGAATTGTATCATATCCCCTCCCAACATGCATCTATACTGAATTAATGAAAAAATGTCTAAAGATGCCTGATGAGAAACTGTCCTGTTGAGTTTTTCCAATAAAAAAATAGTCTTCCTATTATAAATGAAAATGCATTTAATTTTTTAGAACAAATTCCTATCATTCTTATAATTAATAACCACTAAAATAGGAAACATCATCCTTGATGTCATAGAAAAAAAGGTAACATAATTGATACTTTTAAAACACAAAAATCTCTGCTGGTTCTTAAAACAAATTAAAATGGTTATTATACTTGGGGGACACATGACACAAGAAAATATAATGTGATGTTAAAGAATGGAAAATAAATTGCAATAAGCTACATATTACTTAGTTTTGTGACAAAATGGTATATCCCTTGTGACCATTTTATTAAATTACATTGACATTTATGCAAAATGACAGACATTAAATCACTAATTTAAAACCATCATAAAACACATTAAAATTTTGAACCAAACGACATTGTTTTTCAAAATAGAAACATTAATTTCCCCAATCTGATTCATATCTATCTATCTATCTATTTATCTATCTATCTATCTATACACACACATATATAATATAAATATACATATATATATATATATACACATATACACATATAGGCAATATATACATATATATAATACACATATATTTTCTTCATTTTGACCATATTTATGCTATATTGCAGTAGTACAGAAGAAAAAAAGGCCTATGACTGATATTCTATTGCCAACTATGCTTGGTAATGCATATTTCTAGATGTACCAGTAACTTAGCCTGTACAAATAACAGATCATCAAAAGAGTTTGATTTGTTGGTATACAAAATAGTGTGAATTGGCTAGATGTGGTTGCACATTCATTATTGATGCTCCTGGTGGATTGCCTGAACTCAGGAATTCTAGCTACAGGGCTGACCTATGGACAAAGCTAACTGGGTGTCAGAACTAAGTCTTGCACCAACATGATGACCCTGGTCTGTAGAGAGACACCACCAGGCCCATGAAAGGGCTGCCCTTCCAGCCTGGATGAGGTAAGGAGACTCAGTCTCCAAAAAGAAAAACAAAAACAAAACAAAGCAATACAAATACAATACAAAATAATGTGAATTGGGGAAAATGTCTTCATATTTAGACAGTCAAATGAGGTACACCAATAACATGTAGCCATTTGCGTAAATCCCTTCCCAATATTTCATATTTTTACTTTGAGATGCCATGTTGCCAGATGCAAAGTGGTCTATTATTGTGGGGGGAAATATCATAAAAAGAAAACTAATCTAATCCCACCAGATACATATACATTTAAAACCCACAAATAATGCTTTTGAATTTCCATCAACTTTGTGATTTACCTTGAAAATGTTAGTTTACTTCTGATACTAGTAGTTTTCTTCAGATGACACTCGTTCCAAGATGATAGAGTGTTCAAAACAAGAAGGTTCCTCTTATCTCATGCCCTTAATTTTTGTCCCTTAGCTCTTGGCAAGGGCTTGATAAACCCATACTAGTCTTCATTTCAACATAATAACTCAAACCTATCATAACTATAAAACATTGCTGTAATGAAGGAGAGCACTGAAGGAAATCAGTGCTAAGAGAAAGATTTAAGGAGTGAATGCATTCTAGGTATGGGAGACAACTTGTACAAAGGCACTGAGAGCAGAAATAAGAGTGGTGAGCACAAGCAGGAAGAAGAGTAAGAAGGTCATTTTGGGGTTGACCAAAGAGTTTGTAAAGGGTAATAAGACTGAAAAGGTGAGTTGGAACCAGGTTGTGAAGAATTTAAATGTTAAATAGAAGAGTTTGCATTTGATCCTTGGGTAAGAGGGAGCCATTAAAGTTGATTGAGAAAGAAGTTACCTTGTCACACTTGTTCTTTAGAAAACTCACTTTAATAGCAATGTAGAAGATGTATTGAAGAAGGGAGACATTTGACATAGGGAAACCAATTAGAAGGCAATTGTAACACTTCAGACAACAGGTCAAGGGCACATGAACCAAGGTGTTGTCTGTATGAGTACAGAGACGAAGACAGATGTAAGAAGTGGCTGTAGATATAAAACTAATAAGACTTGGCAACTGACTGAATATATGGGTTGAAGGAGAATAAGGAGCTGAGAACGATTCCAAGATTATCAGTAGGGGTGCCTGGAAGATGATGATACCCTCAACAGACACAGATGCTCAGAAGAGGAGTGGGTTTTGGGTAAAAGAGGAATTCTATTTTTTATATGCTAGCCTTTGCTATGGGACATCCAATACTGAATATGATAGTTTCAGTGATAGGGAACCCGCAGCCTAAGGCCACATGTGGCCCTCTGGGTCCTCAAGTGTGGCCTTTTGACTGAGTCCAACTTTTACAGAACAAACAAAGTTTAACAGAACAAATTCCTTTGTTTGTTCTGTAAAAGTTGGACTCAGTCAAAAGGCCACACTTGAGGACCCAGAAGGCTACATGTGGCCTTGAGGCTGCAGGCTCCCCACCCCTGGGAAGTCTGACTAGGGCAGAGAATAAGATTATCACCTACCCTGTTCTAGATTAGCAGTGTTAAACTGAAATAGAAATAATCAAAGGCCACATATTGACTTAGAAAACCACAAATTAACATTACCCATGCTATATTTTTATTTATTTTGTTAAACACTAACCAATTTGAGTTTTGGACATGAGTTTGACACCTCTTCTCTAGACCCCACACTACTCAGTGTTGCCTAAGATATTACTAGCTTTTTAACTGCCACAAAACACCATGAATTCACATGAAGTTATCAAGTCTATTCAAATACCAGATCTTTTTCACAAGAGGTGTTTAGTTATACCTCTCCCATCTTATACTCATGAAGTTAATATTTTATATTCCAAAATAACACTTTAACTTTACCTCAATGATTCATAAGCTCATTAATATGAATACTACTTAACACCAGTCCAGATTGCAACCTTTCAATGCCATCTCACCCTATGTGATTCTTATATATGTGCTCCCAAAGACTCTACAGATAGCTAGCTATTAGTATGTTATGGACCTTCCTCAAATATTTTGACATTTTATTAATATAGAAGTACTTGACCATCCATCAGTTATCCCTTACAAGCCATGTTATTAACCAACCCACTTCCTTTTCCAATCATACATTTCCCATATGATACTTCTTATACTAGGGATGTCAAATTCAAATAGTAATTAGAAAACCACAAATTAACATTATCTACATTGTACTGAATTTTTATTTATTTTGTTAAACATTTCCCGATGGTATCTGAATGTTTCAGTCAGTACTTGGAAGTTTTGCAGGCCTCCAGTTTGACACCTCAGCTTTACACCACTTCTTGTGAATAAGTCATCAATGGATATAAGCTATAGTCGACTTAAGACTTAAATTCATCAAGTGTCTCTTCGGTGACTTTTCAGTCACCCTTAACTTGGATTCTTTAATGATCTGGGTACTTCATCAAGAGAAATTTGTCTTTAAAACGATTTAAAAAAATTTTTTTAGGGAGGAGCAGCTTGGGATCATTAAAAGCACTGTGCAATTTCTCATGGGTAATTTGACTCATTTCCCCTCTATTATTCCATTCTGGGTACAGAATAATGTCTGAGATATATACAGTATACTAATGTATGTATACATAATTCAATGTATCAAGCATCCCACTGAATTTCATACTCTTGACACAAGGTATTTTTCATCCATTTGGTTTTTCCTTTAGAAACTGTTAGCCTGATTCTTTTCATATAAGCAGGGTTCTCACTAAGGAGGCTTTCTGAAGTTCTGGGGTTTGATGCAATTTGCACTTTACATTTTACATATTATATTTAGCCCAATGTTCTAAACTGTGGAGATTTTTGAAACCTTATGTCAGCTGACCCTCTTCAGTTTTGTGTCAAATTTGCAACTTTGTCTGCAAATCTGATAATCTAAACCATCTATGCATTTATCAAATCACATACAAAAATGTCAAAATTATAGGACCAAGGACAGGCCCATGGGTGTACTCAACTAGTGCTACTGAGACAGTAATGGCTACCCTTGTGGCTCAGTTATTCAATAGTTCCAAACCATCTAAAATGAGCGCTGCATTTGGAGATAGAGAAACTAGGTTCAAATACTGCTTTTGTCATTTCCTATGAATTAGTGGTTGGTCATTTAACCTCTCTGAACCTCATTCTTCTTATCTGAAAAATGAAAGAGGAAAATTGGATGAGATGAACTTTCAGCTCTACATCTGTGCTCCTGCTCCATGAAATCTAGCTTATATCTTTCCATCTATATCCGTGAGACTTTGTCAACTACAGTACTATTTTTATGGAACTCTTTTTGTAACTTTATTTTATCCATTACCTTTTTGCAGAACCAATTATCAGCATTAGGTAGGGTATGACTATGTCCTGGGGTAAATCTCTTAACTTTTCTGGGCTATAGTTTCCTCATCTGTAAAGTCAGGGGGACTGGACTAGATAATGTCTGTGGTCCCGCCCAACTTTAAATCAATAAGAATATGAGAAAATTCTTTTAGAATATATTCTAATTCAGTTTTTTTCTTTTAGCTCCTTATTTAGCATACATTTGGAAGAACACATTATATATGTGTGTGTAAACATATACATATCTATCTATCTTTACACTCACATATTTTAACGTCCAATTCAAAATTTCAACTTCACTCCAATTTCTAGCCCAAACAAATTTATTGCAAATCTCCAGACAGGTGGATTGCTTATCTGATTACAGAAATTCACACTCTGATAAAGTTATAATCTTCTCTTAATTGGCTGTCATGGAAATAACTACGGTATTCAGATTAAGGATCATGGCTTCAATTGAAGAGTTAGAAGAAGAAGGTAGACCCTTGAGAAACAAAAGTCTTGTTTTCATATAAGTACCTTTGAAAAATGAAGAGGAAAGTTTAGGTTTAGAGCCAGAATTGTTTTTAAAGGCTAGGCTTTTGTGAAATTTTGTGTGGGTATGTTAAAAGTGGCATAGCCTCTAAAAATTAAAAAAGACCTAGTGTTACAAATACAGTACATACCAAGCATCTTGGTTCAATGATATGACTTCTTTGTAACTGTAATAATTATTTCTCTTTGTGCCTTTGAAATTATATAAGAATAACTAGTATTTCCTGCTCTCATGTTTAAAAAAGATGAATAATTTTGAAATACTTTTCTAACACTCCACTTCAGGTATTAATTTTTCTTCACAAATGTTAGTTACACATGACATAAAATAAATCACAATGTAAGATGATAACAATTGCATTACATATACACAGAAATGTAGGGAAAATGTCAGGCTATAAAACAAAGCAGAAATGTACCAACCTGATTTTTAGCCCAGAACACGAACTATTGCAATTATATTTACTTTTTTTTTTCCAGCGGGTGAGAGGACAAGATAGGACAAGGTGAGACATATAGGAGGTATCTAGACCTTAGATCTCATCAGTGCAGGATGTACACAGATCACAGACTCTTCTGTAACTTCTAGTTTAGAGAGCTGCCTTGGGGGCATTCAGATGTTGAACAACCAATGGACACACAGAATATGTTAGAGTGGGACCTGAAGCCTACTTCCTGTCTCCAACTTCAGCTTTCTATCCATGTAGTTATGCTGCCTCTTGCCTCAAAATAATATAAAAAGAGATTCTGAAGGAATGTTAACATTCCAAATAATTTCTCATAAATTCAGTAAATTTATGCAAGGAACACAGACTGAAAAAATTCAATCTTCCAAATTAATTAAAACTGTGGCTTATACAAAGTTCTCCTTTCTTTTTGCATAACATCTTCCATAGTTGGTTATAAGGCTTCTATAGTCATTAATCAATCGAGCAGTCAATTACTATGTGCCAGGCACTTAAACAGGTGCTGGGGGTACAAGTGCAAATAATAAAACAATCTATATATGTATCCCACCAGCTAAGGGGGAAAAATGGAAAGCTTTAGACAAAACTATCAAAAGCTAGCCTTTATTTCCTTTTACTTCTTCCTCCTACTTGATTTCCTATTCTTCCTTTTTGGTGCTCTCATGCCATACCCACAATTAAGACAGAAAGAACACTTGTGTACTGAGCCAGCTAGGTGGTGCAGTTGATAGAGCACCAGCCCTGAAGTCAGGAGGTCCTGAGTTCAAATCCAGCCTCAGACCAAACACTTGACACTGACTAGCTGTGTGACCCTGGGCAAGTCACTTAACCCCAATTGCCTAAAAAAAAAAAAGAAAAAAGAAAAAAAAAGAATACATATGAACTAAGATTGGGAAAATAATAAAAAGAGAATTAAGACAGCAGGGGAGAGAGAAGATAGCATCAGAAGAGACAGAATGGAATAATTCTCATATTTAATTGGGAATATGGAGGCAAAAGTTATCAAAACACATGATAAAATAAATGTGGAAGTTAAAATATCAACATACCACTACTGCAAGTTTCATTTTGTAATAAAACTGTGGCCCTTCTATTGAATTCAGTTTTTTCTTGATATAGACTGATTTTTGGCTACCAGTGAGACCACTGAAGGAATTTAAAGATATTTAAGGATTTAAATCAGAAGTTTAACCATTTAAGTATCTACGAATTACATTTTTAAAAATTTGGGCTTAGTTTTATTTTTGTGTTTACATATGTATATGTATGCATATTTGTATAGGAAGATTCATATATATATATATATATTATATATATATATGCACATACACACATGTATAAAGAAGATTTATTTGTAAGACATGTTTCCATAGGTTGATGAAAATATTCAAATGTTCTTGGATCCAAAGACTGAAATGATTTGCTAAATTCTAAGATAAAATAAAGTATTAACTGCAAATTAATATTTTATCATTAAATTAAAAACTTAAAGTGTTTCTTAGAATTAAAATTTATTTCAAGCTATTCTAGAAAGAGAATTTTTAAAAACTAATTTCTTTGGGTGAAATATTTTGATAATTATAAAGTAGACATTGTTTGATTATATGATACAGACTATATTTAGCATTAATGGATGGTAAAAAAAATATGCTTGAGGCTAGCCCAAAGGCATAGTTAAAGATTACTTTTTGTAGTTATTTTCTTAATATTAGGAGAAGTGATGTATATAAAGCAACATATACATTTCAAAAAATAAGCTATTATTGTAAGGCAAAATACTGAAGGGAACTAAACTGTATTCTTATGTATGAAAAGCATATTTCCGCCCCAAAATTATTAATTCTGCCTAAGTTGTTTATTTTTGCATTGTGATAGATACTAATTTTAACTTATGCCAATTTGGCTAAGAGCATAGAAGGAAAAATCAGGGTTTACTCACCACAAGGAGTCCCTGTGACACCACATTCCATCCTATAAAGGAAGTGAAAGTGCTCCTCCCTTGGGTCTGATTTACAAGAGAGAAAGAGAGAGAGAAGGTTGTAATGTTGCTACCCTACGCAAGAGGGTCATTGTGAGGAAAAGGTGGACAACAAATTCTGATGTTATGAGGGCTAAAATAGTAAATATGTACCTGACTATATAAGCTACCTAAAAAAGAAAGAAAGATGGCTATGTCATAGTAAAGGGAAATATGTTGATTTCCTCACTGAGTATTACAAAGAGCTATGTGACTTATAGTGGTAGCAATAATAGGACATGCCAAAAATAAGGCTTATGTGCAAAAAACTCAACTGAATTTTATTTTACTTTTATTTTATTTTTTTAAATTTTGAGTCTGGGTCTTCCTATCTTGCCCAAGCTGGAAATAACAGTGGCTAGTAATGGGCTGATACCAATACTGATCACCATGGAAGCTTTAACCTGTTCTGTTTTTCTGACCTAATCTGGGCCAATTTGTCTTTGTAGGCAGCCTGGTGGGCTTCTGTTTCCAGGGGCTCATTATATTGATAGTGGACTTAGAATAGAAACCCAATCAACTTCAGCTTCACTGAGGCTTAGAACTTTGAAAATCAAGCAATACACCAGCCTTAGCTTCTCTAACAGTAGGGCCTACAAGTGTACCACAGAAATACCCCACTAAACCTGGAGAGTAAATTGCATTTTAAAAAGAAAATTTTTAAAGAGGAAACTATATGTTGACAACAGAAAATCTTTAAGGATATACAACATGAAAGAAAATCCAGTAAGTATGGAGATTCTCAAATACTTTGAATTTATAGTTACAGAATATGAAGATGAACTAGAATTGTTCTACAGAAGTAGTCTGTCTGATAAGAACCTATTTTGTTCCCCAAAAGGCCTCAGGAAAATAAAAACAAATGCTAGAGTTAGGATGAATCACCAGGAAAAAACCAACCAAACAAAAAAACTCAACCTTTTTTTCTAAAACCAAACAAACAAACAAACCAATTTGTCCTGTTAGCTTTATATTTTAAAAGAAAAATATACTTTACACTAAATGAAGGAGAAGCCAATATCCAATCACTTAACACTGTATAGAGAAATTTTCTGGAGAAACTTTTTAACATTCAGTGACATTTTGCCCTATGATTCTTTCATTCAATTATAATATCAAATCAAAAGACACAACTTTTAAGGGTAGAGTAGATCAACTACAATATCAATGCAACCATACAGAAATTATTAATTTATGACTGAATGTATAAGAAAATAATGATTTGGCAAACCTCTTCACCTCGCACTAGAAAATTTTCTTTTGAAAACCGTAACTTTCCCTTTCAAAAAACTAGGATTTTCATAGTTAACAACTGAACCCAAACAAGTTTTCCAAAGACTTACAGATCAATTCTACTTATAAAAATTTAAAAAATGTGAAAAACATGCAAGCTTCTAGAAGCTCTCTAAGAAAAAGCATAAATTGTGCAATGACTATATTTTTATGAATATGGAAACTTTTTTTAAAGTCTAGAATACAGAATACAATGGATTATAGAATTTCAGAACTGAAAGAATACTTGGCTAATCCAACCCACATCAGTAAGAGGTCTACCACTACAAGCTACCAGGCAAGTGATCATTTTGGCTCTGCTTGAAGGTCTGAGAAGGGAAAGCCTACTACACCTCCTGAGGTAGGCCACTACATTTCTGGACAATTCTAATGATTAAAAAGTTTTTCCTTACATCAAGCCTAAAATGTGTGTCTTTGCAACTTCCATTCACTGCTCCCTGTTATGCCTTCTAGGGACCAAAAGAATGATTAATCCTGCTTTTGCAAGCCATTCAGATACAGATTCCTCCAGCACATTCTCTTCTCCAAGCTAAACACTCCCAGTTCCTTCGACACATATAGATATGGTATGGCCCTTAATCTTTCTGGTTGTTCTTCTCTGGATGTACTACAGCTCACCAAAGCTTACACTGTGGCACTCAGAAATAAATATGATACTCTGAATATGGTCTAACCAGCACCCAATACAAAGAAACTATCACCTCTATATTCCTTGCAAGTTAAGATTCTCTTAATTTAGCCCAAGATCACACTGGCTTCTGTGGTGATTATATTACACCAGTGGCTCATACTGAGCATGTTTTTCATTTGAAAATCTAAGTCTTTTTTTGAAACTGTTCTCTATGATTTTTATCTCACCCATCTCATGCTTTTGAAGTTGACTTTTTGAACCCAAGTTTAAGAAGTAACTTGTTATCATTCAATAAAGAAATACACGGAAACCAAATTTTCCCCTAGATTTGCTACTTTATTGTAAACATTTTTGAATCAAGAGTTTATTTCAGCTATCAGAATCATCTGTTGATTACAAATATTAAGCTTCTACTTGAAAGAGCAATTTTTGACAGACACAAGTGATACAGTGACTGTGAGTTGCTAAAGAGCAAGGATAGCTCTTTTTATCTTTCTTTGCATCCCTAGTGTTTAGCACAGTCCCTGGCACAGAGTAGACACTTAATACTTATGGACTTGGTTACAAAATGGTTAATATTAACCAAATTTCTGATAATGTTCACAAAATGTACTGCAATTCTGAACAATCAGGGTGAAAGTGGTATTCACTTATGGGACCTAAAGTAGGTTGCTACATAATCAAAACATGTATTTCCATGCCATTGAAATAAAGAATGCTTGTAAATATGGTGATTAATATCAGGATAAATGGAAGGCAAATTTATAGAGGATGGAGAAACTGGTTCAAAAATGGAATTCTAAAGCAGATGCTGACCCAGAGATTGTCAGGCTTTGGAAATGCTCAATATCAGAAACCATCCAAGTAAATGAAAATAGTCAACTAATTCCAAGAACCAAAAATATCCATTTCTAAATGATGTGGTGTTAAGTTAAAATTCTCTAACATTCTCTCTCTCTTCTCCTCCCTCCCCTCATGTAAAAAGACCACGTGAAGTTACTATTAGCATTTATATCTTGCTCATTGTACTGTGAACTAGCTGTCATCTGACAAAATAATCTTTTATTTTAAAATTTTTCAAAGGAATAAAAAAACTGGTAAAATAGTCTCTTATGGGGGAGGAGGGAAAAGGTCAAGTTATAGAAAATAGAATCAAAGGAAAACAAGGTAGAACAAATATTATTCAACTTATTTACTAATCTCAAAAGTTCTTCTTGCCCCCTTTCCCCTTAAAAATACAAAAGGAAAGTCTGATAGATGGAAACAGCAGTTTTTATTTGCTGAAAGATATGTAGCACAAAAGATGAAATATTATGATATGGCTATAGGCAAGACAAGTCAGACCAAAGTGGAGACAGCATTGGGAGGAAAGCTGCAGGAAGGAAGAAGGAAATGTTCAGTTATCTCTTGAATATTAAAACTTGAAACTGGAAAAGTAAAACTTCTTGTATCTAATGCCTTTTAACAACATATGCCAATTTTCTTAAGAATCTATTTTTTTAAAAAAATCAATGTAGAGATTAAAAATTATTGTTTCTAGAATATGATAGTTTTTAATGGTGTTCAAAGTATCAAAATTATAAAATGGCTCAATGAAAACAAGTTACAGAACAGACCACAAACAAATTATTTATTTACCACAGTATTTATCATAATTAAGCCACTGAGAAATTATAGTGAATAAAACACTTTGGTCATCATAATTAAAATTGTGCCTAGCAGACATTCCACAATAAATATTTAAGTTCTATTCAAAGTGAATATTCATCCTAACAGAACAACAAATTAAAAACAAACAAAAAAACCACTGTTTCTTATCATATACAATGCATGAATTTGATAATTAAGCTTGCTTTGAGCAAGTTGGAGAGAAAGAAAATCATTTTCATGATAAATTTTTCATATATTCTGAAAGGTAATGTGACAGGTGCCCTCTAGTGTCAATAATTGGCTATAAGACCTTGAAAAAAGGGAAGAGGCAGAAGAAAAGTAAAACTTGACTGTAAATCTTCATTAATTCAATTAAGTTACAAAGCAAAGCATTTTTAAAAAAAGATAAATTAAGAAGACTACCAATGGGCTACAAATAAATTCAAAACTTTGGTAGCTTTGGACCAGTAAGAGAAATGAAAGAAACAGGTAGTAGTGGCTTTCCCTTGGCATATCAGGGAAATCTGTGATTCTCTTAACCTTTAAGGATCTGTATTTTACCCAACCACTCTGCTTTCAGTCACAACTTAAGTTATACATAACCTGAAGAGATAGAGATCAGATAAAATGCACCTAGGGCTGTGATAGATGTCTATACAGAGATGAAATGGTATCTCAAATAACTGAGATGATTAAAAAAAAAGTATCTAGGGGCATAGGTACAACAGCATTATTATTCACACTAAATGTCTTGGTTTAAAAAAAATGCTTCTTAGTGTAGTAATATCACCTCCAGAAATTAAAGGGTATTTGAGCTCTGTGTGCATTTAATTTTTTACCCATTACTATGGAAACTACCATAGACAGTCACGTGATAGTCTCTTGAGCACTATCTCACTTCATAGTTGATAAATGAATATAAATCCTAGTAATCTTGTTACTTTCAATAAATTGGGTCTTAGGTTCTTCTCGAGCTTCAATATATCTTCTTTGTACAAATCAAAGGTTATAATAATTTTCCTTTCTCTCTTTTTCTCTGGAAGCAGGGAGAGAATAGGGGAGAGCTCTATCAAACACAGCTCACTGGTTAAGTTTATGTGCCCACTTTGGAACTTGTATTTTATCCTGATTCCCTGTGAAGATACTGGAAATGATTTAATCTTGTAAGGCAGCCACAATGTAATGAATAAATGAATCTTATTGTCTCTGTGTGTGAATATATAGAAAGATGTAGATAAAACCATATCTCTACATAGTGACTATATATATATATTCTATAGTAATTTTTAAAAAACATAAAGGCAATTCATTTTTTCATCAATCTATCTACCTACCCACTATGCTTTTTTTTCCTAGATGTGTGATTTGATTATTATAACAAACTCCCCATGGAGAAGGGAGAAGTCTTTCACTGATATAGATCACAAATTCATCTGTAACTTAGAATCTTCCAACTATAATCACTGAGAAGTTAAGTGACTCACCCATGGTCACACAGCTGGTCTGTAACAGAAGTAGGACATGAACCTAGGTCTCCCTGACTTCAAGACTAGCCTTCTATCCACTAAGTTACACTGCCATCCCTTATGTAAAACCTTGTTAAAACAAAATCTATATGCTAATAATGTGGGAAAGCAAGAAATTTTTCTTTATTCAAGTATGAAAAATTCGCACTATTCATCATGAAGCTAAAGAATCCTAAAATGAATTTTCCAATTAATTCTTATCATGGACTTAATTTTCTCATATTCTGGTGGATGTGTAAGACTCTATGAAACAAAAGTATTAACCATAATGAAGAGATGATTCTTCATAGGACTGTATGCTATTGTATTGTAAGGCTGAGTTATTATCCGTATCAAAATTTAAGATCAAAATTTAATAATTTCTAACATTTTACAGCAGGAATAGCAAATGGGTTTCTTCCTCATCAAAAATAATAATTTTAAATGGGAAAATATACAGGTCTTTGAATTGGCATATTATCACATTTTAATTTTTTTAAATGTGAAGATGCTGTGTGACTAGTATTTTTTTTTATTAAATGGAATTATATTCTACATACTGAATGCATAGTAATTTTGCAATGGGCCAATCTGGCATGGCATTCTTGTTCATTATTTACATTCGTTATGTATGAACATTTCTATTTTATGTTATTATAGGATATTTACCAATTTTATAGTTCAAGGACCACAGAGTCTGGCAAGTTATTCTCCATTTAGAGTAACTAATTTGGTGAATTCAGACATATCTATGACAAACTTTCCAGTTAAGTATGAAAGAGAATATTAAGAAGAAAGGCAATGCAGACACTATTAGAATGGAAAAATTATGATGAGGGAAGCTAGGTGGCGCAGTGAACAGAGCACCAGCCCTGGAGTCAGGAGGGCCTGAGTTCAAATGTGACCTCATATACCTAACACTTACCAGCTGTGTGACTCTGGGCAAATCACTTAACCCCAACTGCCTCACTAAAAAAAAAAATAATAAAAAAATAAAATAAAGTTATGATGAAGGGTAAGGCTCTATTTTGAAAAGAAATAAAATACTAATGTTCAGGTAATAGGTTATCTTTGAGTTTTACTAGTACATAGCTCCTTCCAGAACCTCTCTTGAAGGAGGGTGCCCAGGCCACCTAGCTCTTCATTTCCGCCCAGCTCTACTTCTCTATCACATCCCCACAGGAGGTACCTTCCTCCTTGCAAGCTCTTTGATGGCAGGGAATGTCTTTTGCCTTTCTTTGTATCCCCAGAGCTTAGCACATATTAAGTGCTTAATAAACATTTATTTACTGACATACGTTTAGTGGAAAGCATCTGCCCACATTCTGAGTGATATCATAAATGTTATAATACTGGAACAATTTTAGAAATTACTATTTCATTTTTATAATTTTGGAAAAATGAATTTAAGTTTGACTTGAGTTCTATAAAGTCATTTACTGCAGTGGAATTTCAGTAAGAGATACAAATGCATGTGTTTGTTGAATATGTGATCAGTGCTCAATGGCTTGCATAACTCAAAGTCTGACTTTCAGAGCAGGTATCAACCTTCATTGGTGAGGGCATCTCGTTGCCCAGGAATATGCCATGCGGATGAAACTGCAGGGTCAGGTCCTATAGGGAGATTTAAATATGGGGGGGAGGCAGGTGAGACTTGTGACTATATCAGGTGGAGGAACTACTCACAGTGTGGAAATCCCCTCCTTCAAAGCAGAGTCCGAGTCATCTGGGATACATTTAAGGTCTTAATGAGTGACCCGGGGAGGCACTAGAGGCTAGGTAACCTGAAGGAGGTCACAGGCAGAACTCTAAGGCAGGACTTCAGGACTGGTCACTCTTTACTATAATATTGTTCCTCTACATATTGTGAGGCTACAATGTTTTATCTCAGTTTTGCTTTATTTGACAATCAGTTTCCAAGTCCTGAATATGTTATAAGGACAACACTACTCCATATCTACATGAAGCAATATTAAATAAACTACACTATACACAGTATTCAAATTCAAATGCATAGTCACTTTATATAACATAGCACAAGGGAAAGAATACTCACTGCACTATGGTCAGCATATCTGTGTTTAAGTCCTCTATCTCCCATGGGCTATATGAGTTTGGGCAAGTAAAACCTTCGAACCTCACTTTTTTCACATATAAAATGGAGATAACACCCATATTACTTACCTCACAAAGTTGTTACAAGGATTAAATGATGGTTGTTAAGGACCTAGTAAATCTTATAACTATATAAATTTCATGTATTATTATTATTATTATTCAAGTGAATAGAGACTTTATACAACATGGGGTAAAAAAATAACATTTAACTTAAGAGACATAAGATCTGAATTTGAGCTCTAGATCTACCATTTACTAGCTGTGTAATATGGACAAGCCCCGCCTTCCTAAGTTTCAATTCCCTCATTTGTAAAAAGGAAATAATACTCAATTCATCTATTTCAAAGGGTTGCTGCAAACATCAAATAAGAAAACATATATATAATATATATATTTATATATTGCTATTACCCTTAAAAACATTACATAAATGTTATTATGATGTTATGAATTTATACTTCTCTTGATAATTTATAAAAAGCATGCAGTATTAAATTACCACTTTGTATTTAAACAGATATAACATCTTCCCCACGTGAAAGTCAAGGTATTTGGTGAAAAAGCATTTAATCAAATAAATATTTTTGAGCACTTAAGAGCAAGACATGCTAGTAGCTATAAAAAGAGTAAAACAGCTTCCTATGAGCTAACAGAAATTATTAAAGTTGTGTTAATCCATATTTGCTAGTCTCATCTTTCTGAGGAAAGAAAAAATATACTAGGGAATATAGGATCATGGATTCTTAGACCTGGAAGGGATTTTACAGATCAGCTATCCCAACACCCTCATTTTACAGATGTGGAAACTGAGCTCAATGTTAAGTGATTTGTGCAAAGTCACAAAGCTAGTTACTGGGAGAATTAAGACTAGAACAAGGGCTTCCCAACTCACAGTCTAGTGACCTTTGCAATATGCCAACTTCCTGCCTATTAAATTATTCATTTGATTTTATTAGTGAAAAAGAATGTTTGGAATCCAAAACCTGGAGGATGAACATTTAATCATTACTACCTGCACTGAGGGTTGGATCACAAGGAAATAAATGTGAATTTTATCTTATGTTAATTTGACCCTTAAATGTATTTGCAAGGTCTATTTAGAATAAAATTATTCAGTAAAAACAATCAGTTCTGACAAACAATGAAATAATATAAATATTTTTAAAGTAAGCAATGATATTTAAAAAACCTACCTTAAGCCATAACAAGGCAAAGTGAAGAATCGGAATAATGCCAGAAAAACTCTCAAAGGAAGTAAGGTGAACACATAGAGAAATGCATCCAGGCACAGAAAGATTCCAAAAATCATAAGCTAGATTTTTTTAAGAGAAAGAAAAGAGTACATTATTTTTTAAGTAATCTAGGAAACCAAATTTTTAACAAAGTAAGTTTAAGAATATCAGGCATTTTATTTCTCCTCACTAATTACTTTATAGAGATTTTGTTCCAAAGGATCATCTACAATTTTTCCCACAACATGTCATCCACTTTAAACAATCACTCAGAAGAGTAGCCTTTGAACAGAAGGATGGATGAAATATTGAATACAATTTACTAAGCCCTTACTCATTCTTTAAATGGTTTAAAAAAAAACCTTATAAAGATCTACCACTAAATTTGACTCTGTTTCTTTTTCAGGGTGAGGAAGGCAGAAAGGTGAACTGGATTGAGGTTCAGCCCTGGAGTCAAGATACTCCCTTCAAGTCCTGTCTCTGACATTTACAGGCTGTGTAACCACGGGACAAATCATTTAACCTCTTAGTGCCTCCAGATAACTCTCTAGGCTTTTAAGTCACATAATTTACCCATCTGTATCAGTAAAGGGAGTTTCTGTACCAATGAAATCACAGGTCTGGGCCAAAAATAAAAAGTCCTACTATTTGGATAAAACATGACATAATTTGTGAAATGATTCTTAATGTTAAAAGAAAATTCACAAATTTTTCTGCTCACTAATTTTACAATATCTCTAAAATATAGTCAAGTAAATTTACTCTATTCAGAAGATAATTTTCTTAATTTAAGATAGGAATACTTCTCTCTTTTTTGTACAGATAATTTTTAACCTCAACATAAATTCATATCAAACAAATGTAGCACCACATTTCATAAACTCAGGCAGGGTCATCTTTTGGAGGTTAAACCTTGTCACAAACTAAGTTACATATTCTCAAATGTAGGCAATTTAGTAGTAACATATGCTTAAATAGAATAGAAAAAAGTTAACTTCTTTTGATGATTTAGAGTAATTGCTATTATTATTAAACTGTGCTTTAACACAAGGGCTATATTGAACCACACTGTGCTTTTGCTCCTACATTATATGGCCTATGTCATTCTTGTGCGTACTTTTTAATAGTTCCATCTCCTCCTTCTGCAATGAGCCATCACATATTTCTACTTCATATTTTCCATATTTCTAATCTGTCATCACAATGTATACACAATTGCATAAGTGAGGATATAAAACTGGCTCTAGAGCAGGATGAGCTTTATTATCATATCTATTATTCACAAATTTTTCTGTTTTCTTCTCCTCGATCAAGTTGCTAAATGGTTAAGTTTATTAGCTAAAGTCTGTCACTCCATATCTACTTTATTCAGTGAAATGGAAACCATTTCCTCAAAGCTCTTGATGAGCTGGGAACACTTAAGTATCAGGATTTTAGACTTATAAGGTATTTCAGGGGGTCACTGAATCCAAGTTCTTTTATGTGGTAGGAACTGGGAGCCCAGTGAAGTTAAGAAACTTCCCCAAGGGCTGGAATCCCTGACTCCTCATACACTGACAAGTTTACATTTCTGACATATTCCAAGACTTCATCAAACTTGGATAGAACTACTCACTCTAGAGTTCATCGTTAAATTTTTATTATACTGTTTCTGAATATCTTTCAAGAACTTTCAGTCTTTACGTCTTTTGTTGGATCTAAGATGGACTAGCAAAAGCACTGAACTTAAGTAAGATCAGACATGAGGCTGAATGACAACCCATGACACTTAGTAGCTATGTGACTATGGGCAAGTCATAATCTCTCTGCGCCTAATTTTATAAATTGATTATCTATAAAATGGAGTTAATAAATATCTATAGTGCCTACCCAGCAAAGCTGAAAGGACAGAAAAAATTACAAAGTGCCCTACAAAGTCTTGTCTCTCTATGTAGTAAGTCATTATAAAAACCTATTTCTGAAAATGAAATACCTATTTTTATTGAATTAAAAGGAATTTACTTTATTTCTAACATTCCCATTTTAAATCTATGAATCTATGACAGATCAATCAATGAACATTTTTGCCAGACACTGTGCTAAGTGTTAAGGATATAAAGAGAGGCAAAAGACAGCCCCAGCCTCAAGGAGTTTATGATCTAATGGGAGAGACAATATGCAAATGAATATATACAAGGCAAAATATGCAGGATAAATAAGAAATTACCCCTTTTTGAATACTTTTCCCATAGTTCTCATTTATTTTCTAATTTTTTTCTTAAGCACTCTCATTCCATTGATAAAAACTTTTTTTTTAAGCTCTTGCTTCATCTCTTGAAGGAATTCTGGTTGAGTTTGTGCCTAGTTTGATTTGATGTATTCTTTGTAGTTGTTTTGGAGTCATTCTCTTCTTCTGAGTTTGTGTCTTGAGCATCTCTGCTTAGCATGATAGCTCACTATGGTGCTCTTTTTTAAAATTTTATTTGCTCATTTTTCCAGCCTACTTTCGGACTTCAAACTTGAGATTAGGTCTGGGTTCTGCCACACTTCTGAAAGGAAGGTCTGCTCTGTTCCTATTGTTGCTTTTTGGGGAATACTGAATGTTGTGTTATTCCAGAATCTCAGCAACAGGCTGGGTACCTACAAGCTTTCAGTACTCCCAAAAGAGTCTGACTCAAGGCAAGGTCTGCTTTGCTGAACCTCTTGGTCTGAGCTATGAAAATCACCTGACCTGGGTCTGGTGCTATACAAGAGTAGACTGCTGCTGGCCTTAGCCCCTATCATGTAGCTGGAAACCTCTATTGGTTCAAAGTGAAAGAATTGTAAGCTCACCTTTGGTCTGGGTTTCCTGTCTTGAATATTCCTCTGCTGGCTGGGCTAGATTCCAGAAGTGAGACCTTGCTCTGAGCTTGGGATTTGAGTCATACTGCTACTGCTCCTGGCTCTAAATTTCCTCCTTTCTCAGTATACTGTCCAGGGACTCCCTACCTAGGAAAGACAATGCTACCTCTGTAGCACAGATCCCTTCTCACTCTACCCTGCATCTGTGACCCAGGATTAATAAAGCTGCTAGCTAGGACCTATACCCAAAGCAACCTTGGTGTGGGTCTGGGATGTCCCAGGGCTGGGACCTGATTTTCTGCTGGTGTGCAGCCTCTCCCTGGGTGATAGAATGCTCCACTAGCTGCATGCTCCTGCCCCAACGCTGTCCTCAGTGTCTATAGACCTCTATGTCTGTCTCCCTATGGTGACATGGACCAGACAACCAACTCACTGTATCTTTTTTGGATTTCTCCATAAGATTTGGTCATGAATTTTGTAGATCTCTGGAGAAGTTGTGGATGGGAGCTCAGCTGCATTGCTTCCTTCTTGTCTACAATCTTGGCTCTGCCCCCAACTGTCTTTCTTTTTGCTTCTATTTGTATTTCTAGTGCTTAGCATAGTGCCTGATAGAAAATAAGCATTAATAAATGCTTTCTGACTTGACAAAACTAATAGTCTTTCAACTACATATAGACCTGTGTGTGTGTGTGTATATCTATATATACATAACACACACACACACACACACACACATATATAAACAGTTGCATAAATCAAGACATGAGAATCTTGTCAACACTATAAATTGATGTATATATGGAGTATTCTTTAGCCTGATTAAAAAAAACTTCAATGAATAAACAAAATTAAGAAATTCAGCATTTCTGAAACTTAAGTATGCAGACCTACAAACTGTGCAAAAACAAAAACAACAACCAAGAACAACAACCCATATATCAGAGTTTTTCCACTATTTTTCCTACCAGCTGTACTCATTTGGATTAGATTCCATCATGGTCCCAGGGAATGTCATCATGAGGAAATTCATCATCCTGTGAGTTTACCTTGATACTCACACCTCACTGGTACCCTCAGTAGCCTGTGCTTCTCTGATTAGAGGGTTGAAAGGTAGAGCAAAGAACTTCTCCCAAAGCCTCCATTTTAAGAAGGTTTCCAAGGTCAGCCATCTCTTCATTTCCTACCAGCCGCATTTGTTTGGACTGGACTCCATCATGCCTCCTGCATTGAGTAACTTCCATTTCTTCCATCTCTTCTCCAACTTTTCAGCTTCCTCTCATGTATTGTCTTCCTCCACTAGACTGTCAACTCTTTAAGAACAGACACTGTCTTTTTCTGTTTTTGTATCCCCAGCATTTAGCAAAGTACCTAAAACATATTAGGCACTTAAGAAATGTTCAATGACTGAGGATTTGTGAATCCTGAAACATAATTCAAATGCTGGATTCGCTGTTGTATACATACTATACAACAAATTCCAAAAATATTTTTGAATACTTTACAAATAGGAATAATAGAAGAAAATTAAGGATAAAATAAAATGTATACACAAGGTCTTACAGGATTCTGTTAAGAGAAATAGTTGAGAATGCCTCTCCTTAAAACGTGTTTATTTTTTAAAGTGAGCAAGTTATTTTCTTTTAAGCATGAAATCTAAGACAAATAATCTGTGTTTATCACATGATTTTGCTAGATGATTTGGTATTTGGGGCTTAGGATAGGGAAACAGTAGAAATTTAACAGTCAAACAATAAACATTAAGCACGTACTACGTGTAAAGCACTGTACTAAGCACTGGGGATACAAAAAAGGTTTCTGTCTTTGAAGGGCTCATAATCTAATCAAAGGGGAATTTTTATGAAATACATAAACTCTCATGTATTCAGATTCATGTAATATTTGTCACTGAAGAGCATGACCAATAGTTTGATACATGTATACACAGTATAATCTCCAGTGGGATTCTGGGTAAGTAGGTAATTACTAATTTTTCTTCTACAGTAAATCATAAAGACAAAAGAAGCTGACATAGGAATAAGATACAAGAATTTTTAAAAATCAAGTTCCAACTATGCCCACTATATTTCTCCTTCACATACATATGGTGATAAACAGCTAAGACACGGTTAGTAAGGTAGAACAAAATAAAAAAAAACAGAAGAAAATGGCTAATAAGGAGTTGAAATCCAAGGTATACAAGAAGAGAGACCATTTTGCTTCCTTTGTTGAGGTCAGCTCACTAGCTCCATATGAACTAGCTTGATAATACTACATCTAAATATAATAATTTGTGGATATGATTGCAGAATCACTTTCATTGAATTCTGAAAAGTACTGGATAATACCTAAATGGGAGCAGTGTAGCCAGACTAGAGAAGGTAAAAATGTCTGGAATTTTTTTAAAAGAAAGAGTGTGGAGACTGAAAAGTAAGAGTGATGAGTTCAACTTTGATTACTAAATAATTTTTTTTAAAATAACATGTTACTAAAGAGAAGGCAAGTGAACATCTAGAATAGGAAATCACAAAGAACCAGTATGCCTTCATTAATAAGATGTCACGCAAACTAATTTAATTTCCTTCATGACGTGGTTGAAACAGTACAGTAGAAAGAGCAATAGCTCTGGAATTAGAGGATCTATGATGAATTTTCAATGATAATATGTACAACTGGTGAGACACTGGGCAAGGTAATTAAATCCTCTGAGACTCAGTTTCCTTAACTCTAAAATGAGGGCACTGGACTAGATGGCATCCCTTCTAACTCTTACAGTGTTAGACACGGGGAAAGCTGTACATGTAGCTTATCTAAATTTTAGCCAAGAAACTGGCAAAATTTCCAATACTTCTATTGTGGACAATATGGAGTAGCAAGCTACATGGTAGTATAGTTATGTGGCTTCAGAACTGTTTGAATGACTAGGTTGGACAGAGAGCAGGCATTTATGGGCCCATATCAACTTTGAGGTAGAGCTCCACTGATCCACCTTAGCAATCTGTCCTTGACCTTCCAACATTTTTATTAAAAACCTAGATGAAGACAATGATAACTTGATTATTAAAAGGGAATGCCACAATTATGTATGGGATAACTAACATAAGTGACAGATTAAAAGATCCCAGCTAGTTAAAATATTAAGTGAAATGTAATAAGGCAAAATTGAATAAAGATAAATATAAATTCATAATTGGGGCAAAAAAAATCAATTTTACTAGCACTAGATGGGAGGAAACAATAATAGCTCACGTGAAAAAAAAAACTTTTTGTGGACTTCAGTGTCAATGAATCAACAGTGTGACATGGGAGCCAAGGCGACTTCCAGTTTAAATGGCCCTGCATTGGGTTAGACAGAAGGTGAAACCCAACTCTCCCAGTTTTACTCCAGCAAAGATCTAAAAACAGAACCAAACTGAATAATGGCCCCAAAATCCAAAAAGAAACTTTAATAAGCTAAGGCTGTAACAATAGTAATAACAACAATAAAAACACAGACAGAAGCTACAGGCACTGGAAACAGAGTCCCGACACTGAAGCAAGTATGAATACAAGCAAACAAGCCAAAAACTCTTGGCAACCTCATGAAAAAGGAAATCCTCAGCAAAATCTTGGTGAGGGAAGTTCTAGAGAATGTAGAGCTCAACAGAGGATGATACATGCTTATGAATCTTCTGATTCAAGCACTGCTTTTGAGGGAGAGGCAATAAATAGCTGCCGTATATCAAAGTATAACTACTTTGTACAATGAGTAACTCTTCTAGAAGAGACTGTAAGTCCCTTTTGGGAAAATGCTAGACACCAGCCATACCTAAGCTTTGTTGTAGAGAGTTTACATGCAACTCCAGGAAAAGGATATAATGTATCAGATATTTTGAGAAGAACTTGACTCCCCTTATTGGGGTCAGGCTGACTGTAGAATAAATTCAGGCTTTGCATAAGTATAGGGAAAAAAATCCCTGTGGGAAGGGAAGTTGGAAGGCAAGGGGAGTGTCTCCTGGGTCACAGGTAACACTTGAATGATGGAAGTGGTGTAAAATACATCATCAAGGGCAAACACATGACTAGCAAATGAGGAAGCCAATCATGAAATGAGAATAAGAAATGAGAGAGGAATAGCCTGAGCGTTGCAATGATACTTATTTAAATATATATATATATATATATATATATATATATATAGAGAGAGAGAGAGAGAGAGGAGAGAGAGAGAGAGAGAGAGAGAGAGAGAGAGAGAGACAGACAGAGAGAGAGAAATAAACTAGAGAGGATCAGCTAGGTGGCACAGTGGATAAATTACTGGCCCTGGAGTCAGGAGGACTCGAGTTCAAATCCAGCCTCAGACACTTACCAGCTGTGTGACCCTGGGCAAGTCACTTAGCCCCAATTCCATGTCTGCCCCCCTCCCCACCCCGAAAAACAAACAAACAAATAACAAAAACAACAACCACCTAGAGGAAGGTCTCCAGTGACTTACACAGATACATGGAAAAAGGTAGATAGAAATCATGTGATAAGGTGATCTGCATTGATGAAGGGATAACCCACAGAGCCTGATACATGATCCTACCAACTCTGAATACTTACATATGCAAAATATCATATATTTTAAAAATAACTTCTAGTAGTTATTTCCCCACATAATTTTATACTATTATATTGCTTTAAGAAAATTCAGTAAAAAAAAAGTGATTCCCCCTCATGCTACTATCCATAACTACCTGAGAGCGATAGACAGTGGTATAATGGCTCCATAAGTCCTCCCTTTCTGCTTGCTGCAGTACAATCTTGCTGGTTCTAGAAATGTATAACTTTTCCCAATTCCAGGGAGCAAAAGACTAAACAATGACTCATCCAATGATTTTGTTCTTTCTCTCCCAAAATCTCTCCACTATGGCCTTGGCTATTGTTGCTACGCTTCCAAAATGGCTCCCACCTCTAATAAAATTAAGAAAAAAGGAATCATAACAGAGTACCAAGCTTGCAGCAAACTGCTAAAACTGCCACACTGAGGAGAGAGACAGAAAGAAGCCATCTTTAAGAACCTGTAGTGTGCTAGGCCCTGTGCTAAATGCTGTACAAATATCTCACTTTATCCTCACAACAACACTGAAGTAAGTCCTATTATAATTCCCATTCTACAAATGAGAAAACTGAGGCAGGTAGCAGTTAAGTGATTCAACCAGCATCACATAACTAGGAAGTATCTGAGGCTGTGTTCCTGACTCCAGGTTGAGGACTCTATCCTAACAGAGAGACATGGGGAACAACTGCTTATCTCTCAGTACTTCTAGGCCTAGAATTTTCTGCCCGCCTCTTTCACCACAAAGCTTTCTTGTATGTCATTCATGGAATACTTAAAAATGAGAAAAACAAAAACAAAATGGGGTTAAAAAAAAGTTCACACAAAGCAATAAATACGTTACGAGTATAACACATGAGGCTGACTGCTTCTCCATATATTCATAAAATTTGAAGGAATGTTGGATGAAAAAGAAATCATACTGCAAAGAACATATGGATATGAACAACTTTTATTTCAGTTTCAGGAATGGGAATAAATAGAGCTTTCTTAAAATGATAAGTATTATCTAAAACCAAGAGTAAGCATTATCTGTAATGAGGACAGGCAAGAAGCCTTCCCAGTAAAATCAAGGGTAAAGCAAAGATGTCTATTAGCACTACTATTATTCAATATTGTATTAGAAATGTTAACTATGGCAATAAGACAAGAAAAAGAAATTGAAGGAATAAAAATAGGCAATGAGGAAATAAAACTATCACTCTTGTTAGATGATATGATGGTATACTTAAGAGACTAGAGAATCAACTAAAAAACTAGCTGAAATAATTAACCACTTTAGCAAAGTTTCAGGATATAAAATAAACTCACATAAATCATCAGCATTTCTATATATTACCAACAAAACTCAACAGGAAGATATAGAGAGAAAAATTCCATTAAAAATAACTGCAAACATTATAAAATACTTGGGAATCTACCTGCCAATACAAACCAGGGATTATAGGAATACAACTACAAAACATTTTTCACATAGATAAAGACAGACAATTGGGAAAATATTCATTGTTCATAGGTAAGCTGAGTCAATATAATAAAACGACAATTTTACATAAGTTAATTTACTTATTCAGTACCATGCCAATCAAGCTACCAAAGAATTATCTTATAGAGCAAAAAAAAAACAAAACAAAATTCATGTGGAAGAATAAAAAGTCAAGAATATCAAGAGAATCAATTTAAAAAATGTGAAGGAAGGTAGCCTAGCAGTACCAGATCTCAAACTGTAATACAAAGCAGTAAGCATCAAAACAATCTGGTACAGGTTAAGAAATAGAGAGGTAGATCAGTGGAATAGATAAGGTACACAATACACAGTAGTAAATGACCATAGTAATCTAGTGTTTTATAAACCAAAAGATCCAAGCTGTGACATTCATTTGACAAAAACTGCTGGGAAAACTGGAAAGCAGTTTGCAAGAAACTAGGCATAGACCTTACACTGTATACCAAGATAAGGTAAAAATATGTACATAATTTAGACATAAAGGGTGATCTCAATCAGCAGACTAGAGAATCATGGAAAATTTTACCTGCAGATATATGGATATAGGAAAAGTTTATGACTAAACAAGAGCTAGAGAGCATCACAGGAGGTAAAATGGATAATTTTAATTACATGAAATTAAAAGGGTTTTGCACAAACAATACCAATGCAGCCAAAATTAGAAGGAAAGCATTGGGAGGAAAAATATATTTTTAAAGCAATAAAGGACTCTTTTCTCAAATATACGTGGAGCTGAGCCTTTCCCCAACTGATAAATGGTCAGAAGATATGAACATGCAGTTTTTAGAAGAAGAAATAAAAAAGCTCTAAATCACTATTGGTTAGCGAAATAAAAATTTAAATAACTCTGAGGTGCCAATCTAACACCTGTCAGACTGGTTAATATCACAGAAAAGGAAAATGACAAATGCTGGAGGGGATGTGGGGAAATCAGAACACTAATGCATTGTTGGCACAATTGTGAACTACTCCAACCTTTCTGGAGAACAATTTGAAGCTATGTCCAAAGGGCTATGAAACTGTGTATATCCTTTGACCCAGCAATACCACTAATAGGTCTGTATGCCAAAGAGACCAAAGCAAAGGGAAAAGAACCTATGCATACAAAAATATAACACATTTTTGTGGCACTGGAAATCGAGGAGATGCCCATCAATTGGGGAATGGCTGAATAAGTTGTGGTATATGTTTGTGATACAATACTATTGTGCTATAAAAAATGACAAGGGGGAAGGCGGGAGAGAATTTGGAATTCAAAAATTTTTTAAATGAATATCAAAAATAAATAAAAATTTAAAAAGAATTATATTGCAAAGAACAGATAGATTTGAACAATTCTAATTTCAATTTAAGGAGGAAAACAATAGAGCATTTTTGTCAGATGGAAATGTGACTATTATATTGTCTAAACACATTTAATTTTCTATTGCTAATAGATACCACAATAAATCACTATTAATAAACAATAAAATATGCTGTGTTTTTATTAGGTACACTAAAAACATATAAACATATAGATTTACCCTCAAATTTATTATGTGCTATTAGGAATTTTCCCCAAAATATTAGAAAGGTCAATCAATGGTAACCACTGATTTTTTTTAAGGTTTATGTAGTATTTTCTTTCCCTATAACAATTAAACTAAATTTTATTTTCAACTAAAGGTTAACTAAATAGCTAGTAATATCATCTTCCAAACTATTATTTCAAACTCCATCCTTGGCTCTCTTCTTTATAGTCTCCTTTTCAGTGATCTCCTCTGTTTCCAAGGATCTAATTATTATCTCCACAAAAATGACTCTCAGAGTTATATACCTAGCCTCACTTTCTCTCCGGAACTATGACTCCAACTTTCTGTTGGACATCTGGGTGTTTAATTGACCTCTTAAACTTAACATGTCTTAAACAGAGTTCACTGGCCAGCAAGGAGGTACAATGTAAAGAACACTGGCTCTGGAGTTCAAGGAAGTGCAGATTCAGCCTCCTGTACTATTGTGCCCCTGGGCAAGTCATTTGATCTCCATGGGCCTAAAAAATGAGAGGGCAGGACTTAAATGGTCTCTTTGGCCCTCTTCCAGCTCTAGATCTATGATTCTATCATCTTCCCAACTCAACCTCCTCCAAACTTCCTTTTTTTTTCTGCAGAAGTTACCACTACCATCTTTCCAGTCACCAAGGTTCCTAACCTTCAAGTCATCTAATCTAATTAGTCATCTGCTAAGTCATTAATTCTACTTGCACAGTATCTTTCAGATATCCCATCTCTTCATTTACATGAACACCATATTTTTTCAGGACTCATTGCCTCGCACCTATTTCACTCAGCCTCCTAATTTGTCTTCCTGCATCTAGTCTCATCTCTCTCTATCTCTCTCCCTCCCTCCCTTTCTCCCCACCCCTCTCTTGACTCCAAAACATTGCCAAATATTATAAACACATCAAAACCTCCAGCGACTGTCCCTAATTTTGCTCCTATTTAACTTTTAGTCTTATATTACTCCTTTTCATGTACTCTGTATTGCAGCCAAACAGGACTACTAGGTGCTTCTACCTTGACATACCATAATCCCATGTCCTGGCATTATTACAGGCATGGATGTACTTCTTGTCACCTCTGCCTTTCCTTTAAAGTTTAACCACCATGAAGCCTCCCCTGATCTCCTTACTTACTAACATGCTCTGCTCACTCTCTGCACAAATTATCTTGTTATACTAAGTATCTTAACAAAAGAATATATCTATTTTTTCAAGGGCAAGGATTGTTTTATTTTTCTATCCCAGCTTGCTATTTGTACACAGCAGATAAACACAGAACAACAAGTTCATTGAACTGAGTTTGTTGAAAAGTTTCACCAAAAGTCACAGAATTGTTGGATAGTACTTAGAACAACACACATAGTTCACTTTTACCTGCATGGTAAAATGTCACCACCAATAGCAAAATAACTGCTTTTGTTCAATTGTATATTAGTCATAACCTGAGTGTACATTTAAACTAAAAGGTTATTGAAAATAGTCCTACAGTTCTATGTCTAAAGTGGATAACAAAAATAGAAACTGAAATTTTATTTTTGTAAGGAAGCTTGCTATCAAAACTTAAAAGTCCTGATAGATCATCTAGTCTAGAGTAAAGGACTAGGCAGCTAGGTGGTGCAGTGGATAGAATGTGAGGCCTGGATTTAGGAAGACACATCTTTCTAAGTTCAAATCTAGCCTCAGACACTTACTAGCTATGTGACTCTGGGCCCTTAACCCTGTTTGCCTCAGTTTCCTCATCTGTAAAATGATCTGGAGATTCTTTGCCAAGAAAAGCCCAAATGGGGACACAACTGAAAAATGACTTAAAAATAACAAAGGACTGGAGCCTTATATAATGGCCAGAGGCATGATTTTGACATCAGAAGACCTAGACCACATTCTCAGATCTGACACTTAACAGCTATGTCACCATTGGCAAGTTCCTTCCCTTCATTGGGTGTCCATTTCATTTTCTCTAAAATAGGGATATAATAATAATAACAACAACAATAATAAAAACTACCTACTTCACAAGGTTGTTGGTAGGAAAGCACTTTGCGGACCTTAATGTTGCACATCAATAAGAGCATGTTTCTATTCTCTATTACACTATAAATTCCATGTGTGCAGGGACTACTAAATTTTTTGATCTACCATAGTCTTACTTTTACATAGTAGATAATTTTAAAAAGTACTTACTTAGCAAACAGTAAATGGAACCTTTAAGTCTCTCATGGAATTCTGGAAAACATTCGTGCTACCTTATCTGCCACATGAATTTCCTTAATATTTATGCAAATCATATGGGCTAGCACTCGTCTATTCTCCATGACTTGAATAAAAATTGTGCTTAGACAAGGGAAGGTTATGGGGTCAGGATAAACAGCACAGATCCCCAACTGCCTTTATGAAGAACAATATAAACTAAAAATCTGCCTGAACCAATGGTGCCTGGCAGCTCTGTTCACTGTGTGCTCTCACCAGTTAACTGCTATCTCTTCATAGTACTAGGGCAGTAGCTATTATAATGTCACTGTTGGGGCCTGATTTTGCCCTTCTATGCAGAAACTTGGTGCTGCAGGCCTCAATGTCACTGTACCTGACTGTCCCATTACAGCTGATGAGGGCAGGAAATAAGTGACTCCAAAGGATTCTTGCTGATCATGGCAAGACTTAGATTCTCCTTTCTGGTAGTGGAAATCCTCTGTAATTCAGGAAACTGGAACTACTGACATTTTGACTCATAAGACTGTCACTAAAACTAGGAATGTTTTCAGGTCAGAACCACCCAGTTATGTTCAGGAAAAGATACAAAGTGGGAAAAAATAAAGAAAAAAAGAAAAAGCAACAAAGCCAGAGATTCTTCTAGGCCAGTAGATGTGCAAGCAATAGCCTTTCTGTCAGGGTTGAAAAGGAAACTTTTTCGATTGATGCAGCACCCCTTTGCCAGTACTCAGCAAAACAAGTGGAGTGCAGTTGGCACATTTGTACATATCCCCAATACCAGAAATGTCTCAAGGCTGAGGGGGAAAATCAAGCATTATCCTTTCAAGTGCCTTCCCCAATAGCTTGCACCAAAGAAACACAATAAAGTCCATGTGGCACAATTCTAGTTGGCCATCTCTAGTCAGGAAGTGACCTGACAAAGCCACTCTTCTTTTTCAATCTTCTCTTTGAGATATCTTGAAAATAAATTCCTGAAGAGTTTTAGGACTGTGTTGCTCCAGCATAGATCTTTTTCTTCCATACATCAGTTCAAGTTCAGTCATTCTACCAGATTTCATCTTATGTCCCATTTCTATTTCCTCACATAACACAGTGGGCGCTTAGGTGCCAAGTATCTAAACGTACTCATTCCAAGGTCACTGAAGTGAACAAATAGTTAAAGAAACGTTAACAAACCCATTCTTATTTTCTGTTTACTTGTCTTCTTGACAGTTTCTTCAGAGTGCTCTTGGGATGATGTGGTTCATTTGGGTCTCATCCAAGCTTTCTGTAGACTTCACTTCTACTGTTTTTCACTTTTTTTAAATGAAGCTCTAATTTTTCTGCCATCCTTGTCAGTAGCATTTTACAAATGATATGTATTCCAAGCTAATTTTGCCCCTGGCTGCAAAGTCTCTCTTGCTAGCCAAGGGAGTTTATGGGCTATTGTGGCAATTAATTTTTATTAAATAAAATTTTGCAGAAATCAATGCAATTAAGGTCAGTATCTTTGTCCTTTTCTAGTTGCCATTTTTCTACATCAAAAACTCATTAGACTCATTTGAATAGGTTAGGTTAAAGTGGCTATAGTATGCAGTGTCATTTTTTTCATCTTTATTCTTTTTTTTTTTTTGGATAGGCAGTGGGGTTAAGTGACTTGCCCATGGTCACACAGTTAGTAAGTGTTACATGTCTGAGGTCACATTTGAACTCAGGTCCTCCTGAATCCAGGACCAGTGCTCCATCCACTGTGCCACCTAGCTGCCCCCATCTTTATTCTTTATCCCTATTCGATATTGATTTTGACCTTTGCTCTAATCAGATGTTCGTCTGACTGAACATATTCTGATATGGCTCTTAAATCAGTAAACAGTTATTCTAGGACTGTTAAGATATAGTTAGTTTCATTTTTTAAAAATACTGTTATTTGATGGATGTCAGCACTTTCAACTTTCTTTTCAAAGAAAGCATTCAAGTAGCGCAAACACAAAAAAGAAATAGAAAAAAGAGAAAGAGAGAGGGAGAGAGAACAAGATATATGATGACAACAATGTAAATAAACTGATCACTAAAAAGAAGTTAAACTCTGAATAATGAAAAGACTGGTAAAGATATTGGAAACACCATAAAGAAAGATTCTGCTTCCTATATGGAAGACAGCGCAGAAGACTTATTGGACAAAGTATTACACATATTGTCAGGCTTTGATCAGATGTTTTGGTTTAACTTTTTCTTTGCCACAAGGGAGGGTTCAATCTGGGGGAGGAGAGGTAGGGTAGCATGACTGTGATGTAAAGATAAAAGGCATCAATAAACTATTTCTTAAAAAAGGAAAGCATTAGAGAAATATAGATGTGAGGCTTCTGAATAGTTATGAGCCTTTAGCCTTTCATTTCACAAACCTGACTTATATTTTTAACATACTTTTTATCATCCTCCCTTCTGCTTACCTTTGTACTGAAGTTACCAACTATCAAAATGGATAAGGACTTCAAACCATCCTTTATTTAAAAACACATAATTCTTAGTGTGGAGAGAAGTTCTATGAACAAGCTGAATGTGGGGAGACTTTTGGAGAGAGTGGAAGCCTTAACAAACATAAGAAAATACGTTATAGAGAAATTCTAGTTCTAGCATAACGAACAAGGCAAACCTTTCAGCCAGAGGGGAAATATTTTAAAAAGTGATACCAGAAATAAATGCTCTAAATGAGATAAACATGAGAGAAACTCAGTCCTCAAAGCATCATGCTTTAGCTCTCCCATACCCCTAGCCAAACCCCAAGACAAAAGGGAAAACATTCCCTGTCCTCAAGGGGCAAAAGAATGGGAAGACCCTACACCAAGTACCAAAAACTCAAGGACAGAGACAACATTAAGAAAAATGTGAGGAGAAAAAAGCTTCCTTTTGAGGGTGGCACCTGATCTAAGGCCTGGAAGAAACTAAAGATTCTAAAGAGCACAAACCTGAGACAGAAGTACCTGCAAGGCCCAAGGAACAACCTTGATTGAGTAAAGTAACCAAGGTACGGAATGGAATAATAATTCTGGGAATAGTAAGTAGGCCATTTTGCCTGAAATATAAAATACGCAGAAAGATAATGTGAAATAAGTCTGGAAAGGTAGGCTGTCATTTCTCAAATATATAGACAACTGAGTCAAATTTATAAGAATATAAGTCATTTCCCAATTGATAAATGGTCAAAGGATATGAATAGATGAAGAAATTAAAGCTATCTACAGTCATATGAAAAAATGCTCTAAATCACTATTGATTAGAGAAATATAAATCAAAACAACTTTTTTTTAGGATTATAGTTTTGGGTCTTTTGTTTGTTTGTTTTTTTAGGCAATTGAGGTTAAGTGACTTGCCCAGGGTCACACAGCTAGTAAGTGTCAAGTGTTTGCCCTGAGGCCACATTTGAACTCAGGTCCTCCTGACTTCAGGGCCGGTGCTCTATCCACAAGGCCACCTAGCTGCCCCAAATCAAAACAACTTTCATGTACCACATCACCCCTATCAGACTGGCTAACATGACAAAACTGGGAAATGTTAGAGATGGGAAAATTGGAACACTAATGCATTGTTGGTGGAGTTGTAAACTGATCCAACCAACTGAAGAACAATTTCAAACTATGCCCAGAGGGCTATAAAACTGTGCAAACCCTTTGACCCAGCAATACCACTTCTAGGTCTATATCCCAAAGAGATCATACAAATGGGAAAAGGACCCACATGTATAAAAATACTTATAGCAGCTCTTTTTGTGGTGACCAAGATAGGAAATTGAGGGGATGCTCATCAACTGAGGAATGACTGAACAAGTTGTGGTATATGAATGTAATGGAATACTATTGTGCTATAAGAAATGATGAGCAGGCGGACTCTAGAAAAATCTGGACTTACATGAACTGATACTGAGTAAACTGAGCAGAACCAGGAGAACATTGTACACATTAAAAGCAACATTGTGCAATGACTAACTTTGATAGACTTAGCTCTTCTTAGCAATGCAGGAATTTAAGATAACTCCAAAAGACTCATAATGGAAAATGATATCGACATCCAGAAAAAGAATTATGGAGTCTAAATGCAGATCGAAGCATACTATTTTCTCTCTCTCTCTCTCTCTCTCTCTCTCTCTCTCTCTCTTCTCTCTCTTGTTTCTTCTTTCTCATGGTTCCTCCCATTGGTTCTAATTCTTCTTTACAACATGACTAATGTGAAAATGTTTAATATGAATGTATAGGTAGAGCTTATATCAGATAGTATATCTGATATACTTGAGGAGGGGGGGAGGAGAAAAAGGGGGAGAAAATTTAGAACTCAGAATCTTATGGAAGTGAACGTTGCAAACTAAACATAAATTCATTAATTTTAAAAAAAGAAAAAACAAAGGAAAGGAAGGCTGGAGTCAGTTTGTGAAGGGCTTTAAATGTCAAGGTGTGGAGTTAGTATTTTATCTATAGAGCCAGAGAGGATTGAGTAGGAGAGAGACACGATCAGATCTGTGCTTTAGGAAGATGATTTTGGTAGCTCTGTGGGGTATGAACTGGAGAGGAGTGAAACAACAAGAGGAGGGGGAAAACTTTCAGCCTAAAAAAGATACTTTACTGAATATCAGGTAATCTATACCCCTAGGGAAACCCTGTCTGTGCAATGAACACCAAGTTTTCAACCAGAGGATAATCACTAACGAACATCAAAGAATTCATATTAGAAAAGTACAGAAATGTAATGAATACAGAAAACTCTTAGGCAGAGCAAATCTTCAATGCATATAAGGAAATCCATACCGAAGAAACTCCTTTAAATATCATCCATAAAGCAAAGTTACCAGTTAAAGGAATACTTTTTGAAGGTGAAAGACTCCCCACAGGTGTGAATTTCCATAAATGAGGATTATTAAATTTGCAGATGACACAGCTGGGAGGGATAAGTAATACACTGAATTGTCAGGATCCAAAAAGATCTTCTTGACAGGCTACAACAGTGGTTCTCAAACGGTGTGCCCCAAGTTTCATTATGTGTGCCAGTAAATTCTGGATGTTATTACAGTTAAAAGTATAAATAATTTTAATATACATTTTACTTACCCAGTATATGTAGCATAGTATTCATGAAATAAGCAAAACTTACCTATTACAGTAACTTCCTAACTGACTTCCAACAGGCTGCAGTCACTATTCTCTTCAGTGCCCATCAGAATCTTGGGCTCTGAAAGGTCAGTGCTCCTCTCATCTTGCCTGGAATCCATCCTCACCACTTCCCAGCAGGAGCCTGCATTACCTCCTTTATTCTCTCTTACTTATTATGTGTTGCCCTCTTCCATTAGGACACAAGCTCATCTAGAGCAGAGACTGTCTTGTTGCTTGTATCTGCATCCCCAGAATTTAGCAGTGCCTGGCATGCACTAAGCACTTAGTCCTGTCCTATCCTATCCCATCTATATTAATCTCAAAATATAGTAGACACTGAACTTGCAAAGGACTCCACAAAAGAGCTGCTCTTACTCAAAGAAAGCTATATATGAGTCTTTAAACTCTCCTGTACTGTTGCCAACTTAAATGTTAATTGTTCAACACAACCTTACAACAAGAAAATACTATGTTATGAGCATTTCACCAAATGTTTTAAGATTAAACTTAATAGGCATGAATGTGAAATCCATTCAAAATGTCAACTTTATAGGTACAAGACAGGGGTGGTAAGATTTTTTTTGATGGGGGTTTGTAATGTGGCAACTAAAAGAATGAATGTACTCTTAATCTTATTAAGAGGCATAGTTTCCTGAATGAGAAAGGTGAGAGTTCCTGCTATGGTCTGTCCTTGACAAACTATATCTGGAATGCAGTTTCCAATTCTAGGTACTACATTTTAGGAATGGCACAAACAAGCTGAAAAGCATGAAAGTGACCAAGATGGCAAAAGGCTCTGAGAACATGTTATATGAGAATCAGGCAAAGGAAGTGGTGAAGAGAAAACTTAGGGGGGGATATGGCATCTCTCTTCAAGTATCTGAAGGACTGTCATATGGAAGATAAACCAGACTTTTTCTGCCAAGCCCCAGAGAGGAAAAAAAATCATAAAGTGGCAGATTTCAGATCAATATAAGAAGAAACATTCCTAATATTTATAGCTAATAAAATTGCAATGCACTACCTCGAGATAATGGGTTTCTCTTCACTAGAGGCATTCAAGCACAGGGTGGGTGTCCCTTTACTGGTCATTTCCCAGCTGCCTGTCACCCTTTGGACTTTTCCACCATGGTCTTCATCCTTCAAGATCACATTAGCCTTCAAACTCACATTTTGTCAGTATTCTTTGACCTTGATTACCCTCCTTCCCCCTCTCTGGAGGGCAGGAACCTCTCTTCCCAGAGCCTCCATTTAAGAAGGGCACCCAGTCAACAGATACAAGGGAAAGGTTGTCCATGAATGAATAAGTGAGTGAATGAATGAACAAAAGAAACATTTATTAAGTGCTTATTATGTGCCAATCACTGTGCTATGAATACAAACTGAAGAGGGAGACAGTCCCAGTGCTCAAAGAAGCTCACATTCTAATTTGGAGAAATACCACATACAGTAGCATTCAGCTGCAGGGCAGATGAAATGTCTAGTGGTCTCAAGAATGCTGCTTCAGGCCCATAGGGAATAGGACTAATTGGAGGACACAGAGTTGGCACTGTGATATCTGGTGTGATGAGAAGGAGAAATTGGTCTTAAGATTTAGATTGAATCAGTGGGCAAAGATTGAAGCCTAAAACAGCAGGCATAAGAGATTGGGGACAGACAAAATAGTACAGAAAGTAGAATGAGTACCACATGTTGAAAGTCAGGGCAAATGTGCCACTTGGGCAATAAGATATTTTGGGGAAAGGGATGTCAAAGAAGAGAGGGCCAAGTTTACTAAGGAAAGAAAGGACCAGCTATTGAGGTAAATACATATAGGAATAAATACACAGAGCTGACCCAGGCCAGCCCTTAGGTTACAAATGAAAAAAATCAAGTATAAGTTTTGTGCAAAACTTTCTTAAGAATCAACAAAAACAAAGTATTTTAGTTACTTCAGGTTAGAAGGTATTAAATCTTTATCTGCACCTTCTATTCCTTTTTTTTTCTTTGCTTCATCTCCATAACTTTCAGAAGGAGAGACATGTCCAAAACATACAGGTGAAGAACATGGAGTAGTTGTGAAATATGTCTCAAATCCCAGCATTTAAAAATATACAACTCCTTATAGAGCAACTATTCTCTCCTTGAACTGCCAGTAGAGGATTATGGTGGTGCAGTGGATACAGTATCAGTCCTGGAATCAGGAAGACTCATCTCCTGAATTCAAATCTGGCCTCGGATACTGCCAAGCTGTGTGACGCTGGGCAAATCACTTACCCTTGTTTGCCCCAGTTTCCTCATCTGTAAAATGAGCTGGAGAAGGAAATGGCAAACCACTCCAGTATCTTTACAAAGAAAACCCCAAATGAGATCATGAAGAATTTGACATGACTGAAAAACAACTGAGCAATAGCTAAAAGAAACCTTGGAGATCATAAAATCCAATTCACTCATTTTCACAAATGAAGAAATCCTTAGGTCATACAACTACTCAATGGTAGGACCAAAACTAGAAAGCAGGTCTCCAGAACGTTGATCCCAGACACTTTCCCCCTTGCCTCACTGATTTTAGTGGGGGGGAAAGGGGGAACTATCATCAAATTAGTATGGAAAATTAAAATATTATTAGGAGACCCCAAAAAATACTAAAGAAAATAACACCTTAAAAAAATAGCCTAACCCAAATGGCAAAAGAGGTCCAAAAAGCCAATGAGGAGAAGAATGCCTTAAAAAGAAAAACTGGCCAAATGGAAAAAGAAGCCCAAAAGATTACTGAAGAAAATACTTCCTTAAAAATTAGAATGGAGCAATTGGAAGCTAATGACTTTATAAGAAATCAAGACACTGTAAAACAAATTCAAAAGAATGAAAAAATAGAAAACAATGTAAAATAGCTCATTGGAAAAACAACTGACCTGGAATATAGATCCAGGAGAGAGAATTTAAAAATTATTGGACTATCTGAAAGCCATGATCAAAAAAAGAGCCTAGACATCATCTTTCAAGAAATCATCAAGGAAAACTGCCCTGATATTCTAGAACCAGAGAGTAAAATAGAAATGGAAAGAATCCACTGATCACCTCCTGAAAGAGATCCCCAAAGGAAAACTCCTAGGAATATTGTAGCCAAATTCCAGAGTTCTCAGGTCAAGGAGAAAATATTGCAAGCAGCCAGAAAGAAATAATTCAAGTATTGTGGAAACACAATCAGGATAACACAAGATTTAGCAGCTTCTACATTAAGGGACTTCAGGGCTTGGAATATAATATTCCTAAGGGCAAAGGAGATAGGATTACAACCTAGAATACCCAGCAAAACTGAAGTATAATCCTTCAGGGGAAAAAAAATGGTAATTCAGTGAAATAGAGGACTTTCAAGCATTCTTGATGAAAAGACCAGAGCTGAATAGAAAATTTGATTTTCAGATACAAGACTCAAGAGAAACATGAAGAGGTAAACAGGAAAGAGAAATCATAAGAGAACTATTAAGGCTGAACTGTTTACATTCTGCATGGAAAGATGATATTTGTAACTCATGAGTGCTTTGTCAGTATTAGAGTAATTGGAGAGAAAAATTATATGTAGATAGATAGATAGATAGATAGATAGATAGATAGATAGATAGATAAATAGAGGGCACAGGGTGAGCTGAAGATGAAGGGGTGTGATATCTGGAGAATAAAATTAAGGGATGAGAGAAGATTATATGGAGAGAAGGAGAAAGGGAGAGATAGAATGGGGTAATTTAGCTCACATAAAACAGACAAGAAAAGGCTTTTACAGTGTAGGGGAAATGGAGGAAGGTGAGAAGGAATGAGTGAATCTTACTCTCATAGGATTTGGCTTAAGGACAGAATAACACACACACTCAATTGGGCATGGAATTGGGGAGGTGAAGAGGACAAGAGAGGAGGAGGATGATACAGTGGAGGGCAGATTGGGGGAGCGGGTAGTCAGAAGCAAACATTTCTATGGAGGGACAGGGTCAAAAGAGAGAATAGAATAAATGAGAGGCAGGATAGGATTAAGAGAAATAGAGTTAGTTTTTCACAACAAAAAAAAAGGAAATTAAAATATTAGAGCAAAGTGCTATGGAGATTGAAATAAAAATAAGTACAATATTAAAAATACTATTTTCAGTTGATTTTGCTAAATGTTTATGTTGGCATTAGGTATTATCCAATTATTACACTGGAAGAAAGCTCTAAAAATGTGACAATTAATAAACTGGATTGGTAAGTCACTCAACTGCCCTTTTCTTATGGTTTGTACAGTGTTACAAACATGCTAGTGATGTAGAGTGAGAGATCTGCAACAGCAAAGTTTTTCCTTTTAAGTTTTCACATAAAGTCTTATTTTCTTTAAAAAGATCAAGGTTAGCATTTTGTCACATGCAAAAAAACTATTACTATATTAAAATTGCAAATTTAAATATGGTACGGTGAAGAAAAAAAATCCTAAAACAATATATGCAATATTGATTTCCAGGTCATTGTATCAAAAGTTTCTGAAACTAAAACCACACCACTGTGAAACAAAAGCTTTAACTAAATCCACAATGCTGTGCCATAAGATCCTGAGCTTCTGCTTTTCTTGGAGTACAAGATTAAAATTTTTTTAAATGAAACTCCAAAGGAAATGTTGTATTGTAGTTTAAAAGAAAGAACTCTTTTTATGTATCTTAAACAAATATGATTTGTAGTATGTATCTGTCTTTTAAGCAGTTGACACAATAGCCTATGAGGCTTATCAATAGTGATTGAGTTAGCTCTCTATGACGTTGATAAAAATCTTGTTAGATCACATATTCTTTCATATTACTCTTCACTCAACTACTTGCTTATTTGCTTTTGATTATAGTTCAGTTGTTTCAGTTGTGTCTGATTGCAGTTCAGTAGTTTCAGACTCTTCATGATCCCAAATGGGCTATGCTTGGCAAAGATACTGGAGTGGTTTGCCATTTCCTTCTCCAGTGTATTAAGGCAAACTGAGGTTAAGTTACTTGCTCAGGGTCACACAGCTTGACGAGTATCTGCAGGTCTTCCTGATTCCAGGCGCAGCACTTTATCCCCTGAACCATCTAACTGCCTTGCTTATTTGCTAGCTCCTAAAAAAATTTAAAAATCTCATTCAAATGAAAATGTCTTCATGCCCTTCAGTATTATCTGAAATGCTCTATTCTCTGATAGCCCCTTCTTCAGTCCATTTGTAAGCATATTTCTGAGCAATCCTTCAAAAAGACTGTCACTACAAACATAATACAAAACAACAGTAAGTTTTGGTCTTCATTTTCCCAAAACTACTTTCTCTCAGAAGTATAGGATCATTAGCCCAGTTAAAGTATACGGATAGGAATAAGGCAATGTATCCTTATGAATCATGGCTTTTTCACTATAAAACTTCCAGAAAGTAAAATAAAATTGCTTTGTGATTCCTAGTCTATTAAGACAATATTTTTATATTTTAAATAACTAAAGTAAAAAGTTAAACATTTTGAAGTTCACCATCAAAACAAAAATATTGAAGGGTAACTTTTCAATCTAGCAATTTTTAATTGGAAGTTTTCAAATCCACTAACTTCAAATCAGAAATCAAATTTGTTACTTCTTTATCTCTTCACTCTAACAAGGAATCTAAGAAGATGAGGCCTAGCTGCAGGGATTTATAAGGTACCTATAGCTTAGCACCTATTACCTTAGCTAGTAACTACAGAAATGACAACTGCTTTCCTACCAGATCTGATTTGGTTCCATTAGGTTACAACAAAAAAGTGATCAGGAGAATAAAATATGTGAAAAGGAATAAAGTATTAAAGGATGCTAAGCCTGCTGGAGATAGAGGAAGCAAAGGATAGATGATAGGATTTCCCTCCAGATTTGAGGTTGGTGTTTTCTCTTAAGAAGGCCAGCCAAAATCCATTCTTTTTCTATTAGACTCCATTACCCCAGATGAACAGATAGAAATTTTTTTTTCAATATACAGGTTTCTTGATAGGTGGGGGCTGTAAATAAAATATTTCAAATATTTCCTTACCTTGCACAAGAGAAGGTAGAGGGCAGATATCAGAGATTTTTACCTAGACTGTCTATTTTAGGAGACAGCCCAGGGCAAACATCCCAATATTTCCCACCTAGTTACAAAACTTCATCAGCCCCTGGGCCAGTTACTTTTCCTCTCTTCATCTCCCCCCTCCCCCACCTAATTTTCAGCTTCTTTTTGTATGCTGGATATCTCAATAGACTGTAAGCTCCTTTGAGGGCAGGGACTGTCTTTTGCTTTGCTTTGTATCCTCAGCACTTAGCCCAGCACAGCACAACACAGTATCTGGGACACATTAAGTGCTTAATAAATGTGTATTGACAATTTTGAAATAGATAATTCATGTTCTATAATTACTTCCTTATAGACTACAAGTTACAAATTCTGAATGGTGGAAAACTGAGCTACTTAATAAAATGTCTCCTTTAGCAAACCAAAATGGAGAGCTAAAAAGAAAACACAAAAAGGGATGAATACCTTTGAAAAACTTAATGGGAGGTAAGGTCAAATGGGATAATTTTTTTTTTAATTTGAGAACAATCTTTGATTAAATCTATCAGTATTCTATCACTAGAACTCTGATTATACTAAAAATATAACTTCAATATTTTCTCTTTATTCTAGAATTCATGCTCCTTTGACTTTTGAGATAACATTATGTCTAGTATCTTTTACACACGTCAAGTTTGTTCTGAAGAACTTTTATATGACTAACACTTTGACATGACTAACATTTCAAAAATAAGTCTGTTTTTAATGAAAAAACAATACGATACCTTTTCCAGTTCTCTTGGTATTCGCATACATGTGTATACTCTCTCTCTTCTTTCTGTATATTTTGCCTCATTATGTTCAAGGAAGTACCCTCTTGTTAGTTCAGCACTGAGGAACCTCAACAATGAAAGCTCTATAGAAAAATAAAGTGACAAAACAGAAAGAACAGTCAACAAGCTCTTACAGAGTAACTAACACTTTAATTAGAAGACACGTAGTACACCCATGAAGCAACTAGAGAACAATATAAGGCAATATATGACTGAGCACTTAGCACAGTATTATTATGCACATAGTTGAATGTTTCTAGATACATGGTGAATGAAGTGCTAGATTCAATTTAACAGACATTTATGAAAGCACCTATTATGTGCAAGGCACAGTGTGCTAGGTACTGGGTGAATACAACATGTAAACAGATAAAGTACAAATAATTTAATTTGAGGAAGGAGGCAGCACTAATAACTTGGAGATCAGAGATTTCCCCAGGAGTTAGCATCTGAGTCATGCCTTGAAAGCAGTTAAGGGCTCTAAGAGGCAGAGGTGAGGTAAATGCATTTCAGGGATGGGGGTGGCCTGTACAAAAGCAAATGGAAAATGGCATGTCCAGTTCTAGGGTCAGTGAGGAGGCCAGACCTTGAGCAGAATGTGTGAATGGGAGTAAGGTGAATAATTTTGGAAAGGTAGACTAGAGTCTAATTGTGAAGGGTTTTAAATGTCAATGTAAAATGCTTGCATTTTATCTGGAGGCAAGAGAGAGTCCCAGAAACATTCTGAACAGAATTAAAATACGGTAATACTCAAGCTTTAGAAAGATTACTTTGGCAGACATGTCAATGATAGATTGGAAAGGGGAGGGACTAGAAGTAGACAGACCAATTAGCAAATTACTGAAATAGTCCAAACAAGAAGGGTTGAAAATCTGAATTAGGATGTTGGTGATAAAAGCAGTGATAGGGGGCAATTGTGAGAAATGCTATAAAGTAATTGAGTAGATATGGGAAAGAATGAAGAATCAAAGATGACTCCAGGGCTGAGAATCTGGGCAACTATGGCCACAACAGAAATAGTGAAGTCTGGAGGAGGGACATATTTCAGGAGCAAGATAATGAGGTATATTTTAGACATGTAGAATCTGACATGCCCATGAAGGTTCCAGGTAGAAATATCAGTCAAGCTGTTGGTAGTGAAGGTCTAGAGCTTAGGAGAGAGATCAGGGCTAGATATATAGATTTGGGAGTCATCTAGAAAGAGACAGTAATTGAAGCCATGGAAGTTGATGAAGAGGACCCAAGACAGAACCATGAGGGAAAACCATGGTTAGGGTTAGGGCATTATTATATGGCAGAAGATTATTTAGCATATAAACACCATGGGCTAGGGAAGTCAGAAAAGGCTTTGTGAAAAAAGTGAAATTAGCTTAACCTCCAAGGCAGGGCAAGACTTTGATGACAGAAACATGGAGAGGGAAAGAACGTATATAATTTAAAACATCAAGGAAGTATGCTAAATCTAAAGAGAGAGAATTTCACTTAACTATTTTTAAATCCAGGTCTTGAGCAATTCTCACCTGACGTTTTACAAATTCTTTTCCAGGTGGTCCACAAAGTTGCTGATAAAATGCTTCATAGACTGCTTGCCTTATCATAAGGCTTCACTTGTACACTTATAAGGATTCTTCCTTTGCCTTCAGGAGCAGAACCAAATTCTTTTATCAAGTTCTACATAACACCTCCCCTCCCCTCCTTTGCATTATTCTACTTCCTTTCTTGTCTCTTCTGTTTCTCCTAAGAAAATTCACTCATGTTATAAATAGAATTTTAGAAATGGAAGACATCCTCCAGTCAACATCCTCATTTTACAGATGAGGAAACTAAAACCCAAAGAAGGGAACTGACTTGTTCAAGGTCACATAATCAAGACACAAAATTGGAAAGAAAACCCAATTTTCTTGTAATATACCCTCACCTTCAAGACTTTAAAATAAAAAGATTAGACTTTCTGCAAGATAAAATATTACTAAAAAAGTTTCAGTTGCTCCTCAGAATTCATTGAACCTAACTCACCTTCTTCCTTTCAACAATCAGGAAATCCCAATTCTACTCCCTGAGTTCTAGACAGACCAGCTATAAAAAACTATCCACATGCCATTGCTTTCCTTTGTGCTGCTGGCTTTGGGGACATTTTACTAGATATCATATGTCTCTTCTAAAGGTGTAAGCAAAAAACAAAAAACAATTCTTATCACAGGATTACAGCTTTAGAGCAGTAATCTAGAGCTGGAGGTTTTAGAGCTCAACTTCCTTATTTTTACAGATAAAGAGATGAGGTGACTTGCCCAAGGACTCACAGCTTGTGAGGACCTTGAACCCAGGTCTTCCTGATTTTAAGGTAGCTTTCCACACTCTGCCATGCTACTTCTGAATGATTAAAGTACCAAATATTAATCACAGTAGGATGCCTTTAGAACACAGACATCAGGAAGTCTAAAGTTAAATTCCCATCTCCCACCACACAGATGAGGTCATAGAACCATGTCCAAGTGTCTGCAACGGCTCTGGATTTCAGTTTCCTCATTTCTAAAAGGAGAGGGCTGACCACCTTAATCTCTAAAGTCTCTCCCACCGCTGACAGTTTTTGAGTCTAAGACTGTATCTGATACATTTAGACCTTTCAGTTAGATAAGAGATTTCAATTCCATTCAAACCTTTTTAAAGGCCTACTCTTACGTCCAACATACTGTGAAAGATAAAGAGGAAATAAAGACAAAAATGCCACAGGTCCTGCCCTTAAGGAGCTTCAGTTCTACTGGAATGAACCAAAAGAACATAAGTACTCTGACAGGTGGTTATAACAAACAGAAATGTAGAGAGAGAAGAGAGAAGGGAGCAATGAATGAGAAAGCTGCTGAAATTTGTAGGCCTAGAATCATAAGACTTGGGTTCAAATCCAGATTTTAACAATTACTAATTGTTCCTTGCTTGAAAGTCATTTTACCTCAGCTTCAATCTGATGTTTAAAAAATGGGAATAATATTATTTGCATTACCTATGTCATAGGATTGGTGTAAATAAAATCCTTAGTTAAATATCAAGTGTTCTAGAAGTAAATTATTATCACATTAGAGTAGTAAGCAGTAGTTAGTCTGATAGTAGAGAATAGATTTGGCAACAAAAAGAGAGGGTAAGTAAGTGGTAAACAACCACTTGCACCTCAATACTTTGAGAAGGCAAGGAAGCAATTTTATTTTAGAAGCTTTTCTCTACAAATAACAACCAGTTAACATTTAAAGCTTTACCATAAAAACCGTACACTAAAGTTTCTGAATTGATGACTATTATAACAAGGTACACCATAACAGAGCTCTACGGTATTGCCTAATGTTTGTTTTGAGGACTATCTGTAGACTTATTATGTCACTTCAGTTCTCTAAAGACAGAAAGATGGGCATACTCATTCATAACAAACTTCATCAATTCACTGCCAAAATGACAGATTAAATTTGTATAATAAAATAATAAAATTGTATTGAGTTGCCAACTTCAGGACTTAAAATATGTTTCAAATAAAAGCATATATTTCATCTCATTACTACCCACACCTAAAACAGACTAAACCCTGAAGGTTAGGAAAAATAATGGAGCAAATATATTCATAAAGCTTATCACTCAGAATCAAAGGCTGAATGATCATTTGTTGAGCATGCTAAAGAGTGGAGTCTTGTTCTGGTATAGTTCACTAGAAGGCTACTGAAGGTCTTTCCAATCCAAAGATTCTGTGACCCAATATTGGGAGTACGGTGGAGCCAGCTTGTAACCTAATAGACTGTTAACTTTTCAGTGTGAGCATTAACATCTTAGCTTGATTAATAGTTTTGTTGACTGTCTAGACTTAAGAAAGTTACAAAGAAAATGCTAATAATTGAGATGCTTTTCAGACAGCCCCTTGTAAAACATTTACCAGCACATCCTGGCTATCTGATTATCTCTTGGGTCAGCTTGGCAGTCAAGAACAAATCTGAATTTGCTTTAGGTAAAATCCCCAAATCTGCCCTGGCATAAACTTAAATCTCTGCACCTATTCCAAAATCAATCCAATAATCCAAGGCCAGGTCCTTGTAGTATCATAGTAGACATCCCCTCTGACCCATCCTGAGAAAAGAGAGGAATGCAAAGTTATTTCCTTTATTTGTCTTGGAACCTAAGGTTAAAATTCCAATTAATGTTTTCTTTACTACAGGGATCAGAGTAAATCTGGTTTCCTTTCTCCTTTTTCCCCACTGGATCCTTGTTTCTACTTTATTTGCTTATGACCTTTCCTTGTCAATATCTATGTAGGCAGGTTAATAATCTCCTATAGAGTGAATTATTACTATGTCCCTCCAATCCTAAGTGTTATTGAAATAGCTAAAGAAATTCACTCAACTATGTGGTCTAGGTCTCCTAGAAATTCAAATTTTTTAATCTCAACTTTATCCTCCCTGCAGTGACACAATAATTTTACTCCTCCATAATTGATTCATTATCTCATTCACCATACTGGCAGTTCCAAACCTTCTCACATCTCCTCAAAACTCTCAAAGCACTCTTCTCTCCAAAGTCTTCCAGTTAAGGATCATACAGCACATTTTACCAAGAAAATTGAGGTCATTAACTGTGAACTTCCTCTTATTCTCACTGATAACCACTTCACAACTCTACCCTTTAGCCCCTCCTTTATTTAGTCTGAAGAAGAGAAGGCCCTCTGGTTTCTACTATCATTTCTTAGGTCTCTCTAATCTTCAGTCTCTTATCTATTAGTTGCTTCTCTGACACCTACAAATCCATTTCCCTCATCCTAAAAAGAAGACAAAAACTTACTAGATCCTTCTATCCCCTCTAGCTATTATATCTGTTTCTTCCTTTCTTATACAAACTCCTTGAAAAAGCTGTTTACACTGGTTGTCTCCAACCCTCCCTCTACTCTCTTCTAAACCTCCTGTAATCAGGCTTCCAACTCTATCATTCAACTGAAACTGCTCTTTCCCAATTTACCAATGATCTCATCAGATCTGATGGCTTTTTGTTAATCCTCACCCTTCTTTACTGTCCTACAGCATTTAACACAGTTGACTCTCTTCTTCCTTCTGTATGCTCTCTCCTCTCTAGATTTTTTTGTGACACTGTTCTCTCCTGGATCTTCTCCTACCTGTCTAAATGCTCTTTCTCAGTCTTCTTTGCTGGATTGTGTCATGTCTCAATTGTGTATCTCAAGGTCCTAGCTTGAGCCCTCTTCTTTCTCTACATTCTCTCGCTTGGTCACAAGGGTGTGGCTGGAGCTAGTTTGAACAGGCTTGAGAGAGTTGACTATTAATTTTCAGTGTAAGCTCAGAAATTGGAAAATACTACAAATTAGGGCTTAACTTGTCTATATGTTAGGAATAAAGGTCCAACCAGTCACCCTCCTACTCAATAAATTCCCATGACTCCTTGTCACCTACAGGATCAAATGTAAATTCCTCTGTTTGGTTCAAACTTCAAAACCCCTCAAAACCTACCTGCACAGATCCCCTTACCTTTTCAGTCTGTTTACACCTTACACTCCATCACTTAATCATATCCAGTAACATGGGCCTCCTTGTAGGACTCTTTGCTATTCTTTGAACAAGATAACTCCATCCCCACCTCTGGACTCTGGGAAGTTTCACTGGCTGTCCTTCATGCACGCAATGTTCTCCCTCCACATCAGCACCTCCGTGCTTTCCTGGCTTTCCTCAAGTCCCAGCTAAAATCCTTTCTGAAAAAACCTGTCAAAATTCTTTTTAATCCTGGTATCTTCCCTACGTTGATTAGTTCCTAGTTATCCTATATATTGCTTGTCTGTACATGGTTGTTTGTATGTTGCATCCCCCATTAGATTGTGAGCTCCTTGGGGAGAACTATCTCTTGCCTTTCTTTGTATCCCCAGGGATTAGCTAAGTGCCTGGAACATAGCAGACACTTGATAAATGTTTACTGACTGACTGCAGAAAAGGTTAATAATGCAGATTAAAGTTAACGGTCATAGTACAATTCCCTCTTTTTTTTGTTGTTTTCCTAGAGAATCAGTTATTAAACATTTGCCGGCACACTCCTACTTGGTAATCTCATCAGCTCTCTTGGGTTCAACTAGCATCTCTATGGAGATGACTTTCACATCTATATATCTAGATTTGATCTTTCTCCTGTGTTCCAGTCCCAATCACCAACTGCTTACTAAACATTTCCAACTGGATGTCCCATAGATACCTCAAAATCAACATTTCAAAACATGATCTCATTATCTTTTACTCTAAACGCAGTTCTTCTAAACTTACCCATGAGAAACTACAATAAGTGCCTTGCTCCAACCCAGAATTGAACAAGAGGTCAGGTAGAATCCTGAGGGCAACAGGAAAAAGAGTCTACCAGTTCTAACACTGGGTAACCTTGTAGAAAGACCAGAAACTAGCAATGGAAATATGTAGTCTACAAGGCTCTGTGTCTAGAGGTAGCAAGAACAAAGAGCTCCCTTGAGAAGGTCTCAGAGAGGTCAGAAAGCTCCAGGGTAGGGAACTTGGAAGTCATTGGAACATAAGTGGGCAGTGCTCAGTGGAGAGGGTATTGAAGAACTCAGACAAAAAGACATTCCAAGACTAGAGGCTGTAAGAGCTAGGAAACTCTTTCCTGACATGCCAGAGAGGGCCCTGAAGATCCAGCACTCAGGTCCTCAAAGATGCAGAAAGCCTAAAACTAGGAGACGGTTAATGCAGGAAGAGCAAGAGTGGTACCAGGGGGCAGAGCCTGGCTGTGGAACAAAGACCCAATTTAAGAAATAATGCTGTAGCGGTGAGTAAATAAAAATCATGAAAAGTATAAAAATTATTATAGATCTAGGGATTCCCAAAAGAAGGAACAAGTAACTCCATAATGACTGCAGAGAGAATCTTTTTAAAAAATGAAGAGATAAAAAATGAAATAAAAACTCTAGAGGAAAGTATGAAGAGAATAAGTAGTTCAAAAGAGAAGATGACAAACTCTACCCAAGAAATGTAAACTCTAAAAACTAGCATAGACCAAAAAGAAATCAGAGTACCTGAGAGAACAAGAGATATTAGAACAAAATCATAAGTTTGAAGAAAACAGGATAAAGTGTAACTGTAACATAAACAATGACCAGGAAAAGAGGTCAAGGAGAGAAAATTTAAAAATCATTAGCCTCTCTGAAAACCATGATTTAGTTTATTTTTATTTTTTTTGCTTTTAGGCAATTGGGGTTAAGTGATTTGCTCAGGGTCACACAGCTAATAAGTGTCAAATGTTTGGTCTGAGGCCGGATTTGAACTCAGGTCCTCCTGACTTCAGGGCCGCTCCTCTATCCACTGCGCCACCTAACTGCCCCCCATGATTTAGTTTAAAAAAAAAAAGGGAAATGTTTAGATCTATTAGAACCAGAGGGCAAAGTAAAGCTAAAAAAGACTCCATTAACCACCACCTGGAAGAAGCTCTAAAAGGAAAAGTTCCAGGAATATCAGAGCCAAAATCCAGAACACCCACATTGCCCCACCCCCAAATACTGCAAGCAACCAGAACGAAGCAGTTCAAGTACCAAGGAACTAGAGTCAGGATAATTCAAAACCTAGCAACTCTTACCAAAATGAAAAGAGATCCTGGAATACTACAGTCCAAAAGACAAAAGCTTACAAGCAAGAATAGCTTGCAAAGCTGAATATCATTCTATGGCAGAGGAAAAAATGGACCTTTAATGGTATAGAAGCCTTTCAAGCATTTCCGATGAAAAAGCTAGAGCTGAGCAGGAGCTTTTAAATACAAACATAAGAGTCCAAAGAAATCTAGAAAGGTAAATTTAACTGGAACGATCTGTAAGATGATGTAGTGCTAAAATTTTAATAAGGGGAGAAGAAACAAGTACTTCTGCAGAACCTTAATGTCCTCAAAGCATACTGCAGGTGGAGTTAAATAAGAAAAACAAAGGCTATAAGGGTAGACTAATGCTGTTTTAAGAGTTTTAAGAGGGGAAGGAGAAAGAGAGGAGGAAAGAGAAAGAAAAAAGAGAGGGAGGGTAAGAAAATATATTAATGTAGGAAAAAAATAAGAAAGGGCTTGAACTTGCTATTTTTTATAATTGTTGGGCATGATGAGTATAATATACAATACAAACATACAAGGAAGGGATAGAGGGAGTAGCATAAGATGAACTTATCTGAAACGATCAAAGAAGTGTTGAACACACATGTACAGTTTGGGGTAGAAATACATCAAACTCATCAAGTAAACAAGTGGGCATAGGGAGAGGTTGTTAAGAAAATACTCCTTGATTCTCTCTTCTCTCTAGGTTTTCAGGACACCATTTTCTCCTGGTTTTCCTCCTACCTATCTGACCCTTCCTTCTCAATCTCCTTTATCCTCCTTCAGATCATGCCTTCTAACCTTAGGTTGTAATTGTTCTTCCTAACTTAAATTTCTGCCCTTGCTTTGGAAGTACTATTTCTAAACTATACATCGGTTTGATCATTTCATTTTCCTGCTTAGTAAAATCCAGTGGTTCCCTATTATGTCTAAGATCAAATATAAAATTTAATTAGGTATTTTAAAGCCCTTCAGAGCCTGGCTGCAATATACCTTTCCAGCCTTATTATGCTTTAGCCCCCTTCAGGTACTCTTAAATCCAGTTACACTGTGATTCAGCCATGACACACTATTTCTCACCCATCATTCATGCCTTTGTACAAGCTGTCCCCTGTCTGAAATATACTCACTCCACATACCTACCTCTTAGAATCCCAAGTTTTCTCTGACACTTAAAGATCATTTCCAAAGGAGACCTAGTCCACTCCTTCCTCGTCCAAAGGCCAGTGCTTCCACTTGAAATTACCTTGCATGTATTTTGTATCTACTTATATGTGTACATGGTGTTTCCTACGGAACTTAGAAGCTATTTGTGGGTAAAGGTTGTTTAATTTTTATCTTTGTGTCTCAAGTGCCTGAGGCACATGCTAAGTGCTAAATAAATGTTAAATTGATTCCCTCCTAAGTATATGTGCTTAATTTTGTTTTACATAGTATTACTGTAAATATTCTTATACATATATCTAAATTCTCTAAAGTGATTTTGTCCTATATTTTTGGACAGAGTAACCCAGCTAATAATTTGTTTTTGCTCAACTTTCTTTACAAGAGGGAAAAATTTATTTCAATAATTTTTCTTGTCAGTTGCATCCTTATCTTTTTATTATTTAGACTGTGTATTACTTAGTATACTTTTACTGTTTTCACTTTAAGTTAATAAAATATATAATTGATATATTTCTCACCAAGAACTAAAGATACTACCAATTACGATGTCTTTTTCATTTTTAATTACTAGAACATTCTTCCATATTTTGTAAACAGCATGGCTTCCTAAGTTTGATAATTTTACCCAAGATACAGTCACATTAACTATAAAAGCTAATGTAGTTCTTTTGCATCTTAAACTAGTTTATGTCTTATCAACTTGGATGGAAAATGCAGAATGTGTATCCTGGGGATAATAAAGACAATGTGGAGGGCAGGAGTAAAAGATGAGCACGGAAAAATAAAATAGCATCAGACCATAGTATTCCTTGAGTTCCAGGAAAAGGAATCTGAAATTTCCTCAGTAAACAAAAAGGGGGAAAAAAAGTCATCCAAGATTTTTTTTTAGTAGAAAAGTGATTTGACCAGATCTATGTATGACAAAGAGGAGACTGACAGTGGGCTAGAAAATGAACTAGCAGACAACAGAGGTGGGAAGACCTGCTAGGAGGTCACTGTAATGGTCTAAATGGGTGGCTAAACCTATATTAGGTGGTGGTAGTGGGAAGGAATAGATGTTAAATACTTGGGAGATAAAATGTTGGTGGCCTGATGAACTACGGTCTCCACTTTATGATTTAAAAAAAAAGAAACATTGTTAGCAATCTCTATATAGTAAGATTTGTTGCACATCAGGACCACTTCTAGCTCTGATGCTGCGTACCATGAATTTCTGGAATCTATTAAGTAGCACATAATTCTGTTTTCTTATCACTTCTACAAACAATATTGACATCAAGATCTATCACTGGGATGTTCTTTGCACAATGCCTTTTGCCAATGCCTTGTGGTTTACAACAATTTCTCTTGATTTTGCTATATTAATCTGATTGCTGTTAGATGAACTTTTGGGCTCTCTTCTTGACCATTTTAGGCTTTATGGCATAGCTCAGGGCAAGTATGTCACTGGCAGTACTGAAGTGGGGAAGAGGGGCTAAACATAAAAAGAGGGAGCTTGTATAAAAATATTCTTAAAAATCAAATATTCTCAACTGGTTGAGATTTAAATGCTATGTCATGTCAAAAACATCTGAATAATATTTTACATTTGCAACATCAGTTTAAATTTACTTGTTGACTAAAGAATCTGAGAATTTAAAATGTAGATTAGCTTATCAATGTAGTAGTAACCCATTTCATTTGTCTAGATAAGACTTGTGGTTACTCCAGGCTATTAGGTAAAAAGATACTGGATTTATTAGCCAGTGTTATGAATGGGCTCACCTTCCTTTGCAAATGATCTACAAAGTAGTCCAAGGGCTACTTCACTAACAAGCTCTGGGATCACAGATCTAGAGCTGCACAAAACCTCACAAACCATCTAATCAAATCTCATCATTTTACAGATTAAGAAAGGGAATTGTTGAAAGGTTAAGTGACTTGTCCAAGATTTCACAAGTAGTAAACGTCAGAAGTTAGATCTTTGTTTCAGAATCAAGGTTAGCCTTCAGCAATTCATGAGTTCAGGAGAAGTTTAAAGTCATATATCTAACAATCTATGTTGTATGTATGTGTACGTATGTACATACCTATGTATGCATGACCAGACCTATGGTTTTATTGGTTCAGGGAACTCTCATGGAGAAAACTTCCTTTACCAATGCAGATCAGTCTTACAGACGTGATCACATGGTCACATGTCCAGTATGTGTCAAGGGACAAGTACTTGAACCCTGGAATTCCTGACTATGAGGTACCCTCTCTAGTCACTATACCACACTGCCTCTTAACAATTATGTTATTGACAAATATTATGCTCATTTTACATATAAGGAATCGGATGCTCCAAAAGCACATGACACACTGCTAAGCATCTGGAAAGGACAGGTCTTCCTGAACTCTAAGTCTAATAGTACTCTAACCCATTCCTCAACAATGAATGCTCCTTCTCCTCTCCTCTCGGTCTCTTCTTTATGTCTCTTTCTTTTGAAAGAAAATTATTTAAATTTTACTACCAAAGTGAAAATTGAAACAATGTACAGTTGTTAAAAATAAACTTGCATAAAGAATCATAACTGGCATTTAGATAGTACTGTTAAGCTTGTGAAGCATTTTACATAAATGATTTTATTTAAGTCTCTCAACAACAATGCAACAGATAGGTACTACAAGTACTATCCCTATTTTACAGTCAAGGAAACTGAATCAGTAAGTTTATATTTTGTGCCCATGTTCACACAGCTAGGTAATATTCAGAGGCAAGATTCAAACTCCCAGGTTTGATTGAACTAAGTTCAAATCTAGTGCTATATTCATCTTTTGCTTACATAATATTTAACAGGATATATGAGCAATCAAAATCCACAAAATATCCCAAACTTTCTGTTTAGTTATTAGTTTCAGTCATTTCTACTAAATCTTTTGCTGACAAGTAGCAATTAACTTATTTGACTTTTTTCAACTCTCACTGCTCATCTCCTTCCCCACCCTCCCAATAATAACTAAATTAAATGGTCAGTCTGAAGGAAAATAGAAAGACTGACAAATGATTCAAAAAATGCATATCTAGAATATTGTTATGATATGAATAGTCATTAAAATTTTCATTGAGTCCAAATACCCATAGCACTCTTAGCAAATATGACAATCAAACCTTACTCTAAGCTCCTTACAAATTAATTCTTATCTATTCATCCTTAAAAATTCTCCCTTAGACATTTTCTATTTATAGATAATTGTTTGTTTTCCATTGTATTTTATGTTCTGAGCCTCAAAAGTGGGACAGAAATATTGAGCAAGCAATGTAAGGATTTTTTAAATCAAGTTCTAGTAACCGAACAAAGATGAGAAGGTAAGTTGCCAAATTCAATGAAATATTAATTAAATGCTACTATATGCAGGGAGATGAGAGTAAGTGGGATGCAATCATCAGATCGGGAACTGTATTATTATCCTCTTACGTTTACTATCCTCTTACACTTATTCTGTTTTAGCAAAGAGAAATGAAAAGACTGGTAGTTATTGGCATAAGAGTGGGAAAGAGAAGAATTACAAGACCTAAAGATAATAGTTCAAGTAACCTGTTGATCAACTCTTCTGAGTTACAAGCCCCTACCTATTACGAGGCCTGCCTTTGACACTGTGCCCCTAAGTTCCTGGCCACTTAAGCAGAGAAAAAAGCTACAAGGCTTTTGATATGATCAATGAGGACTATCTGCAAGATAATAAAAGCAAGAAACACAGATACCACAAGAGAACTAGTGTTGTATCCATTTCCAAAGTCACAAGTACCTCTGGAAAGATTCACAGAAGATCAAAAATGAATAGCTTTTGTATTAAAAAAAAACCATAAAAAAAACTTAAAAAGGAAGATTACCTCTTCAGTCATATTTTCTTTTTTTTTTTAAAGTTTAAGAATTACTGCCCTATATCCTCTTCCCTTCCTCCATAGCCTCATACACTGGAATGAAATGTTGTTGTATAGATGAACAAGGGTATAATCCAAAAATGCAAAACAAAAAATTGTACTGGCTAAAATAACAATCTTTGCTTTAACACCATTTCTTTGACTGTCACTACTAGTCACACACACACACACCCTAATATAAGAGGCAAATATTCTCCTTTCCTCCCCAAAAGGTAACTGCTTTGACATTTTTTCTATTAACTGTACTTTAAAATACAAGACCAAATGTTAAACTTCATAGTTCAATGGCTTAATGATGCTGATAAAGTTGAATATGGTATGTGTGTTTAAGGCTGTGGTAAACAAAGCATCTTGATTTGGGGAGACAAAGATAGAACTATGGAGAAATGTGGGGTACCTAAGAACAGTGCTCACTAAGTAAAGATAGTGGCATATTATATTTAAAGTTCTAAAGACTTACATTATTTGTCTTGACAAGTGGTACAGGCACAGTAGCAACTTTTGAAATGTCAAATTTCCTAAAATTCATATATAATTTTAAAGAAATTAGAGTGAAGATTGGCAGCATCTCAGTCTGAGTGCTTTTAATCTTTAAGTCCAGGCAAACAAAACAGTCAGCCAAAAGGAACATTTAATACCTTTGTCTTACTTAGCTCCTGCCAATTCAGAGAGTAAATACTCCTTTCAAGCAGGAATCTGACAACAAAATAAGAACATAAAAAAGTTCAGGGGAAAAAAATGAACAATTTAAAATTTTCAACTTCCTGCACACTCAAAGCAAAAATGCTAAGGCTGTAGATTTCCCTAGGACTTAACATATCTATTATTATATACTACATACCATTCTCTATTATATCTGGCTCTCAAATTATTAAAGTCATGGTAATTCAAATACTAGTTCAATTTCAATGCTAAATTATGGTCACTTTTATGAATTATTTCATGAATTAATAATAATGCAGCAGATTTAAAGGTGACTGGACTGTTAAGCAACTTTTCAACAATAAGGGAAAAAAGAACTTGTGTGCCTTTGGATGAACTGATGTGCAAGAATAAAAAAATGGTTCAGTTAGTCATAGTCAGTGAAATAGCAGACTAACAATTTCAGTTCTCTCAGATGACATATAGAATAACAGTATTTCATCCCACTTACTCTGGGGGAAGTGAGGGTAGTGGAAAGAGAACTTGGGTTCAAGTCTGGCCTCTGACATATAGTAGGTGCTAGGCAAGTCTCTTAATACCTCTCTACTACATGTAATGTGCAGAAAGTGCTGATTGGTATTGGTATATGGGGTTGGTCCTTCCAGGGGTGGGTAACCTGTGGCCTTCTAGGTCCTGAAGTGTGGCCCTTTGACAGAGTCCATACTTCACAGAACAAATCCTTTTATTAAGGTTTATTTATTCTTTGAATGAAATCGCACATTCAGATCCAGTCCCACTCTCTGGAGGCAACAATTAAATCAGATTTAGAATACACAAATGGCAGCCAGTGTATTAAAAGCACTGGTCTAAGATTCTAGAAACCTGGGTAGTGGTTCTAGTTCAGTCACTTACTGGCAGAACAACTTTGAATAAGTCACTTAAACTTGCTGAAGATGGAAAAGGAAAAAGCTGAAATCCTACAACTAACACGCCTTCCAAATCTAAAGTTTTATGATTCTGAAATTCCATAACTTAAAAGAATTGTTTTAAGGGCAGCAGCTTAGTTTAATTTAAATATATATAATATATACAAACACTGGACTGGAATTCAATAGACCTTGGTTCGAATTCTCCCTGCTACTTACTAGCTGGATGACTCTGGGCAAGCAACTTAACCTCTGTAAGCCTCTTTTTAGTTAGTTGTAAAATGGATATAATATTTGTACTGTCTCTCTAATGGGGTTATCATGAGGACGAAATGAGGTAATACATATAAAACCCTTTACAAAGATAAACAAAATCCACATAAACAAGAGATTATTATAAGACTACATGAAAACAATACTAAATGGTAAACCAAATGGTACATGTCCATTTCCTTATACTGCCTCCCCACCCCCCAAGAAGCTTAAGTTACGGTCTAGTGAAAATCTGAGGAAGACTAAATTCTACATTAACATTTCTGAGAACGTGGAGAAAAACTAAGCTCTATTGCTTTTCCCCAATTCTCTGCCAATACCTTTCTGTTCCTCTATTAGCCCCTTCCCGATTTTCCCAAATATCAAAATAACAAAATCATATCACTTCAATAATTCAAAAATATGAGTTCACTCCAAATCTCCCTCTACCTTTTACCAATGGATCCACAGTGTAGTGGATGTTCTCCCTGAGTTGTGGTGGTTTTAAAGTCATTAGTTGATGACTAAACGTCTGGTGATGACCCTCTCCAAAATTAGCTAGTCTAATTGTTGGATTACAATGATAATTCTCAATTTCACAGAACTTTAAGGCTTAAAAGATTGTCACTGCCATCAAGATCATAATAACGATCACATATGTTCTCGTTTACCCTCGAAATGACCAATATCTGTCTGGCTGAGGCACTCACGACTTGCCCAATGCTAACCTAGATGACAACTTCTAGAATTTAAATACTTCTTTAAAATAGCTAACAACAGCTTACAAAATCCACCAAAATTCTTCTGGTTTTAGCCGTTATGCGTATCACAGATGTGAACTAACTCCTCGGGGTTAGTTACTTCTAACAAAGTAGCTGTCAACCGTCAAGTGCAGGGCACGGAAAGGAAAAGAACCTGCAGCTGCAACATAGTAGCCACTCAAAGGGCGATACCCCGGAAAGGGGCTCCGAGGTCACTTAAATGTAACAGTTGCAATCATAACAATAACAACAGTAACAGCAGCGATGCCCTGCGGAGCTTTGGGAGCGCCCGGAGCTACTCGGCCCGCCAGTCTCGCCAGTCTCCCCACTCTCCCGGGTTCCAGCCCCGGGCCGTGCGTGACCTCTGCCCCAGTCCCCGGCCCAGTCCCGGCCGCCCGCCCGCCCTGCCTCGCGAGGCCCGCGGCTGTCGCCTCTCACCTGAGCGGCTCCTGCGCTTCTGCCGGTGCCGGTCACTCTCGTAGAAGCCCAGGGTCTCGGTAAGCTGGGGCGGCGGGGGCCCGTTGACGCCGCCGCTGCCGCCGCCGCCGGGCCCCGAGGAAAAGCGGAGGCTGCTGCCGCCGCCGGGGCCGGGGCCGCCTCCGGCCGGCAGCTGCTCCACCTCGCCGCGATTGTCCCGGTCCTTGCTGTCCCTGCCGCCGCCCGGGATGGCTGCGGCGCCGGCGGCCGTGTCGCCGACACCCGCCATGTTCGCCGCCTGAACACAACAAACTGTCCCCGACACCTCCTCCTCCTCCTCCTCCTCCTCCTCCCTCTCCTCTCCTCTCCTCTTCCTCTCTCTCCCTCCTTCTCCTCCTTCCCCTCCCTCTTCTCCTCCCCCTCCCTCTTCTCCCCTCCTCCTCCTCCCCCCGCCCTTCACTCCTGCCCGAGTCCCCCCGCCCTCACCCGAGGAGCCTTCCCCTTCGGGCGCCGCGGGCGCGAGCCTTTGGCGTCAACTGCCGCGCGACCCAACGCCTGCGCGTAGGAAGCCTTGGTCGCCGCCGCCGCCATTTTGTTCCGGGAGCGTCGCGTGTTCCGTAGAGCTGTCTTGCGGCCGGGCTTCTCTTCTTTCGAAAGCCTCCCTAGAGGATTAGAAAGAAGATCTGAAGTTTGTGGAAATGGAGTCGAGGGAGGAGCTCAGGCTTTGGGTCGTTGGCCCCTGAGGGGGACGTGAGCAAAGCGCGACCCCGGGGCAGGCGAGGAGCCTCGTCCCGACAGATCCGAACCTGACAGATCCCACGCCCGGCTGAGCGCCTGGTCAGCTCTCGAGGGTGGCTCGTGCCTCTGTCAGACCTCCATCGAGGTCCCCGCCCCCAGAGCCCCGGCTCCCTGCTGCAGGTGCCACCTTGCCTGATGATGCAGGTCCGTTTAGAGTTGGAAAGGGATCTTGGACATCATCAATCTGTCAGTCAGTCAACAAACACATTACATAGGCTAAGTGACTGGCTCGGCTAGGCGCGCTAGGATACAAACATAAAACAGCCCCTGCCTTACAGGAGCCTATTTACTTTACAGATAAGGAAAGAGGTTTCCCAAGAGGTGAAGTGACTTTATCTAAAGGCCAACCACGTAGAAAGTAACAGATACTGGATTTAAGTTTGGTCTTTTAAACACTAGAATGACCAGGAGCGTTCTTGGAGATATCTTTAAATTAAATTTAGGATTTTCTTGATTTCTTAGAAATATTGTTAAGTTTTGATGTTTCTACCCTTTCAACTCCCAACTGCACAGCACTGCTGCCTAGGCAGCTTGGTGGATAGAGTAGTGGGGCTGGCCTTAGGAAGACCCGAGTTCAAATATGACCTCCAGACACTAGCTGTGTGACCTTGGGCAAGTCATTTAACCTCTGCCTTAGTTTCCTCGTCTGTAAAATGGGGATAGTGATAGACCTATCTTTCAACGATTGTGAAGATCAACTGAGATAATATTTATAAAGCACTTTGCAAGGTAGCTGGCCATTAGTAGGCACTATATAAATGTTAGCTATTATTTTAGCCAAGACTTGAAACCCTTTGATTTCTTAGAGACAGCTAGCTGAAGTAGATAGACTTTAAATCCAGCCTAGACTTCCTAGCTGTGTGACTTTAACCACTTAAGTCACTTAACTTCTGTTTGCCTCAGTTTTTTCAATTGCAAAGTACCCACCCACCAGGGTTGATTAAAATGAGATTATAATTGTAAAGCACTTACAGTGCTTGGCACACAGGAAGCACTATATATATTTTAGCTATTATGCTACAGCACACTGCCCTTTGAAAACATAGCAAGACCCAACCCCATATCACAGAAAAGACTGGAATCTTAACTCAGATCACTTTAGATCTGCCGGGGTATCTACATTGCATTTAGTTACGCATCTATGTGTCTGATCTATATAAAAAAGTCAGCTTCTTGAGGTCAGGAATGGGTTTAGGCTTTTGTATCACAATACTATAGCTGTAATCACAAGCCTTTTCATTTTATATGAGGAAACACGCCTAGACAAGAGAAGGAACTTGTTCAAGGTTATAGTGACAAAGCTGAGGTCTCAGTCTGAAGTTTTCTAATTCAAGGCTAAAGCACTTTACACTGTATCACGATTAGGGTGCTGGTGGATTATTTGCTGTAGTTCAGTTCCCTCATCCAAGGACAAGTCATGGTAAAGTGCACAAGCTGTCAGGAAGTCTCACTGTAGGTTACCTGTACTATCTAACTTTTTGAGGAGTGGGTTGACAAAGCACAGTCACGACCTCACCTTCTTAGAATTACCCAGCAACTTTATCCAGAAATGACACCGTCTACCAGTATAGGATAGGGATTGGAAGTATTTCTTAAGTCACAGTCTTTGGAAGTTCCGTACTTGCCAATACATCAACAATAAGTTGTGTTTTAACCAACACATAAAGAACTATAAGGGTACAAGCAAATATGAAGGATAGCCTGAAGTTGTAGATATTAAAGATTATGTACCTCATAAGTAAAATTGAAGAATGTTAGTTAGCCTAGAAAGGAAGCAAATAAAAAGGTATAGTATTCTGGAGCCATTTGTAGCAGGGGCAAAAAGCCTTACATACCTTATTAGGCCTCGCTGCACATACAGCAAAACATAGAAACATACTTGAAATGATAAGTTCAGTAAGAGATAAATAATGCCCATTATAGTCTTTAAGTAGGAAAGTATGCAGTGGTTTAGAGCAATTTCCATCCAAAATGGTTAAAAAGAAAAAAAAAGGTTATTTTGGAAGGGTAGGGTAAGTCCTTACCTATTCAGAAAACTTAAGAATTTCTTGGTCTCCAATCATTCTAAATGTACTACATTTTTATATTCAGAATAATGGGAAGAATTTTTTTTAAGACTACACAGTACCTTCAATGACTAGCTTCTTGCGTATTTTTAGAATTAGATAGTTTATTTAGAGCTTGTAGGGAAATTAGAGGTCATCCAGAGCAATTCCTTTATTTTACATAGGAAAACACTGAACATGTTAGAGCATTGAGTCACATCTAATAAAATCAACTTTAAAGGGATAAATGGAAGACACACTTGAATACAAAAAAAAATCAGCTCCATAAACATAAGATGGAAGCATGGAGAACAATTCTGAAAGGCATCTGGGGGTTTAAGTGGACTGCAAGCTGAAGTGAGTCAGCAGTGTAATATGGCAGCCAAAAAAAATTGTGATCTTGGAGCTTCACTTCCAGGAACAGAGAGGTGATAATTGCATTGTATTCTGCCCTTGTCAGATGTCATCTGGAATATTTTTAGTTCTGAGTGCTATGGTTTAGTAGGAATATTGATAAGCTTGATAGTGTCCAGAAGAGGGCAATCAATCAATGAACATTAAGTGCCTACTAAGTGCTGGGGATACAGAGAAAGGCATATAATAGTTCCTGCTTTCTAGGAGATCATAGTTTAATCCATGAAGACAATACAAAAAAGAAGATGGGGGGGATGTAGAGGGAGATTACTCAGCTCCAGGGCATGAAGAAGGCCTTCACCTGGGATGGGAAACATCTGAGGAGGTGAAAGTTTCTGAACTGATTCCATCTTGTAGAATGTTGAATTTCTGGAGGTCATGAAGCTCAGGAAACAACTGAATGGGAAATGACGAAGTGGATTCCCTAGGTGCCCTCCTTAAGTGGTGGAAGATGTGGGAGGAGCTCTCCTGTACCTATCCATCTTCTCCAGTGGGAGGGAGAGAGAGGTCCCAGGGGCCGGGGTACTGAAGAAGTGTGAGTTTGGGAGTAAGGTAAAAGACCTTGAGTTTATGACATAAGGATTGGTTGAAATAACTGGGCAGCTTGAAAAAAAGACTGAGGGACATGGTAGCTGTATTCAGGTATTTGAAGGACCATCATGTGGTGGAAGGAAAGGCTAGTTTTGTTTGGCCCTAGAGAAGCAGGAGCAATAGATGGAATAAAAAAGAGAACAATTAAGTCTTGATGCTTCCTAACACTCAGAGCTGTCCAAAAGTGGAATTGCTTTTCCTGGAGGTAGTGGATTCCTCCTCCTTGGAGTTTTTCAGATAGGCTGAATAACTACTTGTTGTAGTTTCATGATTTGGCCTGTAGGACTACTCAGCACCTTCCAATTCTGAAATGTTGTGAAATTGGTTAAGAGGTGAAGAGATTTCCTGTAGATCACAGGGCTAAGTATAGAACTGAAATAATTGGTGAGGTTGTCTTCTTTCTAGTCAGCTCTTTCCATTTGTATACAGGCAGCTAGGATGATGTGGATGGATAATGTGGAACTTGGAGCCGAGAAAACCTGAGTTACAATTCTACCTCAAACATATATTTGCTGTGGCCCTAGATAAGTCACTTACCTTCTGTATGTCTCAGTTTTCTCATCTGTAAAATGAGGCAGTAGCACCTACCTCACAGGATTGTTGTGAGGGTCAAATTCATGAATGTATACATAGTGCTTTGCAAACTTGAAAGCACTGTATAAATGCTAGCTATTAAAAGTTGCTGGTCCTTAAAGGCCCTAAAACGTCTATCCTTTTGGTACCCAGAATAAGATTACGCTTTCACACTGCACAGGAGACTGAGAGAACCACAAGTGAACTCCATTTTAGGATGATAGGAACACAGATTCAAAGCTAATCGATCACTTGTAGATATGGCTACTCCCTAGAAGTTGTGACTTGCTCGAGGTCATAATCCAGTAAATAGAACAAGGATTTGTCATCAGGTCTTCTAACTTCAAATCCAGTGTTTATCACAATTATGCCATGTTTTAGAGAGGCAAAAGCAGCTTATTTTTAGCGCCTCTACAAAGAGATGTGACATATTACCTTGATTAAAGGTTCTTCCTCCCAGGCACATGCCAAAGCCATAAAAGTTCCTTGAAAGATGAAACAACAGAAGTAAGTTTTTAAAAATACGTTAGGCAACAAAGAATCAGAAACAGTTGATCTCAGTGTTCCATAAACCTGAAAACAAATTACCTGGAGAACTCCCTATTTGACAAGAATTACTTAGAAAATTGGAAAGCTATCTGGTGAAAATTAGGTTTACGACAACTTATACCGTAAAATATAGTAGATTCCAAATGGACATGTTACCTGGGTATTAAACATCATATTATAAAAAAATTAGAAGAGACCCAGATTAGATACTTTTCACAGTTATGGCTTGAGGATTAACAAAACAAGTTAACTGAGGTAATCACAAAACTAAATTTGATAATAATAGTAAGTGCTTAATAAATTCTTCATTCATTCAAAATAACTTCCCTGGAATCTCTTTACCTCCCAGACATACCATCCTGTACTCCCACTGTCTGTCATGCTGCTACACATGTATCCTTCCCTGACACAAATATTCTGTGTCTTTCTCTGGGAACAGAAACCAACTCTGCTTTTGCATTCAAAGAAATGTCAGTCACTTGTTCAAACCTTCATTGACCATCCTTGTGACGGCCCAGACCAAAAGACCTATTCATCTGTGTTTTCTTCCTCTTTAAAATGTAAGCTCCTAGAAGACAGAGGTTGTTTAACTTTTTATATATTTATCTGCAAGAATTAGCCAAGTTCCTGGCTTATTAAAATACTTTTTCATTCATTCATAATCTTGATTACATAAAATAGAAAAGCTTTACACAAACAAATTACTGCAATTAGGATAAGAATAGGGCAGCTAGGAGGCACAGTGGATAGGACACCAGGCTTAGAGCTGGGAAGTCATCTTTCTGAATTTTAAGTCTAGCCTCAGACACCTCCTAGCTGTGTGACCCTAAGCAAGTCACTTTACCCTGTTTGCCTCAGTTTCCTCATCTGTAAAACAAGCTGGAGGAGGAAATGGCAAACCACTATCTTTGCCAAGAAAACCCAAATGGGGTCATGAAGAGTCAGACACAACTGAAAAAAAAATAACTGAGCAACAACGGAATAAAAATGGAATTGGTCATTTGGGAATTAATCTGTCATATTTCTGAAAAGATATCCAAGATATCCAGGCAACTAACACATATAAAACCAAAATCTATTTCCACATAGATGTAAGTGGAAAATGTATGTGAACAAATAGTTATCAAAAGAAGAATTGCTAGGAATTAACAACTGTATGAAATACCGATAAGAGAAATGCAAATCAAAACAACTCTGAGATTTCACTTATTACTCAGCAAATTGATGAAATTAACAAAAGATGGGAGTCACTATTGTACGATGTGTGGAAAGACAGGAACACTGATGTAATGGATTGTTCGTGGAACTGTGAATTGGTTCAATCATTCTGGAATGCTATTTTTGAATTAAAGAAAGTGAATAAAATGCCCATACCCTTTGATCCAAAAATCTTACTGCTTAGGCATATACACCAAGGAGGATAATGATAAAAAGAAAGACTTCTCTATACCAAAATATGGGATAGCAAAGAATTGGAAACAAAGTAGATGCCCATAGTTTGGGGAATGGCAAAAACAATTTTTTTATGTGAATGTAAGGGAATACATTTTGAAGAAATTTTGATTACAGAGAAGCATGGGAAGACAAACTAATGCCAAGTGAAATAAGCAGAGCCTGAAAAAACAACATATTCAATAACTAAATATAAATGGAAAGAACAACAAAATGATTGAAAATGAATGCTGTGAAATTATAATGACTCAACTTGTCCCCCAAGAAGAAATATGAGAAGGTACTTCACCACCTTCTTTCTAGGGGTTGGGTATATGGAGTGTTATGTTTAGTGGTATATTTTTTCTACATGTTGGTTTTAAAGAACTGCCCCTCCCCTTTATTATTTGTTGTAAGAGATGAGTTTCTAAGAAGAGAGGAAGATGAAAAAGATTGGGAAGTGTAGGTGATATAAAAACAAAATATGAACCAAATTTATTTCTTAAAATAAGGCAAAGAGGAGCCACTGTAGATTAAAAATAAATGATAACTCTGACTAATATCAGGAGACAAACTAACAGAGAGACACAGCTCACCAAATATGTTTGTTCCTGTTGTTGAGGATGTCTGGGAAAGAAGATTCCCTATAATTAGTGAGATCCTAATACGATTACACCACTAGAGTTTGAAGAGGTTTCAGGGGTCAGCCCCCTCATTTTTCACATGAGGAAACAGACTCAGGGAAATGTATTTGCCCAAAGTCAAACCAAGCATCAGAGATAGGATTTGAACCCAGATCTTCTAACTAGAGCCAGTACTATTCCTACCATACCATACTGCCTCCTTTAGATATTCCTATTTGACATCATTTGGATTGCATCAAACCCTACAGTTTGAAGACTCCTAAATGAGACTCAAATTATTCAAAATAGTTTTACTTAATAATTCACATGGGAAAAATCTAAATAAATGGAGAATATTCATTATCTATACTATGTGAGAAAGAGCATGGTTGTTTACTGGACCTGGAGTCAGGAAGACACCACATCTTGCCTCAAACACTAATTAGCTTACTCTAGGCATGTCACTTGGCACCCTTTTGCCTCAGTTTCCTCATCTGTAAAATGAGGGGGTTTAACTAGGTAGCCATTAAGATTCCTTCTTCTTTCAAAGCTATGGTAATGTGATTTGCATTTGGATGGATGACCCATAGAATTTTCTATGGACAATGAGCTGGACCCCAAAGTGTCCTTGACCAGAGTGCCCTTGGGAAATCATGTGTTGTTTTCAATTATTGGGTCACTCATTCAGAATTGATTTATAGCTGGAAGAGTTTCTGTGTTAGAGAGGATGACCACCAGCAGGGGATGAGAGCAACTCTTGGCTCAGCTTCCTAGAAGATGTGGATCTGGAGGAATTTGCAGTGCAAAACAGAGGTGAAAATAGTTTAGTATTTTCTGTCTCAATCTTCAGGGGTATAACAATAACTTATTACTACTGCTTAAGTCTTTGTTAATACACACTTGTGAATTTTTTGTATGCATTTCTTTTGTATGTTAGATATGAATAGATGTCCTATATCTGATTTACATTCTGCATTGGATACTTTTCTACTCTCTACCTCCACTACCAACTACCACCCAGTTTGGCAACATTAGCAAAACCTAAGCTTTAAGTGATGTTTTCCTCAAGTTCCAGGGTAGAGAGCTCAAAGAGTTAGGATGTGAGAGAAAGAGAGCCTGATGTCTCTCTCTAGGGGACCAGGGACACTACTCTCCTGCTCACCCGCCCATCCCCCAATTAATTTGGTCTTTGTCCGTAAGTCCAGAGCTGAGAGAGACCCACCAGTAGAGGGGGAGAGAATGAGTGCTCAAGACAAGGGAGCCAGTAGCAGTTTTTTGCTTTGTTACGAATGTTACCAATGAATAATGTGAAACAAGTATCATAATGTCACCATAATGCCCCAGAAAAGATGATGATATAGAAAAAGCAAAGGATAACTGTTAGACCGTCCACATGCAGATACATGATGTTCAGAGAGCTAGAGGAAGTCCTTAGCATTTTGACTCATAGGAGAACATGAACAAGAGTTTCACATGGTAGGCATCAATGGCTTGAGATTTGCATTGGCCGATTGAATACCCATATTGATGAGATCAGATTCAAAACATTGGATTAATGGGTCATGATAACCTAAAAAGAGGCAATATGGTATGGTGGATAGAAAGCTGTCTTCAGAGTGGAGAAGAATTAGGTTCAAGTCCAGCTTCTGGCATTTACTGACTGTGGGACCCTGAGCAAATCATTTGGCCTTTCAGTGGTCTAGGAAACTCTTTAAAGACTACAGGCAGAAGAATAGTTGCAAATCTAATAGAAGTTTCTTCATTGGGAATTTCCTACATCTGTGAAACCACTGGTCTGACTCCTGGCCTCATTCAACCCCTGTCCCTTCCAAAATGACAAATTTCCTGAATAGGTACATAAAATCAGTAATTTGATGATGCATCCTACTGTCTCTTAGATGTGGGATAACACATTATAAGCATTCTGGTTTTTGTCTTTCTATCCCCAAGTAATGCCTAGCACATGGTAGGCACCTAATAAGTGCTTTTTGATTGGTTGTTCAGCAAAAGGAAAAAAAAAGAGTTTTTAAAATACGTGATTTGTTCCCCCAAGGAATTTACAGTCTGGAGTAGAAAGAACTGAGGACAAACACCAGGAAGAATAGGCCAACATTAGAATGTCAGAATACAAAACAGTTTATGTGCAATTGCTAAATTATATTATAAATTTACAAATTCTATAGATATCTGTAGAAGTCAAAAATCAAAGTGGCATGGAGTAGTTATGGAAGGCTTTTCTGTAAACATCATTTTCCAGATGTTTTGGTTTGCTTCTCTGCCTCAGATTTTTTTAAACTAACAAAGTATTTTACACATCAAGGTACTTATAAATGTGCTCCATTTATATGATTGATGCCTGGCTCAATTCAGTGCAACAGTATTAAATGATTTTCTTCTTTGAGGAAAGAAAGATCATTTTCAGGAGGGAGGGGGAGATCAAAGAAGATGCTATGTAAGAGGTGGCATCAGAGTTGTTGAAAAAAAGACATAATTTGCATTTATTTAGTACTTTAAGATTTTTAAATAGTCATCATCATCAATAATAATACTATTTAGCACTTTAAGGTCTATGGAGTGTCTTACTCGTGGAACAGCCAGACAGCCAGTGTGACTGGAGATAATGAGAACCTGAACTAGGGTGGTGACAGTGACACTACAGGGGAGTGAACAGATACAGGAGATACTATCAAGGCAGAATTCATTAGAAATGACAACTGACTGAATGTCGAGGATGAAAGAAGGAAGAAGTAAAGATGACTAAAGTTTTGAGCTTAGGTGACTGGAGGATGATGGTGCCGTCAAGGAAATAGGGAAGTTAAGAGGAAGGGCATGCTTTGGAGGGTAAGTGATGATATATTTTAAACATATTGAGTTTGAGTTGGAGATGTACATTTAGATGGAGATGTCCTACTGACAAATGTAAAGCTAGAACTTGGGAGAGGTCATCCTGGAGATAGAAATTTATGAATCATGTGCATAGAGCTGATAATTTAAGCTGTGAAAGTGGATGAGATTTCCAAGGAAGTGTACACTGTGAAATGGAGCCTTGTGGGATATGTGCACTTAGGGGTGGAAGGGAAAAGAAGATCAAGAATGAGAGACTAAGAAAGAGAATTTAGGTAAAAGAAGAACTGGAAAGAAGAGTATGACAGAAGCATTAAGAAAGAGGTCATTTGATTTGACAATTGGGAGGTTACTGGTAAATTTGGAAAGGGTCATTTTAATTGGGTTATGAGGAGGAAAGCCAGATTAGGGAAGATGGAGAAGTGAAGTGACTGGTAAAGTGAAGGCAGTCAGGAGAGGGTAGAGATAAGATTAGAGACTGAGATACCAACAGAATCAAGGGAACAAATATTTTTATGAGAGGGGAGACCTGTGCATATTTGTAGGCAGAAAAGGAGCCAGCAAAGAAGATCATCATTGAAGATGAGAATGAAGTTAAAATTGAGATTAATGAAGCAAAATCATGGAGGAAATAGGTTAAGATAAAAAAGAAAAAGAAGATAACACTGGCAAGGAGGAAAGTTTCTCTATATTTTTGATCCTTTGAGAGTAGATCAAGGGAGGATAAAAAGGAAGATAAAAGAAATTTTTAAATATTGTTGGGAAATATGGTAGTTTAGAATGCCTATATCAGAGAATAAATGATGAGACCATTCAGGCAGCTAGTCAGTCAGTAAACATTTATTAAGTACCTACTATATTCCAGGAAATGTGCTAATCCCTTCAGGAATTTATAATAGAGTAAAGGGCATCATAGTATAGAGTATGCAGGTGATAAGTATATGAGTACAAAATATTGTATTATCAGTAGTATAACTTTAATCAGTCAAAATGTTTCAATATTAATACCATACCCACAGAGCAATCTAAATAAATGCTGTTTCTTTATGAATATACTTAATATTAATGTAAGAGTCATACATTAACATTTCTACCTAGTTTAGTTAATAAGTAGAGCATATGTTTTATTTTTTACCTTTGGGAATTAATATAAGATTCAATTTTAAAAATTCTTTAGTTGTGTTTTAATTTTCTATTAAAATACCTCTCCAGGTTCCCCAAACTGAGGAGTAATGGATACAGAATCAGGGGACCTAGGTTAAAATTCAAATTCTGCCTTATACTACATGTGTGATCTTGGACAAATCATTTCAGTTTTCTGAGCCTTTTTCATCTGTAAAATACTCAGAAAGATTAAGTGGTCTATTTTGCTAAGCTCTCATCCAGCTCTATGTATACAATCTTCTTGTAAACATATTTAGGGTGACCAATAGGTGATGAACTTTTTCACATGAAAAAACAATACAAAATGGTTCTTGATTCCATGCAATCTCCTTTTACGTCTTTGGTAATGGTGGCAGAGTGTTGGAAAGGAGAATAGACAGGGATAAGACACAGTTTTTAAACTATTTATACACATGAATTTAACTGTTGATAGAATTTGAGATATTTGGTCAATGAACAAGTTTATATGTTTCTAAAGGAACTGAATCATATTAATATTGCAACATGTTACCAACAAAATCACCAACGAGATTTTAAAAGTACCTCTTATATGCTAAGCACTAGGAACACAAATACAAAGAATGAAACAATCCCTACTTATGAGGATCTCATATGTCAGAGAAAAGAGCAGTGATGCTGGTGTCAGAGGATCTGGGTTCAAATCTTACTTCTAATGCTTTCTGTGTGATTTGGCTATGTCATTTAATACCCATAAGTTTCAGATTTTTCATCTGTAAAATGAGGGGGTAAGATATTTGCTGAGATCCCTTTCAGCTCTAGGTCTTTGATTTTATTATTTTCTCACTACAAATGAAATCAGAAATCATAAAAGAAGTTGCAGCTAAATGAAAAGATGGCTCACAACTCCTTGGAGAGGAAAAAAAAGGAGTTGGCAGAGGTAGTTATATTATGCAGCCAGCTGGAATAAGAAACATTACTTTATGGGATATTTGGCCATCAGGGCAAAGATCACCATAAAGCTAATTGCTTCTTAGTGCCAACATCAGTTGAAGAGAGTAAAAAGGTATAGAAATCCTATGAAGAAGTTGAAAAGATCCTCCAACCTTAGTTGACATTGGTGTTGATACCCAGTAACTTCAATGCAAGTAGGGGCACAAAAGAGAGTAGCAAAAATTATGGTTTAAAATTAAGAATTCACAAGTCCAAGTGACTCAGAAACTTGACACCTGTATATCATAAAGATTTTCTTTAAGAAGAAATTTGGAAGACAGTGAGCACTGATGAGAACCAAATATCACAAACAATGAAATTAAGATAGTTTAAAGTTACAACATGCATAATTTTTATATTTTCTGAATCCAGTTATGTAATGTTTTCAAAATTAAAATAGTATTAATTGCTTACTTCAGGCTTAAAATATAATTTACATTTTGGAATTCAAATATAAGTTAAAATGTTAGAATTAGTAATCAAAAGAGCATTATTTTAAAAGTTGTGATATTTAAAATATTTCCAAAGTTATATTACAGTCCTTAACTTTTTTTTTATTGTGAACTTAATGATCATCAAACCAGTAAGCATTTCTTAAAAGCCTACTATGTGCAAAGTATTGTGCTAAGCCCTAGGGATACAGAGAAAAGCAACAATAGTCTCTGCCCTCAAAGATCTCACAGTCTGATGGGACCATCAATGGAATTGTTTCAATATACCAGGAACAAGAGGATTATCTAATAGACTGAATTTCTGTTAATACTACTTTTGTTTTAGTTCTGCTAAAGACAAAACACTATAGTCTAGAGCAATTAAGTGTCACAAGTGGTTAAAACGTTAGGAAGACCCAAAATGTTTTGAATCTCTTTGAATCTGACTTCCATATCAATTATTCTTTCTAGTTCTACTTACTGTGACCCTGGGCAAGTTACCTAATAAGCAAGACTGAATTCCACAGTTTCTGAAGTGTAAAATGAAGGATGTGGCCTCAATGGCATCCAAGCTCTCTTCCAACTCTAAATCTATGATACTATGAACAATGCAGAGGGTTTGTGTCTAAACTAAAGGCAGCTTCCAGGCTTTTCTTACAATATGGCATTTATGATTAAACTTACTCAATTAGGATCCTCACATAATGAGTACCTTGCATATCCTTTATGTTAGTAAATTCTCCCAATTTTGTGAGATGGGCATTGTAGAAATGGGGATGCTGATATTCACACAGATTAAAGAATTTACCGAAGCTAAGTAGGACAACTGGAAAGAAAAATGGATGTGGAAGTCAGAAGACTTGGATTTATATATGCGTGTGTGACTTGAGTAAGTCACTTAATTTTTCTGAGCCTATATTTCATTGAATAATCACATAGTAGTTGCTTAATAAATGTTTGTATAATGAATGAATGAAAAGGTCCCTTCTAACTTTAAATACTTTGGTCCTATGATCCAAATCTCCTGACTCATTGTTCTTGCTATTATACCTGCTGCTTTTGACTCTGCCTCATGGGGTTAAAAAAGAATTTACTATGTAAGAAATTTGGTTTCTTTAAACTTATATTATTATGTATGGCAAGTCACTTCCCTGAGCCTCAGTTGCCCAATCTTTTAGGTACCTTCCAGCTCTAATATTCTGTGATTCTCAGTTATAATTTTTTTGGGGGGACTAAGTTACTAGATTGATAGATCCGAGGAGAGTGCGTTATAAATAATTTACCTAGGTTTTAGTAAATCATTTAAGAAAGTTTTAGATTTATGATTTTGTAAATTCTCTCATACTATTCTTAAAGAAAAGATGGAAGCTTTTGGGAAAGGTAAGAAATAGTACATTTACATGGATGCAGAACTAGCTGAACCCAAAGAACAGCCATTCATTTCATAAAGTAGGGATGGAAAAGTAGTGGAAGATATAAAAATAGTTTAAAGAAAGATACACAGCTAAGCAAAGGCTTCTCAGACAGAAGAAAGATTTGAAAAAAAAACCTTCTAACAAACTGTTTTCTTTATCTAGGATAGTGGAACCACCACCTTCTGCCCCTAACATTATAGTAATGAGGTATTTATAGAAGGAATAGAAATGGTACCAAAGAGAACAAAGGAGAAGTGGTTAGATTGATTAGATCTCATATATAAAGGAGATCCATGCCAAAGGTAATACAATTGAGAGGGCACTGCAAGATGTTTGAAGAAGCTACCAAAAGCATGGAAATATCAGCAGATCTAGTTAATATCAAAAAATGTGATTGAGATAACATAGGAACTATATATCAGTTCTCTCCTCTGTACAAAATCTTTATGAGTTATCTATATATGAACTAAGGGCATATTAATAGGGAACAAGACAAGATTGCCTTTAGGAAACTGAAAAGTTCCTTTAATAATCCAAACTTCTCCCAGAAACAAAGGCCTATCCTATCTTTTTGATACTAGTGTCAGTGATATGATGGTAAAGCTCTCCATTGTTACCATTTTCTCTATCACTTTCTTAAGTCTAGATGACCAACAAAACAATAAATCATGCTCAGATTCATAGCATACATTTTGAGATATAAATGTTTACATTGAAAATTTAACAATGAGCTCTTGTGAGCTGGTTTGAGCTGGCCCCAGCATTCTGCTGCCAATATTCTCTGGTATCTCTATATGGCTATGAAACATGGAAAATACAATAATTTCCAAAGAATTAAAAAAAATTAATTTCATACAAGTGGCAGTGGAGAGGGGCACTGTATGTTTGAAAAGACTGATACATATAACAAATAAGCAACTTTGAAAAACAGGAGTTAAGGATGTCATCATGAAAATCTATGACAGAAAAAGATAATCTGGTAATTTTTTGAGAATAAGAGGAGATAGGTGGATAGCCTAAGTGTTCCACTGGTGTCCTTGAGTTGCCAGGAAAAGGGAGGAAAGTTTCCAGGATGTTGGGTGATCTCCCTTTGGCAAACTTATGGAAGGACATAAACAAGTGTCACATGGAGTAAGTAGACATGGACAGGCTGTGCAGATTGGGGGGGAGCATTTCCTCTCAAATTGGTGATATAAATCTATTTGAGTGTTTGAGCTAACATCTGCTTTGCTAATTTAAACAGTAAAGATTTAAAAGATTTGTTGTATGTGGAAATACTGTTGCCAGTTACCTATCTCCAACTGAAAAATAAAGTTTAAATATTAGCTAAAATATTTCAATGTCCTGTAAAACACTTATAAAGAGGAAAGCTTTCCAACCTTTTGATTTGTCACTATTTTTGAAGAATGAGAACCTTTCAAAAAGTAAGAGAATTCCATCTACTAAAGAGGCATCATGTAACATTTTGGATGGTATGTTTATGGAATTATATTACAAGGCACAAATTCAATTTATATGCTAATGAGCATTGATAACAAATTCCATTAGAAGATTATGGAAAACAAATTCAACGTTCCTTCAACAAATATTTATTGAATGCCTACTATGTGCAAGAATCTGTCCTAGGTACAAATGATAAAAAGACACTCCACCAGTGGAAAATAAACTGAACAATATATAAAAGAATGAATGTTAGGTTCATCTTAAGTTGAGAAATATTTTGGAGGTACAATACAGAACAGAAATTTTTGAACAGAGAAATTACTTACTAACAAATGAAGTAATCCAATGTTAAAACAGTAACTATATTACATGTTAACAGTTATGATTATATATCAGCTATAATCAAGAAGGTTAATAGAACTAAGTATAATTATGTCTACATTAGTATTTTTTCCTTATATCTATAAACATTTTAAAATCTACCACTCTATTGTATTTTTAAAGCATAATTTAAAAAAATTATATTTGTACCAAAATAGATTTCCCCCGTAAATTGTACATTTTCATGTTTTAATAATGGAAAGCTTTAATAAATTGTGACATTATAATCAAGCAACTCCTACCCCCATGCATATATATAGACATATAACTATTTATCTATATACACATATGTGAGTATATATATAATATAAATATATACAATATAAAGCAAAATAAAACACTGGAAAATAGGATGTCAAGGAAACCATTAGATTTCTCTATCACATAAATTGAACGTAATCAAGAAGTATTTTATTAAACCCTTGCTATATACCAGGCACTGGACTAGCACTGAACATGTAAAGAAAAAAATGAAAATAGTCCCTACCCTCAAGGAGCTTATATTCTAATGTAAACAAAATCATTGAAATGCAGCATCAAATGAAACAACTTCAAGATAAAGTTAAATAGTCCTCCTGGTTCATGAATATGCATTTTTCTTAGTAGTAATTGTATACGCACATGTTTACAGGAATTGTAGTGTTATAATATTTTGCAGCAATAGAAAGCTGGCCTTGGAGTGAGGAAGACTCAAGTTCAAGACCCTGGTTGTGTGACCCTGGGCGAGTCATAACCCCAGTGCACCAGAAAATTTTCTAAAACAGTAAGTCATAGAAAAGGTACCTGTCTGCACTGATAGAGGAAGCAGGCATAGCCTTTCACTGGAAGATGGCTATACTGACAAAAATTACAGGTCTTGTAAAAAAAAACACATACAATAAAGCTTCATATTCCTATAGCTTCATATTTTACTTTATCCTTACAATATGTACTTATCAGTTTTCAACTGTGGAGTTGTGTACCTCTTAGCATGACTCTAGTATTCATGTCAGATTTAAATATGGTGATGTTGGATATTGAAAAATTAAGTATAACAAACTAGAAATCCCAAGATCTGTGTTGTAGTCTCCAATGTGCTACTACATGATATCCATATGACCTTGAGCATGTTGCTTATCCTTCCTGGACTTCATTTCTTTATTCATATAATGAAGGATTTGAACTAAATGACCTTTATCAGGAGTGGGGAACCTGTGGTCTCGAGGCCACAGGTGGCCCTCTAAGTTCTCAAGTGTGGCTCTTTGACTGAATCCAAACTGAATATTGAACATTACTTCTTGAGATAAATCTTTTTAAAAAATTCCTTCTCAGTACCTTTGCATATTATTGGTCTTTTCAGTTAAAAATAACTATAGCCACCAACAGTGTCATGTTTTATAAAAATAGAAATTATTTAATTAAATGGAATTACTTTTTATTTGTCCTAAAAATACCTGCTAGCAATTCAAGCACATGACTTTAGTAGTAACATATCATAAGGCCATATGGAAGTTTTGTATGTATTTTTCTTATGATTTATTCTTCAAACACTTCCATGCCTCCATGTGAGAGAACAGTGTTTTAGGAAACATATTAACTATTTCATATCTCCGTGAAATATTCAGAGACTATTAAGTACCTTCATATGATTTTCAAAGTCTATATATCTAGCCATAGGGTAGAGTATAGTTTAATTATGATTTTTTAAATCATATTTTATGTTCCTTATCCTTAAATTTATATTCAGCATTCACTAGCAACACATATACCAAAATGAGAATAAAGTAAAAAGATTAGCATGGCTTTGTACAAGGAAATTACACATAAATCTGTTAATTATTCCATTTTTTTCTGTGTTATAAAGGCAGGCTCATTATGAATAGGTGGGTGGGAACATATCTGGAAGTAACTATGATGGGGAAAAATCCATAAATAAAACTTGAATTTAAAATTAAAATAACATTTTCTACTCAGAAATTTCAGTTAAACAGGAAGAGAGAAGATTGGATATCTAAAGTATTTTCCAGCTCTATGATTCTCTGTTTCTTAGTATGTAACAGAAATGCCAAATCTGAGTATGAGAACCTAGTCCAAAAACTAATTCCATTGCCATTAAAACTTTAAGGAATAAAGTAAGAGCAGAATTTAAATCTTGGAGTATCTACTATTGATGATCTACAAGTAACTAAAATATACTGCCTAGTTCAAAGCACTGGTGTGAAACTCAAATAGAAATAGGGGCCACTGATCCACACATAAAGATCCTTGTGAGCCACATCTTGAGTTAGTTTTAAAATGTAATATTATTTATTTCTGTATTTTTTAGTGAACTATTTCCCAATCACATTTTAATCTGGTTCTTGCTGCACTTGGCACTGTTGTAAGCCACATATGGCCTTTGGACAGCATGTTTGACATTTCTGGTCTAGAGCAACCCTTTATACTAATTTTGAGCTAGGTTTTTGAATCTGTAGGTTTTAGTGAAAATATTTTTAAATAATTCTAACAGTCATGTTTGAATCGATGCTTTTAACCTTTGTGTCAGAAACTCTTTCCTAACACAGAGGGTCCAAGTACACTTTGTAGGCATCTTATTTCTCTCATTAATTGCCCCTACCCAAATAATCTTAGAACACCAGTATCTGACTCTCTACTGGGTATGGTTACTATCTGACCTTATATGTACATAACTTCACAATGTTCAAAGCACAAGCGGATTTATTGTCAGGTTAATGGAAACACAGAATTCAGTTCAGAGAAAAAGAAAATAACAGCACGCACTAAGAAGCAAACTTCCTCCACAGGCATATCAATATATGGCTTCAGTTGCTCATGATATTTCCCTTAGGATTTGCTCCTCTATATCACTGCTTATTTCTGTTATCCCTCTTATATTCTTCACTTCCTTGAAGACCCAGAAGAGAAGGTTCTTGCCACCAATGTCCTTCTTCCTGTCAAATAGTGCACTAGAGGAGAAAGTGAGGCTGGTGACTTTGTACAGCCCTCCCTCTCTTAAATCCAATTCACTTGCATATCATTGCATCACTTCCCTGATGTCATGATCCTTTTGGAGACTGAAGAACAAACAACCACAACAACAGTTCAGCATCAGAAATGGGTATAGTTTTATCAGTGAAAATATGTAAAAAGATGAACTACCATCTGCTTTGCTGCTACACGCTAAAGACAATAGGGTCATTTCCTCTGATTTGCTGCTGAAGTCTTTTATCTGTTCTGTCTTCCTCCTTGGAATGTGAACTCCTTGAGAGTAGGGACTTTTTTTCCTTTCTGTGCTCCAAACTTAGCACAGTGATTTGCACATAGTAAGCACTTAATAAATGCATTTTATTCATTCATTTTCCTATAGCTTATACTTCTAGCAGTTTTCAGAAATTTCCAGTCTTTGCTTTTTATGGCTTTCTCCTACTATGGTCTTTTTTACTTTCCTTTTCTAGACCTGCTATGGCTCACATGTCTTGTAGTTCTTCTTTAATTCCAGATGCTAGTGGTCATTCCCTTTCTTAGGAAACTATCATTCACCCTTTCTAGAATTATTAGCCATCCATGTCATAGCTGAAAGATATAGTGTTTCTATTTCTGAAGCTGTCTTGCACTATGATTTCACAGCTTCACAAGCCTGAGGGGGCAAGAACATCTTTAATGGCTAATAAGTGGGTGTCTTTTCCCCTAATTTCATGTTGATTTGGAACTTTTCAGTCTGATGTTTTCTTCCCATCAGAACTTGATAGGTGTAACTCTTCTACATGTCAATACCTCCTTCAGGTCTAGGGGCACCAAAGAGTCTGTTGGTGTAGTTGGGCAGAACTATTCAAATTACTGTGTATAAAGAGTAAAGAAGAGCCGCATATTTCCCAAACATTATTGTGACAGAAGGAAAGTAAGTTTTGCCGTCCCTAATATGTGCTCATTAAACTTTATATTTCCTAGACTTTCCATGATCTTTTACTGGAGAACTGTTCAGATTCACTCCATGACATACAGAGCAAATTAAGGAGCATGTCTTTCTGATTCCTAAATCTGCAGTTTTCTGTCCCTGCTGAATTGTACTTGTCCCATATTCAACAGGGCCCAGGACCTAGTGAAAGCCCTATTTCAGTGGGTTCAGTTTTGCATGGGAGATTTTGTTCTGAGGACCTATAAATATATTTGTTTATATGCTACAGGCCTGGTGAGATGATGCTATGTCCACTCATCTGACCTTTTCAACGTAGTCAGAATATAAGGTGTATATTCAATTTATCTATGGGATTAATGGAGAATATTTACAGTAAATGATGCTGAAGGAGAAAGCCATGACATGACCGAAGAGGCTTTATGTTCTACAATGCCCTTCTCAGGAGAGAGCACAAACAAATTTTGTTCATTTGCCACAATAAAGATCCTTTTTTTAATGACTAAATGTGTTATGTCAAGTTTAGAGCTGTTTGAACATTTAGCCAACTAATGAGCATTTAGTTCCACCCTGAAATGATCTTAGGTATCGAGTCTATATGATAAGTTTTCCAATAGCTAGCAGAATCCACTTCTCTGTGTCTTGATTTTAAAACTTTGATTTTGGAACTTCCAAAGTGAAAGAGTTTTCAAGTTCATATTCCTGGCTATTTATGAGCACAGTAATTAGAGAAGTCCTAGAATCATTGAGACCAAATAAAACACATTGGGAGACATTGTGTTCTTGTAAAATCTAGTGGAAGCAGCTAGTGGTGCAGATACTTAAGTGCCTTAGCAAGGCACTTAACCTCAGCATGCCTCAGTTTCCTTAGCTGAAAAATAAGGGATTGTTTTTAATGGAACATAAATAGGCATGCAGCATAGAAGATGGAGACAGCCTTGAAGCAAGGAAGACCTGGGTTTAAGTCCCATCTCTGACATATGCTGGCAATGTGACCCATGGCAGGCCACTTAATGTTTCAGTGCCCCAGACAATTCTCTAGAAGTATAAGTTGCAATGGAGGTGATATTTATTGGTAGAAGGATTATCTATCCTGTACTAAATGAAATAATAGGTCCAGTCCCTATCCCTAAATGAGAAACTATACTGTTGGTATATTGACAGACTGGCCACAAACCTTTTTTCTTTAGGTGAATTTGGTTTTTTAATAATGTCTAGGTGAGCCCTAGGTTAACTTCTGGAGCTTGGAAAGGGGATGACTGCATCATCTAAGTTTCCTGAGAAGTTTCTTTCTTATGGATGAGGGCTCTTTATGTCTTTTTCCAGTATGATGATGTATGGAAAGGCAAGCAGAAGAACACTGAGTTGTGTCCATTTTGCTTTCCAAGTGCACTTTGTATGTTGTAGCCACACTTGGTATATATTTCTCCCATAGGCCAATCATATAGTAAGTGATGGTTTCTGATGAAAAAACCATGGGGATAATAGTTTGTAGTAAATCATTGTAGCAGAGTTGCAGGTCAGACATTATCTAAGACTTGTTTTTATGATTTAGTCCGTGGTGTGATACTCTGCCAAATTTTCCTAATTTGGTTTAATTTGATTCAAAAGACGTTTATTATATGCCTCCTATAGGCAAAGCATTGAGCTAGATGCTAAGTAAATACAGACAAAAATGAAAAACAGCCCTTGTCTTCAAGTAGCTTATATTTTACTGGGGAATCCAACATTTATAGATAAAATAAATGAAGGTAATCTAAATACAGAGTGCTAATAAATAGGGGCCCTGGATGTAACAGGCTTCATAATTCAACTTTAATATTTTCAATTCAATAAATATTTATAAGTGCCTACAGTGTGCCAGTCATTGCTAGGCACTAGGGATACTAATAAGAAAAAGAAAGTTCCTGCCCTCAAGGAGCTTATAAAATAATAAGGAATGACAATACACAAAAGTAAACCAAAATGGGGGTGGGTAGGGTGAACCTCTAGGTACTGGCATCAGGGTATACTATTCGGTAGAGTCAAAACTAAGCTGATCTGCTGATGTAAAGTGGAGAGTTACCTAGAAAGTTCTGAAACTTCTGAGCTCTCTGTAAAGAAAGGTTTTGGAAGGAGTTTAGTACTCCACCCTCCAACCAACCCTCCAGTCAGAGGGAAGAGGCACCTGAGGGCAATGAGGTGATCAGCTTATTTTGCAGGAGGCATGATGTTCTGTGGAGCAATCAAGCACAGCTGCTGATGGAGAATGAAGAATTATTTTAAGTGACTGTGTTTTATTCATTCTCTAGATGACAAATTATATTTTTTAGCCATATGATAATTTTCTTTACCAAGATATTTTTGCCCAATAGGAAGTCTAAATTTTAATTTTGTACTATTACTTGCAGATTTACTGTAATGAACCAAGTTTTTTTTAAAACATTTTTTTTTGTCTTTTAAATGTTTGAAGCCATGACCATTCCTTACTTAAGCTATTAAGAGTATTTGGATCCTGTAATCTTTCCTCACAAATCGGTACCTCTATTCCATTAATTATATTTGGTGGTTTTCTTTTAATTCATTTCTGTTGTCTTCTATCTTTCTATTGGTGAAATGTTTAAAACTGATAGTAATATACCAAGAGCTACCTGGTACATCCAAGGGTCTCAAATAGCTTTTAGAGAGATAGGACACAGTATTGAAACAATGATGTTGATCAGAAATGTATTAGGAATGAGCCACCTGGTAGATAGAACCCAGTTTTAAGAACCCTATAAAGATGAATTATGTGAGTGGTATCTCTTCATCACCAAGCTTAAGATTCCTTTGTCTTGCTACTATGCTTCTCTAACTTATTATGAACTATTAATGAATTTTTAGTTTCCCCAAATTAATCACTTTAAGGATTTCCTATTTCTGGTTTGGGATAGTCTTTGGAAATCTATTCATCAGATACCTTGTTACAGCCCTTTCACGTTGCATTTTTCTAAACATTTATGACAGCCACCTTTTCCTCCCTTTTTTTCTGACTGCATTCTCACTTTAGGTTTTTATATAATGTCCTTCTGTAGGTCCCTGGTCTATAGATACCTCCCAATTTTGCATCTATAACAATTAAATTGATAAACTTTTTACTTGCTCTTCTTCCATGTAGGCTCCACCCACTCTCCTTTTTCATGGGCCAGGGCAGAGTCGTGGATAATAAAGAAGAATATGTAATAAAAAAAGATTCATTTGTTTCTGGCTTTAGAATGAATAACCTTTTTTGAGTAGTTCTACTTCCCCCATTATATTTTACTTAAGTTGATATGGGTATGGGTTTATGTTCCTTTCAATATACCTCATTGCTTATAGATGAAGGTGACTCAGCACTGCACATAGATGGAATTTTTTTCTAAAAAATCCTTTTTATTGAACTTAACAATTTTATTGAACTTAACAATCATCAACAAACACAAATGTTTCAATATGCAAACGAAAGACAAGATATGAGATTGTATAAGACATCTGGAATGTTTGTTAAGACCAGTTCTTTGTTTTTGTTTTTAAATAAGCATAGGTTCTGGATGTGTGATTTTCTTGCCATAGGTATTTCCCAGTGAGAAACTCCCTTTACTATTGCAGGCTGGTCTCTTGTCCACATTTATTAATCTTATACAATTGCCTGGGGGCACTGTAAGGCTAATAATTTGCCCCAGGGAACAACTGTCAGAGTAAGGATTTGAATGCAGGTTCAGGCGGCTAAATTAAAAAAGGTAGTACAATATGATTCCAGATCTTTGTCTCCTCTTTTGCCCTTTTAAAGTTTTTCTCTGTGCATTTAAATTTTTTTTTTAGCTGATGCTTTTTTGGCATATCTATCACTATCCACTAATCCTCCATTCCATCTTTGAATCAAATCCTCCTGTGTTCACAAATAGGTATTGCCGGCAATACATCAACTCATTTGTCAGATCTGAGAACGCATATCTTATTCCATATCTCAAGGCCATTATCCCTCTCTGAAGAGATGGGAAGCGTGTTTCACTAGCAGTCTTTTGCAGTCACATGATTTGCTGCTTTGATCACAATTTTGAGATCCTTTAAAGTTGTTTTTCTTCACTTTATTGTCATCTTCACTAACTTTACTCTAATTTTACTCTCTACTCATTTTACTCTGCATCATTTCCTACAAGTTTTCTCATATTTCTTTGAATTGGTTATATTCATAATTCTTTGTGACGTAATAATATTTCATTTGTATGTTCTCCAATTCTTTGCTATATTAACTTTTCCACCAAAATTAACCTCTTATTATATAGGTATTCCAGTTGTCTTTAAAAAGTAATAAATAATTAAAAATTACCTAAAATAAAATAGTTGATTCCATTGGCTTTTGACCAAATTAAATCTACCATTTTTTTCACTCTCACATTTTAATAATGACCCATTAAAATAATTTAGTTAATTTAGTCAATTGACTGTTTTGCTTCCACTGATGCTTCCTTATTTGTCCACCTGTGCCTGATGATTGAGTTGGTTGGCTTAGCTACAATTTCTTTATTATTATTATTAGTCTGGAGAAAGGGAGCAGTAAAGAAGAAGGGCAGAGTAAAAGGAGAGGAGTAGCCTTTTTTTTAAAAGGTGCAGTGAATTATTCTCTGGATTTCACTCACCCTGCCTTTTTTTTTTTTAAGGTAAAGCTTCAAAGAAAGAGGATTGTTAATTCTTCAGAGACTTCTTTGTATGTACAAGTGAAGCCAGTTATGCAAACTTCCATTTCCAACCAACAGTTGTTTTCCTCAAGTCAGTCTGTTATTTTTCTGTTGTGCAGCTGGGGGGGGGAGAGAGAGAGAGAGAGAGAGAGAGAGAGAGAGAGAGAGAGAGAGAGAGAGAGAGAGAGAGAGAGAGAGAGAGAGAGAGAGAGACAGAGAGAGAGACAGAGAGACAGAGAGACAGAGAGACAGAGTTTGGGACTAAAACTTAATTGTACATGGGTAACACTTTATGCAGTTGATACTTTCACGATAGATTTTTAAAGTAGGAAAAGCCTTTGAGATTATCCAGTCTAACTCTTTTATTTTATGGATATGGAATTGAGCACCCCCTGGGAGCTGCAGAACCAGAATTCAGATCTAGAGTCTTCTGGCTTTGTTAAGATTCTATTATAAAAGGTTGCTTCACTCTTAGGTTAATTTAAATGTTAAATAGAAGATTGTGTTATGTGAGAGAAGCTGGTAAGGCTTTTCTTTTATGGTCTCAATTATTCCAGTCAGAGTTGCTCTGTTTCTTAATTGTATTGTTTCAATAATCTTCCATAATTTTAAATATTTATTCTTGTTAGCCTATAGTGATTTTAGGCTTATTTGAGAGAGAATAATGTCCAGATATAAAGAGTGGATAGTCCCGCTGTACTTTATCTTAGTCAGACGGCATCTGACAAGAGTATTGGGTTCAATTCTAGCAACCATATTTTAGGAAAGTCATGAAGAGCTGGAGAATATTTAAAGGAGGGAAATCAAAATGGCAAAGGGTCTTTATATCATAAAGGAAAATCACTTTAGCAGCCACATGTAAGTTTGATTGGAATGGAAAGAGATTTGAGACAAGGAGATCATTACAATAGTTCAAGGAAGAGGTGATGAGAACTTGAACTGGGCTTGTGGCCATGTGAGTAAAGAGAAAAAGGTATAGATGTGAGAGATATGAAGGTGTTACCAATATAATTTGTCAACTAACTGGATATATGGAGTGAGTGAAAGTGAGGAGGTGAAGATGACACTGAGATTTGAGTACCTCAGAATGACTAGAAAGACGAAAGTGTTCTCAAAATTAATAAGCAATTTTGAAGAGGAATGGACGGGGGGGGGGAATAATTTAATAATATCTGCAATCCAGATATAGTCCATCCATCCCTACTTATAAAAACAAAAGGACGGGGTGGGGAGGGGGGAATCGAAGCTCTAACTTACCAGACACTTCTTCATGCACAGTCTTCCCTCTAAGGATTCCTGGCATAGTCACAATGTGACCTGCAGGGTAGCAAGTGGGAGCAGAAATTTCCCAAAGGCATCTGTGCAGCTGTCGTGGATAATGTTAGTTATAAACTGCCCTGAGGGGCCAATACTCCAGATCACAAAAAGATAGTTTGGTAGCTTGCACAGTAGAGGGAGGGAGGGAGGGAGCAGAGTGGGAGTTATTGGGATATAAGGGTAAGTATGGATGGATTTGATACAAACCCCATGTACAGAGGTGGGATACAACACTCTCTAATTGGTTAACCAAACACTTGTTGGGGTCAAAATACAAGACCGCTAGGGTGACTTCATTGCCCCTTAGGAAATTCTGGCCTCCACTTTGGAGATCTGATCTACATTAAAGAACTAATGCCTAGAGAAGGTAGGTAACTCATCCATGGTGCCGAATTATTATAGAGCTAGAAATAGATTCTAGGTCTCCCAATCAATCCAGTGTTCTTTCAACTATAGTAGCTTAACAGGGATTTAAACTACTTCCAGCATGGAGTTGATCAGACTGGTTCCTTATAATCTAGTTTATCTCGAATTTGTCAAAATACTGAACACTGTTTTTCATGCTATTCTAATGCATAAATTGGAGAGATGCATGCTAGATGATAGAACAGGGAGATACATAACCTGTTAAATGCCTGGATCCAAAGAATAGTCATTTATGGTTCTATGTCCTCTTGGAAGAAGGTTTCTAATGATATTCTCCAGAGATCTGTGCTTGAACCTGTGTTCTTCGACAATTTTATTAATGATCAGTTTTGTAGATGACACAAAGATAGCTATCGCAATCAGTGTGCAAAAAGATCTCAACAGAGTGTTATAGCAAATGTAGTAAGATGAAGCTAACTAGGAATGAATATAGAGTCATCAACTTCACAATTACAAGATGGTGTAAGGCTTGGTTAGATATAGATACCAGGATCACTTGAATGTCCCAGTGCTGAAATGGTTAATATTTGGGAAATGCTTCGTGATTCTAAATGATCTAAATAACATAGAGAATAGCTATTTGTTAAATTTTATGTCGACTTCTCAAGCCCTCAAGTTATGAGGGTGAGGTAAGAATTACATATCCATTTTGGATCAGAACTTCTTTGGGGCCATTAAATTTAGGTCATTATTTTAATGCAGACAATCTTACTTTGGCAAACTGTGTGCAATTTTAATTATTATTTGGAATACCAATCAGAGTATATTGATGTGACCCAAGATACAAAGAAATATATTCATAATGGCCATAGCAAGAGGACTGGCAACTGTAGCAAAAGTCACTTTTACCATAATGCTTGATATTTCCGAGAAATCATCCTTACTGGAATTTTATCTACTACCTTTAATTGTTCTAATTATAATATAGTGTGTAGAACAAGGGAAGCGATCATCTGACTGTGTCCTGTCCTGGTCAGACCACATCTGAAGTATTGTATTTGGTTTTAGGCAACACTCAGTTATCAAAACTGAACTTTCTGAAACTCAGGTTTGATCATATCATCCTACTGTTCAACAAACTTCAGTGGCTATTACCTGTAAGATCAAGTATAAAATCCTCTGTTTGAACTTAAAGCTCTTCATAACCTGGCTCCTTCCTACTGTACCAGTCTTCTTACACCTTACTCCCCTCTATATACTCTGACATCCAGTAATACTGACCTACTTGTTATTCTTTTCAAATAATACTCCATTTCCAAATCTGAGCTTTTTCGCTGCCCTCCCCCCACTGCTATGAACTTTCTCCCTCTTTATCTCCTCCTAACTTCTGTAGCTTTCTTCAAGTCTCAGCCAAAGTCTCACCTTCTGCAAGAAGCCTTTCCTAGACCTTCATCTTGCTGCCATCCCTCTGAGGTACCCCACCCCAACCAACTTATCTCATGTTTCTTGTTTGTACATAGTTATTTGTATGTTATTATCCCCATTTGACTGTGAGCTCCTTGAGAGGAGGGACTGGTTTTTGCCTCTCTTTGTATCTTCAGTGCTTAGCATAGTGCTGGGCACATTGTAGGCACTCAATACATGCTAGCTGACTGACACATTTTAAGAAGGCTATTGACAAACTGAAAAAGCTGTATCACATGAGGAATAGTTGAAAGAACTCAGGATGTGTACTCTGGAAATGAAAACACAAAGGGGGATATAATAGCTGACATGAAAATAAATATATGAAGAGAGGTCATGTGGAAGAAGGATTAGACTTGCTATCTGTAATTTCAGAGGCAAAAAGTAGAACTAATGGGTGGATTTTACAGATAGATCTGGACTCAGTAGAAGGAAAAATGTTCTAAATAGAGCTATTTCAAAATGTAATGTGTTGCCTACAGGGGTGATCAGTTTCTATTCATTGGATATGATCAAGCAGAGGTAGAATTGGGCATCTCTTATTGGGGATATTATGGAAAGGACTTACACATTAGCTAGAGGTCTTATAGTTTGCCTGACTCCCCCCCTCCTCTCCCAAATTTTCTTCCAATTCTGAGGTTTTGCTTGATTTTGAGATTTGCCTTCTTGCTTGTAGCTTCCTATTGCCTCCAGGAGGAAGTACAAAATGCTCTGTCTGGCATTCGAAGCCCTTCATAATAATCTAGGTCCCTCCTCCCTTTCTACTTTTCTTATATCTTATCCTCTTACAAGTACTCTTTGATCCAATGACACTGACTTCCTGGCTGTTTCATGAACAAAATACCCCCTATTGGCTCTAGGCATTCTTTCTGGCTGTCCCTAGAATGTTCACCTTCCTTTGCTCTGACAAATGACCTTCTTGGTTTCTTTAAGTAAAATCTAAAATTCTGTCTTCTACAGGAAACCTTCCCCAACTCCTTTTAACTCCAGTGCCTTCCCTCTGTTAATTATTTCCTATTTATCTTGTATATAGCTTACTTTGTATATATTTGTTTGAGTGTTGTCTCCCCCATTAGATTGTAAGCTCTATGAGGGCAGGGACTATCTTTCCCCTCTTTTAGTATCCCTGGTACTAACAATACCTGGCACATAGTAGGCACTTAATAAATGTTTGTTGATTGATGGATTGATTTGATGACAAAATATTAGCCTTATAAGTACTTTGTTGTTTAGATGGTACCTAGAAGGGAAAAAAAAATCATTGTCATAAGCTGGTGTAATGCAAAGATCACTGCCTCTGGAGTCAGAAAACCTGGGTCCAAATCCTTCCTCTGATAGTTATTATTTGTATGACCTTGGACAAGTGACTTAACTTCTCTGGGGCTTAGTTTACTTAACTGTAAAATGAAGGTGAGGGATGTACTTGAAGGCTTCTGTAGGATCTGTTATCCTATGATCCTTGATGGGAAACACATATACAAGGACATTTTATGTTTATTTATTTACTTTATCAAGTACAAAAAGGAATCTAAAGAACACGCATTATAGTCTTTACTATGTATTTACTCTGTGATCTTGGGCAAATAGATTACTGTCCAAGTAATATTTGTCAGTGCTTTCTTTGTTTGGATTTGCAAGCTTAGCCTTCAGAGAGTAGTTATTCCCCCAGATCCAATAAGTGTCATTAGGAGAGGTTTACCTGGGAGGGAGAAGGTATTGGAGCCTGGTGATATGAAGTTTCCTGTGGCAACTATACCTGTTTAATCCTGGAAGGACAAGGGCAGCAAAGAGTGAAGACTGAAAGACCTAAGAAGCTTAAGTCCCAGGTTCCTGAGGAATACAGATTCAAATGATTTCAACAAACATCTAGTAAATGATGTGAAGGACTCTATGCTAGGAAAATTCCAAGTGTGGCCGGGACACAGTCCTGTTCTCATGGAGGTTTAGTCTAGCAGGGAGAAATGAAACATACATATGTAATTGTAACACAAAATAAAGCTTAAGTGCACAAAACTGATGCATATGATGCTAGATGAGGGAGGACCTGTAGAAATTAGGGAAGGTTTCCCTGAAGAGGTGGTGCTTGAGCTGAATATTACAGAGTAGACAGGAATCCAATAAACAAGAGATAGAGGGAGCACATAATTCAGAGGCAAGAAATGACATTCATAAGGAATGGCAAGTGGTTCATTTGGCTACAATATGCAGTATGTAGAGGTAACAAGAAACATGTTGGAAAGATGGAGTGGATTAGGGAGGCTTTACATGTCAGAATAAGGAGTTTGAAATTTTTATCCTGCAATTTGTAGTTATTGAAGAGTTTTGAGCAAAAAAACCGGATCATGATCATGATTGCAACAGCAGCAATAATAAGAGCTCTCATTTATACAAGGACTGGACCTTTCATTTCATTAGCACAGGGAACTGCCAGATAAGGAAAATCCTGCTGCAGATGCAGGTTGCCACTTCTCTATAGTTTTAAAGAGTTATGTGAGAGGCTAAATGGCTTGCCCAGGTTCATATAGGCAGTATGTCTCAGAGGCAAAACTTGAACTGAGTTCTTCCTAATTCCAAGGTCATCTCTCTATTAAATCACACGAACTTTTCCCAGTTATGTTGGGCTTTACAATTTACAAAGGACTTTCCAATGAAGTAAGCAAGGTATTATTAGTGCCATTTGTCTTTGGAAATCTGACAGCAGTGTGAAGAATGGATTAGAGAGGGAAGAGAGGGGAAACAGAAGAACCCTATTCACACCCAGATGAAGGCCTATGCTAATGTGATATCTGTGGGAATAGAGTGGAGGAACCAAATGTGGAAGACTTTGTGGAGGTTAAAAAATAGGACTTGGCAGGTGACTGGTTATGCAAGGTAAGGGGAAAGAAAGAGTTGAGGATGATACCAAGATTTCAAACTTGGGAAACAAATTGAATAGTGGCACCTCTGATAGAGTTAGTGAAGTCAGCAGGAGGAACTTTCCAGGGAATGAACCGAGCTCAAGCTAAACTCTACTTTAGTGTATTTTTCTGTGCTTTATTAGATTTGTGGCCTCACTGATGTATTTCCTCTCCAATCACTCATGCCTTAATGTTATTTAATTTTTGTCTACCTCTCTTCTATAAATCCACTCAACATTCTGGGGACCTTCCTTGAGGTCTTTTAACGTCATGTAGGTACAAGCTCAGCATGTGGGTTTTCCTTCTGTTGCCAGTGGCTCTGGCTATATGACAGACTTTTCTGGCCATGCAAGTCCCTGATGATATTCAGATAGATGTCAAAGTTCCTTCCATTCAACTTCATAATCTTTATTTCCTAATTTATTTTTCTGTAAAATAGGTTTTCTTTTTATATTGGGATCCACTAAATAATGGAGTGGGTGGAGCATGGAAAAGGAATGTCATAGGTAAAATTCCAGATTATCTTGAAACAGTTGATGGAGTTTCTTGACAATCTTGCGAAAGTTGTCAGACATATGAGGTATGCTCATCTTTATGTTCTTGTCTTGCCCATCAGTTCATGCAGTTCTGAAGATTAACTTTATTTTATGAAGCTGACTATGATCTGGGTCCTTGATCACTTTAGAGATTACTTATCTCTTTAGGCATACTAACCATACCTAAGCCTCGCCAGGGTATATTACTAATACATTTGAAGTTTAAAATCTTTAGAGAAGAAAAGTTATTCTCTGGGAATCTCTTTACCTTTTAATATTTTCTTCTGTTCTATTCTGGCAAAGTCTTTTTTTTTTTTTAGCCTTCAGGACAAAATGCAGGACATAGTTTTTGTTGGCTGATGTCGAGTGAAGCTTGTTTGTTTGACCTTTATGGAATTTAGTTCTGTCAATTTCTGGGTACAGAAATAAAGTAAGGGTATATTAAGTAACCATTGCCTCCTAATGTCCCTGTCTCTTTCCTCTTCTTGCTCTTATAGCTCCTGATTCCATTTAAGTACTATCTTCTGTTTTTCCTAGTAGTACTGTTCTTTCCCTCTTAGTTCTTGTGAAGTTCATATTTTGTTTAGCCCTTGATAGGCCATTTTCACACTTTAATATAGGTTTCTTTCTCTCTCTCCTTCTATTCCTTGTCTCTCCTAATTCTATCTCTAACTCCTTAGTCCATAAATTTTCAGCCTCTATTTTCCATGTTTCATTATGGGCCCAACCCTAACTCCCTCCACTCATGTTTTTATTTTGGCTCTCTACTGTGGATATGTGTGCATTTATATGCATGTGCATCCAGGCACATCCTCAAGCTCACAGAAGTTTATGTCAGTTAATGTGAAAGACTGGATTATTTCATGTTTCAGCAGAGCCTGTCCTAGGTTTCCTAGGTGAACTTGAACTTATGTACTTGTCCTGTGTGCTCTGTCAATCCAGGTCTGTCCTCTTCTTGTCTCCTCTGGCAATCGTGATGGCATGGTAAGAACTCTAGCTCTGAAGCCATAATACTTGGGTTTGAGTCTCAGCTATGCTCTTAACTAGTTTTGTGATCTTGGACAAATCACTCTAATCTTCTGACATTTACTTACTAATTTTTAAAATGAAGATAATACTTAATAACCTACCTCATAAGGCTGTTTTGAAAACCAAATGAAATAATTTATCTAGATTACTTTATAAATAAAAAGTCCATGTATTGTATCTATTATTATTATTCTACCCAAGGACTTGAAGTCAGAATCCTATTCTATAGCATGCAGATATCCTAATGAGGTAGGGTTGCCTCTCAAGTCACATTTTAGTTGGGGCTTGCTAGGGACAATGCCTCCAATTTTTGTTTTCGAACTTACTCATGACTAATGAATGGGAGTTTCTGGGTAGGTAGGGGGACAAGACCCATGGAAGGCTGGCTAGTGAGGGAAAAAGACATTTTGTGGGAGAAAAACCTTTCTACTATTTCCCTTATCTCTTTTTTCCCTCTCTGGTTACTTTTCCTTCTTTGTGCCCCTCATTAACTCTGCTTTTTCTCTTTTTGTCATCCTTTTTGTGCCCTTCATTTTCCATTTTTCTTCCCTCACACCTTTGTCCATCTAGGTGAAGCCATTAAGAACACAGGCCAAGCCAGCCTCCGTGAAGCTAGTGATATTTGTGATTTGCTCCAAAGGGAGTATTTTTGTGAGGGTGAATACATTTTAAGAAAAGAGAGAAAAGAAAGCTCATTTATTTATATTAATTTTTTTCTAGGTATAAGAAGTCTAAAGGAAGAAATTCTAAAGGTCGGACAGGAATGATAGGTAAAAGTGACATCTGTGCTAGTACTGACTACTTACCTTTCTGCTGTTCCTTGCTCTCAGTATGGGACAGGTTTTTCTGGCCGTATAGCTCCTGGATGATATTGAGATAGATGTCAAAGTCCCCCATCAGCTTTCGTAATCTCTCTTCCCTATTTTCTTTTTCTATAAAATATGGCAATCCACTAATAATGGAGTGGGTAGAGCATGGAAAAGGAGTATCGCACAGAGAAGCTACTCAGAGTTGTCAGCAGATTCCAAGTCCTATGTCTTTTTAGGGCCACCTCTCTAGGAGACTACAGGGACCTTGGTGGCTATGGATCTGAACCAAAATTAAGGGTATTGTTTAGGGGTGTACCAACATAATCAAATATTTGTGTCTTCAGCCACATTCAAACTTCTTATCTCACCCAGGGAAAAATAGTTTTAAGATGTTTGAATACAGATAATACCAGAAAGTAGCACTGGCCAAGGGTTCAAGGGCAGTAAGTGCCTTCCTACCAAGTGTGATTGTGGTGGAATTAAGGAAGTCCTCTCTTTGTCCCCAATAGCTATTGGCTATTGGCTATTCCTTCCTGTATCAGGAATTTTTAAAAATTGGATTGTAATTTCATTATCAGTTAAAAAAATTATTAAGCACATACTATATGGCAAACACTGTGCTGTAGACACAAAGAAAGGCAAAAACATATTCCCTGCCCTCAAAGAGCTCACATTCTCATGGAGAAACAATATACTAAATATATACGGCTAATAAATAGAAAGCAGTCTAAGAGGGCAGCTAGATAGCACAGTGGATAGTGTGCTAGGCCTGGAGTCAGAAATATTCATCTTTCTGAGTTCAGATTCAGCCTCAGACACTTACTAGCTGTATGACTTAACCTCTGTTTCCCTTAATCCACTAGAGAAGGAAATGGCAAACCCCTCCTTTATATTTTCCAAGAAACCCGAAATGTGGTCATGAAGAGTCAGACAGTACTGAAACAACTGAACGGCTGCAACAACCATCTAAGAGGAGATGGCATTAGCAGTTAGCTGGGTATGGGAGCAAGGAGAGGCCTCCTGCAGAAGGTGGGATTTGAGCTAAGTCTTAAAGGAAATCAAGGAAATCAAGAGACAAGAGGTGGAAGGACACTCCAAGCTTGGAGTATAGCTAGTGCAGAAAGCACTGAGCCAGGAAGTGGAGTGCTGTGTGGGAGGAACAGTGAGCAGGCCATTATCCCTGGATCACAGAATGAGGGCAGAGTACTATGGGGTTAAGAAGACCAGACAAGGTTTTGAAGAGATTTAAATGCCAAACAAAGAACTTTATATGTGATGCTGGTGGTAGGGAATCATTGGAGTTGGAGTGTGTGTGTATGTGTGTGTGTGTGTGTGTGTGTGTGTGTGTGTGGCTTGACACAGGCAGATCTTCACTTAGGATAAGCACCTTGTTGCCTAAGATTGAGTGGAGAGACTTGAGACTGGCAGGTCAATTAGAAGACTTTTATAATGATCCGGTTGAGAGGTGGTAAGGCTCCTAAAAGAGGTTTGGCTGTGTGAGGAGAGAGAAGGTTACATAAAAGAGATGTTGGGAAGATAGAAATGGTAATACTTGGAGGCGGATTAGATAGGTGGGATCAATGAGCAAGGCATCAAGAATAACACAAAGATTGTGAGCCTTTGCGACTAGGAGGGTGGTAGTGCCCTGAACAGCGAGAGGGGAATTCAGAAGGGGGGAAAGTTTGGAGGAACCTATAATTAGCTCTGGTTTGGATCTGAGTTTAAGATGAGTAGATGTCCAATTTCAGATGTCCAGGAGGCAGATGGACTTGCATGACTGTAGCTCAGAGGAGACACTGGGGCTAGATGGGTATAGGGCAGCTTATTGAGAAGTGCACTGGTTCCAGAGTCAGAGGACTTAGGGTCAGATTCCACCTCTGATGACAACTCCTTGAGAGGCAGCATGGTACTGTGGAGAGAACCCTGAACTTGGAGATAGTGAAGGGGTGGTGAGGAGAATGAGATGAGGAAAGGGGATACTGAGGGCAGTACCTGAGGGCAAAGACAACTTCTTTTACTTAACAGCTTTGCCTAAGGCAAATCTCAGTGGCAGTAATTCACATTTGCCTTAGTCTAGAGAGTTATTTCGAATACTGCAACACTGATGGCTGTAGCCAAAGCTACAGTTCTACAGCACCACCAGGTAAGAAGTCCTTTTTGCCATGAGCTTTTAAGTTCTGTTTTAAAGATAGTATACTACTTTTAAAATAGTATAAAATAATACAAATATTTATAAATTTGTATCTTGGGATATGAAACAGTGCAATGTATCCAGATGTCATTTAGACACTTGTTTTTTTGATGATTGGCTAGTTGGAGAGGACCAGTTAGGTGATGCAGTGGAATCAGAAAGACTCTTCCTGAATTTAAATCCAGCCTCAGACACTTCCTAGCTGTGTGACCTGGGCAAGTCACTTAACCCTGTTTGCTTCAGTTCCTCATCTGTAAAAATGTGCTAGAGAAGAAAATGGAAAACCACTCCAGTGTCTTTGCCAAGAAAACCCCAAAATAGGGTCATGAAGAGTCAGACTCAACTGGAACAACTAAACAACAAGCTGGAGAAATGCCAGGGGAGAAAGAGAACCTGTATGTAGCTGTAGCCAAATTGTAAAGTGATATATGTTGCTTTGTGAATATTGATGTAATTCAATGTACTTAGCAACTAGTCTTAGCTTGGAATTGAGAAGCCCAAGCCCTGGGGAAAGACATTCTTTCGCTCAGCCAAGAGACTCAAAAGGGACCATTTGAACTTGGGCTAGAGATTCCCCTCCCTCGCAGCTATAATATTATTTTGGGACTGTAGAAAAGCAAGAGGAACTAGTTTCTTATTTTTATCCTCCTTAATAGTCCAATGGTACCCTCTTCTCTCTCACAATTGCAAGTCAAAATTATGATTACTTAAAAATAAAGGATATTTTAAGATATTTAGCTCCAACCTAGCACAAAGCCAAGTTTTCTTGAAACTCTTTTCTGAAATCTTTAAAGAAATTAAGACTAAGTCAGAAAATGCCCTTACATTAGTTTTTAGGATGAAGTCTCTCAGGGATCTTTCAAAAGCATTTCAACTTTTTCCCACAAAATGTGGGGGCAAAAGTATTCCTAATAAGAGGACTGACACTTAGCAGATATATGATATATATATGTGTGTGTGTGTATATATATATATACACACACACATATATATATATACACACACACACTCACTATATAGTGATACATATAGTATGTATATATATGTATTTATATGTATATACATATGTGTCTGTATATATACATATACATGTGTGTTTATATATGCACATACATGCCTAGTGGTAGGTGCTTACTAAATGTTTGCTGACTATTGACTGACTGAATGACCATAAGTGAAATGGACTGCCTTCAGTGGAAGTAGATTGCTCCTCATTAAAAGTATTCAAGCAGAGGGTACATGGTACCTTTGGGAAGGTTGTAGTAAGGATTCCTTTTGGGGAATGGGTTTGACTAGATGGATGTTAAGGTCTCTTATGACTCTGAAATTCTGTAATTCTCTCACTATAAGAAAAATAACAAAAGCTCCCATGGAAATAGCACATGAACATTTACATAGTGTTTTCCCCTCAGTACAAAAAGAACTTGAGAGAGAGGAAGAGGGGAAGGAAAAGGAAGACTAGAAGGAGGAGGGGGAAGAAGAGGACTTATTAAATGTTTGCTATTGCCAGGCATTGTGCTAAGAGCTGGGGATAAAAAGAAAAGCAAAAGATAGTCCCTGCTCTCAAGAAGATCACAGTCTAATTGGGAAGCCAACATGCCAACAACTATGGACAAACCAGATCTCTACAGGATAAATCATCAAGAGAGCGAAGACATGAGTCAGTGATACTTCTTCAGATCATTGATTTAGAACTGAGGCCCTTAGAATTTCAGTGACTTGCCCAGTACTTGTCTGTGTGTGTGTGTATGTATGTATCTGTGTATGTATGCATCTATGTATAGTAAAAAAGGGCGAGAGCATTGGAAATGAAACCAGAATACTGAAGTTTGAACCTAAACCTTGCTGTTTACTAGTTGTGGAAGCTTGCACAAGAAGTTACTTCTCTTGAACCCTCAGATTCCTTTAAATTGGGTGTAATTATACTTGCAGTACCTCCCTCACAGGGTTGTTGTGAGGAACTCTTTTCATACAGACACACACACACACACACACACACATACACATATACACACATACATAGATGTATGCATATTTACCTATACATAGATATATGCATGTATACATTTATACACATACATACACATGCACACATGATTGATTTGGGCAGCTGTGTCTAGGACAAGTTAGAGAGCACAAAGAACAGAAGGAAGGAGAAGGACTAGGAGGCTTTTAGAAGTAACAATAGCTCACATTTCACAAAGTATGTTCCTCATAACAGCTCAGTGAGAGAGGTATTACAAATATTATTACACCAATTTTAAAGAAATCTGATGCTCCAAGAGGGGAGGGGACTTTTTGTTCAAGTTCCCATAGCTAGTAAACCAAAGAGTTTAGATTCAAACTTCAGAATTCAGGCTTCATGTCCAGTGCCCTTGCTCTTTTCATTAAACTGGGTAATCATTTCTTATATACTAGGAAAGAAGGAAAGAAGAAAGAAAAGAAGGAAGAAAGGGAGAGAGGAAGGAAGAAAAGAAGAAGGAAAGAAGAAAGGAAGGAAGGATTTATTACACTGTGGTAAGTGCTTTACAAATACTCTCTCAGGGCCCCCTGTTTTCCTGCCCTAGGGAGCCAGCTTTAGCTATAGACCTAGGCTTGTTTCAGAGACAGGTGAAGAGTGGACAGAGTTTGTGTCCTCCCTGAAAGGACCTCCCTCAGGTACCATTGAGTCCAATCTGTACCCTAACATGAGAAATTCTCTATACCAGAGCCAACAAGTGGTCATTTAGCCTCTCCTTGAAGACGATGGCTGAAGCAACCCACTGGAGAGCTCTTGCTTTGGGAGAACTTTCATTGTTAGATGGTTTTTACCCTTGTGTCAAGCCCAAAGCTTCTCTCTGGGTGGACCACACCTGAAACACTGAACTCTGGCAGTGGCTACCTGTCCCTGCAACATGGAGTATGATCAGGGCAAGGGGAGGCAGCTGCTGCCCTTGCTTCCCTGGTTCCTGCTCTGGCTCGGCCTAGGTCTATGACTTTGCTGCTGAGCTAGGCACTTGTCTCCTCCTTGGGCAGCAACCCAAAGACCCCTACTCTGGAGGGGAGATGGCCAGGCTCTGAGAGTCAGGGACATGTACAGTCCTTCTGGGGTCTGGAGGTCTTGGAGGAAAGACAGATCTCAGTTATCTTAAAGACTGTCTAGTCCAGTTGGCTCATTTTATGGATAAGAAAAAAAAGTCCAGAATGGTGACTTGACTTGACCCAGGTCACACAGGACAGTAAGGGTTAGTAGTGGAGTGGAGAGGCCACTGGACCTGGAGTGAGGAACATCTGAGTTCAAATTTCCTTTCAGATGTGTGTATACTAACAGATTGCAGGGCACTGGACAAGTCACCGAAATTCTAAAGGCCTTAGTTCTAAATCAGTGATCTGAAGAAGTATCATTGTACTCATGTCTTCTCTCTCTCTCTTTTTTTGTTTGTCCTTTCTTCTTTTTTAAAAAATTTTATTAATTTATTTTGATTTATCAATAATCACTTCCATATGCTTTTGAGTTTAAATTTTTTCTCCCCTTTCCTCCCCACCACCCTCCCCAAGACGGCACACAATCTGATATAGGCTATATATTTACATTCCTATTAAACATATTTTCACATTACTGGTGTTGTAAGTAAAAATTAAAACCAATAGGAGGCACCATCAGAAGGAGGAAACAAAACTCAACAGAAGAGAAAAAAATAGCAATTCAACTTTCATAGTTCTTTCTTTGGATATGGATAGCATTTTCCATCATGAGGTCTCTGGAGATGTCTTAGATCCTTGTATTGCTGGGAAGAGTTAAGTTTATCAATATTAGTCATCACACAACCTGGCTGTTACTGTGTACAACATTCTCCTGGTTCTGCTCACTTCACTTAGCATCAGACCATACAAGTTTTTCCAACTTTTTCTGAAATCAGCCTGTTCATCGTTTCTTATAGCACAATAGTGTTCCATTGCATTCATATACCACAGCTTGTTCAGCCATTCTCCAAATGATTGGCATCCTCTCAATTTCCAGTTCTTTGCCACCACAAAAGAGCTGCTATGAATATTTTTGTACATGTGGGTCCTTTTAACATTTGTATTATCTTTTTGGGATGTAGCCCTAGAAGTGCTATTGCTGGGTCAAAGGGTATGCACATTTTTATAGCCCTTTGGGCATAGTTCCAAATTGTTCTCCAAAATGGTTGAATCATTTCACAACTTCACCAACAATGCATTAGTGTTCCAATTTTCCCACATCTTCTCCAACATTTATCATTTTCCTGTTTTGTCATGTTGGCCAATCTGATAGGTGTGATGTGGTACCTCAGAGTTGTTTTGATATGCATTTCTCTAATCAATAATGATTTAGAGCATTTTGTCATATGACTATAGATGGCTTTAATTTCTTCATCTGAGAACTGTCTATTCATAGCCTTTGACCATTTATCAATTGGGGAATGGCTTGTATTCTTATAAATTTGACTTAATTCTCTATGTATTTTAGAAATGAGGCCCTTATCAGAGAGACTGGTTGTAAAAATTCTTTCCCAATTTTCTACCTTCCTTCCAATCTTAGTTGCATTGGTTTTGTTTGTGCAAAAACTTTTCAATTTAATGTAATCAAAATTATCCATTTTGCTTTTCGTAATGTTCTCTATCTCTTGTTTGGTCATGAATTCTTCTGTTCTCCATAGATCTGATTGGTAAACTATTCCTTGCTCTCCCAGTTTGCTTATAGTATCAGCCTTTATATCTAAACCATGAACCCATTTTGACTTTATTTTGGTATATGGTGTGAGATTTGGGTCTATGCTGAGCTTCTGCCATACTTTTTTCCAGTTTTCCTAGCAGTTTTTCTTCAAAGAGTGGGTTCTTATCCCAGAAGCTGGGGTCTTTGGGTTTATGAAATAATAGATTACTATAGTCATTGACTATTGTGTCTTGCATGTTTAGCCTATTCCACTCTGATCCACCACTCTATTTCTTGGCCAATATCAAGCAGTTTTGATGATTGCTGCTTTATAATACAATTTAAGATCTGGAATAGCTAGGCCACCTTCCCCTGCATTTCTTTTCATTAGTTCCCTTCATATTCTGGACCTTTTGTTCTTCCAAATGAATCTTGTTATTATTTTATCTAACTCTATAAAATAATTTTTTGCTAGTTTGATTGGTATGACACTGAATAAGTAAATTAGCTTAGATAGAATTGTCATTTTTATTATATTAGCTTGGCCCACGCTTCAGCAACTGATGTTGTTCCAGTTATTTAGATCTGACTTATAATGTCTACAGGAAGTTTGAATGGGATTTCTCTTTCTATCTCTTGCTGTTGCACTTTGTTGGTAATATGTAAAAATGCTGATGATTTCATGTGGGTTTATTTTATAGCCTGCAACGTTGCTAAAGTTGTATATTATTTCAAGTAGTTTTTTACTTGATTCTCTAAGATTCTCTAAGTATATCATCATGTCATCTGCAAAGAGTGATAGCTTTGTTTCTTCTTTGCCTATTCTAAGACCTTCAATTTCTTTTTCTTCTCTTATTGCTAAAGCTAATGTTTCTAGTACCATATTGAATACCAGTGGTGATAAAATGGACATCCTTGTTTTACCCCCGATCTTACTGGAAATACTTCTAGCTTGTCCCCATTATATATAATGCTTGCTGAAGGTTTCAGATAGATGCTATTTATTATTTTAAGGAAGACTCCATTTATACCTATGCTTTCTAGTGTTTTTAATAGGAATGGATGTTGTATTTTGTTGAAAGCTTTTTCTGTATCTATTGTGATGATCATATGGTTTCTGTTGGTTTTGGTATGATATACTCAATTACGCTGATAGTTTTCCTAATATTGAACCAGCCCTGCTTTCCTGGTATAAATCCTACCTGGTCGTAGTGTAGTATTCTTTTGATAATTTGCTGTAATCTATTTGCTAATATTTTGTTTAAAATTTTTGCATCTATATTCATTAGAGAAATTGGTCTATAATTTTCTTTCTCTGTTTTCACTCTTCCTGGTTTAGGTATCAGCACCATATTTGTATCATAAAAAGAATTTGATAAGAGTCCTTCTTCACCTATTTTCCCAAATAGTCTCTATAGTATTGGAATTAATTGTTCTTTAAATGTTTGATAGAATTTGCATGTAAATCTATCTGGCCCTGGAGATTTTTTCCTAAGGAGTTCATCAGTGGCTTGTTCAATTTCTTTTTCTGAGATGGGGTTATTTAAGTATTTTATTCCCTCTTCTCTTTTTTTAAAATTTTTTTAAAAATTTATTTATTTTTAGTTTTCAATATTCACTTCCACAAGTTTTTGAGTTCCAAATTTCTCACCCCTCCCCTCACCCCAAGATGGCATGCATTCTGAATACCCCTTCCCCTGGTCTGCCTTCTCTTCTATCTCTCCCCCCTCCCTTCTCTTATCCCCTTCCCCTTTTATTTTCCTGTAGAGCAGGATAGACTTCTGTACCCCCATTTCCTATATTTCTTATTTCCCAGTTGCATGTGAAAACATTTTTTTAAAAAATATGTGTTTTTAAAACTTTGAGTTCCAAATTTTCTCCCTTCCTCCCTCCCCACCCACCCTCATTGAAAAGGCAAGCAACTCAATATAGGTTGTACACGTGCAGTTATGTAAAACACTTCCTCCGTAGACATGTTGTGAAAAACTAACTCTATTTCCCTTAATCCTATCCTGCCCTCCCATCTATTCAATTCTTTGTTTTGACCCTGTCCCTCCTCAGAAGTATTTACTTCTGATTACCCCCTTTCCCAATCTGCCCTCCTATCACCCTCTGCTCTCTTGTCCCCTTCTCCCCCTATTTTCCTGTAGGGTAAGACAGATTTCCATACCCAATTGAATGTGTATGTTATTCCCTCCTTAAGCCAAATCCTATGAGAATAACATTCCCTCATTCCCTCTCACTTTCCCCTGTCTCCCCTCCACTGTGAGAGACTTTTCTTTTCTGGTTTGTTTGTTTTTTTGTGAGATAATTTACCCCATTCTACCTCTCCCTTTCTTCTCCGAGTATCATCCTCTCTCATCCCTTAATTTTATTCTCCAGATATGACCCCTTAATCTTCAACTCACCCTGTGCCCTCTATCTATCTATCTATCTATCTATCTATCTATCTATCTATCTACCTATCTATACATACATACAATTTTTTTCCTCCAACTACCCTAATACTGACAAATGTCTCATGAGTTACAAATATCATCTTTCCATGCAGGAATGTAAACAGTTCAATCTTAATAAGTCTCTTATGATTTCTCTTTCTGTTTAATTCCTCATGTTCCACTGGAGTCCTGTATTTGAAAGTAAAATTTTCTGTTTAGCTCTGGTCTTTTCATCAGGAATACTTGAAAGTCCTCTATTTCACTGAGTGACCATTTTTTCCCCTGAAGGATTATACTCAGTTTTGCTGGGTAGGTGATTCTTGGTTGTAATCCTATCTCCTTTGCCCTCCGGAATATTATATTCCATGCCCTGTGGTCCTTTAATGTAGAAGCTGCTAAATCTTGTGCCATCCTGTGTTTCCACAGTACTTGAATTGTTTCCTTCTGGCAGCTTGTAATATTTTCTCCTTGACCTGGGAACTCTGGAGTTTTCCTTTGGGGATCTCTTTCAGGAGGAGATGTATGGATTCTTTCAATTTCTATTTTGCCCTCTGGTTCTACTATATCAGGGCAGTTTTCCTTGATAACTTCTTGAAAGATGATGTCTAGGCTCTTTTTTTGATCATGGCTTTCAGATAGTCCAATAATTTTTAAATTCTATCTCCTGGATCTATTTTCTAGGTCAGTTGTTTTTCCAATGAGATATTTCACATTGTTTTCTAATTTTTCATTCTTTTGGATTTGTTTTACAGTGTCTTGATTTCTCATAAAGTCACTATCTTCCAATTGCTCTATCCTAATTTTTAAGGAAGTATTTTCTTCAGTAAGCTTTTGGACTTCCTTTTCCATTTGGCCAATTTTTCTTTTTAGGGCATTTTTCTCCTCATTGGCTTTTTGGACCTCTTCAATATTTTTTTGGGTCTCCTTTAGCAAGCTGTTGACTTGTTTTTCATGATTTTCTTGCATCACTCTCATTTCTCTTCCCAGTTTTTCCTCTATTTCCCTTACTTGCTTCTCAAAATCCCTTTTGAGTTCTTCCAAGGCCTGGGACTGATTCGTATTTTTCTTGGAGGCTTTGGATGTAGGAGCTTTGACTTTGTTGTCTTCTTCTGGTTGTATATTTTGATCTTCTTTTTCACCAAAGTAAGATAATATAGTTTGACTCTTTTTGCGCTGCTTGCTCATGATCCCAGCCAATTACTTGAGTTTTAAACTCTTTGTTAAGGTAAGAGTCTGCTTCCAATGTGGAGAGTGTACTATCCCAAGCTTCAGGGGTTTGTGTAGCTGTTTTCAGAGATACTTGTAGGGACCTGTAAATTTTCAGTTCTTCCAAGGTGGTATGATAAGGTGTTTACTCCTTTCCTGGCCTGTGACCACAAGTATTCCTTTCTGTCCCGTAACTGTGAGGAGGGGCTCCTCTCCACAGCCACTCCAAGCTCCACCATGCCAGCGCTCCTCCTCACCCCAGCACTGCCGCCCAGAACTGTGACCCAGATCCACACACTGGCAAAGCAAGAGATTCCTGCCTCAACACTGGCAAAGAGATCCCTGCAGTCCCTCTTTGATCAGCCACTGCATTCCCCCTCAGTGTGTGGGCCGGAAGCTCGGGAAGCAGCTGCCCCCCCCCCACGACACTCTTGGGGAATGGAGCTGAAACCCTGCCTTCCTCTCTGACCACCAACAGAAACAGACTTTTCCAACTGACCTTCTAAGTTGTCTTTGGCATTGGTGGATTGAGGAGTCTGGGAACCTCCACAGCTGCCCGCGATTCAGTCCTTTGAGGCCTGCTTCAGGTTTGCTGCGGCCTGCGCGCCCACGCTGCGCTGCACTGCGCTCCCAGCCCTGTGTAATACACCTTTCTGATCAATCATCCAGGTTGTGTTGGGCTGGAAATTTGTTTCACTCTGTCTTTTTGTGGGTTCTGCTGCTTCAGAATTTGTTTAGAGCCATTTTTTATGAGTATTTGGAGGGGTTTGGGGGAGAGCTCAAGCAAGTCACTGCTTTCACTCCGCCATCTTGGCTCCCCCGCTCCCTCTTCTCTTAATCTGGACAATTTATATTTTTGTAAATATGTATCCATTTCACTAAGATTGTCAAATTTGTTGGCATATAGTTGGGCAAAATAATTCCTAATTATTGTTTTAATTTCCTCTTCCTTGGTGGTAGATTCACCTTTTTCATTCTTGATACTAGTAATTTGGTTTTCTTCTTTCTTTTTTTAAATTAAATTAACCAAAGGTTTATCTATTTTATTTGTTTTTTCGTAAAACCAGCTCTTAGTTTTATTTATTAGTTCAATAGTTCTCTTAATTTCAATTTTTTTGATTTTTCCTTTGGTTTTCTATATTTCTAATTTGGTGTTTAATTGAGGATTTTTAATTTGTTCTTTTTCTGTTTTTTTTAGTTGTATGCCCAATTCATTGATCTCCTCTTTTTCTATTTTATTTATATAAGCATTTAGAGATATAAAACTTCTCCTAAGAACTGCTTTTGCTGTATCCCATAAGTTTTGGTGTGTTGTCTCATTATGTCATTCTCTTGAATGAAATTATTGATTGTTTCTATGATTTGTTGTTGGACCCAATCATTTTTTAGGATTAGATTATTTAGTTTCCCATTATTTTTTAGTCTGTCTTTCCATGGCCCTTTATTACATATAATTTTTATTGCATGATGATCTGAAAAGGATGCATTTAATATTTCTGCCTTTCTGCATTGGATTGTGAGGTTTTTATGCCCTAGTACATGGTCAATTTTTGTGTATGTGCCATGTACTGACGAGAAAAAAGTATATTCCTTTCTATCCCCATTCAGTTTTCTCCAGAGGTCTATCATACCTAACTTTTCTAATGTTCTATTCACCTCCTTAACTTTTTTATTGTTTATTTTGTGGTTAGATTTATCTAGTTCAGAGGGGGAGGTTGAGGTCTCCCACTAGTATAGTTTTGCTGTCTATTTCTTCCTGTAACTCCCTGAACTTCTCCTCTAAGAATCTGGATGCTATACCATTTGGTGCATATATGTTTAGTAATGATATCATTTCATTGTCTATGGTGCCCTTTGGCAGGATGTAGTTTCCTTCCTTATCTCTTTTGATTAGATCTATTTTTGCTTTTGCTTTGTCTGAGATCAGGATTGCTACCCCTGCTTTTTTTACTTCAGCTGAAGCATAATATATTCTGCTCCAGCCTTTTACCTTTACCCTGTATGTGTCACTCTTTTTCAAATGTGTTTCCTGTAAACAACATATTGTAGGATTATGGTTTTTAATCCATTCTGCTGTTTCCATTTTATGGGAGAGTTCATCCCATTCACATTCACAGTTATGATTACTATCTGTGTCTTTTTCTCCACCCTTTTTTCCCCCTGTTTATGCTTTTATTTCTCCTTTCTCCTTCCCCCTCCAACTAGTGTTTTGCTTTTGACCACCGCCTCCTTCTGTCCCTCCCTTCTATTAGTCCTTTCCCTTTTCTAGCCCTTTCCCTTTTCTTCCCCTGTACCCTTACTGTTTCTTCCCTCCCTTTTATCCCCCTCCCTTTTCTTTCCCCTTTTCCCTCCTACTGCCTATAGGGCAAGTTAGATTTCTATACCTAACTGATTATGTTATTCCCTTCTTGAGCCAAATCTGATGAAGGCAAGGTTCAAACAATGCTCCCCCCCCACTTCTTTCCCTCTGCTATAATAGGTTTTTGTGTCTTTTCCTGTAATGTAATTTACCCTTGTCTACCTCCTCCTTTCTCAGTACATTTTCTTATATCAGACTAATCCACTTACTTAGATCCATTTAACCTACTTGATTAGATTTTTTTTTATCATTACATCAAAGTCAACTTATATCCACCCCCTCTATGTATATATACTCCTTTAACATGGTGTAATAACAATACAGTTCTCAAGAGTTGCAAGTGTCATCTTCCCTTGTAGGCATGTAGACAGTTTGCCCTTATTAACAACATTTGTAACTTTCTGCTTTCTGTCCATTTACCTTTTTATGTCTCTCTTGAATCTTGTACTTGAAGATCAAATTTTTTGTTGAGCTCTGGTCTTTTTATCAGGAAGGTTTGGAAGTCCCTATTTCATTGAATATCTCTCTCCCTTGAAATCAACTCATTTTTGCTGGGTAGTTGATCCTTGGCTGCAATCCAAGCTCCTTTGCCTTATGAATATCATGTTCCATGCCCTGTCGGTCTTTTAATGTAGAAGCTGCAAGGTCCTGTGTAATCCTGACTGTGGTTCCATGATATTTTTCTTTTTTGGCTGCTTGCAGTATTCTCTTTCATCTGGTAATTTTGGAATGTAGCTATTATATTTCTTGGCATCTTCAATTTGGGATCTCTTTCAGGCGGTGAGCAGTGGATTCTTTCTATGCTTATTTTACCTTCTTGTTCCAGGACTTCAGGGCAGTTTTCCTTTATGATTCCCTGAAAGATACTGTCCAGACTTTTTTTTTTTCAGGTAGTCCAATAATTTTTAAGTTGTCTCTCCTGAATCGATTTTCCAGGTCTATTGTTTTACCAATGAGGTATTTTACATTTTCATCTATTTTTTCATTTTTTTTTGTTTCTTTTGACTGATTCTTGCTTTCTCATAGAGTCATTAGTTTCCATTTGACCAATTCTAATTTTTAACACATTGTTTTCTTCTGTTAGTTTTTTTACTTCCTTCTCCAATTGGCCAATTGTGTCTTTTAGGGACTTGTTTTCTTCAGTGTACTTTTTTTCCAATTGGCCAATTGTATTTTTTAAGGACTCTTTTACCTCTCTCATTTGACTTTTAAAATCCTTCTTGAGTTCTTCTAAGAAGGCTTTTTGGGCTTCAGATCAATTCATAGTCCCTTTTGATGTTGCAGATGTGGGTGTGTTGACGATGTTGTCCTCTTCAGAATTTCTGTTTTGATCTTCACTCTTCTCATAATATGAATCTATGGTGCATTTCTTTTTACTCATAGTGTTTCTTTATTCCTTGGCCTTTAAAGAGATTGAGATCTCCTGCTGGGGAGCAGATGGCACTAACTCAAGCTTCTTGTGTTGGGAGCCTAGGTCTTGGTCACTGGCTTTGTGTGCTGGGGCCTCTTATATTGGCAATTGTAGGCTGTAGCGTTCTGACACCTTACCTGGAGTTGGGCCGAAATCAGCAAGGCTGGAACTTTAGTAGGACTCTAGGTTGTTTTCTTCAGCTCCTTTCAGATGAATGCTACAGGGTGCTTATCTGCCTGGGGCCCTTTGTAGTGCTGCTTCCCTTATTTTTGCTGAGGCACTGGGAGATGGGTTTGCTGTAGAATGCCGAGTCACCAGGATGTTTTCCTGGTGTGCTAAAGTGAGGCTGGGCTACTGCTGTGCTGCTCCCCATCCTTCTTCTGGTTCAACTGTTGTAGGGTTTTTTCTGGGGTGATAGGGGAGGGTGAGAGCAACTACCTTTTTACTCTGCCATCTTGGTTCCCAGAAGCAGAAGTCCATGTCTTCGCTCTCTTGATGATTTATCCTGTAGAGATCTGGTTTGTCCATAGTTGTTGGCATGTTGGCTTCCCAATTAGACTGTGATCTTCTTGAGAGCAGGGACTATTTTTTGCTTTTCTTTTTATCCCCAGCTCTTAGCACAATGCCTGGCAATAGCAAACATTTAATAAGTCCTCTTCTTCCCCCTCCTCCTGCTAGTCTTCCTTTTCCTTCCCCTCTTCCTCTCTCTAAAGTTCTTTTTGTACTGAGGGGAAAACACTATGTAAATGTTCATGTGCTATTTCCATGGGAGCTTTTGTTATTTTTCTTATAGTGAGAGAATTACAGAATTTCAGAGTCATAAGAGACCTTAACATCCATCTAGTCAAACCCATTCCCCAAAAGGAATCCTTACTACAACCTTCCCAAAGGTACCATGTACCCTCTGCTTGAATACTTTTAATGAGGAGCAATCTACTTCCACTGAAGGCAGTCCATTTCACTTATGGTTATTCAGTCAGTCAATAGTCAGCAAACATTTAGGAAGCACCTACTATTAGGCATATATTTGTATGTATAAGCACACATACACATATTTGTGTGTGCACACACACATATGTATATATCACACACACACACCCACTATATGTATACAAATACACGCAGTGCCATATATTTGCTAAGTGTCAGTCCTTGTATTAGGAATATTTTTGCCCCTATATTTTGTGGGAAAAAGCTGAGGTGCTTTTGAAAGATCCCTGAGAGACTTTATCCTAAAAACTAGTATAAGGACATTTTCTGATTTTGCTGTGTCCACAGCTTCCCTCAGTCCCCTGAAATATGTGACAAGCCAAGTGTGAGGCTCCATAAAATGGGCTGATCAACAGAAAAGTACAAAAGAATGGCTGAGAAGAAGAGGAAACCATCCTTGCTGTTTTGTATGTTCACTGGAGATTTTTAAAGAACTGTAACATTTCCATACTATTTCACAAACAAACCATGAGGTCAATGTAGAAGTCATTTCTCTTTGCACCTTGGTTTCCTTATCTGGAAAATGAGGGGATTGGATGAAGGGACCTTTAAGATCTCTAACATTCTTTATATTGTGTTCTAAATCCCTCCACTTAACAAATTCAATATTAAGCAAATATTAAGAGCCTAGGCTGTGGGGGAGGTACAACATTTAGAGAAAACCCAGTTCTTTCCCTCATAGAGATCACAGCCTAGTAGCTCAGTTTTGAAGCAAAGAAAAGCAAGATGATGAGATCAGTTCTGGACATATTGAGTTTGAGGATGGAACAAGCAATTAGGAAAGTGTAGAATTTGGAGTTTGGAGGGGAGGGGAGTACTGGAGATCTGGACAACATCCATGGAGAGATGATAGTTGAGGCCAGATGAGTAGATTAAGACGTTCAAATAAGAGGATATAGATGAGAAGAGATGATAACTGAGGCAAAAATATTTGTTTCATTTGTGATTTTTTTATCTGAAAGTGAAAGAATAGAGAGAGAAATTCCATGTGAGGATTTATTTAGTTGGATTCTAGTTATTGACATTGGTCTTCATCCTTGGAACCATTCTGGTCTCTGATAGGTGGGATTTCATCTTACCTTGTCCAGATCCAGGCCTTCACCTCACTTTCTGGTCCTTTTCAGACCACTTGTGCTCATCCTTCCCAATCTGTATCCCCGGTGCCTGGCACGTGATGATAAATAAGTGCCTGTTGATTTACTTCATCTATTTTTTTTTTTAGGCAATTGGGGTTAAGTGACTTGCCCAGAGTCACACAGCTAGTACATGTCAAGTGTTTGGTCTGAGGCTGGATTTGAACTCAGGTACTCCTGACTTCAGGGCTGGTGCTCTATCCACTGTGCCACCCAGCTGCCCAATTTACTTCATCTATTACAGACTGCTACCTCCACACTTTCTCATTCTGAATTATTCTTGTTCACATCCACCAATAAATTCACCATGGGTTTACCGAACATGCTAGCAACCTTCCTCTAGATCTCTGGCGTGGTGATAAACTGCTGGTTGTGGAGTTAGGAAGATCTTTGATTCAGATGTCAACACTAATATTAGCTGGTGTCATACAGGATAACCATGAGCAAGTTCGTTTACTTCTCCCAAATTTTGTTTCTTGGTCTATAAAAATCTATAACAATGTCTGCGGTATCTATACCACAGGTTTTTAGGTGAGGCTTAAATGAGGAAATATATGTAAATTGATTTGTAAACCTTACTTTATAAATTTTTTGGGGGTGAGGCAGTCGGGGTTAGGTGACTTGTCCAGGGTCACACAGCTTGAGACCAGATTTGAACTCAGGTCCTCCTGATTCCAAGGCCAGAGCTCTATCTGCTGCACTACCTAGCTGCCCCAAATGTTGTTATTATTAGACAAATAGAGACCTGCCTCCTTTTCTGGTCATATACCTCATTGATGAGATATATGCCTCTTCTCCCGAATAATCCTTTATTGGTAAAGTGTTACAGCCAGGGATGTGCTGGAGCCAGCTTGTATGGGTTTGTAAAAGCTGATTATTAAATTTTCACTGTGAACATTTACACTTCGGAAATTGTTAAACATTACTGCAAAATCGGGGGTTAATTATTTTGTTTGTTGTCTAGACTTAAGAATGTGATAGAGAAAATATTAATGATGCAGCTTAAATTTAAAAGTATATTGTGCATATTTGGAGAGCCAGTTGCTAAACACTTACCAGCACATTCCTGGTTATAGCCTACTTAAAACCACCATGCCCTTACTTACTTGTTGTTCATTACATGCTCAGCAATTTAATTCTTTGGAGAGTGTGGTATGTAATATTAAAATCATGTATGAGTCTTGAAAACTGTAGAAACAGATATAACTTTGACCTTCTTATTACTTCTGTAAAGTGAAGCATAAAATAGAGATGTGTACCCACCAAGGTATTTGCTATTGTCAAAGGGTATATTTAGTCTGAATTCAAAATGGATTTCCTATAGATGGTAAAGTCCTTCAGATGCTCCTGACTGTGACAATATTGTGGTGTTTGTCTCAAGCCCCAGAACACTGTAGAGCCTACTGAATGAAATCTGTAACACCTTAAATTAGGACTAATTATCCACATATGAGAAACCAAGGGAATAGAGGAAATTGTCTAGACTATCTTATGTAGTTGAGTCTATATAGAACTATATATCTATCTACAATCTATAGAGGTGATATCTCAGTTTGCATGTCTTGGATGAACACTGAGCAGGAAAAATGAACTGAACTCAGGAGGACAGTGGGCTGTATTGCCATTGGAGAATTGTGCAGTGTGTTTTTAAAATGACACCAAGCTTTGCCCTGTAACAGAACTATCTTGTTTTGTTTTGTTTTGTTTTTAAACATTGGTATTCTTCTGGTAAAACTGTGTATTTGAGTCATGAAATTACATATACTTCTATACATATAATGAATTTTGTTGAGAAGGCCCTATAATATTCAGTGGTTTAATACAATCAGCACCTCATTTTTATTTCTGAATGTATCCCTCTTCCACTTCCCTAACCAGCAAGCTATCCCTTGTAACAAAGACTGAAAAAGAAAGTGGGGAGCTAGGAACAGTTCAGGCTAAGGCATAATTTCAGTAATGATCTTTGTGCAAGTCAAGTAGGGGATATCTTTCAGGAAAAGAAGGTGTAGCTACTCATATGGAAAGATATTTTAGTCTGAGTGCCACACTGGTACCCACAAAATGTAAAGACCTAGAGGAAAGTCTTCACCATGAAGAATGGATCCTCCATGGAGGATCTAAGGTAAACATTATCAGGATAGAGTGATTGGTTTCTCTCTACTCCTCTGGAGAGTGTAGCCACAGGGATGAGATTGCAAGTCCACTGAAGTGTGTGTGGGTCTGTTTGTCTATGTATGTATGTATGTATGTATGTATGTATGTATGTATGTATGTATCTGTCTATCTATCCATCTCTCTCTCTCTCTCTCTCTCTCTCTATCTATCTATCTATCTATCTATCTATCTATCTATCTATCTATCTATCTATCTATACCACTCTGTATGTATTCCCACTCTGATATCTTATCATGGCATGGAAATAGCAAAAGTTGTGCCAGTGGAGCACAAGTTCTGATTAGCTATGCTAAGCTAGAGAGGCTTAGAAAATGGTTAGATGACATCAGTCATCCAAGGACAAATTTAGATAGAACAGTCACCAGAAGGTTAGTCTGAAAGTGATGGATGCATGTTTGTAGCCACAGAATCACATATACCTGCATACACATCTTAAGAATCAAAACTCTGGTTAGTAAATTAATTTTTCAATATTCAGTGAGTTAAAACTTCCTGTGAAAGTAACTATATATGCAAAAGAATGATTCATTTGCAAGGAGTGTAGTTTGTTTAGTATTTGTGTTATTACTATTATAAATAGCAGGGATTGAGCTAAGTGGCCAATTATTACTTTTGATTCTATTTGTTGCAGCTATTAGTATTGAAAATAAAATTATTAATATGAGGTTTTTATTAGGATCAGCAACTTTCATAAAAACTCTGATTATAATTCCTTATTTATTGAGTTGGAGTCCTTATTTCAATTTGCATAAGTGATTTTTGGATATGCAAAGATCCAATTACATTAAGAGCATGATTCCAATTGATATAAGAGAGTAATTAGGTAGATAAGACAGTGACATTAAAGAGAACAAATGTCTGACTCATGAGTCTGCCAACATTTCCATTGACTTCACTCTGTTTACCAAAGATCCATGGAGAATGAGGTAAAGAAAAAGCAGAACAAAGTACATGGTATTAGCATTAAGCCACCTTGGTGGTAAAGACTAAATAGAGCACATGCCACTTGAGCGTAATTACAGTGATCCTGTTTAATTGGAAGGGCAGATAATATACATATTCCAATATAAATTCCCTTTTGCTCTTCTCAGCAAGGTAAGATCTACCTAACAATCCACATTACAAACTATGATAGATGTATCCATTGTTACATGGGAAACTCAAAGGTCAGTGGACAGGAGAGACCAAGTCACAGAGATAGGATGAAACCAATTCTAGTAGACACCATCTTAGCACTTTGAAGGTTGTTAGAACAGGAAAGAACATTAAGGATCCAAGTCAAGAGTTTGGTTTGCAAAATAAATGCCACACATTGAAGTAGGTCAGACTTGGGGAACTGAAGAAGGCTACATTGCTTTACACTAATACCAGCTCACCCTTTAACCTATTGCAATCTGTCTTTTTGCCCTCACCATTAAACTGAAACTGGTTTCTGAACGGACCCCAAAAGACACCTTAAGAACCAAATCCAGTGGCCTTTTCCCTCTTCTCATTCTCCTTGACACTTTTACTGCATTTTACTGCACTGTTGACTACCACCTTCTTAAAACTCCCTCTGTCTTGATTTCTGTGAAACTGAGCTAGTGTAACTCTTATTTTTACCTTTCTGATCACTCATTTGCTTCCTCCTCTTGTCCGCTTTAGAGACCAAGATTCTATCCTGGTCTCTCATTACAGGTCTCATCCAACTCACTGCTTCAGCTGTCACATCCACTTTAATAACTTGAATCTAGAGATCTTGCCCTGATTTCTCTCTTTAACTTCAGTCATATACTTCCACCTGGCATGTTTTAGCTGGAATCTTAATTTCTAAAATGGACTTCAATATTTGTCCCAAACCTGCTCTTTTTCCTGACTTTTTAATTTTTGTTATTCATTCTCTCAAACCCTTACTTGAAATTTTGGTGTCATCTGTGATTTTTTTTCAGTCATCAAGTCCTATAAATTCTTTCTTTGAAATGTCTTTTATGTGTCTCCTCTTCTCTCCATTCCCATTAATATTACCCTGGTTTGGACACTTACCACCTCACAAACATATTTCAGCACCCTCTCCCTTCTTCCAGATTCTGCCTCAGTTCACTATTCCATTATGTACATTTCTGTCAAAGACATGATCCTAAAGCACCTGTGTGGTCATGTCAGTCACCTGCTCAAAAACTTCCACTGGTTTCATTTTGTCTCCTAACTTAATTCTTAGTGCTTTACTCTTCTATGTACCCCTTCCATCTTCCACAGTTTCACAATAAGAAACTATATTCTAGTTGGTTTAGGATAATTGCTGTTCTCCACATACATATCTTCTTTCTCACCCTTTACCTTTGCTCAGACTATTTCCTCTGCTTAGTATACCCTCTTGTACTCTCCCCCTTTGTAATATCAATTCAAATGCCACCTCCTCTACAGTGTTTTTCCTTAATCATACATGTCACGAATACTTTGCTTCCTCTGCTCTTTCATTTTTTTTTCAGCAGTGGTAGTATGTCATATCTTGTTTCATTTGATCCACATAAATGCTCCTATGAAGTAGTGCAAATGTGATTATCCCCATTATATAAATGAAACTTGGAAAATTTATGTGATTTCCCCAAGGTAGGAAGTTAGCAGCTGAAAACCAAGTTTTTCAATTCTGTATCCAAGGGACTGTTTGCTACACTATGCTGTGTATCAGTTTGCAACACTCTCTAGTCACATATGATGGAAATGATACCTCAAGATATTGTTATTATATAGCATTGTCACTAACTTGCATTGTATGGTAGATATTTGTATCTGCATCTTGAAGGCAGGAACTATTTTGTATAACTTGTATCCCATAATACAAATCCCATCTACCACAGTGGCTTGCTATTGACAGCAGACAATCAGTAAATATTTTAATGAGTGATGACATTTTAGGGTCAGGAGCAGTCAAGAACCTCCAAGCAGTCTTATACCAGGGCAGAGAGAAGGGAATGAACATATATTAGGTGCCTATTGTATGCTAGGTGCTTTACAAATATTTTATCCTACCAATAATCCTGTGAAGTAGGTACGATTATAATCCCCATTTTACAAGTGAGGAAACTGAGGCAGGTTAAGTGACTTGCTTATGGTCACATTGCTAGGAAATGTTTGAGGCAGAATTTGAATTCAGGTCTTTCTGACTCCAGACCCACCACTCTATTCATTGTGTCAACTAGCTACCCCAGAGATCATAGGAGCCAGAGTTCAATGTGAAGCAGTGGGATAGAAACCTATCAGTCAGTTGGAGCAATGTGGTGTAATGGAAAGATCACTATGTTCAATACTGCTTCTAATGCTTACTAGTTTTGTGACATCAGTTAAGTCACTCGACTTCCTCCAGTCCTCAGTTTCCTTATTTGTAAAATAAAGGGTTTGGACAAGATGGCCTCTGATGTCCTGTCCAGCTTTAGATCTATAAGCCTGTGCCCTGGAACAGGCATCACCTGAAGGACAAGGGGGCCTTGACATTGAAACAGTTTTCTAAAAACATGAGCACAAAAAATAAATGATTCCTCAATACAAATAATATCTATTTCTCCTTGATCTCCTGCTGCTTGGTATTTATGGAGGAGGTCTCATATTGCTTTTGTTTGTTTGCTTGTTTGTTGTTTTTGTTTTGCTGGAGAAAGAACCAGCCCTCTAGAACAGCTGTGGCATGGTTTGTAGGTAGGGTCAGGGGAATCACATCTCTGATGTGATTAACAATGCTGTACAAGATTGAAGAGAAAAATAAGGACCCCGAAGTAAAGGCAGAAAAGTGACGGGGCTACAGTGTTCTTATAAGCAGGCTGTCTAACTAAAACCCACTGCTTGTATTCTTGGAACCATTTTCAAAAACCCCATTGACTACCTGAGAACTATGGGAGGGTATGTAAGCAGCAATTAGAGTAGGCCTCCATGACCCACTTTGGTCTTCAGGCCCACTAAGAATATAAAGGGACCTGTGTCAGTCCTAAAGTGAATGCTACAGTATAGCAAAAACATAAACAACAACAAAAAACCCCCAAAACAAAAACAATGAGGCTTTCCCTGAGAGATACCAACATGTTGGGCCTTCAGTTTGTGCCAAAGCTTCTTTTAGAACTTGTCAGCTTTTGGGCTGAATTCACATTTATTATGCTAATGCAAAAAATTGGAAGATACCAATAATAAATCATAGAATTGATACCAGTTCATGACCCTTTCTGCATTTTTCTAATTATTATGAAAAAAAAATGAACTTAACCTTATCAGTAGAGGAGACCCATATTTCATAATTCAGTCCTTCAGAGAGTTTAAAAAAACACTAGGTATACTGAAATTCTATTTGGCCCAAAAAAATGTCATTAATTTTTTGAGACTGACAGCAAAAATTGGGATAGAGAATATGACTTTTTAAAAATAAATTTTAAATGCTTTTTTTATTAATAGAAATCTATTTTTCTTCCTCTCACTGCCCATCACATTGGGAAAAAAGAAACAAACTTGTAACAAATATGCATTCTCAAGTAAAATAAATTCCCTCACTAGAAGTATTCCAAAGGCATATATCTCATTCTGCACCCTGACTGGATTACCTCTGTCAGGAGATGGATAACATACTACATCATCAGCCATCTGGAATTGTGGACAGTCATTGTATTGATCAGAGCCCTTATTGCTTTCAAAGTTCTTTATGGTATCATTATTGTATAAATTTTTATTTTAGTTCTGCTAATTTTATTCTTCATCAGCTTCTAGAAGTCTTCAAAATCTTTCATTTTTATAATATTAAGTTATTCTTTGGCTGCTGCTTACTTCAATTTCAGAGTGAGTTAGGGGTTCATGTATATGGAGGCAGTACCTATCCTACTCCTATTCAATATTGTTGTCCCTTCTTTTTATTGCTCTCTGTACCAAACAAGTTAAGAGAATACAAAACATCTGCCTATAGAAAAAAATTGGTCATTATCTCTTGGCAAACACAGATTTGCCATGTAAACCAAACAGAAGTATATTGGCCTATAATCTATGATTTATTTTGTATGTTTCAATATATATTTACATTGCTTTCATTATCTACCAATGAACTGGGTAGAGTGAAAAATGATGACTAGCCCCTGCTCTGGGAGAAGACAGTCAGATTTCAATTCAATAGGCATTTCAGGCATGGTGGTAGGCTTTGCAGATACAAAGACCAAAATGATGCAATTCTTTTCCTCAAAGAGCTATTGGGAATAAGTTAATGAAGACATAATTATTAAGCACTAACTACTTGTAGTAAGCACTATGTTAATCAATGGGGATATTAAAAAAAAGGGAGAAATACTGCCTGCTCTCATGTTGCTCACATTCTAATAGATGAAGACAATATAGATGTACAGGAGATTTCAGCTGCAAGACAGATAGAAACATCCTGTGGTCCTTAGGGTGCAACAGCACAGCAGATGATAATGTACCTTCCTTAATTTTATTTCCACTGATAAAATCATACCTGTTTCTGATGTTGAACCACTTGATAGTATTATTGTCTTTGGTGAAAATTTTCTTGTCTGTGTATTCAGGAGCCATTGCTGTTGAAGAGGTATAGGGGATTAAGCATCTGTAGAAGTAGTTGCTACGTCCTTGCTCTATAAGGGTTGCTTCCCAGGATGGCTTTAGGGGCTAGACTAGAATCGTACTGGTGGTCTGGGAGAGTGGGACACTGTCACTCCCAGGGGTTTTGGACTTGGGTGACAGTTGGTCATCTGCTGGTATTTTTTTATTGAGGAAAATAGACCTCTTTTTCATAGTGATTTCTCCCTTCAAAGATGGCTGCAAAGGCCTGGCTGGGAGCAGGGATGTTGGTCGATAGGGTGCTGCTATTCCCAAGGTTCTTGGGTTCAGGATCTTAGTTTTTTTCCACTGAGGTCTTAAGGGAAGTGGTAATTGAGGTCATGGTGGTTTAACTCTACTGCAACCTGATGCCTCTTGTCTCTCCCTTTGGGGGTCTAACTGCTTCAGCTGGGCTGGCTTGCCTGTCCCAAAGATGTCAGTTGGTGAGGATGGCTATCTTCTTCTCCACATGAGTTGTTTCCCTAGATGATGGCTGAAGGGGCTGGGTACCACCTTTTGTAACCCTTTAAAGGCTGTAAAAATGTGAACTTTTATATACAATTCTTAGTTTCTGATTTTGACAGTCATCATTAACATCGTTATAATAAATGCTAGTTAGAGAGCTTTAGATTAATCTCACTTATTCCTTTGATTGTTGTTATGGGAACTATGATATTTTTTAGTATGACAACTTGGCTACAAAAGACAAGCCTGTGGTTACTATCCATTTGGCAAGATTCAACCAATTGACAAGTATTAATCCCTTACTGTATGCAGTGGACATGGGGGTGGGTGGGAGGGAGGTGGATAATTGATTAGGAAAGACTTCCTAGAGAAAGTGGTACTTAAGCTGAGTCTTGAAGGAAGCCAGGGATTATAAAAGGAATAGATGAAGAGGGAGCACAATCTAGGCATTGGGGAAAAACCAGTGCAAAGGCAAGGAGATAGGAAAGAAAGCATTGTCCTTTCTATGAGGATCAGCAAGTACTTGGGTATAGTTTTATTATGTAATAATATGAATAATGTAACTATAAAAGTGAGTAATATGAAAGGAGGATGGAAAGATAGAAAGGGACTAGCATGTGAAGAGCTCTAAATGTCAAACAAGAAAAGTTTATATTTTATCCTAGAGAAAATAGGGAGTCATTGAGGTTTACTGAGTAGGAAGGAGGAGATGAGATCAAATCTGAGCTTTAGGAAAATCCCTTTGGTAGCTGAGTGGAGGATGGTTTGAAGTGTGGAGATAATTCAATCAGGGATGAAAATTAGAGGCTGTTATGGTACTTCTGGTGAGGAGTGGTAGGGGTCTGAACTGGAATGGTGGCTGTATAGTTGAGAGAAGATGAATGTGAGTAATGTTGCAGAGATAGAAACAAAATTTGGCAACTTGTTTGGGTATGTGAGGTGAGTGAGAGCAACGAATCAAAGTTGATATTGAGGTTACAAAGCTGGGAAGCTAGAAGGATCGTGGTGTCTCTAATAGAAACAGAAAAGTTCAAAAGAGGTGGTTTGTGTTTGGGAAGAAAGAGAATGAGTTCTGTTTTAGACATACTGAATTTGAGAGGTCTACGGAACACCTAGTTTTACACTAATAAGTGATGCCCACTGAAAAGGACTAGAGGTTTGATTTCTTGTATAACTTTTCATCCAAAGGAAGCTTTAAAAGGTTTTTAAAATAGATTTATACAGATTACTTCTATACTATAGCCCACATTGTACTTTAGTTAATATAGGAAAAGATGAAATAGATATTAAAATAAATGTATGGAAACCATGTCATAACTGTTTATTGTACCTCTGTCCTCTCAGACACTCAGATTTTTGGGTGTTAACTTTGACTATTCTATCTGATCACTCACATTCAATCAGTTGCTAGATCTTATCTTGTTTCCGTTCTTTCCACTTAGACCCTATTTCTGACCCCCATTACCTGTTCCTAAAGTCATTGTGATAGTCTTCTAAACTCTTTTTTTTTGTTTTTTTGCTTTTTGGTGAAGCAATTGGGGTTAAGTGACTTGCTCAGGGTCACACAGCTAGTAAGTGTCAAGCATCTGAGGCCGGATTTGAACTCAGGTCCTCTTGACTCCAAGGCCAGAGCTCTATCCACTATGCCACCTAGCTGCCCCTTAAACTCTTTTCTTTTACTCATCCCTCTCTCCTCTAAACCATTCTTCATAATATTGTCAAAATAATTATTACAGGATCACAAAGTCTTTGAATTAAAAGAGATTTCAGAGACCGTTGAATTCAATCATAACTGAAAAAAATGTCATTACAATATCCTAGCCTCTGCTTGAAGACTTAAAACTATTTTTTTAATTGATAAACATTTATTTTTTCTTCCCCTTCCAAGTGAAAAAAAGGGAAAGCAAAACACTTGTAACAAATATGCATAGTTACTCAAAACAAATTCTTGAATTTATCAAAAAATGTATATCTCATTGTGTCCCTTGAATCCATCCTTTCTCTGTCAGGAGATGGGTAGCATGCTTATCATTGGGCCTCTGGAATTGTGATTGGTCATTCCTCTGATAAAATAATTCCAGTATTAGAGAGCTCACTGCCTTCCACAGTACCCTATTCCATTTTTGATAGCTCTAATTTTTGGGATGTTTTTCTTTAAATCAATGGTCAATCTATCTGTGATCTCACATTGATTCAGTATTTCTCTCCAATGATGCATCCTATCCGGGGTTGCTTATTGTGTAGGACTTTTGCCTACCTCAAGGAATTCATCCAACATGGTGGAAGGTTTCATTATTTCCTTTGGATATTGTGAGATTACCAGTGAAGCACCCTATCTGCCATCCTTGACACATTCTTGACACATGACTAGTCCATCCTCTCTTCCTATCATGTACTTCCTTGATGGCTTTTTTTTTTTAAACTTCTGTTCCAGGGAAGATGCATTTTTTTTTTTTTACCACTCATAGTCCCCACCTTCAATGAGTTTACAATCTCATAGAAGATGAGGCACAAATATATAACTATAATATACAATATTACATAATATCATAGATTTAGAGATAGAAAGGACCTTAGAGATAAGCTAGTCCAACCATCTCTTTTTACAGATTTGAACAATGAGGCCCACCAAAGTTAAGAGGCCGTATCATCGAGTTAAGGATGAAATGTTGGACTCAGACCAGAGAAGACCTCAGTTCAAGTCCTATTTCTTTTCTTTTTTCTTTTTTTTGGCAATTGGGGTTAAGTGACTTGCCCAGGGTCACACAGCTAGTAAGTGTCAAGTGTTTGGTCTGAGGCGAGATTTGAACTCAGGTCCTCCTCACTTCAGGGCTGGTGCTCTATCCACTGCACCACGTAGCTGCCCCTCAAGTCCTATTTCTAATATTTACCAACTATGTGATCATGGACAAGACATTTCGCCTCCCTAGGTTTCAGTTTCCTCCCCTATAAAAGGTGAATAATACCACCTGTAGTATCTAAATCAAGGATTGTTTTGAGAATTAATTGAGACCTCATGGTTTATATAATTTAGTTTGCTCATACCATGTGTCCCCACATCGATCTCTCATTGCTCAATTTTAATTCTTTGAAAGAAATTGCATTTTATGTCTCTGCCATATAGCAACTCTGGTAAACTGTTAGCATTTAAAAGATAAGACTTTGCTTTAATAAGAAGGTTGGGGATCAATAAGGGAACTTTGCAATTTTCCAAAGGCAATACAACCTTCTTCCTCTTCCTGCTTAACTATCCTTCTGTTTTGTCTGTCCCAAATATGCACACTTATGGACAAGTTGTAGAAAGGGTCCTTCCAAAAGCATGTTAAAATCTGGGCAATAGACATTCATCATCTTCAGCAAAACCCAAGTTTTCTTAACAAGCTGTCCCTAATACATGCTAGCTATGTGATGCTGGTTAATGAGCAAGGCACCTAACTTTTCTGAGCCTTGATTTCCTCTTCTCTAAAATAGGGATGTTAATAGTATGGTGGAAATAGAATTGGAGTTCCAAGGAGAGGACTTGGGTTGAAATGGTAACTCTGTTACTGCCTATGTGACTCTGGGCAAGGTATCTCACTTCTCTGGGCCTCAGTTTCTCATCTGTTAAAAGAGAGGGTTGAGTTAGACAACCTTTAAGAGTTCTTCAAACTTGAGATCAATGATCTTAGGAATATTTTCACTATCTGCCTCTCAGCGTTGTTGTAAAGAACCTGAAAGCATTATGTAAAATATGAACTATTAGGTGAGCTATCTCCCCCCATCAAAATGATCCCTCCTTCCTTAAAGCTCTCATACTTTTCTTAAGCAATTATGTTCAATATTGGAGTACAGTTAAAATATTTATGAATTAACTTCCCAACAGGGTTGTAAGCTCCCTGAAGGCAAGGATTGTGTCTTACTCATCTACATACTCCCCTTGACTTTTAGCACAGTGCTGATGCTGACGAAGGCTTGGAATGCCAGGCTTAGGAAAGCAAATATCAGAGGAAGCTGGGCTGGTATTTCTGTGGACAGTTAGTTTCTCTAGTCTCCCACCTTCAACCTACTGCTCTGGAGTCTGTTGTTACTTATTCCTTATCCCCAAGATTGCTGTTATTGGTTTAGACCCAGGCTGGGACTAACTCCTCAGATACCTCAAGCACCCAGTCCAGGGACAAAGACTTAGTCCAGACTTATTGTCAGGACCTCATCTATTAGTTGGACCATGGTACCAGGCCTAATCTCCTTTTCCTCTTAGTCTTTAAAAGAGAATTCTCTTATTCTCTGCTGTTCACAGAAATATAAGAATAGGAATCTCACTCAAAAGGGTATTATATTTTTTATCTAATAGCTAGCAAACTTCAAAAACTTTCTGTTCCAATCCTAGTGACACAGGATGACTGCCTAAATCAAAACTGCTCCTTTCATTCCCCATTCCCCAGTTTCTCATCCTCAGCCACCTCATTGCTATCCCTCCCAAGTTATGATCTAGCTCTGCCCCCTCCCCTTCCATTTTGCCATCTAGGATTCTTATTCCACTGTTAACAATAACCCTTCTATCTATCTAATAGATAGATAGGGTCTATCTAACAGACCCTTTCCTTATGTATCTCTTCCATCTTCTGGCATTTATGATTACCTGGCTCCCTCACAGATGATGTTGTATCTCCCTCTCATACATAATAGACTAGAAGGGAACGCTTTGTTCTTCCCTGACAGTTTTAAACCTTCTCTCTGTGACCGTTATTGTACTTCTAGAATTCAGAGAACAACATCTCTGCCTTTGATTCTTACTTCATCCAGACGTAGACTATCCTGATCCTGCCATTCACTGTCTTTTCTCAAGATGTTCAGTATATAGTTCAGTCTTCCTCTTCACCCCTACCTTGTCCTCGTACTTGGCACATACTATATAGTGCACATTGAAGTTCCCTCAAACACCCTGGCTTCTCAGTTCATTAGTCTCATAACTCTCATGACTTAGACATTCACTTCATCTGAACCACGCACCAATTGTCATAATCTTCATCTTACAACTACCTATAATTATTCTACTTCCGTTATCAAGAACCCTGAAATTTCTCTACCTGACCATAACCTCCAACCCTTCTATCTCTCCCTGAACTTCATACTTCCTAACTTCATCCTCCCTGTAACCTCCAATTCTTCCATCCCTCAGTATTTTGCTGCACCATTACCCCTGTTCTGACTTTACTTTCTTCCCCTCACAGTATTGACCATATGGTAAGCTATCTCACTGATATGTTGTCCCCTATTCTGGAATTCCTTGTTCCTTTGACCTATCCATGCTTATCATTTTTCAACTTTCAACACTGGATTACCTATCTGCCTTCTTGGCTCTTACTTGTTGTTGATTAGTGGTGGAGGAAGTCCTGCAATCTGTCTGACTGGGTCCACTACAAATTTATGCTATCTAATCTCTCTTGAACCTCCAATACAGCAAGACAATGCTTTTGTCTAAATGATTATCACTCTCCAGAAGTGCCTACCCAAACCATTTCTTTTCTCTTCAAAACTCCCATACTGCTTCATGTCCTCCTTGTTCTCAACAGAGGTCCTCACTTCATACTTTATTGAGAAAATTGAAACAATTCCTGGAGACTTCCTTCTCCTCTATTCTGTATCTCAAAATATTTTGAAAACATTCCCTGCTCTTTTCCTTTGCTCCAATATCTGATGAGGTAGCCCCTTTTCTCACCAAGATCTACTTCTGACCTTGATCCTGTCCCCCAAATTCTTTAGTAACTTACTTGTCCAGGGCATCATTCCTCCTCCTCCACTCTAATTTTAATATCTTCCTATCTACTGGCTCTTTCTCTGATACCTACAAACATGAACAAGTCTCCCTCAGCCTTAAAAAAAGGGACACCTTAACTTGACCCTACCACACACTCAAGCTACTGCTCTATGTTACTCTTCTCTTTCACAGGAAAATTCCTAGAAAAAGCTATACATATACACTCATTGCCTCCACTTCCTCTCCTCTTATTCTCTTGTGGTCTGGCTTCCTACCTCATCACTCAACTGAAACTGCTTTTTAAGATGACCAATGATATCTTAATTGCCAAGTCTATGGCCTTTTCTCATTCCTCACTGAATCACTTTGACTCTTCTGCCTTCTTGATCTTTTTGGATACTCTTTACTCTCCTGGGTTTTGATGACACTCATCTCTCCTGGTTCTCTTCCTACCTGTGTGGCCACTCCTTAGTCTCCTTTGCTGAAAATATTATTATCCTTGTCTTGACCTCCATTCCTATATGTAAGTGTACCTCAGGGATCTATTATGGGTCTCTCTGTCTCTCCTTGTCTCTCTCTTCCTTCTCTTCTTTTTCCTCTTCTTCTCCAAAAGGTGTTTTATATTCTCAATAATGAAATTTTAATGACACAAACAGGGAGTTATCTAAAGAGACTGAAGTAGATGCACAAATAACCTATTAATCAACTCTAATTTTAAAAAGACATAGAAGATTGAAGTAAGAGCAGATACAAAAAATTAGTATGGGGAATTGTATAAACTAAGGCTCAGAGATGGGAGCAAGTCTATCTTCAATTATCTAAGACAGTTAAATGTCTTAATTATAAGTAGTTCTAGGGAAATACATATCATACCTGTAGTAACCCACTCCAGAGTGTAGAGTAACATAAAGCAAGAAGTCTGTCATGATATCTCTTAAATCCCATTGTTGGCAATCTTAATACGTAATAACTCTTATCAAAAACATGAGGTAAGTACCAACTGGTGCATGGTCACTGAGACCAATGAGGAGCTGAATATATTCCTGAACCTATGGAATTCATCAATGGAAACCTTCAAGGGGCTTGTAATACAGACTTCAAGTATGTTTTGTAGCTAAATGCAATCACACTGTAGCTTCCACTTCAATAGAGTTGCATTTCTACCTATCCAAGAAGATTCTGTAGACTCACTTTGAAAAAAGAAAATTTTTTTTTTGGGTGGGAGGGAGGAATGTTTTTTTTTTTTTTTTACATTGCTTAGATTTCCCACTCTATTTCTTGATCTCCTCCTCCCAGAGAGCCATCCATTCTAACATTTTTTAAAAAAAGAAGATGAAAACTTTAAGCACAACAAAGTACATTGAAAAAATGTGACATCATATGCAATGTTCCACACTCATGGACCTGCCATCTCTGCAGATGTGGGGTGATTGGAGAGATGTCCTCATCTCTTTTTGGGGGGTCCAGGTTTGTTCTTTATAATTTAAAAAAAACATTAATTTTCTAATTTTTTATGATTGTTCTTTCTACCTACATTGTCATAGTCATTGTTTTCCTGGCTCTGCTTACTTCACTTTACATCCTTGCTTTTAGGCCTTTCCATGTCTTTCTGTATGTTGCTTTTTTTCCCTTTTAAACAATCGGGTTAAGTGACTTACCTAAGGTCATACAGCTGGTAAATGTTTGAGGCTGGATTTGAACTCAAGTCCTCCTGAATTTAGGTCTGGTGCTCTATCCACTGTGCCACCTAGCTGCCCCCTGTATATTGCTTTTTGCTTCTAACAGCACAATGATATTCCATTACACTCATTGTAGACCCACTTCCATAAAACCTACCAAAAAGTTTAAGTACCTTCCTGGTTATCTTGACATTGGCCATTCCTCTGCCTAGTCAGGGAATTTTCTTCAGAGTAGTGATTCCAAGCATCTGTAACATGACAAAATTATTTCCTTAAGAAAATATCATAGTCTCTTCCTCTATATCTAGTGGTCATTATTAGTACAGGGCAGCTAAGTGGTACAGTGGATAGAGTGCTGGACCTGGAGTTATGAAGGCTCATCTTTCTGAGTTCAAATCTGGCCTCAGACACTTTACTAGCTGTGTGCCCCTGGGCAAGTCACTTAACCCTGTTTGCCTCTCTTTCTACATCTGTAAAATGAGGTGGAGAAGGAAATGGAAAACCAATCTAGTGTCTTTGCCAAGAAAATCCCAAATTGGGTCACAGAGAGTCAGACAAGACTGAAACTACTGAAGAAGAACAATTCTTCTTAGTGTTGGAGGGGCAATGTGACAGAATTGATGAATTGCTGGGCTTGGTGTCAGGAAGATAATACAAAAAATAAACATTTATTAAATGTCTCTACTTAATAGGCACTTAATATTCACTATATATCAGGCACTGTGCTAAGCGCTAGGGAGACAAATAAGAAAAAGAAAAATGGTCCCTACCTTCAAGGAGTTTACAACTTAATAGAGGAAGACAGAAAGAAAGAAAAAGAAAGAAAGAAAGAAAGAAAGAAAGAAAGAAAGAAAGAAAGAAAGAAAGAAAGAAAGAAAGAAAGAAAGAAGAAGAAAGGAAGGAAGGAAGGAAGGAAGGAAGGAAGGAAGGAAGGAAGGAAGGAAGGAAGGAAGGAACTGAAAAATGGAAACGGATGGGGAAGAGGAATGTACCCAGCATGGGGGCATGATGATGGTAGAGTTGAATCCAAAGAGTACAGCTGGTGGGAAATGAAAGATGAGTTTGAATGCTAGGAGCATAGATGTAGAGCTAGAAGTGGCCTCAGAGGCCATCCATCCCAACTCTGTTATTTACAGATGAGGAAACTGAGACCTAGTGAAATTTAGTAATTTGCCCAAGGTCCTACAGGGAATAAATGTCAGAGACTGAGTATGAACCCAGGTCTTATGATTCCAAAGGCAGTATTCTTCCAACTGTACCATGTAATTTCTGTTTCTAGCAGCTACTATTTGTTTGATCACCAAGTAAGTCATTAAAATTTTCCAAGTCTGTTTCCCTATCTATACATGATTATGATAATAATACCTATTGTATCTACCTCACAGAGTCATTGTGATATTCAAATGAGATAATGTATGTAAAATGCTTTGAAAAGCTTAAAATGTTATATGTGTATATATGTGACATGTATGTGTGTGTATATGTATATATATATATATATACATACACATACATACATCATTTGTCCTATGAATGTATGGGCTGCTTCTAGTTGGGATTCTGGGCTCTTGACTCTGTCACAATTGCAGGCGTCAGCAGTCACTGAGCTTAGGGGTGGCACTTACACAGACTACAGGGCTCAGGCATCAGCATGTACAGCATAGATCTAGGCCTGGAAGGGACCTCAGAGGACTTCTTGTCCAACCCTTTTAATTTAAAGATGAAGAAAGAAGTCCATCATGATTACTTGACCCACTCAAGGTTACATTGGTAATGAATAGTAGAAAAAAGATTTGAACTAAAATTCTCCGAATCTAGATTCAGCATTCTGTTCATAAAATCATTCTGTCTTTTTTCTTTTTTTTTAATAATTTACTCCTCAAAATCACTTTTTTTTCTCCCTTGGGTGTTATTAGGTTAATTATACCCTTCCACACTCCCAACCTATCATCAAGTTTTCCTGTATCTTAATCTCCAAAGGAATGTATTTCTGTGTTCTAAAGTGGCCAAAATCTGAAGTTACAGCTTAAGAAAATTGCAGTACTTTTAGATGCTAGATTTTCAGCATTCAAATTGTTCATGACTTAGAGACAATGACTAGAGTTGTTATGGAGAGATTTAGTAGTACTGAAGACTTCATTTTGTTGAATACTGAAAATTTAATTATAATGCATTAAAAATACCCCCAATATTTGTGTTTAATGATATCTCTATACATACTAGGGCTATCGACTAAAAATAAAAATAAATTGCATTGTAAATGCATTGGCTGTGATGGTGCACTCACTCTTTATAGTGGGTATATCTTGGAGTGAGAAGAGCCCTTAGAGTTCAGTTCAACAGCCCCTTTAATAATGAGGAAATCATCGGCAGCCAGGTGGTGCAGTGGTACAGCACTGGCCCTGAAGTCCAGCTGTGTGACCCTGGGCAAGTCACTTAACCCCAATTGCCTAAAAATTAAAAAAAAATGAGGAAATCAAGTCAGAGAGCTGGTTGATGACAGAGCCAGGAACCTCACCCAGACCTTTTGACTCTCACAGAATCCAGAGTTAGAAGGGGCCTTACAGATCACTTCCTGTGACATCCCTCTGCCATGTTGGCCCTCTTTGTCCATTGATTAAATTCCTTCCTGTGGCCTCCATTTGGGGATGGGCCTGTGCTGGCCATGATTCTTTCCTCTCCTGATTACTCTTTTAACTGTGTGACTTTGCTGTCAGAGCCCCCACCCCAGTGCTCCCCTTTCCTACTTTTAGGCCCCCTTTTATGTGTTGTCTTCCTGCATTAGAATGTGAGCTCACGGCGAGCAGAGAAGGTCTTTCTTTTTGCTTGTATTTGTATCCCCAGATCTTAGCACAGCCCTGACACTTAGTATGCACCTACTAATGACTTTCTTTGCCCCCTCATTTCATAGATGAGGAAATTGAAGCCTAGAGCAGGTAAGAGAACCATCCAAGATCACACTTATAGTAAGTGGAAGAGTTGGAATCCAAACCCATAACTTCCAAATCCAAAGCCTGTGCTCTTTAGATAGGTGTTTATATTGAAAATTATGTTCCAGTTGTTCAGATTCCTTTATGTATCAGTCATCGTGAAACAATTGGACTAATGAAGCTTTTAGATCTTTTTGCTCCAAATGTATACCACAGAGAGGAAAATTACCTGAAATAAATTGATTATAATTGGAAGCTAAGCTCAAATTCCTAAAATTTTCCTTCTGACCCCAGATTCTGTTTAGTATGATGATAAAAATTGGTGGACTGGTACTCACAGGACCCGGATTCAAGGGTTAGCTATTCCTCGTTCCAGGTGTGTCCATGAGAAAATGATTTAACTTCGCTGGGTCTCAGTTTAGGCCTATGTAAAATGAAGATGCTGGGCTTACTGCCTTTTCAAGTGCCTTCCACCTTGAAATCTATTATTCTAAAGTACACACAACTCACATTAGTTAAAAGAGGAGTGGATGGAGTGTCAGTGGACCTTTGTTCAAATTGAGGTTTTGTCACTACGTGAGTGACCTTGAGGAAGTCCTTTCACTTCTTGGGCCCTCAGTTTTCTCATCTGCAAATTGAAGACATTGGAATAGATGACTAAGGGCCCTTCCTGAATCTTCTGCCCTAGAAGCTGGGATTTGGCATTGAATTACTTAAAAAAAAAAAAAAAAAGGCTTAGACAGACTACGATTTGCTATTCTATGCTGCCACCTAGTGTCCTTCAGTGAGCACTATGACTGTGTTGTGAGTACAGATGCAGCGTACAAATCAGGTTCTTTGTCTGCCCTTATATTTCAGATTATCATAGAGGTGTCACATTTTCAGAAATTTTTGAAGCCATAGGAAGAAGAAGAAGAATTTGGGGAAACAAAGTCAAGTCAAAAACAAACCATTAATTGCCTATTATGTGCCAGGGTTTTACAAAATGGTAGAAGACAGTTCTTATTCTCAAGTCTAAATGGGTATTGGGGGTGGGGAAACAACATGCAAACAACTATGTACAAACAAGATATATACAGGACAAATTGGAGAAAATTAGCAGAGGGAAGGCACTGGCATTAAAGGGGGGATTTAGAAATATATTCAAAATTGACCTTGTGATAGAGTAGAAATCACATCCAGCTAAGAGTGAGGAAATAATAATAACAGATGATGTTTACATAGATGGCAATAAATGGTATAGCCTGTAAAGTTTACAAAACAATTTACATATATTATCTAATTTAATCCTAGACAACAACCTTGTCTAACCTAGGCAAAGCTAACCTCTCCAGACTGCTCGTTCTTTCTTTCTTCCTCTATAAAATGAGGGACCTGGCCTAGATTGTATTAAAGGTTCTTTCCAGCATTAATAGTCTAGTCCAGGATTCATTTTTTTTCCTTCTAACGATGTGACTTGAGGCAAATCATATTACCTTTCTAGGCCACAATCTCCTCATCTATGAAATGACAGTCTTGTACTAGATTTTCTTCATAATCCCATTGAACATTAGAATTTTATGACAAGGATTTAAAAAAAATCATCCTTTATCAACTAAGATAATTTTATTACTTTAGAAGCATAAATATTAGTTTTAAAACATGACATATAGTACTTGTACATGTAAAATATGTTGCCTTTCAGTTAACTTGACTACCTCAGAAAATGATTCTACTTAATATATTTTAGAGATGAGAAATCTCAGGAAAGAAATTTAAGAATGTGAAAGATGGATTGTGTTCCTTGATTTTTGGAAGCTTCACCCTCAGAGAAAAAAGGTTTTTTATCTTTTTTCCTCCCAATTTTTTCTGTTTTTTTTCCCTGTTTATTGTTAACTTATTTTCTTTCTGGCCTTTCCAACTGCCTGTTATACTTATTTAATAAAGTACCACAATATAGTGGAAAGATCACTGTACTTAACATTAGAAGACTGCATGCGTTTCTCAATTTTGACCCATAAAGAGTCTGAAAAGGATCTTAGGGACCACTTAGTCCAAACCCCACATTTTATGACTGAGAAAAAAGATGTTTACTAGCTGTGTGACTCTGGGCAAGTCATTTAAATGCTATCTACCTCAGTTTTCTCAACTGTAAGATGGAGATCATAATAACACCTACTTCTCAGGATTGTTGTTAGGATCAAATGAAGCAGTATTTGTAAAGGACTTAGCATAGTGCCTGGCACATAGTAGGCATTTAATAAATGTTTGTTTTAAAAAATACATAGAATGGTAGTGCCATCCCCTCACCTTCCCACAATTACTCTACTTCACTGATTCCCAAAATTTTGAATTCCACAAGCTCCACAAAAAAAGTGTGCTGTGAGCCCCCAGAGTAATTTAATAAATGGCTAATAACATTCTTTTATATCTATTTGTTAAATACTTACAATAACTATAATAATAACCTTTGCCTTCCCTAAAGCACCAAATTAAAATTTACATTTTATATTATGATAATAATAATAGCCAGCCTTTATATAGCTCTTTAAAGTTTTATAGATATTATCTTATTCTATCCTTATAACAAACCTGGGAAAGGTGCTATTAATTTTATACCCATTTTACAGATGAGGAAATAGGCACAGAGAGGTTAAGTGACTTGCCAAGGATCATATAGCTAAAATGCATCTGAGGCTGAATTTGAACTCAGGACTTCTAACTTGAAGTCAGATGCTCTATCCACTGTGCCACCTCGCTATTTATAAAATATGAAACTTGTAATGCTTCAAACGTATGCAATCTTATTGTCACAGAGGAAAAATATGCTTGTGACAAATGGGTTTTATTTACTGCTTAAGGTGCCATAGGTAAGGAATATGAACAGGAAGTTCTCAAGGGAAAAAAAATATAAGCTATCAACAGTAATATAAAAGATTCTCCAAATCACAAATAATAAATGCAAATTAAAACAACTGAGTTTCCATATCAGAGACATTAGATCTGTAAATACGGTTTTTAAAAATGGACAATTGTTAGAGTGTCTTTGGGAAAATAGGAACACAAATGCACTCGTGGTAGAGCTGTGAATTGGTACAGAGAGGGATAAGGACAGTACCTTCTGTTATTTGTTGAAGGAGGGAACTATTGATAGAGGAAACACCCATTACACATATAGACCAGTACCTTCACTTCAATGTGTAGTCTTAGAGAATTGATTAGGGCACATAGCAAGTATGTATCAGCTGCAGGACTTGGACCCAAGCCTTCCTGTCTCTGAGGCAGCTCTTTATCCACTATGCCACGCTGCCTCAAATGTCACTAAACTGTGCAGATCCATCCACCCAGCAATGTCACTATCAGTCATGTACCACAAAGAGATCAAATAAGGAAGGAAAGACCCTAGATGTGCAAAAATGTTTATAGTGGCATTTTTTTTGTACAAGCAAAGAACTTAATGAAAAGGAATATAATTGCACTGTTAGAAAGATAAAGGATATGGATTCAGAGAAAACTGGGAACATTTGAATAAAGTGTTGAAGAATGATAAGCAGAACCAAGAGAACAAATTAGATGACTATAAAGTTGTAAAGAAAACCAACTTTGAATGACCCAACAACTCTGATCAATGCAATACTAGTCATGACTTCAGATTATTTATGTAAAGTATCAATCAAACAACAAGTATTTATCGTTGTTGATAATCATTTCAATTGTGTCAGACTCTTTGTGACCCTATTTGGGGTTTTCTTGGCAAAGATACTGGAGTGGTTTGACATTTGCTTGTCATTTGACAGATGAGGAAACAGAGGCAAACAGGGTTAAGTGACTTGCCCAGGTTCACACAGTTAGTGAGCATCTGAGGCTGGATTTGAATTCAGGTTTTTCTGACTCCGGGCCCAGTGCGCTATTCACTGGGCCATCCAGCTGCCCCATGTGCTAGGCATTGTGCTAGATGATGGGTGCAAGTACAAGGGATGAAGCAGTCATGAGCTTACAGAAAATAATTACATATAAGACCTATACAGCATAACTACAAACTTAATAAATAAATACAAAACTATTCAAAATAGTTAAATATAAGGCATTTTAAGAGGGAGAATACTAGCAATTAGGGGGGGAAAGGAAAAGCTTTATGTAGAAGATAGTGCTTGGTTTGTATCTGGAAGGAAGAGATGGACCCTGAGGCAGAGGTAGGAGGGAATTCATTACAGGCTTGGTGCAGCAACTCTTGTCACCTCCTGACAGAGAGATGAACTAGAGGTGAAGAAGGAGATAGACATTTTTGGATATGGGCAATGCATGGATTGGGCAGGTAGATGGTACAGTGGATAGAGCGCCAGGCCTGGAGTCAGGCAGAGTCATCTTCATGTGTTCAAATCTGTCCTCAGACATTTACCAGCTGTGTGATCCTGGGCAAGTCACTTAACCCTGTTTACCTCAGTTTCCTCATCTGTCAAATGAACTGGAGGAGGAAATAGCAAACCACTCCAGGATCTTTGCCAAGAAAACCTCAACTGGGATCATATAGAGTCAGACACAACTGAAAATGACCGAACAACAACAACAATGTATAGGTTTGTTTGGCTTGTCCATACTTATTTGTTACAAGGCAGATCTTTTTAAAAAGTTGGGAGCATTGGGTAGGAGAGGGAAGCTTGTGATGGTAATGAAAAAAAAAGAGAAAAGAATCATAATTGAAGGGAATAGAATGAAATTCAAAGGGAGACACAGAAACAAGGTAGTTTTAGAACTAACATGCTGAATTTATTATACACTTAAAAACAAGCTATATGTATAAAGAATATAAAATAATAAACATGTATGTAACAATACATATTTATAACATGTGTAATAATAAATAAGTGATATATAATAAATTATTTGTATATTCTTATGTACAAAGAAGTTTTGTGGAAATGTTTTTTCTTGGAATAATATTTTATTATTTTCCTAATTACATGTAAAAACAATTTTTAACATTCATCTTTTAAAGTTTTGAGTTCTAAATTCTCTTCCTTTCTCTCTGACCCTCTCTCTGAGATGGTGAACAATTTAACATAGGTTATAAATGTGTAATCACTAAAAACATATTTCCATATTAGTCACGTTGTGAAAGACAACACAGACTAAAAAGCAAAATCATGAAAAAAATAAAGTGACAAATAATATGCTTCAATCTGCATTCAGACTCCATCAGTTCTTTCTCTGGAGTTGGATAGCGTTTTTCACCATGAGCCCTTTGGATTGTGTTGGATCATCATCTTAATCAGAGTAGCTAAGTCATTCATAATATTGCTGTTATTGTGCATAATATTCTTCTGGTTCTGCTCATTTCACTTTGCATCAGTTCATGTAAGTCTTTCCAGGTTTTTTAAAAATCTTTCTGCTCATGCTTTGTTATAGCATGATAGTATTCTATCACAACCATATACCACAACCTATTCAGCCATTCCTCAATTATGGGCATGCCTTTAATTTCCAAATCTTTATCAACCACAAAAAGAGCTGCTATAAATGTTTTTGTACAAATAGGTCCTTTTAGATATGTTCATATTTAATATTTTTCAAATTCAGAATAACTTTTTTAAAATGAGGGTGCTGGATTAGATGACATTTAAATTCCTTTCGAGCTCTAAAATTTTAAGACTTTATAAATTAACCCTTTCACCTCAGTTCCCCATCTGCAAAATGGAGATAATACTTGCTTTACTTACCTTATAAGGTTTAGTGAAATCAAGTATGTACAAGCTATAACTATAAAATTACAAGTTTAAAGTTAATATGATCAACAAAAATTTAACAAAAGAAATGACCATTTGGTGTGGAATTGTAGAAAAAATGAAAAAAGGTATCAAGGTAGAGCAATGGAAAGAAATGAATAGTCTTTAAATTAAATTAATTACTATATTAAAAATAGAACAAATTCATTAAAGATGCTCAATGAGTAGTTGTTACTTAAACAGCTTAAGGTAGGTTTTCTAGTTTAAAATGCTGTTTTAGGAATTAGGGAAGAACTTAAAAGATGGAGTTCATTTTGAGTATAAGATGACATTCAAAATAGTGACGAGATGATTATTACTTTGTGAATTTTTTTCAAGTTTAAAAAGATGAGTACAGATAATCATAGAGTTGAACAGGACTTAGATTTTCTCAAGTTCAAGCATTCTAATCCTCTCACTCCTCCTCACACGGGTGTAGGCACCTGTACACACACACACACACACACACACACACACACACACACACACACCCGCACACACATAATGAAGGAGGAAAGTGAGGTCCAGAGATGTAATGTGATTTGTTCCAGGTTATACAACTAATCAGTGACAAAGTCAGGGCTGGAACAAAGCTCTCCTGATTCCCAGTCTAGTAGGCTTTCACTTGGACTATGTCCCCTTTTCTATATGAAAGAACTATATAGAAGGACATGTAAAAGTGAGGGAAGTCAGTTCAAGGAGCTGCAATGCAGAAATCTCTGGTACAGAATAAGAGGATGATGATCTTAATAGCACCTGTATTAAACTGTACCAGACTGGAGGAGAAGCAATGACATAATCATTTTTATTCACCTGCCTTTCTCCTAGGGCTTGGCTCAGAGTGTGCATGCACTGTTTTGGGAATTCACGTCAGAGAGAGAAAAATGGCAAGAATTATAAAGCAAATTGCTGATGCATCTGTTGGAAAGGCTAAGCTAAGCAGAGCAGTCCTGGACCAGTACTCTTGTTGACAGGTTCACGGAGTGATGTAAGGCTAGAAACCATTGCCCTTGATGACTGAAGCATACTTTTTACAATGAGCCATTAAATAAGGGTGGGAGGGAAGGAGGAGGGGGAGGGGAGAGACAGAGAGAGAGAAGAGGAGGAAGGAAAAGGATCAGGGGAGAGGAAGAGAGGGAGGGATGACCAGTGATCTACGTCAGTGATTATTACATGAAGTGGTTATTTCTTTTTTAAAAATTATTTTATTTTTAATTCATGGAATAAAATAAGCATTTCTATAACATAGTACAATAAAAAAGATGATTGCAGGACTTGCTATTCTTTTCAAATATACAATAAAATTATCATGTAAATTTCTTTTTTTTTCTTCCTTAACCCCCCCCCCCCGGCTACCATTAGACACAAATACACACACATAACATATATATGTATTTATAATATGTAATTTTATATATATATATATATATATGATTTTTCTGTACATACTTCTATTTATCAGTCTTTCTCTGTTTGCAGAGAGAATCTTTGTTCACATGTCCTTTATGGTTGATTTGGGTATTTATAATAGTCAAAATAACTTACTCACTCAAAGTCATACTTAAAACAATATTCCTGTTTCTGTATACAGTGTTCTTTTGGTTCTGCTTATTTCACTCTTCATTATTTCATGTAAGTCTTTTCATGTTTTCTAAGATCATTGAGCTCATTGTTTCTTATAGCACAGTAGCATTCCATCACAATCATATATCACAACCATTGTTGTTCAACCATTGTTCAACCATTTGTTCAACCATTCCCCAATTGAGGGGCATCCCTGCAATTTCTAGTTCTTTGCTACCACAAAGACAACTGTTATAAAATTTTTAGTGCATATAGGTTCTTTTCCTTTTCCCCTAATAATCTTTGAAAATAGACCTAGTAGTGGTATTTCTGGGTCAAAGTGTATAGGTACTTTAATAACTCTTTGGACATAATTCCAGATTGATATTCAAAATGGTTAGATCAGTTCACAATTTCACCAACAATGAATTAGTGTCCTAGCTTTTCCATATTCCCTTCAACATTTGTCACTTTCCCTTTCAATTGTTTTAGCCAATCTGGTAGGTGTAAGATGACATCTCAAGGTTGTTTTAATCTCCATTTCTCTAATCAATAATGATTTAGAGCATTTTTTCGTATGACTATAAATTGCTCTGATTTCTTCATTGGAAAACTGCCTGTTCATAACCATTTGTCAATTGGGGAATGACTAGAATTCTTATAGATTTGACAAAATTCTGTATATTTTTTTATATGAGATCTTTATCTCGTAAACTGTCTATAAAATTCTGTCCCCTCTCCAGTTTTTTGCTTTCCTTCTGATTTTGGCTATGTTTGTTTTATCTGTACTTTAAAAAAATATTAACATAATTGAAATTTTCCATTTTACACCTAACTTTGCTTTCTGTCTCTTGTTTATTTAGTAATTGTTGACCTATCCAAGTGATTATTTCTTGATGAAATTCTACACTGAAACAAAGGACAAATTTTTAGCTACATTTTCATTGAACTACAAAATAAGAATGAATGAAAAAGCATTCCTTTACTAAGGATTGAATGTGTATTAAACTAGAGAGATACATATTCAAAACATAAGTTCTTGGAGGGCTCTAAGGGATCATCTAGTCCAGTGCCCATACTTTAACTAATGAAGTGAGGAGACTGAGTCTCCAGGTATTTAAGTTTCCTCAGGGGCAGGTATCAGCTTTTGGCAGAAGGGCTTTTCAGGAGCCTCTTCTTCCCTCCTCCAGCTCTTCAGGGGATGCTTTCCCTCCAGCCCCAATAGATGGCTAATTCCCATCATTAGGAACTGTGACATCCTTCTTTGTACTTCTTTGCAATTACTCACAAATAGAACTTCAGTATTCCAAGATCCATTATTTCACCTACATAGTTACTTTCCCCATCATACATGCCAACCCCTTCATTAGTTGCTCAAATTAAAAAAAAATAATCACGTGCCCTTTTGGTCGGCTAGTCAATATTTTGTTGATTGCTAACATTTCTTTCTTTGACTCTATAGGTCAAACATTAGGCTACGTGGCATTGGACTATAATGAATAAAACACATGGTGGGGGTGGGGCAGAGGATGGGGAAGGGTGCTTTCAATGAAAGGAAATCTCACCGTGGAAAACAGTAGTCTAAGAGCTATTTCAGCCTACTGTGTTTTGGGAAGATGGACAGTCTTGTGAACCTAGGACAAGTTAGTCTGTAGAACAGACACAATAGGAACAAAAAGGAAGAAAGGTAAGCTTTGTGTGTATGCTTAGAAGTAGTCCTCAGGGAATTGGGATTCTTTGCATGTACTGGCTTGATATAATCTTTTTTAGTGGTAACAGTGACAGTTTAAGAGACTTGAGATCAGACTTGTCAGAAGAAAAGCTGTGGGTAAGACTTAGGGGGAGACATGATAGCTCTCTTCAAGTATTTGAAGGGCTGTCATAAGGAAGAGGGATTAGACATGTTCTTCTTGGCCCCAGAGGGCAGAGCTAGGAATGATGGATGAAAGTTGCAGAGAGATGGATTTGGGCTCTATGTAAGGAAAAACCTCTCAATGATGAGAGCCATAAAAAAGTGGCACAGGCTGCCTCACGAGGTACAGAGTGCTCATCAGGATAGGTCTTAAAGCAGAGGCTAGATGCCCACTTTTCAGGATTTTGTAGAGAGGACTGATTGATTTTTTCAGGTATGGATTGGACTAGATGACCTCAGATTCTGTTACATGAAATGAAGGATGATATTTAGGGTGGCTTATCTTTTTCTTTTAAAAATTATTGACTTTTCCCCATTAGTTATTTCCAATAAAAAATGCCCTGTCCACATTAAACCCTACCTTGTAACAAAGAAAAACAGTTAAGCAAAACCAACCACAAAAATACCCTGTCTGATTACACATGCAGAATTCTACTTCCATACCCCACTAGTTCTCTACTGAGAAGGAATAGATCATCATCTGCTCTCTGGGACCTAGAGAAGTCATTGCCATTAATATGAATTTAGTTGCTTTTGAACATCGCTTGCATTCCCATGTTTGTAGTCATTGTCTACATGATTCTTCTGATTCTGCTTCCTTTGATTTACCTTGGTTCATATCTGTCTTACAAGACAAGGTAAGGAGCAGCTAGGTGGCGCAGTGGATAGAGCATGGGCCCTGGAGTCAGGAGGACCTGAGTTCAAATCTTCCCTTAGACCAAACACTTGATACTTACTAACTGTGTGACCCTAGGCAAGTCACTTAACCCCAAGAAAAAAAAAAGACAAGGTAGTCGAATTTTTAGAAGATACCTTTAAACCCAAACAATCAGGTGATTAAGATGCAGGTAGAGTGTAACATAAGGGATTAGATATATAGATGTTCACGTGTATGTATGTTTGTATGTGTGAGTACTGATGGGTGTACACACATGGATATGTGCTGAGTGTGGGTACATGTGTGCATATATACCCAGCAAGGAGAGTTTAAATAAATCTTCAAAATGTTCTCAGAAATATTGACAGAATGTTGCTGATTTTCTATGCAGAGATCATAAATACTATGTGTTCAATTGGAGCAATTAAGTTATATAATAATGCACAATTTATAATTAAATGATATCTATCAATAACCAAATAACAACCATTTTTTAAGTGCCTACTATCTGCCAGTCAGTGTGCTAGGTGCTGTAATTACGAAGTAGAAAGTGAAACAGTCCTTACCCATAAGGAGCTTAAAAATTACATTAGGACAAACAGCACGTACATATACATATAAATAAATAAAAATTCATACAAAGCAAAAACATTATGGTTCATGCCATCTTTCCTTCCCATCCTCCTAACTCTGCCCTGAGGTACTATGGGCATTTCAAGGTTTACAGTCACAGAGATAAGTGTTGAATAGTCCTCTAACAATTTCACAAAAGACATAAAATAGGTAGACACAGGCTCATCAAAAGTATTTACTGAATCTATGGACTGTGTTCAGTCCTGGGATCTTTACTCTCAAAGGGGTTATTATTACTCTTTGGATTTTGTTCCCACCTTTGAAATTTACTACAGGGAAATCTCTTCAATACAGCTTAGGTATGGTTTATGACCTTTTTCACTGGGAGTTAGAGTTAGAAATGAATTTAGGGTTATTGTTTAACCCTAACCAATGAAATAACAAGTTCAGTCTATAACTCTGGAGTTTATGTCCAGGTTTCCATAAAAGAGAGGGTCCCCAACTTCCACATAGATACTCAGTGTACAGTGTGGGTGTTGAGTGTGGGATAGCTTTTATTTCACTTGCCATAAAAAATGCATTAAGATGTAAAGAACTCCCAAAAGTTCACGAATGATTACAGAATATCTATCTATGTAAATAAGATTATGTTTTGCTAACTCAGCATGACACAAAGTTGATCCTGAAATATTGAAGGCCATGCCAATAAAGCACAAGCTTTGCTAGGTCCTACCAACATGGAAACAATTCAAGTACAGGATTAGTGATAGACTATGTCCGTTGTCTGAAGGCCAACGTAGCTAAATTCAGATTCACTGCCAGGATTCCTATTAAAATGTTTAAATTTTCATCTATAGCAAATTCATGAAGATTACCAAATAAGTCATAGGAATGTTAGTATCTAGCCAGTGAAAGGAGCATCCACAGCAATGCAGTCAAAGAAGAAGAATGACAATTCATCTTGGTGACTGAGTGCTTGCATACCTGTTTCATATATTAGAGCTTCAGGGTAATCTTGATCTTGGGGTACCTATTGGAGAGTTACATTATAAGATAATTATTGTGGGGACTTCAAACACTCAGTTGCTTTGGATGAGGTACAAGGCAGAAGAGTCTTAAGCTAAATTCCTTTCTGTAGCAAATAGGAACCTTAGATCAATATTTAACTCCTTTTCTCTCTTTACCCACATCCTATCAGTTGTCAAGTTCTGTCATTTCTAGGTGTAAGAAGTCTCTTACATTATTCTTTCCTTTCCATACCCAATTCCCCCACATTAATGGGAGACTTTGTTACTTCTCAACTAATTGCTGCAATAGCCTTATAACTTATCTCTCCACCTCCCATCTCTTCAATCCATCCTATACACTATTGCTATATTAATATTCCTAGTGCCTACTCTGATTTAATCACTTTACTCCCCAGTTCAAAAACATTTGATATTATAACATTGTCTCCAAAATAAAGACTATACTCCTCAGTCTAAGTTCCTCCATGACAAGGCTCTGATCTACCTTTTTAGGCTTATTTCACATTAAATCTTACCAGCTAAAGTAGATCTTAGTCTTCTCCAAAAACTCTGAAACTTCCTTGAATCTATCCTTTAATCACATAATTCCCTACACCTGAAATAATAATTCAAATGTATTCAAAGCTTACAATCCTAGAAATAACTGTTTAATGCCCCTCTGACTATTTATCAAGCAAGTCATAAAACAGGGAGATGTACTCATCAAAAGTATTCATTTTCATTTCATCAAAAATATTCAAAAATATTTTGAAGACTATTTTGTGCATCTGAATTAAATTCACCCACTCCCAACCATTTAAATTCACTGACACCCAAGATGTTGATATTTAATCTTTCCATCTCCTGTTTGACCACATCCAGCTTACTTTGATTCATAGATTTTACATTCCAGGTTCTTATGCAATATTGATCTTTATGGCATCAGATTTTCCTTTTTGTTACCAGATGCATCTGCAGCTGAGCTTTCTTTTGGCTTTGGCCTAGCTGTTTCATTAGTACTGGTGCTACTTGTAGTTGCCCCTACTCTTCCCCAGTAGCGTATTGGACACCTTCTGACCTGAGGAGTACATCTTCTGATGTCATCTCTTTTATCATTTTAATATTGTCCATGGAATTTTCTTGGAAAATATATTGGAGTGGTTTGAAGTACCTACTGTATGCCAGGCACTGTAATTACAGTGCCTTCTCTAGTAGATCACTTTTTTTTGGCAAGGCAGTTGGGGTAAGTGGCTTGCCCAAGGTCACACAGCTAGTGAGTGTTATATATCTGACGCCAGATTTGAACTCAGGTCCTCCTTACTCCAGGGCCGGTACTCTACCCACTGTACCACCTAGCTGCTCCTCTAGTGGATCACTGTTTGTCAGAACTCTTCATTATCACCTGTTTGTTTTGGGTAACCCTGCATAGCATAGCTCATAGTTTCATTGAGCTGTGCAAACCTCTCCTCCATGACAAGTCAGTAGTCCTTTGTAGTCAATAAAAGGGTGAGAAAAACAGTACTGGGGTGTAATCTCAAAAATGACAGAATGATATCTGTTTGAATCCAAAGCAAACTATTCAAAATTACAGTAATATAACTCTATGCTCCAACCACTGATGCTGAAGATGCCAAAGTTATCACTTCTATGAAGACCTACAACATCACATTCATCATAAGGGGTTGGAATGCTAAATTAGGAAATCAAAAGATAAATTGAATAATAGGCAAGTTTGGCCTTGGAGCACAAAATGAAGGACAGAGATTAATAGAGTTTTGTCAAGATAACTTGCTGGTTACAGCAAACATGTTTTCAGCACCCGAAAAGGTCACGCTACCCATGGACATGATCAGATGGTCAATATACAAATCAGATCGATTATATACTTTTCAGTCAAAGGTGAAGAAATACAGTCATCTAAAACAAGACCTGGTGCTGACTATGGCTCAGATTATGAGGTTCTTATTGCAAAATTCAGATGTAAATTGAAGTAAGTAGGGAAAACCATCAGACCATATAGGTAGGACCTAAATAACACCCTTGATGAGTATGAAGTTGAAGTGATGAATAATTTTAAGGGATTAGATCTGGTACAATAGAGTGCCTAAAGAATGATGGACAGAGGTTCACAATGTTATACAAAAAGCAGCAAAAAAAAAAAAAGCAAGAAAGCAAAATGGCTACCCGATGAGGCTTTACAAATAGCCGAGGAAAGAAGGAAAGCAGAAAGTGAAGGGGAAAGGGAAAAATATACCCAGCTGAATACAGAATTCCAGAGAATAGCAAGGAGAGATAAGGTTTTCTTAAATGAGCAATACAAAGAAACAGAAGAAAATAATACAATGGGAAAGACGAGATCTCTTCAGGAAGGTTGAAGATAGTAAGGAAAGGTTTGATGCAAAAATAGCTATGATAAAAGATAAAAATTGTAAGGACTTAACAGAAACAGAAGAGATTAAGAAGAGGTGGCAAGAATACACAAAAGAACTATACAAGAAAGATCTTTTTAAAAAATATTTTTAATTTATGAAATAAAACAAGCATTTCCATAGCATAGTATAATAAAAATGATGATTGCACATGAATGCTATTCCTTTTAAATATGTAATAGTTATCATGGAAATTTCTTTTTTCTCCCCCTCCCCGATGGCTACCATTCTATACATACTTCTATTTATCAGTTCTTTCTCTGGACGCAGATGGTTTCTTCTTTCATATGTTCTTTGTAGTTAATTTGGATATTTATAATAGTCAAAATGACTTAGTTGCTCAAAGTTGTTCTTAAAACAGTATTGCATACAATGTTCTTTGGTTCTGCTCATTTCACTTTTCATTATTTCACGTATATGTATCCATGTTTTTCTAAGATCATCAAGATCATCATTTCTTATATCACAGTAGTATTCTATAACAATCATATAAGAAAGATCTTAATATTGCTGGTAACCTCAGTGGTGTGGTTACTGATCTAGAGTCAGACATCCTGGACAATGAAGTCAAATGGGCCTTAGGAAGCATTATGAACAATAAGGCTAGTAGAAGTGATGGAATTCCAGTTAAGCCATTTCAAATCCTAAAAGATGATGCTGTTAAAATGTTGTACTAAATATGCCAACAAATTTGGAAAACTCAACAGTGGCCACTTGATTGGAAAAGATCAGTTTATATCTCAATCCTAAAGAAGGAAAATGCCAAGGAATGTTCAAATTACTGAACATTTGCACTCATTTCACATGCCAACACGGTTATGCCCAAGTTTCTGCAAGCTAGGCATCAGCGATGTGTTAACTAAGAATTTTCAGAAGGGCAGGCTGGCTTTTGAAGAGGCAGAGGAAGTAAAGACCAAATTGCCACAAGGGAAGGGTGATAAAAGGGAGGGCAGACAACAGAAGGCAGTGATCAGAAGCAAAACAGACTTGAGAGAAGGGACAGGATAAAAAGAGAGACACAGATAAGCAGAAGAAAACAGGATCAAGGAAAATACACAATTAGTAATCATAACTGGGAATGTGATAAACTCATCCATAAAATGGAAGCAGTTAGCAGAATGGGCTAGAACCCAGAATCCAACAATATGTTGTTTACAAGATACACATTTGAAACAGAGAGACACACAGAGAGTTAAAGTAAGGAAACAGGATCTATTATGCTTCAAATGAAATTAAAAAGGCAGGGGTTACAATAATGATCTCAGACAAAGCAAAAGCAACACCAGACCTAATTGAAAGAGATAAGCAGGGAAACTACATCTTGCTAAAAGAAACCATGGACAATGATGTAATATCAATACTAAACCAAATTGCATAGCATCCAAGTTCTTAAAGGAAAAGTTAAATGTATGAAACTATATAAACTATACTAGTGGGGGACCTCAACCATCCTTTAGCAAAGCTAGATAAATCCAACCATAAAATAAGTAAGAAAGAAGTCAAGGAGGTGAATAGAATCTTAGAAAATTTAGATAGGATAGATCTCTGGAGAAAACTGAATGTGAATATAAAGGAGTATACTTTTTTCCTCAGCTGTACATGGCACCTTTGCAAAAATTGACCATGTATTAGAGCATAAAAACCTCATGACCAAATGCAGAAGAGTATAAATATTAAATGCACCTTTTTCAAACAACAATGCAAGAGTCTCAATAAAAAGCCTTAGAAGCATTGATTAAATGTTACTTGGAAATTAAACAATCTAATCCTAAAGAATGAATGGGCCAAAGAACAAATCATAGGAACAATCAATAATTTCATTAAAGAATGAGACAACATTCCACAATTTGTGGGATGCAGCCAAAGGAGTACTTAAGGGAAAATTTATATCTCTTAATGCACACATCAATAAAAGAGGGAAAGAGCAGATCAATGAATTGGATATGCAACTAAAAGAACTAGAAAAAGAACAAATTAAAAATCTTCAATTAAACACCAAAATGGAGATTCTGAAAATTAAATGAGAGATGAATAAATTGAAAGTAAAAAAACCATTGAACTAACAAAACTAGGAGCTGGTTTTATGGGGAAAATGATAAAAATAGATTTAATTTGATTTAAAAAAAGAAAGAGGAAAAACAAATTATCAGTATCAAAAATGGAAAGGATGAATGTACCACCAATGAAGATGAAATTAAAACATTATTAGGAGTTATTTTGGCCAATTATATACCAGTAAAAGTGATAATCTATGTGAAATAGATAAATATTTGCAAAAAATACAAACTGCCCAGATATATAGAAAAAGAAATAAAATACTTAACAACCCTGTCTTAGAAAAAGAAACTGAGCAAGCCATCTATGAGCCCCCTAAAAAAATTCCTAGGACCAGATGGATTTACAAGTGAATTTTACCAAACATTTGAAGACTAACCAATCCCAAAACTATGGAAACTATTTGAAAAAAATAGGTAAAGAAGGAATCCTACCAAATTACTTTTCTAACACAAATATAGTTTTGATACCTAAACCAAAAAGAGAAAAAATGGAGAAAGAAACTATAGACCAGTGAATATCAATGTGCATGGTGGATTGATGGATTAGATTAAATACACAGTACACAGTACTAAATGACCATAGTAAACTAGAGTTTGATAAAGCTAAAGATCAAGCTTTTGGTGTAAGAACTCACCATTTAACAAAAATTACTGGGAAAGCTGGAAAGCAGTTTGGAAGAAACTAGGCATATACCAATATTTCATACTATATAACAAGATAAGGTCAAAATGGAGAAATGATTTAGACATTAAGGGTGATATCATAAATAAATTAGGGGAAGATAGAAAAAAAGTGTACCTTTCAGATCTATTGCTAAGGAAAGAGTTTATGGCCAAATAAGATATAGAGAGCATCACAGGAGGCAAATAGATAATTTTGATTATATGAAACTAAAAAGCTTTTACACAAATAAAACTAATGAAACCAAAATTACAACAGAAAATTGGCAAAAAAAATTACAGCAAATTTCTTTATTAAAGACCTCATTTATCAAATATATAGGGAACTGAGTGAAATTTATAAAAAATAAGAGTCGTTCCCCAGTTGGTGAATGGTTAAAGGATATGAAAGGCATTTTTCAGAAAAAGAAATAAAAGCTATCGGTAATCACATAAAAATGCTCTAAATCACTACTGACTAAAGAAGTGAAAATTAAAACATCTTTGAGATACTACCTCTCATCAATTAGACTGGCTAATATCATGGAAAAGGAAAATGACAAATGCTGGAGGGGATGTGGAAAACTGGGGCACTAACGCATGGTTGGTGAAGTTGTGAACTACTGCAACCATTCTGGAGAACAATTTAGAACTATGCCCAAAGGTCTATAAAATTGCCTCAGAAATACCACTACTAGGTATGTATCCCAAAGAGATCAAAGAAAAGGGAAAAGGACCTATTTATGCAAAAATATTTATAACAGCTATTTTTGTGGTGGCAAGGAATTGGAAATTAAGGAGATACCTATCATTTGAGGAATGGCTGAACCAGTTGTGGTATTTGATTGTGATGCAATACTTTTGTGCTATAAGAAGTGATGAGCAGGATGGTTTCAGAAAAACCTGGGTACACTTATATGAACTCATGCAAAGTGAAGTGAGCAAAACCAGGAGACCATTGTACACAGTAACAGCAATATTGTAAGGATGAGCAACTGGGAAAAACTTAGCTTTTCCGATCAAGATAATTTCAAAGGACCTATGATGAAAAATGCTATCCATCTCCAAAGAGGGAATTGATGAACTAAGAAGGTGGATTGAAGCATATTTTATTTTGCTTTCTTTATTTTTACTTCTTTATCTTGTTTGTGTTTTCTTTTGCGATATGGCTAATATGGAAATATTATTGCATGATGATAATTGTATTGCAATTATTGCATGACTCCATATGTATAATCAATATCAAATTGTTTGCCCTCTCTAGAAATGGGGAAGGGTGGGAGGGAGGAAGAGAACTTGGAACTCAAAATTTTTAAAAAATGATTGTTAAATATGGTATTGGGAAATATTTGATGAAATAAAACATCAAGGGGTCCAGGGTTAGTGGATGGCAGAGTAACTGGGAGTGAAAAAGGCAGAAAATACTGAAAAAGTGTGACAGGCCAAGTTACAAAAGGCTTTAAACACCGAACAGAGGATTTTATATTTATTCCTAGAGATGATCAGGAGCTATTGGAGTTGATTCACCTCTTTCTCTCTCTCTCTCTCTCTCTCTCTCTCTCTCTCTCTCTCTCTCTCTGTATGTGTGTGTGTGTGAGAGATAATCAGACCTGTACCTTAGGAAAATCAATTTTATGGCTAAATGGAGAATGGACTGGAAGGAGGAGAAACTTGACAAAGTGAGACAAACCAACAGACAGGAATGAGGTGTTAGGTGTCTGTACCGTGGTGATGGCATTGTCAGAGGAGAAAAGGGCACATATATGAGAGATGTCATGAAGATAAATTAACAGGCTTTGGCAAGAGTGAATATGGGAGTTAAGAGGGAATGAGAAGTTGAGGATGACATCTAGGTTTGAATCTCAGTGATGGGGAGAGCAGTGGGGTCCTTGACATTAATAGGTAAGTTTGGAAGGTGGGATGATTTGGAACAAAGATAATGAATTCAGTTTTTGACATGTTGAGTTTAAGATGTCTATAGGACATCCACTTTGAGATGTCCAATAAGCAGTTGGAGATGCAAGACAGATATTAGGAGAGAGATTGGGGCTGGATAAGTACATCTGAGAATCATCATCATGGAGATGGTAATGGAAACAGTAATTGGAGCCAATGAGATTAGCAAGTAAAATGATATAGAAAGAAGAGGGACCAGGACAAAACCTTGGGTTACATCTATTGTCTTCTTTGCAGATGACATTATATTCATTGCGGCAAGCCTCAAAACTTTTATAGGGCTTCCTCATTAGAATTCATGAATATTCAAAAGAAATTGACCTTGCAATCAATCTAGGAAAAAAATGAATGAATGAAAAAATAGCTGTTGTTCAGACCATAAAAAAGAGTTGGATGGCCAGTCCATTGAGTTAGCTTATCAGTACATCTATGTAGGATAGCCACTGGAGGTTGACCATGAGTTGGATCTAGGACTGAACAGGAAGAAGAGAGTGGACTAGATTGCATTTGGGACATGTAAGCAACACTTATAACGACCCTCCAGCTGCTCCCTGCCACAAAGACCTATTCTGTTGTCTGAAGTTACTCTCCAGGGACACTATATGGCTAGGAATCTTGGAAAACTACTGTCTCAGAGGAATCAAAGGGAAGGTGTAGATAGGTTCATAGTATATTTCAAATGATGCCTTATCTGCAAAAAGTGGCATAAGGAATGCCACTAAAAAAAATTAGAATGTGGCCCAAGAAGACTAAGTAACTTGCTTAAGGTTGCTCAGGAAGGAAGCATCAGAGACACTATTAAATCCAGGTTCTCCACCTCTAAAGGCAGTACTCTTTTCCACTGTAAATGTTTGAATTGCGAACTGTTGAGCCAGTGAGATGCAGTCTAAAGCCCCCCAGATCTGGAGTCCAGAGATCTGGGTTTGAGTCCCAACTCTGTCTCTTACTAGCTATGTGAGCTTGGCTAAGGCATCTGACTTCTTTGGCCCTCAGTTCTTTGATTTTTGACATGGGCATGGTAGAACCTACCATGCCCACTTCACGAGAGGATAGAGAGAAACATTTTTGTAAATCTAACTTTCTAGCCTCAAACCTTTGTAAACCATGACAAATCACATAAGTTCATTTAATCTCAGTTTCCTCATCTGTAAAATGAGAAATTTGTACTAGATGATGTCTGAATTCCCTTTCAGCTATACATCTATGATTCTCTGACTTGGTATTCCCCCAATCACATTCCAGTATCTTCTAGGTGCCCAATACCTTTTGTCCTGCTGACTAGCTTCCTAGATCCTCTTACTGGAGCACCTCAGCTGGGCTGTCCTCTCTGACTAATACCCCACTCTATTCCTTTTGCCAAGTCTTCTTCCTTGATCATTATTAATCAGTCATGCTCCATTCCCTAATATGTGAAACTGCCTTGTGAACAGAAACTACTTGTAAACTGTTATTAACATTGGGCTGATTGCAGGGCCATTTCTGCAATCTCCTTTGCCATACCCCAACTACCAAATGAAAAGGACAAGTTTTTTTCCTTTTTAATGTAGCTTTTTCACATCTTTTCTTTCACAAAGCAGGAGGTGCTTTGCCAATTGTCATTTTCATGGTATTTGTTTTTCAAGTGACCTGACCTGTGGCTAGTTCTGTAGCAATACCAGTTTTTTTTTTCATCAAAGAGGAGTGGCCTGTGCTATTGCCCTTGAACAATCATTCTTGATGAGGAAAAAAATATATCATATTCACTTCTGAATATGTCCTTCCTTCATCCACCACTGACTGAGTTTTCCTTATAACAATGATTGAAAAAGAAAAAAAAGTTCAGAAAAACTAACTGAAAAACTAATTGTATCTAACTGTATATGCATTGGATGGATGTGGTTGAAGCTCTACTGAATTGGCCATAGCTATTGAGTGGGACAATTAGTATTAACATTTGAGTTTTTTAGGTCCTGGACAGTGACTCTTTTATTCTGGCTCAACTAGTCTTCAAATACTTGGTTACTATTAGAAAGCCAGACTTGCACTGTGGTGCCACAAACCCACTGCCTTTGAGGGGCTAGGACCCCTCCTTGTGTCTATGCCCTTGTTGATATAATAGCTTGCTCCCCTATGATATTTCACAACTTTCAAAGCCCTATCACACTAATGCATCACACTGTATGCTCACCGCCATTTTGTGGGACAGATAGGACAAGCATTATCATCTTCATTTTATGGATAAAGAAACTTGGGCTCAGAGATATTAAATGAATTGTGCAAGGTCAAATGGCTAATAAGAGCCATTGGATTTGGGGTCAGAGGACTAGTTGGGAATTTTAGTTTTCTTTCTTACTACTTGTGTGACCTTGAGCAAATTGTTTAACTAAAAGTTCTAAAGCTTAAGATTCTTCTTATAGAGATTGATAGCACCTCCACTGAAGACTCTTCACTATATATATGCATACATACATACATATATATACATATACATATACTATACATATATATATATACACACACACACACACACACACACACACACACACACACACACACACATATAAAGCCTAGTAGGAGTAGAGAGATATCATCACCTGAATATGTTTATGACCCTTGCAGCAGACTAAATTGCCCCTCCTTGTATGTACTTTTGTCACATGTATATTCCATGTGTTTACCCCGGTACATGTGTACCCTGGCTATAGTACTGCGTAAGTACATATGCTTCCTGTATGCCTTTTCGTAGGAGTCCTTTAGGTATGTTCACACTTGTAAGTGATACTGTGGGTATTTGCAGGAAAGTGTGGCCCATGTTTATGAGGGGAAAGGCTGTTCCTTACTATTTTTCGTTCTCTTTTTTTTTTTAGTGAGGCAATTGGGGGTTAAGTGACTTACCCAAAGTCACACAGCTAGTACATGTCAAGTGTTTGGTCTGAGGCTAGATTTGAACTCAGGTCCTCCTGACTTCAGGGCTGGTGCTCTATTCACTGCGCCACCTAACTGCCCCTCCTTACTATTTTTCTAACTGAACCAAATGCCTTTGATTTGAATTGATTGTGTACTCTGGCTGACTAAAAATGGAAAAGGTATCAAGGAGGTTCCCTAAGTTATGGTTTTGAGTGGATGTGGATCCGTAGAGTACCTTGAACATGGAGTATATGGCCCATGTATGAGTAGCTCCTGGTCTTACAATTAGATCATGAGATCATAGATTTGTACTTAGAAAAGACCTCAAAAGTCAGCTCGTCTAACCTCCTAATTGTATAGATGAGGAACTGAGGTCTAGAAAAGGATGGTGACTTGTCCGCTGTCACAGTGAGTAAATGACTAATGTGAAATGTGACTCTTGTCCTTGGACTCCAAAGCTAGTAATCTTTCTACTAGACCATATTCCCTCTGAAAATGTTCTCTAAGGTCACTTAATCATGACATAACTTTCTAAATCTATGACCTTTTAAATTTTGATGTAAAAAGCAACTGTTCTTATTCTGTTTTCTTTCTCACATCCCTCATCAAATCATGCTTTAGGATTATGGGATATCAATGGATAACCCCTGGCCTAAAGCCTACAATTTCATACTCTGTATCTCTTTTCTTTTTTTTTTTTAAAAACATTTCACAATTTTAAAATGCTACAAGGATGATAGAGATTGATGTGAACATGGTGTATCTTTATGAAGTAAAAGTGTGTTAAGTAGAAGACATTCCTCTGTAAGCAAAATCAAAGCTAATATTAGCTCAAATTTATTTTATTTTTAATATTATTTACTTTCTGGAAACCAACTAACCTCAATTAACATTGTGAGTTGTTTGACCTATAATGACCAGTTATTCCATGACATTATGGAAATCATTTGCATAGTAATTATAGTTTAGCTTTATTGGTAATTAGAAATGTTTGCCTTCTGGTTGTACCAGACAATGATCCTTCATTAATCACATGGCACACCTTGAAAGATATTGGAAAGAGGCATGTTATAATATACTCTAACTAAACTCTTGATTGCTCATCTACTCTCCTGCTTCTAAATAAATGTTATCAATTAGAACCTTTATCATGAACTTACTGTCCCTTAATTTTTAAGCCATTCACAAAATAGAAGGTGGGAAAACAAACCCAAATAATTTGATTGGTCTAGAAAAATCTTATATGATGCAGTCATCAATATTCATCTGAATTTCCCATTTGCCATTTTTACCTATAACTTAATTCATGCCTAAAAAGAAAGAAAAAACCATAGGAAGGCAAGCCTAATGAGACATATTTATGTATTTTTAATACGTAAATCTCTGGTAAATTCCTAGAAGATGCTTCAAGATGGCATGGAAATGACTGACCCTGGTTTTTGAAAGTTATGTTAGCAGTATATATGGCACATCCACTAAGCTGGAAAAAGCTGGAAAGGTTTCAAGGGTAAGAATAATAATAATACTAGGTGGCATTTATATAACACCTACTAAGTGCCAGACATTTGTACTAGGTGTTTTACAAATATTATCACATTTGATCTTCACAACAACCCTGTAAAGTAGGTGCTATTATTATACTCATATTACAGTTGAGTAAACTGAGGTAGACAGCAGTTAAATGACAGGGTCACACAGCTCGTAAGTGTCTGAGGTCAGATTTGAACTCAAGTCTTTCTAATTACAGGTCCAGTGCTCTATTCACTGTCCTACCTATTTGCCTGTAAGACTTTACATTTTTCTATTAAATTTCATTTTAGTAGATTCAGCCCATTTTTCTAGCCTGTTCAGATTTTTAAAATTCTGATTCTACATTCCTATGTATTAGCTATTTCTCACAGCTGTTACCTGAAAATTCTATAATTATTCCTCTATACCTTCTTAAAGATATACCTTATCCAAGTCACTGATGCAAATGTTAACAGTAGCGTGCAAAGCACAGATACCTGTGGGTCACAACTTGAGACGTCTTTCAGTTTGATGTTGAACTAATAAATAATGATGATTTCTCTTGGGACCTGCCATCCAAACAATTCCAAACCTACCTCGTTCTGTTGTTGTCTCTTCATATTTTCCATAAGGATAGCAATGAGGGTGTTTATCAAATGTTTTGCTAAAATCAAGGCAATCTAGATCTGTAGCACTCCCCTGATCTACCGGTCTAAGAGCACAATCTGAAAAAGGAATGAGAGTAGCATATAATTTCCTGTTATTGATGAAACCATGCTGTTTCTATGTGATCACAACTTCCTTCTCTAGATGGTCACTAACCATCCTTTTCATAACAGGCTAAAAAGTTGTGGCAGGGTGTGCCATCTTGGGGAAGGTGGTGGGGAGGAAGGGGGAGAAAAATTTTAAATTCAAAAGCATGTGGAAGTGATTGTTGATAAATCAAAATAAATTAATAAAATAAATTTAAAAAAAATTTGTGGCAGGAATTGAAGTCAAGCTCACTGGCCTATAGTTTTCGGACTGCGTCTATGTTGTTCCCCTCCCCATTTATTCGTTTATTCTTAACAATCACAACATTTGCCATTCTCCAATATTGCAATCTCTCTCCCAGTTTTGATGATCTTTCAAAGATCACCAAGAGTGGTCCAGTAATCACAGCTTCCAGTTCTTTCAGTACTTTAGGATTTAATTTATCTAGGCTTGGCAACTGGAATTCACAAGGGCAGCTTTATGCCCTATTACTATTTCAACTTTCAATTGCTGGTTTTGTTCTGTCCTTTCTAGTCCCAAAATATTTTTTCTTGATTTGAAAAATATAATCAGCAACTCTAGCTTCTCCCTGTCATCTATAATCATTGTCCTATCACTTCTGATTATTGTATACTTTCTTTCATTTACCTCTTTTCTCCAATACAACTTGAAAAAATCTCTAATTCTTTTGTTTTTCTTCCTTTTCTTTACCAGTCCAAGTTTATTCTGAGCTTTAGTGCTCCTGGAATTATTTTTACAAGACTCACACTTTTGTATTTATTGTTCTTGCTTCCATATCCAGAACATGTCTTTAAAATCTAAATTGTTCAATAAGTTCCCTCTGGGGTTCATATTATTCTCTTTTTGGACAACTTGCCTTTTTCCTCCTTGTTGGATTTTTTATTTTGTGTGTCTTCAGAATTTCATACTCGGGACTAGGCAGTGAATTTCTACCTGTTTTTTCTCTGAACCCTTTGAACTCTCCTCTCCTCTAACTTAGGTTACATTTCAGACTATACTTAGCTCCACTTTCCTCTCTCACAAATTCTTATATGGAGTGGATCACATTCTGCCCAAAGTTTCCATCTTTTCTACCCCAGAAACTAGTTTTTTGTTGGTAAGAGATAGAGAATATCCATTCTCCCTGTGGATTCCTTCATGTTTTAAAGGATGAAGTTTTCAACAAGACATATAAATACGTTATTAACTATGAACATACATATGACTAAGTATTAAGTTGGAAAGAATGGTGGATTTGGAGTTTAGAAACTGGACTTTTAATTATGGCTGTGCCACAAGCTAGCTATGTGACTGTAGGCCTTACATTTGTAGTGCTAGATGAGCTCTAGGGGGCCACTAGCTCACATCCTATGTTCTGTGTTTCAAGTTCCTTTTCAGATCTAATATTCTGTGATTATACAATTCTACATTAACAACAACAGCAACAAAAACATATTAATGCATAGCAAGAGAATCCCTGTCAAAGTACAAAAGGAGGAGGAACCCTAAAGCCTGAATCCAGAGAATCTAGCTTGCCTAGAAATGAACCTAAGTGAGGATGAGGTGCTTTGAGCTGTACATCCTGCCCTCTAGTGTATTATTGTGACTTTGTCAAAGATACTGGATAATGAAGTATAATCTTTCATGGGCATATGGTTTAAGATTCCTTAATGTGTGGATTATAGAGGCAAGGCATTTAATGGACCCTACTTACCTAAAGAATGGAAAATAAAGGGCCAACTAGTGAGGATAAATATTTAGCCTCATTCACAAAAAAAAAAAATCTGTCATCTGCCTGCCTTATCAGTTTTACACAGTGGGTTAAAAAGCAATGAATGTGCAAAGGAGAAGCACAGGTGGAAATGGAGATGAGGTCTTCGGAATTCAGCTGGTATGGAAGTTTTTTTTTTCCAAAGTAATTTTTTTATCAAAAAATTTTTGGTTTTTACTTCACCTACATTTCCCACTGTATCCATTCTACCCCCAACCTCCAGCCATCCCTCATGATAATAAAGAGGAGAGGGAAAAAGAAGTACTGCAACACTTCTATTAGTAAATGTTTTAAAAGCACCTTATAATATTGCTCTTCTAAGTGTCATTGTTAACACACAGGAGAAAAGGGTGCTTAGGTGCTGGCACCTCTGCTAGTCCTAGGATGCAGAGGAGAGTACTGGTAACTGGGCTGAGGTGTTCAAACTGAATGATATAACTGTGATTGCAGAGACAGCTTTGCAAGGGACAGAAGTTATGGAAGTGATGATAGGGTCAAGGGTCTAGAACTAGAGAGGAACTTGGAAGTCATCTAGTTCAAGTCCCTCATTTTACAGATGAGGAAATTGAGGCTCAGACATGTGGAGTGAAGGGTGATGAGGAAGGTAACCAATGTGGTAAGGGCAGACTCAAAATCATGTCATGTGACAAAGTTAAAATAGGAATAGTTTACCTGGAAAAGTCAGGGATAACTATGTATAATTATGATAAGAGTAAAAACTATGTACAAATATTTGAAAGTTGCTCAAATAAAAAATTTAGGCTTATTTTGTATAGTTTCAGAGGGCAGAATTAAGAAAAATGGGTGGAATTTACCTGGTCAGATTTTTGGCTCAAAGTAGACAAAAACTCCTAATAATAAGGTCTGTCTGAAAATTGAATTGGTTGACCTTTAAAGTAGAGTTCTCTATCAAGCAGAGCCTGGATAATGACTTGTTAGGAAATTTTGTAATGGGAAATCATTTGTAAAATGAGGGGGTTGAGCTAATGCTTGTAGCTCTGAAATCTTAGGATTCTAGGACTCCATGATGGATTCATCGATGCTGGACAAACTACTAGATGATCTCTAGCATTAGCTTTTAAGTCAAGAATAGGGTCAGATTGGGAAGCAGGGAGTATGGGAGAATACTTCCCTGGGGACCTCTACAGCCCATACTTTTACATTACCAAACTATATCTCTTTACCTTACCTTCCATCTTCTTGTCTGAAACCTGGCTCTTTTGGGGAGAAGGTACATCCCTGTATATCCCCTCAAGTGCTGTTTGCTTCTTATCTTATGCCTCTAATTACATTAGATCAGGAGGTACCAGAGGACTCAATGTGCTTTTAAAACAATTGAACAATTGATAACTTTTGTTTCTATATAACCTTAAACTTCCAGCATAATGCTTCCTCTACCCCACTCCACCAGAGAGCCATCCCTACAGCTAGCTAATAATATTTAGCATTTATATAACTTTTTAAGGTTCTGAAAGTGCTTTACAAATATTATCTCATTCCGTTTTCACAACCACCGCAGGAGGTAGATGCTATCATTATTCCTGTTTTACAGATGAAGAAACTGAGACAGACAGAGGTTAATTGACTTGCTCAGGGTCATCCAGCACATAACTATCTGATACTGGATTTGAACTCAGGCCTTCCTGAGTTTACATTGATAGATCTCTATCCACTACTTGACTTAGCTTCCATATAACAATGGAAAAGAAAAAGGAAAAAAAAAGCAGTTTAGCAAAACCAACCAATACATCAACTGAGTCTGTATGCAGTGTTCCAGACCCATAATTCCCCATTCCTACAAAGAAGGGAAAGAGATACCTTCTCATATCCTGTATTCAGGGCTAAGTTCAGTCACTATAATCACGTTTGAATTTGAGGAGGGAGGAGTTTTCTGTTTACATTCTTAAATTCATTGTATTTATCATCTGCTTTCTTTACTTTGCATCAGTAGTTAGCAGTCACCACACTTCACTGTGACTGCCTTTCTCAGCTATCACCACTCCGCACTTGTCTCCCCTGAAGTTTGCTATATCTGACTATGATATTTGATTTATTTCTCGTTGCCATAATCTACCATCTTCTATATCACTCTCTCTTCTTTCTTCAGGAGTTTAGTACCTGTCTCACACTCTTTGTCTTTGCCATCATCCTTCCTCTAATTCTTGAGGATTTTAATATTTTAGTTAATTTCTCTTAGATTATCCGGGATCCCAGTTCATCAGCCATCCCAATACCATAACCAATATCTACGGTCTTCCTCAGCTATCCTTAGGGGTAGACATAACTAAGATATTGTAGATATCCTCTCCCATAACTGTGCCTCTTTTTTCATCTTGAACTCTCAAATTCTCTTCCTATTCATAATCTCCTATTCTTTACTCTTTTCATTTGCCTCTCTCCTCCTAAGTCTATTCTGTGTCCAATCTAAAATTCCTCAGTCCTCCCCAGTCTCCTACTCTGTCACCCCTGCACCTCCCTCACTTTCCTACCTTCACAGTTTTAAGTCTATAGTTGACCAGTTCAACTACTGCATTTGTCTATATATTAGGGGCCGTATTTCAGAGACTGTCTCTGGAGAGGCAAATCACATAATTTAGGCCAGGGGCTGATTTATTGGTACCCATTCCTGATTTAGAAGTGATCAGTAAATCTTTATTTGGAATGCTTGATAGCATATTTGCTCTTTTCTTAAATCATATTATTTAGCAACAATTGTTTATAACAGCTGTTATGTATATATATATTATATATATATAAAATGTATGTGTTTATGCATGCATGTGTACTCTCTCCATATATATATATATACATATATATACATATATATGTATACATATATGTATATACATATATATATATATTATTGTTATTCAGTACTTGTAAAATTTATTTATGTCTATGGACAGAACACAGAGGCAGAGGAGATCATTTTTCCTTGTAAAGTCCTAAAGATTACTGTACATGCCAGACACAGGTTTAATTATGCAATCAGCACGTGAGCCTGTAGCTCAGGATATAGGATCCCTTGAAGTCTGATCAATCATTGCCTGATACAAGTGATTTGGATGAGCTGATGGTGCACTCATATGCATGTTTTTTCTAGTGAAATTGAAATAGGGGTGAACAACGAAGGGGGCTGGGCCACTCAACATTGTTTTTTGACTTTAATGGTTTAGAATCCATCTGGTTAAGTAAATATCCTGAGGCACAGAGGTGCCCATGTGGCTCAGAAACTTGTGTATTCTTTCTCAAGGATCATTGAGTCTTTGTGCCAGAGTGTCTAGTGATTGTTTCCCTCAAATCTTGAAGAAACATATTCACTTTCACTGACAGAAGCATATACCATCTTCTATCTTTGAATTTTTTTGGCCCTTTTATTTACCTCTGTTCTTATCTTGTCAACTTCAGAACTGCCCACCATCTGCCCTTTCTGCTCCTACTCTGTGGCTGCTGGATGCTGCTGGAGGAAGTCAAGTGAAATGTGAGTGAGTCCATTACAAATTAGTGTGATCTAATCTCATCTGGGCCCTCACTGCTGTACAGCATTCCTTTCATTCTTTCCTTACTGACTGACTGTTACAGTTACTGAAGCAATTGTTTGCTCTCTTCAAGTCTCCTACTCAACTCCTTGGTCTTTTATCTCTCAGAAGGTGAACTCACCTGAGAAAATCAAGGCCATCTCTCACCTGATCTCCCCTCCTCTATACTTCAAAACTACTCTGGATTGTCCTTTATCCTCTTCTGTGCTCAGCCTGCCCCTATCCAGGAACAATGGAGAGAAGCACAGGTGTCAAACATGTGACTGGGGCCACTTAATATTCCCTAATGCAGGAACCAGATTAAAATGTAATTGGGAAATACTTAACAAAATAAATGAAAATATAATAAAACATACGTAATATCACATTTAAAAATCAAGTCAGTGTGCAGCTTACAGGGACTCATGTACAAGTTAGTGGTCCTTGTTGTTATTTGACTTTGACAATACCGCACAAACTTGACATCAAAGATACCTTGATTTCTTCCAAGAAACTCAAGTCTTAAGTATAATTGCATTGCCAAGAACCTCTTCACACTTGAAACTTTTACTCTGCCTCGTTTTATTTTCATGGGTTTCCTGAGATATACCAAAGTATTAACTGATTCATTCCTGTTCCTGCTAGATAGAAATCCAGTTGGCTGACAACAACAGGTACTTCTATTTGAATGGGAACTTCTGGACACATGTTAACTAACTAATGTGTTAACTGACACGTTAACTAAAATACATACAAATGGATTCCTGGACTGGTTCCAGCAATGGGAATTTCAGACACTATGTGAGTGGGAGGGAGTTATGGGGGCCATCCTCAGGCTATACCACATCCATGTAGTCCTGTCAAAGAATAACATTGTTAAAGAAATACTACATGTGATTAGAGATGCAATGTGGTGTAATACAAAGAACTCTGGACAAGGAATAGGAAACAACGTATAGCTCTAACACTAATTCCTGTGTGAAATGGGGCTAATTATTGTCTCTCTCTGGGCCTCCTTTTTCTGATCTAAGGAAATGAGAAATTTGTATTGCAGGAGTTTTTAAACAGAGGTCTGGGGCCTAATTTCTTAAAAAAATGATGTTTTGATAACTATATTTTAATATAATTGGTTTCTTTTGTAATACTATGCATTTTGTTTTATTCATTTAAAAATATTATTCTGAGCAGGGATCTTTAAGTTTCATCAGTCTGCCAAAGGGGTTCATAACACGTACAAAGGTTAAGAGTCTCTGGATTAAATACAGCACCCATTCCTATTAAAAACATTAGAAAGCATAGGTATAAATGGAGTCTTCCTTAAAATAATAAATAGCATCTATCTAAAACCTTGAGCAAGCATTATATGTAATGGGGACAAGCTAGAAGTATTTCCAATAAGATCGGGGTGAAACAAGGATGTCCATTATCACCACTGTTATTCAATATTGTACTAGAAACATTAGCTTTAGCAATAAGAGAAGAAAAAGAAATTGAAGGCATTAGAATAGGGAAAGAAGAAGCAAAGCTATCACTTTTTGCAGATGACATGATGATATACTTAGAGAATCCTAGAGAATCAAGTAAAAAACTATTTGAAATAATAAAGAACTTTAGCAAAGTGGCAGGCTATAAAATAAACCCACATAAATCATCAGCATTTCTATATATTACCAACAAAGCCCAATAGCAAAAGATAGAGAGAGAAATTCCATTTAAACTTAATGTAGACATTACAAAATATTTAGGAGTCTACTTCCTGAAACAAACCCAGGAACTCTATGAACACAATTACAAAACACTTTTCACACAAATAAAATCAGATGTAAATAATTGGAAAAAACATCAGTTATTCATGGGTAGGCCGAGCTAACATAATAAAAATGACAATTCTACCTAAGCTAATTTACTTACTCAGTGCCATACCAATCAAATTACCAAAAATTATTTTATAGGGGTAGAAAAAATAATAACAAGATTCATTTTGAAGAACAAAAGGTCCAGAATATCAAAGGAACTAATGCAAAGAAATGCAGGGGAAGGTGGCATAGCAATTCCAGATCTTAAATTGTATTATACAGCAGCAATCATCAAAACTGCTTGGTACTGGCTAAGAAATAGAGTGGTGGACCAGTGGAATAGGTTAAATACAAGACACAGTAGTCAATGACTATAGTAATCTATTATTTGATAAACCCGAAGACCCCAGCTTCTGGAATAAGAACCCACTCTTTGAAGAAAAACTGCTGGGAAAACTGGAAAAAAGTATGGCAGAAACTAGGCATAGACCCAAATCTCACACCATATACCAAAGTAAAGTCAAAATGGGTTCATGATTTAGATATAAAGGCTGATACTATAGGCAAACTAGGAGAACAAGGAATAGTTTACCTATCATATCTATGGAGAACAGAAGAATTCATGACCAAACAGGAGATAGAGAACATTACAAAAAGCAAAATGGATAATTTTGATTATGTTAAATGGAAAAGCTTTTGCACAAACAAAGCCAATGCAACTAAGATTAGAAGGAAGGTAGAAAATTGGGAAAGAATTTTTACAACCAGTCTCTCTGATAAGGGCCTCATTTCTAAAATATATAGAGAATTAAGACAAATTTATAAGAACACAAGCCACTCCCCAATTTATAAATGGTCAAAGGATATGAACAGACAGTTCTCAGATGAAGAAATTAAAGCCATCTATAGTCATATGAAAAAATTCCCTAAATTATTATTGATTAGAGAAATGCAAATCAAAACAACTCTAAGGTACCACATCACACCTATCAGATTGGCCAACATGACAAAACAGAAAAATGATAAATTTTGGAGATGTGGGAAAATTGGAACACTAATGCATTGTTGGTGGAATTGTGAAATGATCCAACCATTTTGGAGAACAATTTGGAACTATGCCCAAAGGGCTATAAAAATGTGCATACCCTTTGATCCAGCAATAGCACTTGTAGGGCTATATCCCAAAGAGATCATAATCAAATGGGAAAAGGACCTACATGTACAAAAATATTCATAGCAGCTCTTTTTGTGGTGGCAAAGAATTGGAAATTGAGAGGATGCCCATCAATTGGGGAATGACTGAGCAAGTTGTGGTATATGAATGTAATGGAATACTATTGTGCTATAAGAAATAATGAACAGGCTGACTTCAGAAAAACATGGAAGGACTTACATGGTCTGATGCTGAGTGAAGTGAGCAAATCCAAGAGAATGTTGTACACAATAACAGCCACGTTGTGCAATGACTAATATTGACAAACTTAACATCTCCAGAGGCCTACTGATGGAAAATGCTATCCACATCCAAAGAAAGAACTATGGAAGTTGAATCACTATCTTTTTTTTTCTCTTCTGTTGAGTTTTGTTTTCTCTTTCTGATGATTCCTTCTATTTGTTTTAATTTTTACTTATAACTTCACTAATGTGAAAATATGTTTAATAGAAATGTAAATGTATAGCCTATATCAGATTGTGCACCGTCTTGGGGAGGGTGGTGGGAAGGAAGGGGGAGAAAAATTTAAAACTCAAAAGCATATGGAAATAATTGTTGATAAATAAAAATAAATTAATTAAATTTAAAAAAAGTATCCCTGGACTATAGAATTAGGGCCCAAGGTCCCTTTTGATTATATCACTTTACGATACTAAAAGTTGGAAGCTTCTTGTCATAAACCATAGACATTTTTAGTTTTGATTTGCATTTCTGGCCTGTTCATCTTGTGTATCTTGAATTATTATTGAGAGGAGAAGAAAGACAGAAAAAAAACCCTACCTCCAGGATAAATAATGGTTGCATTTTTAAAGCCCAAGGGTGTCTAAATTAAGCTTATGAATAAATGATTATTTTTCCTCTTCTTGTAAAATATTAAGAAGAATTACTAATGTTATTTTTAATTCTACACAGCTGAGAGATTATGAAAAATCCCAATACCCATTCTGGAAAAATTAAACAGAAGGAGTGATTGATTATGTTAGGATACAAAAAATAGTTAAAATATACAGATGATGAAAGAGTTAATGCATTTAAAAAGCTAATTGTCAATATATCAATGCATATAAGTACATCTGGATTGTCTTCTACAAATACCCTTCAACCTTTCCCCCTATTTCTGCCTGTCGGCATCCTAACCTATCCTACAAAGCTCATTTCAAAGGTCTCTTACTCCAAGAAGCCTTCCATAGCCCAAAGTGACCCCTCCATCAACTAATCCTGTAACACTCTATACTTCTCTTACAGCCTTATTGTACCCCAATTAACAGTATGGTGATTTCTTTACATGTCTTATCTCCTGTTCTCTACTAGGCTTTATGCTTTGTGAGGTCAAAGATCATGTCCTATTTATCTCTAGTTCTTTTTTTAGTGTCTCAGATGAGTGAGTGCTACATATTAGATACTTAATGTTGTGTGTCCTTCATTCTTGAAGTGAACCAATGATATCAGGAAAGCATGTCTTGAAATGCAAGTGAATTGGATTTAAGTGAGGCAGTGTTGTGCAAAGTCACACTATATGCATACATCATGTTATATATAAGAGTTTAATGTTCATGTCTATATAATAATATAATATAATGACAGATAGATGTCATTTAATCCAAATTAAGACATTGTTAACTCATCTGCCTCAGATTGATGAAGAAAGTTACCTCGGTGGTTTCATCTATCACTAAATTTTGTATGATTTTAACATATTCAGGGAAATGCCTTGTTTGAGGAGAGACTTTAAAGTTAAATTTTGTTTTAGCAAATAAATTTAAATAAATAAACAATAGTTACATCAACATCTTATATTCCTATATCTTTTAGGCAGTTGTATACAACTTCATAGATAAATCATCTGTGAAAGGTTACCTGTCCTATTCCCATGTTCTCAATTAAGTTCTCCTTGACGTATGCATAGAATATTCTCACAGATATTGCATAAAGTATCCATATGGATCAATCCAAGAGAAATTATTAAATATCAAAGGAATAAGTAATCTGCTATTTTAGTTTTACCTGGTGTTATTTCACTTCATTTATGCTTCTGCTTGATTCCTCTACTGCTGCTCCCCAAACTGATCTCTCATTTTCCCTATCTTTGCTAACATATGTCTGGAATACCTGTCTCCCTCTTGCATCCCTATCCCTCATTCTTGATCCCAAGTTCCACTTATTAAAATCCCAGTTGAAATATTCATAGCAGTACTTTTTGTAGTAGCAAAGAAATGGAAACAAAGTAGATATTCATTAACTGGGAATGATTAAACAAATTGTGGTACATGACTATATCTGAATGTTTTTGTGCCTTAATAAATAATGTATATGAAGAATTCAGAGAAACATGGGAGAGGTCTCCTATAAATGGATACAAAGTAAAGTAAGCAGAAGGGGAAATCAATATACACAGTGGCTACAACATCGTAAATGGAAAGATAAACAATGATAAAAGAAACCTGAAACAATGCTGTGTAATTATCACCAAACAGCCCCGAAGAAGAAATGGGAAAATATACCTCTTTACCTTCTTTGCAGAGGCAGGTGAGGAGAGAGGGGGTATGGAAAATTACACATATTGTCAGTTTTGGTTTATGGTTGGTTAGTTTTGCTAAACCTCCTTTGTTTTTGTATCACCTAGATTTTGCAAGGTATCCCTCCCCCAACCCCAATCCAGAAAGCCATCCATTGCAACAGAGAATAAAGGGGGGGGGCAGGGAGGAGTGCTGAAGTACTTTTTTCTTGGTTCTTTGAGTATAGGAAAGGGCAGAATATATTTGAAAATGATGTTGTAAAAACAAAACATATAAATCAATTTTTTAAAAAATTGCAGTTTAGTTGCTGTCTCCTCCATAACCCTTTCATTAATCTACCCTTTCCCTCCCCAGGACACTCTCTCTCTCTCTCTCTCTCTCTCTCTCTCTCTCTCTCTCTCTCTCTCTCTCTCTCTCTCTCTCTCTCTCTCTCTCTCTTTTCCCTCTCGTCACTCTGTCTGTCTCTCTTTGTCTCTCTGTTTCTGTCTCTTTCTCTGTCTTTGTCCCTCTGTCTCCGAATCTGTCTCTGTCTCACATACGAGCACACCCATAGCTTTAGCATTTTCTCAGCATCTCTCCCATATACTTATGACATTCTGATTTGTAAAAGAGGGTTTTTTTGTTGTCTTTAACAAGATCACAAGCTCTTTGAGGTCAAGGACTGTGTCACATTCATCTCTACATCTTATTTACTTTTATAGGATCTTGTACATACTATACTTAATAAATGTTTGTGGAACTGACTAGGATGTGCTGAGGAAAAAAATGGAGTTGGGTCTATAGTCCTTTATTCCCCCAAGGGATCTTCAGTGGTATAACGGAACTGGTATTAGATTTCATTAGAAGGCTGAATTCAATTCCCAAAGGAAAGAGAGAGGCTCAGCTGAGGACAAGCAGTACAGAACGATCATTGAATTGTGCAGAGAGCTACCAAGCATTGGTTCTGCTATCAGTTAGCTGCATAACCTTGCGCAAGTCATTTTACTTCTCTGATCCTTATTTCCTTATCTGTAAAATAGGGATAATAATTCCTAACATGCTACAAAAGTGAGAGCTAGTACTCTTCCAGAGCAATATCTGATTAAGAACTAATCAATCATTGATTGTTATAAAACAAAAATATTTAACTTGAAATTGCTTTAAATGTTTCTTTGGAGTTAGGGGCCTTGAAAATCATGCATCTGAATCTGAAATCGCTTTTGAGCCAAGACCTGAGCAACGTGCTTGACGCTTCTGAAACCAGGTTTGAAGCAGGAGAAGGAGCAATGATAATACTTGCTCCAGTACTTCTCGCTTAGTTCCTCAATCACTGGAACACTGAGTTCCCTGTGACTTGGGGTGTGCTATGGCAGGAAAAGCACTACTTGATATAAGGAGTCTTGGGTTTGTGTCATTGTTTTGTCACTAGTTAGCCATGTGGCCTTGGACAGGTCATTTATTTTGCTGGGCTTTTGGTTCCTTATCTGTAAAATGAAGATACTTGTACTGCTTACCACACGGGGCTGTTGTGAAGTTCAAAGCAGATGATGCGTGAAGTGCTACAAATATGTCAACTATTGTTATATAGCTCCAGAACTATTTCATCTTGTGGAGGTAGCTTGGCTGACAATGAGCCGAAATGCTTTATCAAAGGCTAGCAACCCAGGAGCTAAGAAATATTTGGATGCTTATAGGGGGAGATCTTGCCCTCACCAAAAACGCCCCAGGCTCAAAGATAAATTATCTGTTGACTGACTCTGCTTGAAAATTGTCTTTTGGCTGCCTCTGTTCGTTCATGCCCATGTGTTCAACTTGGCATTGGGGCTCAGCAGAAATTGTTTGGCTGTTGAAGCTGGAAATAGGTGCCAAGCTGAGATGAGTTTTGATGAACAGCCTTCAGAGCATCCAGAGCTTCATCTCCTAATTGAATAGCATTGCTGAGGGTCTATGGATATGGGGGTGAGTAATGGAAAGGAGATGATCTGTAAAACCCAAGAAAATTGTTATGTATTGCCTTAACTTCTTTCTTTCATTGGATTGTATACAATTTTCAGAATGCATAAATTGGAAGTCACATTTTCCTGGGCACCCATTTCTAATAAAGAGTCATACTCTTAATATTGAAAGGAATCTCAAAAGTCATCTAGTTTAATAGCCACTTGAAGCAAGGATCACTCATTACCATATAGACTACCAGTGAACACTGGTCTCAGGATCAGAAAGACCTGGATTCGAGTCCCACCTCTAACACATACTGATGTTGTTACCTTAGGAAAGTCACTTAACCTCTCATTCCATGCAGCTCTTTAAAATTACAAGTTTTGGCAAAGATTATCTTCATTGGTAGAAGGTTCTCACTTGGGAACTTCTCAGGAATCCTTACAATGATGCAATTATAGGACTTGTTAAAAAAATCACTTGTAGGCTACTAAAACTCTTAGGTCTTTTTAGATTATAGTTTAAATGTGCTTCCCCGATTTTGTCCTTATGACGTTGATTTTTTTTGGTACCTGACTGTAAGATTTTACATTTACACCTATTGAACATCTACATATCAGATTCAGTCCAATGGTATATCATGGCAAGGTGTTTTTTAGATTCCTATTCTGTCATCCAGTCCATTAGTTATACCTCCAAAATTGGTGGCATCTACAAATTTGTTGAACATGTAGTTTTTGTCCTTATCCAGGTAATTACTAAAAATTTCAATAGCACAAGATGTATATCCCTGGGGTACTCTACTAAATACCTTCTGACAAGTTGACATTGAATTGTTAACAACTACTTTTTGAGCATAGTCATCCAACTAGTTGTGGATTTATAGAATCATATCATCCTGTCCACATCTCTCCTTCTCTATAAAATTAGTGTAATATACTTTATCAAAACCTTTGCTGATGGGATGTGTCCCTTTCTTATTTGGATATTTTATTTATTGAAAGAGGGCAAAACAATGACAGTTGTGTGAGAAAATTGACAGCAAAGCTGTTCCTCATAAAAAAGTATTTGGAAAAAAACACAAATGATTCTGAGAAACTTAGAGCAAGCAGACCTCAGGAAAAAAATATTGAAAGGCTCTGATAGGGGACTTCTGGGAGTGGAGCCAAGATGGTGCAGTAGAGAAAGCTGAGCTTTCCCGACATTCCCCTCTGAACAACTTTAAAATAATGCCTCAAATCAGATTCTAGAGTGGCAGAGCCAACAACAGGTCAGAGTGAGACATTTTTCCAGCCCAAGACAACATAGGAGATTGGAAAGAAAGATCTATGAAATGGGGTGGGAGCAGGGGGGAGGAAGCTGGCTTAGAGAATGCATGGATGAAATACCAGTGGTGGGACTAGGTGGTGGACACAGAAGTAGCAGCAGCTTTGGGAGTTCTCAAACCAAATATGGTAGGGGATCTGACAACTGGTCAGAAAGAGATTACAGGGTACCCCTGTATTAGCATGGGATATAGGACAGATGCTGTTTGGCAACTCGATTGCCTATACTTCTAGGACATAGTTCAAGGGTGGAGAGGAGCACTTCTGTCAAGAGGAAGAGGAAACCCTGAAGGGCAATATCACTTTTGACCCCAAGGGATCAGGGATCCTGAGGAATAGTATTGTTTTCAGTCCCAAGGGAAGAGAGGCATTGAGGAGAAGTACTGATAACAATTTCAAGAGATCAGGGACCCTTCCTGGGTAAGGACCAGATTGCAGACAAAGATTACACCTTTCCTTAGTCCTCACCACTTTGGAAGCATTGAAAATTTGCAAACCACCAAACTAGCTCTGAAAACAGCAGTTTAAAAAAGCCTGAAGCCTTGGACAGAGCCCCTCTTCCCTACACATAATGGGAACAGCCCAACATTAACATAAAGTTCCAAATAAAGAAATAGGGTGGAAAAATGAGCAAACAACAATAAAAAAGAATCTGACCAAAAAGAGCTATTATGGTGATAGGTAAGAGCAAGACACAAACTCAGAAGATAATGAAGCCAAAACAGCTACAAAAAAAGCCTCAAACAAAAAATTATGAATTGGACATAAGTCCAACAAAAATTCCTGAAAGAGCTGAAAATTATTTTAAAAATAAGAGTAGTAGAAGAAAAAAATAAAGCAGGGAAAGCAAAGGAAGAAAATTATGGAAAGACAATAGTTTGGTAAAAGAAGCACAAAAATACTGAAGAAAATAACATCTTTTTAAAAAAAGCAAAAATAGACCTAATTAAAAAAGAAACCAGAGGCAATGAAGTATTATCAATACAAAGCCAAATGGCACCAAATGGCATAGCATTCAAATTCTTAAAAGAAAAGTTAAATGAAGCAAGGGAGGAAATAGACAGTAAAACTACACTAGTGGGAGACCTCAATTTTTCCCTATGGAAGCTAGATAAATTTAACCATAAAATAAGTAAGAAGGAAATGAATGATTAACAGAGCCTTAGGAAAGTTAGATATGAGACCTCCAGAGAAAACCAAGTGGTAAAAGAAACAAGTACACCTTTTTCTCAGCTGTACATGGCATCTTCACAAAAATTGCCCATGTATTAGGACATAAAAACTTCATGACCAAATTCAGAAAAGCAAAAATATTAAATATACCTTTTTCCAGACTACAATCCAATAAAATGCATATTTTACAAATGGTCATGGGAGCTTAGATTGCAAGTTACTTGGAAATTAAGCAATTTGGTCCCAAAGAATGAATGGGTCAAAGAACATATCATAGAAACTATCAATAATTTCATTAAAGAGAATGAAAACAATGAGGCAACATTCCACAATTTGTGGGATGTAACCAAAGCAGTAGTTAGGGGAAAGTGTATATTTCTAAATACATACAACAATAAAAGAGACAAAGAACAGATTAACGAATTGGGCATGGAACTAAAAAAAACTAGAGAAAAAACAAATTAAAAATCCCCACTTAAACACCAAAATGGAGATCCTGAAAATTAAATGAAAGATGAATAAAATTGAATGTAAAAAACCTATTGAACTTATAAATAAAACTAGGGGCTAGTTTTATGAAAAAAAAAACAAACCACAAACCAATAAGAGATAAACCATTGGTTAATTTGATTTAAAAAAAAGAAGAAAACCTAATTACCAGTATCAAAAAGAAAAAGGGTGACTACACCACCAATAAAGATGAGATTAAAGTAATTATTAGTACTTATTTTGCCTAATTATATGCCAGAAAAACTGACAATCTAAGTGAAATGGTTGACTATAAAAAATGCAAAGTGCCCAGATTAACATAAGAGGAAATAAAATACTTAATAACCCTGCCTTAGAAAAAGAAATTGAACAAGCCATCTATGAGCTCTCTAAGAAAAAAATCCCTAGGACCAGGTGGATTTATGAGTGAATTCTACCAAACTTTTGAGGAATGAGTAATCCTAATACTATATATAAACTATTTGAAAAAAAAGTGGGTAAGGAGTCCAACTGAATTCTTTTACTGACACAAATATGGTTTTGATACCTAACTGAGGGAGAGCAAAAACAGAAAGAAGCTATAGGCCAATTTCCTTAATGAATATCAATGAGAACAGTAAAATAAACTACCAGCAAGGAGATTATAGCACTATATCACAAAAATCATACATTATTACCAGGTAGGATTTATCCCAGGAATGCAGAGCTGGTTAATATATTTTTAAAAAAGTATCACATAATTGGCCATATAAACAACAATAACAACAAAAATAGTATGGTTGCATGTGAATGCATCTCAATAGATGCAGAAAAAGTCTTGGACAAAATATAACACTCACTCCCATTAAAAACATGAGAAAGCAGAGAAATCAATGGAGCTTTTCTTAAAATGATAAGTAGTGTCTATCGAAAACCAAGAGCAAGCATTATCTTTAACACAAATAAACTTGAAGCCTTCCTAGTAAGATCAGGAGTGGAGCAAGGATGTCCATTATTACCACTATTATTTAATATGGTGCTAGAAATGATAGCGATAGCAATAAGACAAGGAAAAGAAATTGAAGGAATAAAAATAGGCAACAAGGAAACAAAACTTCGTTCTTTGTGGATGATATCATGGTATACTTTGAGAACCCTAGAGAATCAACTAAAAAACTAGTTGAAATAATTAACAATTTCAGCAAAGTTGCAGGATACAAAATAAATCCACATAAATCATCAGTATTTCTATATAATATCAATAAAACCCAACAGCAAGAGGTAGAAAGAGAAATTCCACTAAAAATAATTGCAGACAATATAAAATACTTGGGAGTGTACCTGCCAAGACAAACCCAGGGATTATATGAACACAATTATAAAGCACTTTTCACAGAAATAGACAGATCTAATCAATTGGAGAAATATTATTTGCTCATGAATAGGCTGAGCCAATATAATAAAAATGACATTTCTGCCTAAGTTAATTTACTTATTCTGTGCCAGGCTGATCAAATTACCAAAGAATTATTTTAGAGAGGTAGAAAAAAATAATAACAAAATTCATCTGGAAGAACAAAAGGTCCAGAATATGAAGGGAATTTATGAAAAAAAAATGTTAAGGAATGTAGACTAGCAATTCCAGATTATAAAATAATTTGGTACTGGCTAAGAAACAGAGGGGTGTATCTGTGGAATAGATGAAATACACAATACACAGTAGTCAATAGCCATAGTAATCTAGTTTTTGATAAACCCAAAGATTCAAACTTTGGGAATTTCTGGGAAAACTGGAAATCAGCTTGGCAGAAGCTAAACACAGACCAGCACCTCACACCATATACCATGATAAGGTCAGAATGGATAGATGATTTAGATATCATAAGTAAATTAGGGGAGCATGGAAAAACATACCTGTCAGATCTATGGATAAGAAAAGTTTATTACCAAACAAGAAATAGAGGGGGATTACAAGAAGTAAAATAGGTAATTTAGATTACATGAAATTAAAAAGGGTTTTTTTTGCATCAAAAACCTAATGCAGCCAAAATTAGAAGGAAACCAGGAATCTGGGGGGAAATTACAGCAAATTTCTCTGATAAAGGCCTCATTTTCCAAATATGTATAGGTAACTGAGGCAAATTTATTAAAATAAGAGCCATTCTCCAATTGATAAATAGCCAAATGATATGAACAGGCGATTTTCAAAGAAATTAAAGTTACCAATAGTCACATAAAAATGCTCTAAATCATTTCTGATCAGAGAAATGCAATTAAAACAACTCTGAGGCACCACCTCACACCTATCAAATTGGGTAACATGACAGAAAAGGAAGGTGACACAGATGCTAGAGGGGATGTGGAAAAACGGGGACATCAACACATTGTTGGCAGAGTTGTGAACTAATACGTATGTTCTGGAGAACAATTTGGAACTAGGCTCAAAGGTCTATACATCTGTGATCCTTTGACCCAGCAATACTGCTACTGAGTCTATATCTCAAAGAGATCAAAGTAAAGGGGAAAGGACCTATTTATGCAAAAATATCTATAGCAGCTCTTTTTGTGATGGCAAAGAATTTGAAATTAAGGAGATGCCAATCTATTAGAGAATGGCTGAATAAGTTATGGTATATGATTGTGGTGCTATAAGAAATGATGAGCAGAATGGTTTCAGAAAAGCCTGGGAAGACTTATAGAAATTCATGCAAAATGATATGAGCAGAGCCAGAAGAAAATTGTATACAGAACATCAAAGGCTTAGCTGCTCTGATCAAGACAATAACCGTAAGCAGTTCCAAAGGTCCCAGAATGAAAAATGTTATCTATCACTAGAGAATGAACTCTTTTGGAACTGCCTAGGGTTATTGTCTTGATCAGAGCAGCTAAGTCTTTATTTTGTTTTCTTTTGCAACATGACTAATATGAAATTGTTTTTCATGGCTTCACATGTATAATGGAAATCAAATTGCTTGCCTTCTCAAAAAACCAGAAATGGGTGGGAAGGAGGGAGAGAATATGGAACTCAAAATTTAAAAAAAATATTATTCAGTTTTTTAGATGGTATTGGGAAATATTTAATGAAATAAACAAAAATATTTAAGGGGGAAAACAATAACAACAAAAAAGGACCTGAGAAATCATTCAGAAAAAAAATTACTAAAGGCAAAGAGAGCCCAATTGCTTGATTTCCTAGACTTTATTTAGGTATTACTATTGTGTAAACTTTGAAAGTGATAGATGGGAAACTGATAACTAAAACTTTTTTGGCAACTATGGGACAATTGCACATTGCAATTGGTATATATAGTTGGAACATAAATTTTGTTTTCTCATCATAAGGTTAAAGTCAATCACTTCATACCAGAAGACCTTGCTTTGAAGCAGGAAATAAGCATTAGGAGGCAGAAGTAGAGCAGAGAGCTTTTGCTTTAGTTAGAGCTCAGCTTACCACAGAGAAGGAAGAGGGACTTTGAGGGGTCTTCTGAAAGCTGATGTGACTGGAGGAAAACAGGTTTTTTTGCTGATACTTTTTGGCAGAAGCCAAATTGGAGAAAAGCTGTTATTTGAAAGCCCTGATTGCAAGAAAGATGAATCTTCTACTTTCTGAAGAGCTGGTTGGGGAAAAGAAAGGCTGATTTCCCTTGTCTTTTACTGCCACCTATAATTTGAAAGATGGAAACCCTGCAGAGTTTTGTGTTCTTTACTTCCAGATAAGGCTTGAGAAGGGAAGACCCCTTCAGAGTTCAGTGAGTAGACTTGAATAGCTCTGTGGATTCTAGACTTAGAGAAGCTCTTCATAGAGGAGTTAATACTTCCTTGGAGCCCATTCAAGGGAGAAGATTTGAAAAGCTATGAAGACTCACAGGCTTAGGGTCTCTGCTTTCATTAAAAGAGCTTAACAAAACTTTAGTGGCCTAAGGGTGCAAGCCAGTAGAAGTAACTCTGCCCACTGGAGTGTGGAAAGGCCCATTAAGCATATGGTACAGACTATTTCCCAAGGAGATTGAGGACAGTAATAACAGCAGTTGAATTACCCTGGGCATTTGGATTTCCCTACTTATGTGCCTCCCTGATTGATTTTCTGTAAGTCTATGTCCAATCTCTCTTCCCCATAGACATTATGTACACTGGTGGAGGAGTGTGACGTGGTTTATGGGTGGACTCTCATGCTATGGTTATTCTGGATTTTGTCTTTTTGTTTAAGCCATGTTTCATGAGCAAGAGTTTACAGTATCATCTTGGCCAATTTGTTTAAATGAGAATCACATCAGTTGGGGCTCAGAAGCTATAGCTGTAAATAGTGGACATGTACTTCCCCCCTACCAGGATTACTTCTGGGACCCTGAGAGTGAGTTGTAGCAGTGTGCAGCACCCTATCTGGGAAACCCGCATCTATTAACTTGAGTGCAGGTTAGGGTGAGCAAGCCAGCCAGAGAATGCCTAAAGAAAAAGGATCCTTTTACCATAATATGCAACACTAAAATCCAGGTAAATAATATCTACAACATTTACTCGTTTAGTAACTGTATCACAAAAGGAAATAAGTTTAGTTTGGCATGACCTTTACTTACTGAAGCCATGCTAGTTTTTTGTAATCATTTTTTTTCCCTTTCTAGTTGTTCATGAACCATCTCTTTAATAACATTGTAGAATTTTCGGAGGAATCAAAATTAAACTTATTGGCCTATTGTTTACCAACTGTTAATTTCCTGTTTTTGAAAATTGGTATGAAGTTTGGCCTATATTTTGTCTTCCTTTTTAATTGTAAATTTATTTCAGGTAAAACTATGTGTCTTGTATTTCTGCTTCACCTACATGCATTCATTTCAATAGGGTAAATATTTATTGCCTTATACAGAGAAAAATTTTTGAATGAGTATTCAATAAGTATAAGAATGAATAGAGTAGCATTGTGCTGTAATAGGAGAGCTGGCCTCCGATTCAAGAAGGCCTGGGTTCAAGTTCTGTCTCTGGCATATATTACCTGTATGACTCATGGCTACTCATTTAGACAGACCTCAGAAAATAATAGCAAAAAGGACCTGAGGTTTGGGGCATTACTCCCATACCTTGGGGCTAGATTTCAATCACACTAATAGCTGCAAAAAATAAAATAAAACAACAACAAAAAACAAAGATGAGCAAGCAGAGGAGAAATAACACAACCATAGATAGCTATTCATATTCATATTCCTTTTAAATGATCAACATCAAATGGTGTCAAGCACAAAAATATATCTTAGAAGAACTTAAAAAGGACTTTAAAAATAAAGTAAGAAAGATCAAGGAAAAAATTAGAAAAAATAAGAGCAATCCAAGAAAATCAAGAAAATAATAGAAGAAAGTCAATCAACTTGAAACAGAGAACCAAAACCTTAAGGAGAAAAATAATACTTTGAAAACTTGAATTGGGCAAAGAGAAGCTAATGACATTCTAAGACACAAAGAAATAACAAAACAAAATCAAAAGAATGAAAAAAATAGGAGAGAATATGAAACATCTCATCAGAAAAATAACTGATCTGGATACTAGATGGAGGAGAAATAATATGAGAATAGTCAGACAGCCAGAAAATTATGATGGGGAAAAAAATCTTGACACAATGTTACAAGAAATTATCAAGGGAAGTTGTCCTGAAGTTCTAGAACAAGAAGGCAAAGCAGAAACAGAAAAAATCCACTGATCACCACCTGAAAGAAATCCCAGGAGGGAATATTTACAGGAATATCATAGCCAAATTCCAAAGCTCCCAAGTTAAGGAGAAAATATTGGAAGTAACAAGAGAAAAAAAAAACAATTTAAATATCATGAAGCTACAATAAGGATTACACAAAACCTAGCAGTTACTGTATACAAGTAGGTCTTAGAATACTATATTTCATAGACCAAAAGAGCTGGGGTTATGAGCAAGGATAACTTAGCAAAGTTAAGTATAATCCTGAGTGGGGAAAAAAATAGACATTTAATTAACTGAAAGACTTTCAGGTATTTGTGACAAAAACATCAGAATTTAAGGGAAAATTTGACATATAACATCCAGGAGACATATAAAGTAAACATTAAGGACCGATTATAAAGGACTCAATAAGGTCAAATAGTTTATTTCTTGTATATGAAAATATTATCAGTTCCATTATGACTGTCATTTTTTTATTTGGGTATTTTGAAAGAAAAGCTAGGGCTCAGTTGAGTATGATGATGTGATTCTAAAAAAACTGTGGGGAGAGATAAAAAGGAGCAATTATCTCATACAAATGAGGCAAAAAAGGAAAAATTGAAAGAGAAGAAGCTAGTAGGGGGGAGGGGTGGGTAGTACTGAAAACTTACTGTCATTGGGAATTGGTTAAAGAGAGAACAACATATACATCTAGAAGGGTATAAAAGTCTTCTAAATTCAGAAAGAAGTAAGAGGGCAAGGGGTTAGGGTGGGGGGAGAGGATGGGGAGGGATTCTATGAGGATTAGGTAGGTTAAGGAAGAGAAGGGCAATGTAGCAGGTGGAAGTAAAGCAGAGTAGTGAGGAGGGATAGGAATAGTGTGAGAAGAATAGTGAGGAAAAATAGGAAGGAGGAAAATTTACATTTAATTATAGCTTAGAATGTGAATGGGATGAATTTACCCATAAAATGGAAACCGATAGCAGATTAAAAGTTTGAATTCAACAATATGTTGCTTTCAGGAAACATTATAAAAAAGAGAGTTACACACAAAGATAAAATAAAGGGCAGGAGTAAAATTAATTGTGTGAAAAAAGCAGGGGTAGTAATTGTGATTTCAGACAAAGTGAAAACTAAAATAGATTTAATCAAAAGAGAAAAATAGACTACACTGTCAGCCATATTATTCAATATTGTTTTAGACCATTTAAAATAGAAGTATAAAACACCTGAGACCATACAGGAACTATATGAATATAAACATAAAACACTTTATTGGTCATGGACAGGTAAAGCCAATATAACAAAAAAAGACAATTTTACTTAACTAATATATTTATATAATACCCAATAAAATTACTAAAAATTATCTTTCTGAGTTAGAAAAAATAATAACAAGGTTCATTTAGAAAAACAAAATTTAATCAGGAACTTCAAAGAAACTAGAGGAATAAAGATGTAAATGAAGCAGATCCAGTAGTATCAGACCTTAAACCATATTATAAGGTGAGAGTATTGTTGAAGTGTAAAATGGATAATTTTAATTATTTTAAATTAAAATTTTCTTATATAAATAAAACTTATGTAGCCAAGAATAGAAGAAATGTAGAAAATTAGGTAAAAAAACTTTCATAGACAATCTCTCAGGTACAATGGGATTGGGTTGGAATATTGCTGTGGTGTAGGAAATGATGAGCTGGTTGATTTAGAAAAACATGGAAAGGCTTTGACTTTTATGAAACAAGATGCTATCCACCTTCAGAGAAGCAGATGACAAGTAGAAATAAGCATAGTATGGTCTTACATGTATGTGTATGTGTATAAGTATATATGTGTATATTTATAGATATCTGTATAATATATGGGTATTATGTGTATATATGCATATACACACATATATGTATATGTGTGTGTATATATGTATGTATGCATGTGTATATATATATGTATATGTGTGTATATATGATATATTATATGTATATATATGAGATCTCCGTACTTAATCATATCCTTCTTTGGAGGTGGGAAGAGAGAAGAAAAACAAAGTAAAAAGTACACAGCAGAGAACAAAAGAAAACCTACAAGGAAGCAAAGAAAAGCTGGACAGCTTTGAAAACAATGTATAGTATTTATTATTTAGATTTTCTTGAAATGGAAATGTATTGCTTCAAATTAAATCCTGTCATGTTCTGCTGTGTATATGGCAATGTTTTTTTTCTTTTCTTAGTTTGTACTTAAGTTTAAAATAAATTTTAAAACTTAAAAAAAGGCCAATTTTGCAGGTGAGGAAGCTGAGACCCCTAGAGTTTAAGTGACTTGTCCATTCTCATGCAGCTAGCTAGGTGTCACAAGTGGAACTTGAACTCAGGTCTCCTGACTCCAAGTTCAATGCTCTCTCCACTACAATTTTCTTCTTAATGCTGAAATGGCACTGTGGGAAATTGTGAACCAACCTCAGTATCACAGAATCAGACAACAGACATGGCACTTACAGTTTTGTAGGGGAATAAGATACAAATAATCATAAAATATATTACATGATAAGTACATCAGAGAAGTGCAAACAAAATACCGAATGAGATTCTCAGGCCAAAGATCCTTAGAGCCTGGAAGGTTCAGGCAAGCCCTTACAGTGGAGATGGAGTTTGAATGCATGGCTTTAAAGTTTGCATAGGAATCCAGCAGATAAAGAAATGAGAAGTCTGGGAAGATAGAAGAGTGTCAGATAATAATAACAAGTTTTAACAGAATCTAAATTTATGCTCAGGATTCATGATTTAGTCCAACACATTTTATCACAGGAAAGGCCATGAATTCTGGAATTGGCCAACATTGATCTAAGCAGTGTCCTCAAAGATATTCCATTCATCATTATTGTAGTGGGGAAGAAAAGCAGCCTCAGCCCATTATGGTTTCTAAAACTGCTGGCTGAATCCTCACCCTGAGCTCACACAGACTTAGCCAAGGCTCCAAAAAGAAGTCAAATGAAACAGAAGTTAATAAGTATATAACTTGTATTTTCCCAAAGTGATTAATACACTGGCACCTCTTGGGGAAGAGCCAGTCCAAATTTAACGTAAATGTTTTAGAAAGAGAGCCTGATACATTAGAGTGAATCATTTTATTCCTCCAGAAAGAACAGTTTTCATAGTTACACAATTCCATACTTAGACAAGATCTTAGAGCTGATCATAGCTAACTGCATCATTTTACAGATGAGGAAACTAGGTCCAGAGAGAGATACCTTGCCACACAGCTAACTAGTGGCAGAACCAGGACCAGAATTCTCCTGTTTCTCAGTTTCTTTCCATTGCACTATACAGCTTGCTTTTAACTGAGTCTTTTTCCCTGAGGACATTTTTTTTGTCTTTGTTTTTTAATCCCCAATCAACAGTGTCTCCTATAAGCTATACGCAGTATCAATTGATCAGTCATAAAAACAAAATCCACTGTACAAAAAGATGGTCAGGTAGAGAATGAGGCCTTGTTAAGTTTATATTTTCTACCAGATTCTTCAACAGTACCCATGTAGTTTTACAAGTTTTGACTAGGCTCTTTTCAGCAGTAACTCCACCAATACCATTAAACAGTGGAAAGCATGCCACACCATCATGGGGATAGATATATTTGGTTATTTCTCATTTGTTTTATAATTACTCTGAATTCAGCTTCTTTTTGAGAACTCTTCACATACATCTTGATGGTAGAGAACTGTTATCAGTTCATTCAAATTTTCCCATGTTTCTCTGAATTCTTCCTGTTCTTCATTTCTTCCTATATGATAATATTCAATTACATTTATCTATCTCAGCCTATTTAGTCATTCTCTAACTCATGAGCACTCACCTTGTTCCTAGTTCTTTGCTACTCAGAATATTTTTCAAACTCTTGAAAAATATGAGTCAGAAAACCAGTGGTCCTATCCCTGGCCATATTATTTCAGTATTTCAGAATTGGAACAGACCTCAGAAGTCATCTAGTTCCACCCATACCTGAGCAGAAATCCTTCTACAACATCCTCAACAAGTAGTGGGGAGCCCAGCCTTTCTTTTTTAAAAATAATATTTTAGGGAGCAGCTAGATGGTGCAGTGGATAGAGCTTTGGCCCTGAATTCAGGAGGACCTGAGTTCAAATTATGCTTCAGACATATAACGCTTATTAGCTGTGTGACCCTGGGCAAGTCCCTTAACCCCATTGCCTAGCCAAAAAAAAAAATATTTTTCCCGTTACATGTAAAGACAATTTTTAACATTCATTTAAAATTTTTTTGAATTCCAAATTTTCTCTCTTCCTTCTTTACCTCCTCCATCTCTGAGGCAGTGAGCAATTTGATATAGGTTATTCATGTTCAATCATGCAAAACATATTACCATATTGGGTCATATTGTGAAAGAAGATAGAACCAAAGGGAAAAAAACCCACAACAAATACAAAAAGTAGAAAATAGCATGCTTCTTCAATATGCATTCCGACTCCATCAGTTCTTTCTTCAGACTCCATCAGTTCTTTCTCTGCAGGTAGCAGAGATAGCATTTTTCATCATGAGTCCTTTGGAACTGTCTTGGATCATTGTATTGCTGAGAAAGCCAAGTTATTCACAGTTGATTATCACACAGTATTGCTATTACTGTGTGCAATGTCCTCCTGGTTCTGCTTATTTCACTTCGCATCAGCTCATGTAAGTCTTTCCAGGTTTTTCTGAAATCTGCCTGTGCATCATTTTTTTAAGCACAGTAATATTCCATTACGATCATATACTACAACTTGTTCAGCAATTCTCCAATTGATGGAGCCCAGTCTTTTCAGAACACAAACTCTCTCTACTTTTAGATAACACTCACTGCTAGGAAGGTTTTTTTTTTAAATCCTAAATCTGTCTCTCTGCAACTTTCACATGGCACTACTAAATTCTTATAGGAAGTTTTAAAAAGGGCATAAGGTGTGAGAGCTGGAAGGATCATTAGAGATAACCTAGTCCAAAAATGAGAAAACAGACCTAGAGAGCCAGAATGGTCAGCTCGAGGTTACAGAACTAGCATAAATAGCAGTAGAACACAAATCTCTTATTTCCTCAGAATTGCTGAATGGTTGTTATTTCATTGAGCTAGCTGGTATTTTATTATAGAAGCCAGGGAGGGGGGTGCTCTTTCAGATGTATAATGTTGTAACTTCTTAAAAAATTAACTTTTAATTTTAATAACAATGTCTACCATGTCTTTGGGCAAGTCACTTTTGCTCTCTGGGCCTGTCTCCTCATCTGGAAAGTGTATGGGACTGGACTTAGACTTAGGTCCTTACCAGATTTAAGTGATTCAGTGCTTTGATAAACATTGCTATGAGATTCAAGATTATGTAGCCAAAACAGAAAACCAAACTTTTTCCACAAGATGGCACTGCGCACCAACATGAATGTTCATCTTTTTCACAGATGAAATATTTTTTACTTCCACTGGCTTCCCATATTTTTTATCCTTTGCTAATGTACTGCAGCTTGCTTCTCTGCATTATTGATGTATTAAAGAGTACTGGTGTTTGGAAATCATATCACTCATTTTCACGGTTTCATAGCTTCCTTTCTACCAAATCCTCAGCAGACTCTGGAAAACCTTCCTTTGAATCCCATTTTAAATACGGGAAGTTGGACATAATCCCTAATTTGCTTTAAAAAAAAGCAACAACCAAGCAGACCAGACGGCTGTTGCTATTTACTGCCGGGATTTATTGGTCCTGAGAGAGCTAGAGCAGAGAGGGGTTTGGGAAAGGAAGAGGAGAACGGGAGATGAGGAAAGATGGCTCTAAGTTTGGCCAAAATAAGCCAAAGCCATATGATCTGGTTCTGGTCAGCCTGTCTAGTGAATGAAACAACCAGATAATTTGCACAGGACTAGAGTTGCTTTCATTTAAAGGAATCTCATTGTCTTTGTGTGCAGATAAATATGGATTCTAACTCACAAACCTAATTTTACAGAGAATAGAATCCCTCCTTGCTCCCACTAAATAGAAACTAGATGAATTGATAAGATAAACAAAAATTTGTTTGAACTAAAGAAAATTCAGGTGTTGTATAGTAATGATCTTAAGATTAGGACAGTCAGAAATTCTTTAGGGTCAGAGAAATGGTTTTGTTAGTTTCTAATTTTGGTTTATTAGCAGAAGTAGCCCTGTACAATGTGATGCAGTAGAAAAAGAAGCAATAATTTTTGTGGCTGGCATGAGATTTAGACGTGGAAGGGAATTCAGATCTTATTTAGTCCAGCTCCCTTATTTTAGTTTATTTTTAAAATAAATGTAATAATGCCATTTGTTCTTCCATCATGGTGATTTCTGGAAATAGCTTACTACCCTTTCAAATGGAATCCATTCTTGTAACAATTAAGCAAAAATACCTATGTGCAAATAGTGAAAATACTTTGCTCTAGATATTTTGCTTCTTTTTATCAGGGGGTAGGTATATTTGGCTCTCTCTCATTTGTTTTTCAATTACTCTAAATTCAACTTACTTAGCTAGAGAGCTTTTCACATACATTATGGTAGTGGTGAATATTGTTCTTTTGGTTTTGTTTATGTTACTGCATCAGTTCATTCAATTTTTCCCATGTGTCTCTGAATTCTTCCTTTTCATTGTTTCTTACTTCGTGATAATATTTCATTTCATTCACATATCGTAGCTTTTTTAGTTATTGTCCAATTGATGTGCACTTACTTTGTTCCTAGTTCTTTGGTGCTCAGAATATTTTTCAAGCACTTTTTTTTACAAATGAAGAAACTGAGAGCTCAGAATGTTGAAGTGACTTTCCTAAGGTCACATGGAAAGTAAACAGCAGGGACTATGGTTCAAATCCACGACTGCTGAATCCAAACCCAATTCTCCTCCCTTCCTTTGAATGTTCATAAAACTTGGAACTTGAGTTCCAGCTCCACTGCTATCTAACCATATGACTTTGGACAAGTCACATCATCTCTCCCAGCTTAAATTTCCTCTTTCTTAGAATGGGAACAACAATATCTGCTTTGTCTCTGTCACAGGTCACAAGGGTTTTGTGAGACCTGATGCCTTCCACCAGTGTAATTGAGCAGATCACTTAAATTCCCTGAGCCTCAGTTTCCTCATCTGTAAAATGAGAGAGTTGGGTTACATGGCCTCTGAGGTCCCTTCCATCTCCACATATTTGATCCTATGACCAAATGAAATGAGAAACGGGTATAGAAGAGAGAACTCTGCCTTAGAAGTAGGTGGTAGAGTCAGCCTGTTCCGTATGCTTCCTACAAAATGGAAAAAATCAATGATATTATTCTCGGCTTCATAAACTGATACATAAATCATAGACTTAGTTGGAAGGGAGATAGGAGTTCTTGAGTAGGTTCTTGATTCAAATACACCTTCTGCTTTAATGGAGGTGTAAAAAGAAAGGCAGGTATGTAGATTACCAGACCAGACTTTCTTATTCTCTAATAAGAGATTATTCTTACTGTAAGAATCCCCCTTCCCCCATCCCACATTTAATGAAAGGGATTTCCATGAAACATCTTGAAATATGCCTTCTTCACTGTTGACCCATTTCTGAATTCAATCAGAGCCACCACGCTTTCAAGAATGTCATTACAGTCAATGTGTCCTACTGTGCAGTACATGTTGGAATTTCCTTTTGTAAAAGGCATAAATAGATATACTGTGCAATGTAACTTGATGTCCTGACAACTCTCCTTACATACAGACCAAACATAAAGGTCACCGCTGAAAGGGAAAACGACAAGAGAAGGAGAGGGTTTTGGACAAGGATGTCAGAAATCTCTCTCTCCTTCCCCCAACTGTGAAATTCTTAAATCATGAAATAGATGCCAAGTTCTTTTTTGACCTGGCAAAATAGCCCCTTGCACAATGCATTTCTTTTAAAAACAAGTTTTCTACAGTTATTTTTCCTTAAACTCCAACTTCAACCCCCTACTGATCCTTGTAGCGAAAGGAACAAAAAAACATTTAAGCAAAACATCTAACTAGCAGACACAGTGACTGGTCTGATAACATACTGCATTCCACACCCACAGTTCCCCACCCCTTTATTGTTTCATTAGTGGTTCCCTTGGATAGATATTATACTACATATCCCATTCCATAGGCCAATGGTGTCCTGGATAAAACTTGTCACTACCTAGTTGTTTAGCTGTACTGAGACATTTGTGGTTCCAGACCTCGGCTAGTAGTCTCCCTCCCAGTTACTTAGGAGGGGTGAAAGAAACACTCAAGACTGAGGCAGTGGCACCTCTCTGATGTTCCAGCATTGCCACATCAACACATATTTATTTTGTCCTTAGACTTCTGTTTTGTGTTTGTCATAAAAACTGGCACTTTTAAATGGCTTTAAAGTTTGCAAATAATCATATTTCAATCTCAGAATAGTTCTCTGTGAGATAGGCACTACAGGTATTTTACAGATGGGGAAACTGAGGCTTATGGATTTTTAAGGCATTTGCCCTGTGTCACAGAACCCAGGATTTCTGACTTTAGATTTAGCACCACACCAAGCTTTTGAGTCAGAGATGGGGAGGAGAACAAATCAAGCACTTAAAAAATTTCTTAAATCCTCTACTTGATGAATTGTCCACTTGTACCCAACAACTGTGTGTGTAATGTGTATAGCAACTCATTAACTAGCTTTCCTAATGCTGATGGATAACTCACTTGACAAGTGATATTGGTAGAAAGGAAAGGAAGTACTCTCCATCCCCTCTACATTTTTATATGTTCTTTAGCTATTTCTAGAGCTCCATTGCTCCAAAATCCTTACCTACAGTTCAGTTGCCTTTCCAACCATTGCCCTTTTCTGTGCTTGGTTTCTTTGATACGTCTTCTATTTCTCAGTTTTCCCTTCTGTTAAATGGGTACAATGATACTTCAGTTACTTGCTTGTGATTCTGAAAGTGCTTTGCAAAACCAAAAGCATTATCCAAATGGGAGCTGTTATTATTGTTCTTTCATCACTCTACACCTCATCCAGTGCCCATTGTCCTTATCTCCCCCCACAACTGCCCCATCTCTAACAATGCCCCATACTGACTGTTCCTTGCCCTTGCCATTTACCTGCTCTTGAGCACGTTCTCTATGCTATATTTTGTATTCTCCTTTCTCCCCCCACCATTAATGTAACCTAGATCTCCCCAAATCAATGAATCTAGGCTAGTACAGGTAGCACAATCATAATTAAGGGATATTTGTTTTCATTTCAGTAAAAAAATGTTGAGCATGTATGTGTGTGTGTATGTGACTGGTGTGTAGGGAGTAGTGAGTGGTTCAGATGACATCTGATTATGAAATCACTGAAACGGCAATCTCTTCAGGAGAAGAGATGGTCTGTCATCTAACAACACTAGCCTCGTACCTTTGTGGGAAAAGGTGGGTGCTAGGAAAGTAATATCATATGATAGCACTCTGTGAGTGATAAACTGGGCTTGGGTGAGAGAACTGAACTGTGCTATGCAGTGCAAATAAGCAGAGGGCCACAATGGTAACCTCAGAACTGTTGTTGGGAAAGAAGTCTGATTGGTACCCCAGGGTAAAGACACAATTATTCTGCTATAGATGGTACTGTAAGGCTTGCAAAGCACAAATATAATCTCATTTTATCCTCACAACAACCATGAGAGGTAGGTACTATTGTTATTCCTATTTTGTATGTAAGGAGACCTAGTCTGATAGAGATTAAATGACTTGTTCAGGGTCACACAGCTAGTAAGTGTCTGAGACTAAATTTGAACTCAAGTTTTCCTAAGCCCAAGTACATGTTTCCACAAGGTCTCCTAGTTTCAGCCTACATTCAAAGATAAATTTAGGTCTGTGTACCAAGATCTGTTTTTTGGGGGGAACATTACAGGATAGGTTACTAGCTTACTGATGTCTCTGATGAACAGTTAGATAAAAGGTAATGAAAATTGATAATGACTTAATATTTTACTCCCCCCAAGTTTTTTTTTTGATGCATTTTAAAAAAGTGTTCCTGGAGATCTAATGCTTTAACCAAATGATTGATTCTCTATTGGTGGAAATTTTAGGCATCTTGGTAGCCTGCAATGGGAGTTCATAGGCTCATCGAATCCTTGAGTTGAAGTAGATCTCAGAGATCATGTTGTCAAACTCCTGTCTAAAGCATGAGTGGTCCACCTCCCAAACTTCATCAACAGTATTTGGGGACTGGGAAACATTTTGGTATCACTCTTCAAACCACAGCATATAGAAAACTCTAGCGGTTTATTTATCAGATCTGTAACTATCAATTTTAATATATGGGGCAAATGAGGTGGAGGGGGGAGGTGGAATGTTTCCTGGCATGTGGCACTAGAGTTGGAAGCCTGGCACTGGATGCGTAAGGCCTCTGATGTTGCTGTGGGCAGGGCTGGTGAGGGGTAGCTTGCTGGTTAGTAGTTAAACACCAGCACACTCCTGGACATGACCTTTCATCCTCAAACTCCATTTCTTGAAAACCATGAGCACATGGTAGGTAGGCTAATTTGCTCTCATTCCAGGAGTAAAGTACATATAGTCATACCCTTTGGAGTGGAGAAAAATTCCCTCTGCTGTTCTTGTTGCTATGGGAGCAGATGAGGAAAGAAGGCTGGACTTAAGAGGCAGAGGACATGTTCAAATTACAGTTCTGATGTTACCTGTGGGACCCTGGGAAAAATCAGCTTGACCTCCTCTGGGCCCTCAGCTTTGAAATGAAGGAGTCAGATTAGAGAAATGAATGGATGAATGAGTCAAGTGCTTATTGAGCACCTACTGTATGCCAGGTACTGTGCTAGACACTGGGGAACAAAGACAAAAGTGAGACAGTCATGTGGGGGGAGACAACACATAGAGGACAATAATGTCCAGGAAAAAGAATTTTTCTAGGGATTCATAGGAATGGCAAATGGAAACATAGGGCAGTTCATTGTCATCTGGTCTCAGATACTTACTAGCTGTGTTACCCCGGGCAAGTCATTTACCCCTGTTTGCCTCAGTTTCCTCGTCTGTAAAATGAACTGCAGAAGGAAATGGCAAAGCGCTCCAGTATCTTTGCTAAGAAAACCCAAAATGGGATCACAAAGAATTGGCCATGACTGAAAATAGCTGAACGACAACAAAAACACTATGTGTTTGAGACAAGACTTGAACCTAGGTCTTTCTGACTCTAAGGCTAGCTCTCTATGCGTACATTGACTTTCACATAGTAGGCCCTCAATAAATGCTTTCTAAATAGAAAGGGGAATAATATGGAGACAGGAACTCTGAGAAGCTGTGTGGGGTAGGGCTGCAGTGTTGTCTTGGATCCCCCTTCCCCCATGTTTTTCTCCATGATGTGTAGGGGTTGTTTCCAAGTATCTTTATCGGTTCCTGGTTAGACTGGCCCAGCCTTTACACACTGCATACCAGCCTGGGAAAACAGGCAATAATGAAACTGTGAGATTAGATGAAATATAGTATTGTCTGGATGAGTATATCAGTCCCTGTCCTGAGAGCGGGGCTGTCATTCAGCTGGTGGTGGCACTGGACATTCCCAACAGTGCAGAGGGGAGAAGAGTTTACTTTCCGTGCATTTTGTTTTTACACTTGCTGACCCACAAGCCAGAACGTTCTGATTTTTTCCCAAAGTTACCTGAAACTCTTGATGATCAGTGGAAAAATCCCCAGGACTTGATTGGCTGCAGCTAATTTGAGATTTTATGCAAGTTCACAGCTAGAACCCAGGCCCAATTACTGTCAAGGGTCTGATTTTGCTGCTGTGAAAGCCCTGTGGATTAGGCCTTTCAGAGGAAGAAAAAAGCTGCTTCTGAACTTTGCGCCTCCACTGGATACTCTGGGACAGAACAATCCTTGGAGTGCCTGCACATTTACAATGTAAACGTTTTCTTTTCAAGGTCAGGGCTTGAAAGCGCTAGGCTGCTATTGAAACTGCAGGGGCAGAGCTTGGAACAATTCTCGGCATTCTAAAAATATGGAGCTTTATTTGCAAACTGCAGGATGCGGTTTAAAAGACAGAGACTCAACATTAAAAATTTTCAAACTGCCACTTGTAGCTCATTTCTTTCTCTCTCTTTTGGCTGGGGGTGGGGGGTGGGGCTCCATACAAAGAGCAACCAATTGCTAGGAATTGCATCAAATTAACCCTCTTGGCTTCTAGAACCAAGCCATCCCCACCCCCACCCTGTTCAGTGCTGGCGATGTGTCATTAGATTCATGGAAGCTGATGCCCTGGCACATTAGTGCACAATCTGAAATGCCAGCTGGGGAGCATCAAGATCATAGCAGAGAAAGCCGGGAAACAGCTATGACAAAATGACCCTCCCTTTACTGACAGTGGGGATTGTAGAGGGATTTTTTTTTGGTAGGTTTGTTGTACCTTCTCTTTGTGTTCCAGCCACAGAGAAGGTACAATAAACCTACCAAAAAAAATAGCCAAATAGGCAAACTTATTGGTCCCTGAACTTGACCTTCCATCTCCTACCTCTCTGACTTTGCTCAGGCCATCCACTACATCTGGAATGCTCTCCCTCTTTTTCTCTGCCTTTTATAAAGCCAATGGGCTTAGCTCATGTGCTGCTCTGTAGGAGGAGCTTTTCTGAATCCTTCTAGTTATTCATACTCTTCTCCTCCTTGTATGTTTGTGTTAATGGTTTTAAGGGTCCTTTCTACTCGAATAAGTTGGAAACACCAAATTAGATGTTCTACAAGGTCCCTTCCGTCTCGAGCACACTATGAACCTATGTATGCATGAACCTGATGGCATGACCCTTTTATTGAAACAAAAGCGGCCGCAGGTTCTAAAGCATTTATCATAAGATCATAAGTTTAGGGACCTTAGAAATCATCCAGTCCCACCCCTTCTTTTTACAGATGAGGCACCTATGGTCTAGAGAACTGAACTTATTTTCCCAAGGTCAAACAGGGACACTAGATGATGACAGTAAACCCTCGCCTTGCCTTGTGAAAGCCAGCTAACTGGTCATAACGTTATTGCTATAGGTATGATATATGGGCAGCATTGTAGCCTTTAAAGGACTTTGGGTGAATGCCATCCTGGTGGGAGGATGTGAGCCATGACTCATTAATCTGAGCCTCGGGGGAGCATGAGCCAGGAGAAGGGAATAAGTAGGGAATATTTAATTGGACTCAGCTTGTTTCAGTCTGCTATGTTCTTGTGAATCGAAAGATCTAATGGTAACTGGAAGGGAAGAAGCAGTAGCTTGGAAGATTAATGGAACTGGGAGTTGGGTTGGTGGCATGAGCAGGGACATGTGTGCACCAGACTTCATGGCAAGGTAGCAGGGAGTTTTGCTACATGGCAGGAGAGAGCCTAAAAGATTTGGTTGAGGTACGAGGGCTGTTGAATCTAGTTAATTGTTCCCTATGTATATGGCTAGATATCTAGGGGATACCTTAGGTGTAGCTCCCCATGTTCTCTAACTTAGCAAGTTTGTGTTATGACTGTTTGTTTTACTTTTCATTTCTTTCCTCCTAAGAGAAAGAGGAGCATAGTTTAGTGGAAAGAATGATGTTCTTAGAGATAAAAGACCTGGGTTTAAGGCCTAGCTCTATTATCCATTATTTCTGTGACTTAAAGCAATTTGCTGAACTTTTCTGAGCCTCACATCCCTCATTTATAAAATAGGAACAAGGTTATTGTGAGGGAAGCCCTTTGCAAACTTTAAAACAATATAGAAATATGAGTGGTTTTTATTTGTTACTGTAAAATCCTTTTAGGAAAACTCTAGAAAGCTAAGAAAGTAAGAAAGTGCTCCTATAAGAAGAAATGGGGGAGGGGGGTATTGGGAATCCATAGAGGACAAGCAAGGACTGGTGGTAGTGGTGGAGACATAGAAGGGATCATCATCACAACAGCTCTGTAGAGCAGTCTCAGTAGACATCAAGAAAAGAAGAAAACCCAAATAGGAATGTGTCTGGGGGTTAGGTCTGGGAAGAATTTTCTGCCTGGGATTGTTTCTTTACAGCCTATCAGAGTTATTTTATCTCTGTCTTTATGGGTCTTGACACGGGTATACACAATAGAGTAGGGCTCAGAGTAGGGCCCATTTCTCCTTTTCCACATTTTCTTCTCTCCTCAAGATAATCAACTGTGTGGTTGCTGAGTACAAAGCCAGCATTTACAAACACCAGCCAAGAAGCCTACCTTCCCCAAACTTTTATGTGCTGCTTACGGTTAGCCTCAGATTGGGAGAGGGGCCTGTGCCACTGTTCAGGGTTATTACCTTTAGCTACTGCTTTACCATCTCCATTTTCTCAACTATTCTGGCTTCCTTTAATGTGACCACTAGAAGAGAGGTTACCAATGCGACCTCAGATTTTAAAATTTAAATATTTTTCATTATTCAGTTTCTGTAACAAATTTGTTCATAAAACTTTTCTGAAAATTCCCAATTTGTCTCTGGCGAGAATTAAGCAATAATGTCATAGGCTTCATGTATTATACATCATTACCCCCTCTGTTGTTCTTCAGGGATATTTGAATGGCACATTTTTTTCAAAGAGCATTATTTGGCACTGCTTTTATAGTGCTCAGAAAGCTGAGTGACTGATAGTTCTGTCAGTGACAGTTTCATATCAATTTGGATGCTATTCTCTACCCCCCAAATTCCAAATTATTTCATGTACCTCTTCCCCAAAGTCACTAATGGACATTTTGAATATCTACAAAAAGTTAATAAATATTTATCTTTAAGGGAAGCATAAAAGAGATATCATGCTGTGGTAGAAGGAGCATTGGAACAGGAACCAAGAGACCTGGACAGTGGTCCACACAACAGTGGGATTACACTGTGTGTAATCACCCCTACTCCATGTAGGTGTTATGGGGGTAGGGCTGGCAATGAGGCAGAGGGGCCACAGATGACTGACATACACACACACACACACACACACCCCTTTCTGTTCAGCAGGCCAAAATGTCCATCTTTGATGGAGAGTCAAACTTCTTGAGTTTGATTCCTAGAAACTGGACAACCTGATGACCTAAACCCTATTTATTCCTTCTGCAAAAGTGTCATCTCCTCTGTGTCTCAACTCAGCTCATCAGATGTCTCCTTTCCAAATCTCATGTAGCTTTGTTGCTTCATAGACACATGGCTACCTTACAAATTTCTCCCAGAATGTGCCCTCTATCTCTCCTTGATATTTCACAGAGGCTTCTTCAAAAGGAACTTCCAGTGGGCTGACACCTCTATCATGTTTGGATTAGGATGCAGTATGATACAGTTGAAAGAACACAGATTTTGAAGTCAGGATGTGAGTTCAAATCCCACCTCGGATATTTGTACTTGTGTGACTTTGGGCAAGTCACTTATTCTCCATTTAAAAGGCTATGATCTTAGGGTTCAGGAAGTTTGCTATGAATAATTTCCTACCAGCACTTAAGATTACTTTAAGGAACTTTTCCTCCTAAGGCTGCTAAAGGTTCAGTGGCTTGTCCAGGGTCCTGAACTTGAACTCATACCAGAAGGGACCTTGCCATTCATGGACAAGCCTCTGAGCTTTTAGCAATCTTAAGAGGTAGAAAGGTCCATCTCAGCACCATGAGTCTTGCTTTCTGTTACATGAGTACTGCTTTATCTGGTTTGGTGTTTCCAGCTGGGGCTTCTGAGCTTCTAGATAATTCTCAAGGGTCCATGCTTATAGCAAATATAGATGCTGTCTTGCGGAAAAAGTTAAGCTCATAAGTGGTAACCGAACTTCATAGTCACTAAGAGAGAAAGCTTTCTTTTGCCAGATTTGTATCAGAAGCTAACAAGAAGGAAAAACGAGGGCTTTGAGCTATTGCTTCTTTCTACCATCTGGCAGTGACATAACAATAGGACAAGGAGAAGGAAAGAGGAGGCGGCCTGTGGCAGGGCCATGTGGTCCAGTCATTAAGACAACAATCATACTCATGTTTGATTGAGATAAGAGACAAGCATATAGTTAGTTCTTTTAAAAATAGCTTTTTAAAAAGAGATGAACTTGGGCAAATATTAAACAAATACCACATTTGAATGTAATGTGAGCAAGTGGACCTCAGAAAAACCTGGAAAGACTTACATGAACTGATGCTGAGGGAAGTGAGCAGAAACAGGAGACCACTGTACACAGTAACGGCAATATTGTGCAATGACCAGCTTTGTTAGACTTAGCTCTTCCGAGCAATGCAATGATCTAAGACAATTCCAAAAGACTGATGATGGAAAATGCTATCCACATGCAGAGAAAGAACTATGGAGTCTGAATGCAGATTGAAGCATATTATTTTCTTTTCCTTTTGTTGTTTTTGTTTTTCTTTCTCATGGTTTTTCCCTTTTGTTCCGATTCTTCTCTCACAACATGACTAATGTAGAAATGTGTTTAATATGATCATACATGTATAGTCTATGTCAGATTGCATACCATCTTGGGGAGGAGGGAGTGGAGGCAGGGAGTGAAATTTAGAATTCAAAATCTTATAAAAGTGAATATTGAAAATGAAAAATAAATTAATTTTAAGAAGAAAAAAATTTTAAAAAACAAATACCATATTTAAAAATGATACTTCAGGAGGAACTTTTTAAAAATGAATGTTAATGGAAATAGTCTTTAAGACACAATTAGCTGTTTTCACTTTACCAAAATGATAGTTGACATTTGTAGGGTGAGGCAATATTTACAAAGTATAATCCATACATTATCTCATTTGCAAGTGTTTTTACTCCCTTTCACAGGGAAAGAGCAGAGGTAGCATAGCAGATACTTTCTTAGGCTTGGAGTCAGGAAGATACGGATTTAATTTTGTCTCTGACATTTGCTACTTATTTGACCCCGGGTAAGTGACTTGTAATAATGATAATAAGATACTATTAGTTATAGCCCTTTAAAGTTTGCAAAGCACTTTACAAAGATTATCTCATTTCATCTTTATAACAGTCCTGGGAAGTAGGTGCTATTATTATTATCACATGACCTCTATGTGCCTCAGACAACTGGAATTACCCATTAAATCAGCCACAGTTTGTGGATAGTTTTACATTCCTACACTGACAAACTCATCTGTCTTTCACATTTCAATGTATAGAGGAGGAAACGGGTTTAGAGAGGTTATTCAAGGTTGTAGCTAGTAACAAAAAAGAGTTAGAATTTGAACCCAAACCCTCCTATGCAAAAACAGGACTATTTTTCTTAGATTGCATTGCCTCAGAAGTTGTTTTACAGTGTTAATGTTGTATAAGTGCAGAAATGGGAGAGGTCATGGTCTTTGTGCAAGAGGCAGGACTTAAACCATGAAGGATGAATACATTTGGATAAAAGCAGGAAAGGTATTCCATATTGAGTGTATTATTCAAGAGGAAGTTTTACTTCTCCTGTAACGGTAAGATAAAAGGTGGTGGGAGAAAGAACATAGGACCAGGAGTCAAGTTTCTATTCCTGGCTTTGTCACTGACTGGGTGTGTCACATGGGACAGGCTTTGGCCTCTCTCAGATTCATATTTCTCTTTAATCAATCGCATTTATTAAGTGCTTTCTCTGTGTCAATCCTTGTTCAAGGCACAGGGTATGCAATGATAAAAATTATGCAGTACCTCCCCCTTGAGGAGTTTACATTCCATCAAGGGGCTCAACTTATATAAATAGAATCCATAAAATACAAATAAAGGAAATTTTTAGGGTGGAGGTCACTGTTAATTGGTGGAAGGAAAGAAACAAGTATTCATTAAATGCCTACTATATGCCAGGCACTTTACAGTGCTTTACAAATATTATTATATCATTTAATCCTTACAGCAGTCTTGGGGAGTAGGTACTATTATTGTCCCCATTTTACAGTGGAAGGAATTGAGGCAGACAGAGGCTAAGTGATTTGTCCAGGGTCACATAGTGAATGTCTGAGGCCATATTTGAACTCATGACTCCTGGCCCAGCCACCTAACTGCATCTTGGAAAGGGATCAATTAAATGAATGTATTAGGCTAGATAATCTCTAAGGTTTCTCCCAATACTAACGTATTACCCTTATCAGCTTTCCTGACTTCTTGCACCTTATCCCCCTCCATGTACTCTATGATCGCACAACACTCACCATCTTCCTGTTCCTCCCACGAGACTCTCTCTCTTCTAATTCTTTGTCTCTTCACTGGTATCCTCCATATCTAGAATGTTCTCCTTCCTTGACTCTGCCTCCTGCTTTCCCTGGCTTCCTTCAAGGGTTAGCTAAAACCTTATCTTCTGCAAGAGGTTGTTTTGGTCCCCTTCAGTGCTACTACCTTCCCTCTGAGATTACCTTCAATTTAGCCTGTATATATTTGCACATACATTGTTGTTTGTATGTTGTTTCCTTCATTAAAACATAAGGTCTTGAAGGTAAGGACCATGTTTCTGCCTTTCTTTGTCTCTCCAGTGCATAGCATAGTACCTGGCACACAATAAGGGCTTAATATATGCTTGTTGACTTGTTGGCTGTGAACTGGGTAGGCCCTTTCCAACTGCACAGCCGAGTGCAGCAGTAAACCAGGAAGAACGTAAAGACATCCTGAGGCACTGAGCACCTGGGGGGAGCAATGGAAACCAATGGAGGAAGAGGGCAGTGAAAATGAGTATGGGGGACTGCTGAGGTGAGAAGATAGCATCTTTTCTTATTCCTAGGGTAATTTCCTTCAGGGAAGCCGTTGGTATGAAACTGAACGGGGAAATTTACATTCCTTTAACAAAATGTGGAGATGAAATTTTTATGGTCTTAGAATTACTGTACCTAATGATGATAGTTCAAATTTCTATAGTGCTTTGAGGTTTACAAAGCACTGTCTTTATAACCAACCTTTGGGGTTAAGTAGTACAAGTATTATTATCATTTTCTGGATAGGGAAATTGAGGCTCAGAGGCTCTCTAAATGTCTTGCCCAAGGTCACACAGCTAGTAAGAATTGAAACTGGGTTAACAGACTCAAAGTCTAATCTTTTCCCACTATGCCATGTTATCTCTAGGATTTCTTTCTTTCAAGATAAATTGTATACAAAAAACTATATTTATAATCTTTGTGGGAAAAGTGATGTTCATTACAGAAGTTTGGGAAAGTTTTGTTGTTATTGTTTTTACTTTAAGTGTGTCAAATTCTCTTCCTAGAAGAGTCATGTGAAATAAGTGAAAGAGGTCTGTTCTGGAAGTGAAAAGATTTGGGTTTGAATCCAGTTTCTGACACTTTCTAGCCATATGTCTTGGTCAAGTCACAACTTCTATGAACTTTGTTGTTACTCAGTTATTTTTTAGTCGTATCTGACTCTTTGTGACCCTATTTGGGGTTTTCTTGGCAAAGATCCTGGAGTGGTTTGCCATTTCCTTCTCTAGCTCATTTTACAGATGAGGAAAATGAGACAAACAGGTGTAAGTGACTTGCCTAGGGTCACATAGCTAGTAAGTATCTGAGGCCAGATTTGAACTCATGAAGATGAATCTTCCTGACCCCAGGGCCAGCACTCTGTCCACTGAGTCACCTAGATGTTACTTTCCTTTTGTGTAAAGTGGAAACTATACTAATATGGTACTTATCTCTTGGAATTGTTGTGAGGTTCACTATAAGATAAGGGATAAGAAATGTTTTATAGCCTAATGTGTTACAAAATAAGAGATATTGTATTTGATTTGTCCTTTTACATATTTTTGCTCTTGGCTTAGAGGTGAGAACATCCTTTTCGTCCAAATTCTCTCAATATTTCACCTTCCCTTTATTTTAGTTAAAAGACTTGAGTCAGTAATGTAACAATCATTAGAATGTACTGAACCAATTTGGAACTCAAAACAAAAAAAATGAATGTTAAAAATTACTTTTGTAAAAAAAAAAAATACTATTAAAAAAAGAATGTACTGAACCTACTTTCTGCGGTCTAGCTTAGGTTTTCATGCAAAATTTCCAGAAAACATCCTTCCAAACCCAGAAAAACAATCCTCATCTAAGGTGTATGCAAGGGTGTGCTGGAGCCATCTGAAATTTTCTAGAGAGATCCAATTGTCAAATTTTCAGTGTTAGCATTTACACTGTGGAAATCAGCAAATGCTGATTAGGGCTTATTTATTGTTTTGTTGATTGTCCAGACTGAAGAAAGTGATGGAGAAAATGTTGATTATCGAGATTAAGTTTAAAAGTGTATTGTAATACAGACTTTTTTTCTTCAGAGAGCTGGTTGTTCAACATTTACCAGGACACCCCTGGGTATATGTGGGTGTTTCTGTGGTGTGTGTGTGTGTGTGTGTGTGTGTGTGTGTGTGTGTGTGTGTGTGTGTGTGTGAAACCTAAGAATCCATTTTCTAAAGACAGGTTTTTGTGTGATTTTTCAATTTTTTCACAGACTGTCAGTTCGTAGTACTATTTATCCATACTTGTTCTACAAATCCAAATTGAACACCATTGATTGTCTGTAATGGCCAATCCAAGTAGTGATCGAGAGTATTCACTGGTCTTTCAAATACATAATATTTAGCCAACACCATTGCCTGAGTTTTGACAAGTCACTCATGTCAAAGATTTCTGGTTTCTGTAACCGTTCAGTCTTTGTCTGTTTTTGAAAATCATTTCTTTTGACATACCTCTGTTATTAACTACTAACTTACCAATTCCATGGGGCATGCAAATGAAACAAAGACTTTTGAGGGTTCCTCAAATGAAAGGTGTTAGAAAGAAAACAATTGTTATTTACTTAGGATGACAGGTAGGGCTGTGAAAAGAACCATGGAAAAAGAGGCAGGAATTCTAGTCCCAGCTGAGCCATTAAGTACTCATTGAACAAGCACTTGGCATGTTTAAGATAATGTGGCAACAGCTGAAGAGATATGAAGACGACTAAGAGAAAGCCTCTGCCCTCAAGGAGCTACTAGTTAGTGAGAGTCTCAGGATAGAGAGATAAGATTTATTGTCAAAGGTAACCACAGACAAATCACTATTCAAATATTTGTTGAGAAACTACTGGATCCATTGGGGTCCAGAACATAGAGCTTTGGTTTTCAAGATATGGAATTTTCACTTAGAGAATCACAGAAACTCAGTGTTGAAAGGGGCATCAGAAACCATCTAGTAGCCCAATGTGTACCTGAAAAAAATCCCCACATGCCAATGAATAGGCACCTATCCTCTCCTTGAAGATGTCCAGTGAGGAGAAATGCAGTATCTCCAGATATAGATAATTCCTTTTTGAAGATTTTTTAAAAATCCCTTTTGAAAGTATCAAGCTACATTTGGTTCTGTAACTTCCATCCATTGCTTCTATTTCTCTTCTCTGGGGCCTAAAACAAATCTGATCCCTCCTTCAGATGATATTCTTGAGCATTTTGAAGACAACTATCATATCTTCCATTAGTCATATTAATTTAGCAGGCAACAGAGAGTCATTGGTGTCTTTTATATAAGGGAAGGAGGTAAATTATTTTTTAAAATATCACTCAGTAGACAAACATTTATTAGATGCTTACCTAAATATTTATTACATGCATTGTGCTAAGTTCTGGGAATACAAAGAAAAGCAAAACAAAAGAAAAAACAGTCTCTGCCTTTAAAGAACACATAGTCTCATGGGAGATACAACATGGAGATACGTAGGCACAGCACACACAAAATACAGAGAGAGTAAATTAAGATAATCTGAAAAGGAGAGGCTTTGGCATCTGGGGGATCAAGAAAGGCCCTCCCCACTGAAGGTGAGGTTTGAGCTGAATCTTGAAGGAAGGCAGGGAAACTGAGGCAGAGGTGAGGGGGGAGAGCTATCCAGGCATGGTGGACATCCAGTAAAAAAGGCACAGAGAAAGGAGATGGGGTGTGTTGTTCAAGGCAAGTAGGCCAGTGAAGCTGGATCATGGAATATGTGAAAGTGAGTAAAGTATAAGAAGGCTGGAAAGGCAAAGGAGGGTTCAGGCTGTGAAGATCTTCAAATGCTGAATGAAGGTCTTTATATCTGGTCCTGAAGAAAATAGGGAGCCACATAATAGGCACTATGTAAATGCTATTATTATGATTATGATTATTATTATTAAAAACCTGCCTCATTCTGCACCTCTAGTTTATCACCTCTCTGCCAAGAGGTAGGAAACATGATTTATCCTTTGTCTTTTGGAATCATGATTGATTGTTGCATTGATTTGAGTTCTTAGGTCTTTCAAAGTTGTTTTCATTTATATTATTGTAGTCTTTGTATCACTAGTTCTCTTAGTTCTCACTTCACTTTGAATCAGTTCATACAAATCTTTGCAGGTTTCTTTGAATCCCACACTAGCATAGTTTCTCATGGTATTCTACTAATTCATGAATAAATAATTCCTATTCTACTAATTCCTATTTTACTAATTCATAAATGAATCATCTACTAATTCATAAATGATAATTTGCTTAACAATTTCCCAATTTGCAACCATATATCCATTGTTTCTAGTTCTTTGCCACAACAGAAATTGCTGCTATAAATATTTTGTACACATGGGCCTTTTCCCTCTGACTTCTGCCTCTTTGGGATATCTTTAGTAGTAGTATTACTGGGTCTAAGGCTATGTATACACAATTTAGGGAATTTTGTGATATCATTCCAAATATTTTCTAGAATGATTGGAGCATTTCAGAGCTCTACGAACAACACATTAATGTACCTTTCCTTTCACAGACTCTCTAACAATTGTTATTTTCCTTTTTTTGTCATCTTTGCCAATCCGATAGGCATGAAAGAAACTTGGAGTCATTTTAATTTTAATTTTTCTTATAATGAGTGATTTGCTGTATTTTTCACATGAGTATTGGCAACTTGCATTTCTTCCCTTTAGAACTTCCTTTTGAATATTTATCTATTGGGAATGGCTTTTATTTTAATATATTGGTATCCTTTTAAAAATATTTTGAATAACAAAACTTAATCAGAGAACTTTGTTTCAAATATTTTTCTCAGTTAACTATTTCTTCCAAATCTAATTGCATTGATTTTGTTTATTCAAAACCTTTTCAATTTTACGTAATTAAAATTATATATTAAATCTTTCCTGATGATTGGGATTTATACCAAGATATTAGGAAAACTATTAGAATAATAGAATGTAATTATAACTAAATCAATGGAATTCATATGGTTATTTCAATAGATGCAGAAAAAGCTCTTGATAAAATACAATCAACACCCATTTGTGTATAAAAAAACATAGTAATAAATAGATCTTTCCTTAATATGATATTTATCTAAAACCAAGAGCTAGCATTATTGGCAATGAAGAAATTTTTGAAGCCTTTCCAATAGGATTAAGTATAAGCAAGAATGTCCATTGTCACCACTATTATTTGACATAGGTTTTAGAAATACTAGTTAAGATGACTAGAAAAGAAAAAATCCTAAGATTTCAAGCCTGAGTGGTTGTGACAGTGGTGCTATTCTTCACCAGAAGTGGGAAATCAGAAATGAGGAGCTGGTTTGCTATGGGCAGAAGATGGATTCAGGTGGAGACATGTTGAGTTTGAGGATCCAGCAGAACTACAATAAAGATGCACTGGAGGTAGCTGGAAATATAGATTTTGAGATCCAGAAGAAGGTCAGAGGTGCAGAGACACACTTTGAGATCATCCATAGGGACATGATAATTAAAGCCAAACAAGAGAATGGGAATGGAGGACAAACCCAATTGACAAGTTTAGAGTTAGTCATCACCAATTACTCAGAGACAGGAATGGGTAAGGAGTAGGAATTGCAAGAGAACCAGAAATGTGTGCTGTCAAAGAAGCGATGAGAGGAGAAGATATCAGGAAGGATGTATAGTTTTAGTTGAGGGTCACAGGGTGCAAAAAGAACAAGAAAGATGAAGACAGAGGAAAAAGTCATTGGATTTGACAGTAGGTAGTCAATGGTAGCCTCCAAGTGATCAATTTCACTTGAGTGAAGGAAATGGAAGCCAGCTGAGTGGAGTAGGAAGAAAGAGGAGATAAAATCAATGAGTGCAGATTCCTCTTTCAAGATGTTCCGTGTTAAAGATAAGAAAGAAATAAGCACCATCAAATGATTTATTCATTTCTAATTTGTACCACCTGCCTCCTGAAGGTTTGGAGGTGGCTTGGACGTGAAAACACAGTAGAGTACAATGTGAAACATTTTAGAAACCAAGTGAGTAGAAGAGAGAGAACACACACTATCAAGAATTGCACATTGTTAGCATTTAATAGATACTTGTTAAGTTGATTTGATATGATACTTGGGCAGTAAATTTGACAGTATGTTCTTGGCGGCTAAGGCAAAAGGAGAAACCTATTGGGTTGGGTATTTTTCATTTCCTCCTAGGAGAGTCTAAAATTCTTCTGCAACAGCTAGCCTCTTCTTGATGTAAGTTATAGCATGAATTTTTGTAAAGATGGATCAAGTAAAAATGAAAAACATTATACAAATAAATAATAATAATAGTTAACTTGTTACATGCCAGGTACTGTGCTACATGCTTTACAATTTTTATCTCAACAAGTTTAACTCAACACCACTGTAGGATGTAGGTGCTATTATTATACCCATTTTATAGATGAAGAAACTGAGGCAAACAGAGGTTAAGTGACTTTGCCCAGGGTCACACAGCTAGTAAATATTTGAGGCTGAATTTAAATTCAGGTCTTCCTGACTCCAGGCCTAGTGCTCTGTCAACTACACGACCTTGTTCTCCCATTAATGCCCTAATTAAGACATTGTCATAAATTCATTCCTTGTATTAATACATAAACATTTATATAAATTGTTACATTTTTAGACAATTATATGACTCAACTATATTATATTTGCATCATACTTTTAACTTCTCAAAGTCATTTCATATATGTTACCTTATTAGTTCCACCACAAATCTGCAAGGTAAACAGGGCAAGTTTTATTAACCCTACTGGACAAAAGAGGAAACTGAGGCCCAGATAGGGTAAGTGACTTAACTAAGGTCACACAGCCAGTTAGTGACTATGTTTTAATGGAGTCAAATAATGGAGTCTTTGTGAATCTAGAATTTTGCTTTGGTATAATATTAGCTAGCCATTCTATAATGTCTATATTAAGAATCTAAGTGTAGCTATTGTCAGTATCTTATGTTCCTATTTTAAAAAAATGAAAATGCTACTTACTGCATTAGTTTTAAATGTTTATAAAAACTATACCTATGTCTTATCTCTTTGATGAATTTGACTATAATTTGATTATATAAGAAAACATCCCTGCAGGAGCCCTCTGAAGGAACAGGAAAGAGCAGAGGAGATGAGGAGCAAAAACAGCTGATGGTAACAAGCTCAGTGGGGAGTAAAAAGGGAAAAAACTGATTGTTAATAAAAAAAAATGAATTTTCATCTAAAATGGGAAAAATGAAAGGGTAAAACAACTGTATCTATAAAAATGATAGGATTTGCTTCCATTTATGGGTGTAAAGGAAAAAATAATACAAATGTCATTGGGGTTAAGATTGGGTTAAATTGAAAAGAAATTCAGCTTTGGAAAAATGGCAGAGCTGAACTCAAATGTAAAGCATTCATTGAAGAACTACAGATATGTGGGAAATGGTCTTAATTTTGGATGGTCATTTTTCAGTGACCTACAATGGCCTCTCTGTTCATGATACTGCTCTAGTCTCCAGACTCTTCTGTGAAGACATTTGGATGAAGATATCAATGTTCTTTGTTATCCACTTTCCGCATCAAACAATTTGGGGGCAGTATTGGTTTACCCCTACTGAGATTCTGGGTATACTTGGAGGTGAGCAGCTGCGTTAGTGGCAAGAGCACTGCAGTAGGTGTCAGAAGACCTAGGTTCAGCCCTGACCCTGCCATTTACTTCCTGTGGGACTTTATGCAAGTGTCTCACTCTGACTTTGTTTCTTCATCTGTCAGACGAAAGGGCTGGATTGTCAATTCCCTGGGGTCCTGCGTTGATGATCCTATGCCTTCTAGAGTATCATTTGAAGAGAGAGAGAAATGCAGACAATGGAAGGAAGGAGGATTGGGTCATCTTAACTCTAGCCCCACCTACTGTGGGCATAAAACAATTTCTCAGAATTCGCAGGGACTAAAAAAGTCAGAGAACTAATATACTGGTAATTTATACTTTTAAGTGTATGTGCTGGTGTGAGACAGAGAAGGATGGGAGAAAGAGGCAGAGACGGAGACAAAGAGAGAAAGGCCTTAGAGCCAGGAAGAAGTGAGTTCAAGTCCTGTCTCAGACACATCCTAACTGTGAGGCTATGGGCGAGTTATTTGGTTCCTCAGCATCCTAGGGAACTCTCTAAGATCATAAATTATTAATGAGTTGTTGATTTACATTGGTAAAAGGTGTTCCCACAGCAGGAGTTACTTACACTGATATATGCTAATGACATCACAGGTTAAGAACCATATAGGTATGGTTTTGACCTGTGATTTCACATATATGTTTATTTGCTAATATGAATTGATAGAGGAAGATACTTGTTGGAAATTCACAAGATCAATTAAATCATAGGTCCAGTAAAATATTGTGTATTACTTACATACTAACATAGCACAGAAAACATAATAACATATGCATATACCACACATAATACTACATATATAACACAATTTGATACACATATAGTATACACATGGCACAGATTTATATACACATATGTGTATAAATATTTGTATAAATACACATATGTGTATGCACATGTATGAGGTTGAAATAACTCCACCCCACTTATCAAGTAAGAATATATTAGGTTTGATGAATCTGGGAATTTTCCTAGGTTCTACAGGAAGTCTGTTTGTATTGGCTGAGGAACTTGGTCATTCCCTCTGGGGACTGTTTAACACCATCAAGCTAGTTGGGATTAGAGATTCAAATGAGCTGAGAGCCAGGAGAGAGAGTTCCAGTCAAATGACTGACAAAGAACCACTTGAATGGGAGCCTCTGCCTCCTCCCCTTCACCCCACCTTGACCAGAGGAAGATCAGAGGATTTAAATTTAAAAATAAAAAATCAGCATCCAAACAGTGCCTCCAGATACACTATACTTAAACAAAATATTGTGAGTATTCCAGCAAGAGAAGTTTTGGGAGTTACAAATCACCCTTTGCCACATGTATTCTCTAAGCTTGAACATAATTTCTTCTGGGCTCTGCATATACATGAGGGGGAGTGTGTCACAGACTTTTAGGGAGATGTTTGTACCAGCTGTTCTTACCATACTATACCTTTGTAAAATAGCCCTTTCTAAATGCTAATGAATTCTGGATGACTAATTTATAGCAATTGATAAACATGTAAGAAGCACATCAGTAGGGGTCCATAAACTATATATTATTAGAAAAACACCCCTAACCCGTCAGGATTAATCCCTAGAACCTTGAGGAGAGATGTAACAGCCTTGCTCTGGCGGCCCAATATTGTAGTTCATGCAGAAGTTGGGATAACGATCCTTGGGGCTTCATATTATATATATGGGGTGTGTATATGTATTTATACATATTTATATGTATTTGTGTGTATGTAATATATATTCAAATCAATGAACTAAAATCCTATAATTTCATAATTTCTAAACCTGCCCTTTCACTGTAACCTATGGCCTTGCCTCCCCACCCTAAGGACTCTGGGATCATAGAGACTGAGTTCTGACTTGTGGAGGGGGAGCTGATCCCAAGATAATCAACCTCTTTTTTTGGCTTTTGACTATTCTGATCAGAGCCTTTCCAATATGAAAGCTCAGCTGAGAGTAGTTACCTGTAGACCAGGGGCACATATAAGGAGGAAGGGCACTGCCGGAAGGAAGAGAGGCCCACATGGGAATTGCAGTTGGGAAGGTATATGTCATTTTGAGACATTTTGGGGAAGGAGACAAGGAGTATAAAGTAACCAACTTTAGGGGTCAGAAGTCCAGGCATCAAGCAATTTCCACCTGAACCAAAGGATCAGGAAGGATTTCTTATTCTCTTTAAGGATTGGAGTCTAGCTAGCTTGAAAGTGGATCAGGATAATAATAGCTGGCATTCCTAGAGTGTTTCCTAGTTTAAAAAGCAAATTTATACCTGTTATCTCATTGATCTTCACAACAATTGTGTGAAGTAGGTAAAGCAGGTATCATTATTTCCATTTTACAAATGAAGAAGTTGAGGAACAAAATGAGGAAGTGACTTTCCCAAGGTCCCACAGCTTATAAGTTGCAGAACCCGGATTCAGAGCCAGATGTCTTAATTCAACATCCAGCACTAAAGACAAGAATAGAGTTTATATAACATTAAAATCTGTACAAAACTGGAACCTGCTCTATCTGTAACATATTTCGGTGAAAATAGTCTATACCCTGAGGTCCTGCACATTGTAGAAAAGGGTTTGGAGGAAGGGGTGAGTTGTAAGGCTATGGTCCCAAGGTCATGGACTAAAAAACAAGGGCCCTTTATGTTTAACATATGCATAATCTATATCATATTGCTTGCTATCTTGGGGAGGGAGGAGAAGGGAGTGAGGGTTAAAAATTTGGAACTCCAAATTTTACAAAAATGAATGTTGAAAACTATCTTTACATGTAATTGGAAAAAAAAAAACCTAAGATACTATTAAAAATGAGGGCCTCACTTTGCCCCTGCTAGTGGTAGCTGATAAAATTAAGAGCGTAAACATAGAGCTAGAGGAACCTTGGATTTTTCTACCTTCTCCCTACCTTTGTACTGATCATCCCTCATGACTGGAGGAAACTATCTCCCTACTTCCACTTCATAAGAGTCCCTCTCTTCCTTTAAGGTGCTGCTTAGCTCAGACACCACCTTCTGCATGAAACTTTTCTTCACCCTCCCATCATTCCCGTCAGCTGTGAGTATCCTCCCTCCTCAAATGCTATGTATTTCATTCATACACACATACACACATATATTTGTGTATATGTATTTATTTTTATTACCTTTATATTTATGCTGTATATATTTTTGCATGTACTTTTAGCCTCCCCCACTTGAATGGTTTTCATTCCTTGTACTTATATCTGTAGCATCTAGCCCTGAGCCTGACACACAGTAGGAACTTATTAAGTATTTATTGATCTATTCATTAATTAGAGCTTATCCAGTTATAGAATTGTAGATTTAGATCTAGAAGGGACCTTAAGCCAACCTCCTTCAACTTATAGACAAGAAAACCAAGACCCAGAGGGATAATGTGACTTTCAAGGTCAGAAAGGTATAAATGGCAGAGCCACCACCCTTTGAACCCAGGCCCTCTCACTCCTTGGAGTCTGCTGGTGTTTGGAATTTTTTGCCATATTACTCAATGTTGTGTTAATTAGACCAACCAAGATCAATGGGGCTGGGTCTTAATGTGAGCCTGATGGATTTCCTTCATTCTATGACTGTATGCCGCACACCTAATACTGGCCAGCTGTTTGGCAAATACATGTAATCGGACACAAGGGGAAGAGGAAAGAATATTGGTAGATTAGTATAAATCACTCCCCACTAAGGGAACAAGTAGATATCAAAATACATGTTTGAGTGAGGGTTGGTTATGAGTAGAGTCTTTGGGTAATAAAAGAATTTAAAATACTAATACAAGAAAACTTCTCAGAGGAGAAGTTTTCTGGATATAAAAACAAAAATTCTAGCCAAGTGTAAGACTGTTTCATATGCTCTAAGGTCAGAAAATGGTTTTATTAAAAACAACAATAACAACCCTTACCAAGCAACAATGAAATATTGGCTATTGAAGAAGATTTGGAAATCATTCAATTCAACCCCTTCATTTTACAGATGAGGAAGCTGAGGAACAGAAATTATTTACCCAATGTTACATGGGTAGATAAAGGTACAGCCAGGCCTATAACTGAGGTCATCTGTCTCCCAGTACAGTGCCTTTTCCCAGTAATAATAACTCATATTTTTAGAACAGTTTTGACATCACTTTCCTCAGAACTGTCCTGTGATGTGGGTAATACATGCATTTTCCCCCTCATTTTCCCAGGAAATTTAAATTTGAAATATCTTTCACAACTTGGATATAGAACTAGTGTGTATTAGGGCTGGCATGCAAACCCAGGTCTCCCAACTTCAAACCAAGGCCTCTCTTCTACTGTAACACACTGCCTCCATGCCAATGTGGAGGAGCAATAGTTCAATAGTTAAGAAAAACCCAGATCTTATCAGACTTCTGGGAGACAAGATAGCAGAGTAAGCAGTAAATTGCTGTAACTCTCCCACATTCACCTCCAAACAACCATAAAATAGTACCGCAAAACAAATCCTGGGACAGCAGAACCAGCAAAAAGAGAGGGTGAAACAATCTTTGAGGCCAAGAAACTTGGAAGATTGGCAGGAAAGGTCCATCTCACCCAGGTAAAAGGGGAACACAGGAGCAGCTAGGTGGCACAGCAGATAGAGCACTGCCCCAGAGTCAGGAGGACCTGAGTTCAAATGCGGACTCAGACACATAACACTTACTAACTGTGTGACCCTGGGCAAGTCACTTAATCCCATTACCTAGCCAAAAAAAAAATGGGGAACACAGTCCAGGACAGGAAGCATCCCAGCAAGCCAGCAGGAAGCCCCACCACAGCAAACCAGCTGTAGATCCTGAGCCCTAGTGGAGTAGAGCAGGCAGACACCAACACCAGGAACCCCATGTGCCTCAGCATTGCCAGAGGAATGGGTAGGCTCCAGTTCTGAGAACTGCCACTTGCTTCAGCATAGCCCCGGGCAAATAGACAACCTCCAGTGACCAGACCACTACTGCCTCAGTGTATCCTGGAGAAATGCAGAAGCACCCTACCAGCCTCAGCGCACCCCAGGCACCAGCCCCCCTCCCCGCTCAGCACCAGCTAAGCCGCCAGTCCCCTACAACCTCTAGCAGTACCAGCTACCCGTCCACCCCACCCCGTCAGCACGTTACCAGACGTGAGGGTCCCCAAGGGGCCTCAGGGGAGCATCAGTGCAGCACCAGGTGAACAGTCAAGGCCTTGTAGCCCCTGGCACAAGAAGCCCCAAACAGTGCCCCTTCCACCACAGGAGCAGGGCTCAAATTTAAAAGAAAGGAAAAAGACCAAAAGAACATGAGCAAACAGCAACAGCAACAGTAAAATAATCTGACTGTAGAAAGTTGTTATGGTGACAGGAAGATCAAGACGTAAACTCAGAAGCAGACAGCAATGTCAAAACACCTATGGGCAAAATCTCAAAGAAAAAATGAGAAGTGGTCTCAAGCCCAGAAAGAACTCATGGAAGAGCTCAAAAAGGAGCATAAACATCATATAAAAGAGGAGAAAAAAGCTGAGAATGGAAATGAGGGTGATTCAAGAGAATTATGAAAAAAGAGTAAACTATTTGGAAAATTGCTTAACAAGCAGAATTGGCCAAATAGAAAAGAAAATACAAAAGCTAACTGAGGAAACAACTCCTTAAAAAGTTAGAATTGGGCAAGCGGAAGCTAATGACTTTATAAGACATCAAGACTCAAACAAATTCAAAAGAGTGAAAAAATAGAAGAAAATGTAAAATACCTCATGGAAAAAACAACTGGCCTGGAAAATAGATCTAGGAGAGACAGTGTCAAAATCATTGGACTACCTGAAAGCCATAATCAAAAGGAGGACCTGGACAGCACCTTTCAGGATATTAACAAGGAAAATTGCACTGATATCCTAGAACCAGAGGTCAAAGTAGGCATTGAAAGAATCCATTGATCACCTCAGGAAAGAGATCCCAAGATAAAACTCCAAGAAACATTGAAGTCAAATTTAAGAACTATCAGGTCAAGGAAAAAAAATACTGCAAGTGGCCAGAAAGAAACAATTCAAATATCAGGGAGCCACAATCCGGATTACATAGGATTTAGCAGCTGCAACATTAAAAGATCAGAGGTCATGAACCATGATATTCCAGAAGGCAAAGTAGCTAGAACTAAAACCAAAAATAACTTACCAGGCAAAACTTAGCATAATACATCAAGGGAAAAAATGATCATTCAATGAAACAGGATGTCAAGCTTTCATAAGAAGACCAGGATTAAACCAAAAATTTGATCTCCAATATAAAACCTAAGAGAAGCATGAACAGGTAAAAAGAGAAAAGAAAACATAAACTTATGTCAACTAAATAGAAAAAAAAACAGATCAATGACTTGGGCATGCAACTAAGAAAAAAATAGAAAAAGAACAAATTAAAAATCCCCAATTGAACACCAAATTGGAAATCCTGAAACTCAAAGAGAGATTAATAAAATTGAAAGTTTAAAAAAGAACTATTGAGCTAATAAATAAATCTAGGAGTTGGTTTTTATGAAAAAAAGATAAGAGATAAGACTTTGGTTAATTTGATTAAAAGAAAAAGAAAGAAGAAAGATCCAGAAAGATTAATTTACTTATCCAAGTCTATACTAGTACTTAGGGGAAGCATGGAAGGAATCCAAGTTACCTTCAGAATCACAGAATTTCAGAGTTGTAAGGGACCTCACTGGCCATCCACACTAACATGTTTATGAAAAATAATCCCTTCTACAAACATAGCCAAGTGGTCATCTAGTCTTTGTTTGAAGAGCCATGGTACAGTAGAATGATGATAAGGAGAGCTAGCATTTACATAATGTTTTAAGGCTTGCAAAGTGCTTCACAATTAACTCATTTTATCTTCGTAACAATCCTGGGACGTCAGTGCTATTATTATTATTATTATTATTATTATTATTATTATTATTATTATTATTATTATAGTGCTTTATAGAAGAGAAAGTGATGTTGACAGGAGTTAAGTGATTTGCCCAGGCTCACACAGCTAATAAGTGTCTGAGACTAGATTCGAACTCAGATCTTCTTGACTTCAGGAGCAGCACTCTATCCACTGTGTCACCCAGCAGCCTAAAGAGATAATACTGATCCTGAAGAGGACTGGGATGCAAATCTTACCTCTGACACCTGTGTGATCTTGGAGAAGTCACCCTCCCTGGGCTTCCTTGTCCTTATCTTTAAAATGAGGGAGTTGTTCTAGACAGTCTTTGGATTCCCCTCAGCTCTAGAACCACAAGTAAGTGGCCAATTATTCTCACGTTAGTCCTGCATTTTGTTTCTGAGGATAAGAGGCAAAGGAGGCTTATTCTAGTCCACTGAATGCTTTGACTTAGGAATCTGAATTCTCTTTCCTCATTGCTGTTTTTGCATTTATTGTGGTCTTTAATCACAAAATCCTTTAAGTGAAACTGATATTCATAAAAGACTTGGAATGAGAAAGAATTTGGATTGAACACGATGCTCTCCATGAACTCAACACACCCCCACTAGCTTCTCTTGACCTTCTTTCTTCTAATACCTTGAATCTCCTGGGAATTGTGATTGCCGACAGTATGTGGGATAAAAATAAGCAACTCTATAATCATGGCACCACCAAGCTCTTACTTTATATTTAAAGAGATTTTTCTTCTTAGCCATGTAGTCCTAATCTGACAAATCCCTTGATACAGCAAACATTTCCTGAAGTCCTGTTCCCTCTCAAGAATTTCTGAGCAGGCAAACCCAGTTATAATGAATGGTGCCTGTTAGAATGAACCATCACTCAGCAGCATAAGTTATTTTAATGGGCCCATCACTTGAAACTAAACTTTCACCATCTGTTCTACCCTTTAGCTGCAAATGCAGAAAGAACAACATTCCCAGTGGCATCATAAAAAGTTAGATATAAGTGATTTAAATGCATGTTTTGGTTCTGTAGCTGTGCAATGTACATCTAGAGATCAGCTCATTTTGGATTTTTTTTTTCATGGCATACTCAGAATTGAGATTTGGAATTCCTTTGCCCACAAAAAATTGGCTATTGAGCTGGTGCAGAAGATCTGCTATTGCAAGATCCCCACAGAAAATAAAGCAGAAAATTATGTATAAAATAATTACAAAAATAATATTAGAAATGAAATCTATTGAGCTTGTTTTCTGCCTCAGAGCTGGCTACAGAGCTGCGTAGTTTGTCCAGGCTCATATGTCCTTTTTGGTATGAAAAACTACATTATGGCACATAACAATCTTTCATACTAACTAAAATTATGGGTCTGTAATCATATATTTATGTTTACTGAGTCCTGTTTTCTCCTTTGCTATAGTATATAACTTCTTTCCAACTTTTGACCATATCAGCCAATTATTTTTCAATATATTAAGAAGGAAGATTGTGCACTGAATTTGATCAGTTTTCCCTGAAGCATATTTTAATTCAGATTTTTCTCATGAGATGTAAGAAAGAAAAAAACAATTCATTTTCTTTATGCCTGGAAATTTCAGATTCACATGTTATGGAAATGATTTTTGTATGTGCCATGACTGAAGGATAGTGGTATGGAAAGGCTATAGTGTGATTCCATCAGTATATACATCTTGGAGAGACAGTACAGATGGAACATGAAACTGGGTTCAGAACCAAATAGGAAGAGGAGAGAAGGCTGTACTATACTCAGAAAATCATGTAGTTCTATTAGTGATCTCAAACTGCTCCTTGAAACAAAGGTCTATCTTTTTTGGCTTCAGTAATCTTCCATTGATGCTATATATCTGCAAGTCAAGGTATACCACAGATTCCAAAGAAGTAAAGTTGTATTAACTAAGTGATGAAAGGAAATATGGTGAACATGACTTCTGGCATTTGGGAACAAGGAGTACTCTGACTAGTCCCCCAGGACCAGTGAGTTGGGAATACGAGTGAAAGTGTAACCAGTCTTGGAAAGAGGTAGGATAGGTAGAAACCCATTACCCAAAATTCTATAGGGGAAGTCAGTCTAAGAGGGTCTCAAAAATGAAATAATGAAAATACAGAACAAAAGAAGAGATTAAAAACTGTCTTAATAGGGAAGCAATTTAGATTTTTAAAAGACATATAAAGAATTTGGCAGCAAGGGTAGGATAAATACAAAAGAGTATCATGGGTTGTTTTTAGGAATTCTAAAGCTTGTAATGAAAGCTCAGGATAATGAAATAATTTTTTAAAAGCTATTTTGAATGCAACAGGAAGATAAAAAATGAAATTGGATTGTTGTTTAGGTTGGATGGGAAGATGATAACAGGCAGTGGTTATGACTTATTTGTTTTGCTTCTGTTTTCTTTACCAAAGAAGACAATATTTGGACTGGGAAAGATAGAATAAAAATGATTAATAGGAAGATGAAACAGAAAATAAATGAAAAAATGTTAAGAGCTCAAGTAGCTGCCCTGAATGCTTTACTTTCACTATTTTGGGATGAATTATATGCCATGGTATCAAAAGAACTTAAGGCTACAATTGCTGGGCACTACTGGTGATCACTGAAAAATCAAGGAAAGTCAGAAAAATTGCCTGTAGACTGAAGATGTATAATTGTCAAGATTTTCATAAAAGGAAAGACAGTAGAGTTTTCAAAGTATTGGATGGTGAGCTTGAATTCAATTCCTAGGAAAGTTACAAAATATGTTTTTAAAGATGTGGTTTATGAGCAAATAGATTGATTAGATGATCAATACAACTCAATCTGAGTTCATCAAGAACAGGCTATAATGGACATGTCTCTAATTTTGACACAATTACTAACTAGATGAGTAGATCAAGGGAAGGTCATGTACATAATGTCTCCCTAGATTTTAGCAAGATATTCAAAAATTCTCTCTTGCTATATTTTTAGACAAAATAGAGGGATATGGGATAAATGAAGTTAAATCCATTTAAATGACCAGAAACAAAGAGAAGTGACTATTAAAGATCAAATCTGGTCCCAGCCACTTACTAGCTGTGTGACCTTAGACAATAAATGTAGCTTTCTCAGCTAGTTTCCCTCATCTATAAAATGGTATAATACTAATGCCTACTTCACAGAGTTATTGTGAGGATAAAATGAAATTTTTGTAAAGTGCTTTTCGAACCTTAAAGCCATCATCATCATCATCATCATCATCATCATCATTTCAATATTAACCCAAAGAGAGGTCTCTGAAGGAGATGTCCAGATAACTGTTTTTGACCCAATTATTTTTAGCAATGAAATGAGTATACAGTTGGTACACTTATAAAATTTCTAGATAACAATACTATAGGATTAAAAAGTCAGTGCCCATAAAAATCTCAACAGACTAGAACAATGGTCCAAATCTATCAAGTTGAATTGATTGGGGATAAATGTAAAACCCTACTCCTGGGTGTAAAAAAACATCAATTATGCATTATAGAGTGGAGGGGTGCTAGATAGACAATAGTTAACATGAAAAAGGTGCAGCAGTCAAGAAAGTTAAAGGAGTCCAAAGGTGCATTAATGACATCATAACATTCAAATAATCAATTATTTATTTATAATAATTTTATTTTAATTATTTATAATCATTTGTTCATTGCTTCCTATGTTTGAAGTGCTCTGGGGACACAAGGCAAAAATGAAACACATCCTACCCTTGAGGAATTTATATTAGAGGGGGAGATAATATGTACAAATATATGTAAGAGTAAATAGCCCTACTCTACTTTGGCCTTGATAGGCCATAATCACTATGTATCTTAGGAGGTTCCCTATTGCCTCCAAATTAAAATACGAATTCTTTTGCTTGGCATTCAAGGCCTTTCTCCTATCTGTTCAGCCTTATCTTCTATTGCTAATCTCCATGTATTTTTTAATCCAGCTAAAGTGGTTTACTTTTTGCCCAAACTCTGTCTTCCTCCCTCCTCTATATTTTGTTCAAGAAGCTCCCTACTTCTGGAATGCTCTTCCTCCCCATCTTCCCTTGTTAAACTCCTACCTCTGATTTATGGTACAACTCAAATACCTTCACTGATCCAATCAGTGAAGACTTTTGTAATTCTCCAAAGTATTTATCCACACAATCTTATATATAATTGCTTTTTTAAAAAAAAAATGTCATATCCAAAGATACTAGATAGTCAGCTTCATGAGGGCAAGGACCATAAGATCATAGATTTAGTTCTGGAAGGGACCTGAGAAATTATCTAGTCCATCTCTTTTATTTTCTAAACTCTATATAGCCATCCAAGTGACTAGCATAATGTTATTCTCATAGGGAGGTCTTAATAAATGTTTGAGGAAGAAAGGAAGGGAAGAAGGAAGGAATAAAGGAGGAAAAGAAGAAGAGATAAAAGGAGGAAGAATGGAGAGAAGGAAGAGAGAGGGGAAAGGAGGGAGGGAGGGAGGAAGGAAGGTAGAAAAGAAGGTAGGAGGGAAGGAAGAAATTGTCACAGACATGATCTTGGTACTCATAACCAGATCTTATGGCTCTAAATCTAGTATTTTCTACAATTGTTACCTCTCAAATTTAAGGTGAGATAATTCAAAGTAATAAACATAAATTTAGGTATATACTTTTGATAGTCACAGCCCTGGTCTTGAAAAGTTAACATTACAAAATGAAGCTCAAGACAGACATACTATACTAGGAAATATATTTAACCAGACTATAAGAAAAACAAATAAATTACACACTACATATATCCATTAAATTCTTTTATTCTCTCCTCATTTGGGTAGTATTGCCATGCCATACTTCTTGGCTAGGGTCCCTCTCTTTACCTTGACTAAATGGCAGGACAGCATTAAGTATGGCAGAAATAATTTCTCTTTTCTTTTTCTCGTCCCTTTCTCATTCTCTCACTTCTAGAATCTTAACCCAAGGTATTTTAATGTCATACTTTTTGGTGGCAAATTGGATTTGGGGGTCTTTTTAAATGAAGGTTATATACCATAAAACATTTTTACCATTCTGTCACTGTTTCCATTGGTATTTTATATGTAGTCAACAGTTCAAGGCTGATACTCTAAACACTTCTAATTCTTATTGATATCTAATTTCTTGGCAAGAATCATATATGCATATACACATACACACATATGTATGTACATACATGTACATACAGAGATTATATGTGTGTATACATATATATGCTGTACATATATGCATATAGAGACAGACAGAAAGAGACAGAGAGAGAATGATTTAGTCCATAAAATGATATTATTTTGGTTAATTAAAGTTTTAAAACAATATATTATTGGGGTGATAGAGAAATATGCAAAAAAAAGACAGCTGGTTGAACAAATAGAGCTACTTTGATGAATTTTACTGTCTAAAGACAGTGTATGTAAAAATGGGATTCAGATTTAAATGCACTTATAACTCACTCCTGGCCCCAAATCAATACTGACATGGAAAATTACCTCTTATTTTAAAGTGTCACTATAATGCAGGACTTGTTTATAATATCTAGAAGATGGTGGTTTTTAGGACAAATTATTTATTTTTTTTCATATGTCTTGGCCAAGCCTTGATAACAGGTGCATTGAATCAGTCTCTTCAACAAAGTAAAATAAAATAATTTGGTGCCCAATGATTTCTAATGGGCTGGCATGAAACTGTATCCAATTTCCTCTTTCCTTTTTACTATGAGATATTTTCAAGTCCCCCCTTGGTCAACCTCTTCTGTTTGAATTACATCAATTTGAGACTCTGTTGATTCCGTCTGGGATTACAGATTTGTGCAAGCCCATTCCACACTGGGCAAAATTTTCTCTGCACCTGGCTGAACATATTGGTTTTTGAATATTTATATAAATTGTTAGTAAAACATGAGAAATAGCAATTTCATCAACTCAGATTTCAAGCAAAATGTCTTGTCACTTAATTCTAATAAAATGTTCACTTAAAGTATGCAAACAGAAGGCATACATCTCATTCATATCAACTGCCCCTGATACCCACTTGTCGGTACTTTTTATGGGCTTTGGACTTGGGGGAAGGGACAGTGGGACAGAAGAAACTCAGTTCATTTCCAGCCATTTTGTTTTATACATTTTCCAAATATAATTCCCCTTACCTTGATTTAACTTCAGATTTCCCCTATCATTTAACTAAGACTGAGTCAAAAGCTATTACTAGTCTCATATCTATTGAATTTATCAAACTCAGTCTTTCTAGTTTTTTGCGTTTGGCTAAAAAATTAGACTTTGTTAGTCTTAAAGTGAATTTTGGTGTATAGCTTAAAGGTTGTTACACCTCCTCCTCTTCCTCTTCCTCTTCCTCTTTCTCTTCCTCCTCATTCTCTTACTACTACTACTACTACTACTACTACTACTACTACTACTATACTACTACTACTACTACTACTACTACTACTACTACTAAACCTAGTAAGAGTAAAGGCTGAAAATAGTACATGCCTTTGGATTTATTTAACATAGCTGTACATAATTTACCTCCAGATGAAGCTGATGAAAAAGTTGAGACCCAAGAATGGAGCACGCTAAGAGCAACATCCACCTGATTTCAATCAATAATATGTTGGTAAAATGTTGAACCAATGCCTGATTTATGCAGATTGTTTATGGAAATTGAGGAATTTATGACATAATTCAAGATATAGGCACCCTCAACAGAAATTACAGGTGGGTTATTCTTAAGGAGCATGTCTTTAGTGATCAATGAAGATGATGCATGGAAATGGTAGGAATTATATAACATATCTCTGAAAGCTACATGAATTCAGCTGAATACCTACCTGGACAGGACCTAGAGGCAAGAGTTATACAGCAGAAGACTGCATCTTTCATGGACTGACAGATGACAAATACACATGTAACAAATATAGCCATCAAAATATTTTTGAAAAGTTAACCAATAATTTGTATAATAAATTTGAATATTGTCATAGAACAAATAATTGTCCAGTTACCCAGATATACTGTTGATTCATTAAAAAGTTAAAAACAAATATTTACGTAGATGTCATCATGTAAAACACTCATAATATTCATGCTTCATGAAATGAAAACTTTCCAAATATAAATACAAACCATAAGAAATCAAAATCTTGCTGGAATAAGATGAGAACAAAGCCCCATCAGCTGGTTGGTACTAGAATTGTATTGAGGATACATTCAGTGAGACCTACTGATTATAAGCTTGTTCTCAGTCAGATAAATAAGTTATTTTGTCCATCTTTACAATAGTCCATTGAACATTAAACATAAAAACATAGCAGAATAATGGTATATTCCAGGACCATTTCTATCTGTTTTACATCAAAACAAACCTGGGGGAGGAGGGAATCTTCATAGTAGACTTCTATGATAAAATTTTGATATCTAAGATATGTAGGGAGTTATTACAAATACCTAGTAACAAGATCCATTTCCTAGTAGAAAAGTGGTCAAAGGATATGAATGAAGAATAAGCAGTTCTCAAATGAAATGAAATGAGATTATCCACAATGCTATGAAAAATAATCTAAATCACCAATAATAAGAGAAATGAAAATTAAAACTAAGCTGGGATGGCAAAGATGACAAAAAGGGAAAAGAGAGAATGTTGGAGGATTTATGAGAAGATGGGTACACTAATTTACTATTTGGTAGAGCTGCTAATTGGTTCAACTATTCTGGAAAAGAATTTGGAACCATTTCAAAATTATTCCATTTGTCACTAAACTGCACATACCTCTTAATCCAGTAATAGTTTCCTATATAGGACATATATCCCAAGGATGTCAAGGATAGAAAGGACCAATATGTACGAGCATATTTATACACCCATTTTTTGTCATAACAAAAAACTGGAAACAAAATAAATGTCCATAAATTGAAGAATGGCTAAACAAATTGTCAGTCAGTCAATAGGAGTTTATTAAGCACTTACTCTGTGCCAGGCATGGTGCTAAGCACTGGAAATACAAAGAAAGGCAAAAGACATTTCTCTGTTCTCAAGAACCTCACAGTCCAATGGTTATATAGCAGAAGACTGAATCTTTCATGGACTGATAGATGGCAAATAAAAATATAACAAATATAGCCTTCAAAATATAAAACACATGAAAATAACTATGTGGAAACAAGATATATAGGATAAATTGAAGATAATAAGGGAATGACCCTAGAATTTAAGAGGATAAGAAGAGACTTGTTATAAGAGATGGAATTTTAGTTGGAACTTGAAGGAAGTGAGGAGGCAGAGAAGAGGGAGATCATTCTAAGTATGGGGAGAAGCCAGTTAAAATGTCTGGAGTGGGGAGATGGAGAGACTTGTTTAAGAAACAAGTGTCATTGGATCAAAGAATACGTGGGTGGCAGGGCACAAGGAATGAGAAGCCTGGAAAAGTTGGAAGGGGACAGATTGTGGAGGTCTTTGAAAGTCAAGCAGAGGATTTTATATTTGATCCTGGAGGTGATCGGGAGTTTATCAAATGTGTGTGTGTTGTGTGTGTGTGTGTGTGTGTGTGTGTGAGACATGTTCAGATCTGTGCTTTAGGAAGATTCATTTGACAGCTGAGTGGAAAATGACTGGAGTGGGGAGAGACAAGGCAGGAAGAGCAAGCAGCAGGCTATTGCATTAGATATTAAAGGCCTGCGCCATGGTGACAGAAGTGTCACAGGAGAGAAGGGGGTCATTTGAAAAGTATCATAAGGTAAAATTGACAGGGTTTGGCAACAGATTGGATATAAAGGGTAAGAGACAGTGAAGAGTCAAGGGTGACATATAGGTTGAACCTTGGTGACAGGAAGAATGGTATTCCCCTTGACGGTAATAAGGAAGTTTGGAAAGGAGTAGGGATTGGGGGGAATGAAGGATTCAGTTTTGGACATTTTGAATTTAAGATGACTATGAGACATTCAGTTTGAGATGTCTAATACACAGGTTGAAGATGTGAGTTTGGAGGTTAGGAGAGGTTAGAGCTAGATGTGTAGATCTGAGAATCATTGGCATAGAGATGATAATTGAACCATGGGAGATAATGAGAAAAATATAATGGAATATTAATGTGCCATAAGAAATGACATATGATAAATTTGGACAATATGGGAAGACTTATATGAACTGAAAAAGGATGAAGTAAACAGAACCAAGAGAACAGTTTATGCAAAGACTATAGTAATAATGTGAAGGAGAACAACTTTTAAAGACATAAGAACTCTGATCAAAGCAACAACTACTGCTGAATTCCAAAGACTGATCAGGAAATGTGCCCCTGACTCTTGGCAGAGAGTTAATGGGCTACAGATACAGAATGGGATATGCATTCTTAAAGATAATAGATGTGTTCATTTATTTTGATGGATTATACATATCTATTATAAAGGAGGGAATTACCTATTTTTATTCAGAAGGGAAGGTAAGAAGCATTTATTAAGTTTTACTATGTACCAGGCACTGTGGTAGACACTGGGAAAACAAATACAATTCCTACCTGCACTGAGCTTATATTCCAATGGAGGAGACAACAAATGCAATATGCACAGAATAAATACAAACTTAATAAAGACACATATCTTTCATTAAATACAAGGTAGTTTGGGAAGGAAGTCTTTGGCAATTGTGGGGATCAGTAAAGTCCTCATGCAGATGATACCCAAGCCGCATCTTGAAGAAGACTATATGAGCTACAGATAAGTAGGAAGTGTTTTCCAGGAATAGGAGATGAGTCAATACAAATGATGGAGCCTCATGAATAAGGAACAAAGGGAAACTTGGTTTGGCTGAATTGCAGAGTCCTAGAGGTTCAGTAATGTTTAAAGAAGCTGGAAAGGTAGGTGGGTCCAGGTTGTGTAGGGCTTTAAAAACTGAACAGAAGGGGCAGCTAGGTGGCACAGTGGATAGAGCTCTGGCCTTAGAGTCAGGAGAACCTGAATTCAAAACCCGACCTCAGACACTTGACACTTACTAGCTGTGTGACCCTGGGCAAGTCACTTAACCCCAATTGCCTCACCAAAAGGCAAAAAAAAAAAAAAGAACTGAACAGAGGTGTTCACATATTATTCTAAAAGCAATAATCAGCCATTGGAATTGGTTAAGCGAGGTAGTCACGGGGTAAGTGATCTGTACTTAAGGGAAACTACTTTTTTCACAGTGCATAGAAGGGACTGGAGTAAGGAGAGGCTTGAAGCTGCTCTCTCATAAGATCCTGTAAGATCCTAAGCTAAATTTGTAGCTAAATTAGTTGGTAACAAAGGATCCAAAGTAAGATGTGAAGGCAGAAATAGTAAGATTTGGAAACTGATTGAATATGTGGGTGACGGAAAGTGAGGAGTTGAGGATAAATCCTGAGGTTATTAACCTGAAAGGTTAGAAGCATTGTACTAAGTGTCATGGGAGTGCAGGGCAAAAAAAAGGGATTGGCCAGAACAAGTCCTTGCCCTTAAGGAGCTTGCAATCTAATGGAGGAGACAATATGTACATATATATGTTACATATTATATGTATATATACATATAATACATACACACACACACACACACACACACACACACACACACACACACACACATATATATATATAATGCGCATAGGGAGGAGGCATTAGCAGCTGGGAAAGACTGGAAAAATTTCTTGAAGGATGTGGTTTTGGGGCTGTCTTGAAGGAAGTGATTCTAAAAGACTAAGGTGAGTAGGGAGAGCCCTCCAGGCCAGCATGGGAGACAGAGAGCATGGAGATGGGAGGTAGAACGTAACTTCCCTTTCATTCCTAGTTTGCTGTTATTTTTTTCATTTGTTTTCGGTTAGGACCAGCAAGTAGACCTATATGGCTGGACTATGATGTGAATGGGGCAGAAAATCATGTAAGAAGACTGGAAGAATAGGAAGGGGCTTTTAATGTCGAACATTGGAGTTTATATTTAATCCTACAGGTAATAAAATCTCAAGGCCCTTCCTTGAAGTTTTTCAGAACTGATTACCGAAGTTCATTGTTAACCATTTTCTTTACTTTGCATAGTCTCCCATACCCCTCTCCCATTTCTATCTCGGTTCTTATAGCTAGATTTGGATAGCCAGGCTCCAAGTGCCAGTACTAAGTGAGAAGTGCTAACTTGTTACCCTCTTCCAACGGAATGATGAAGAGCTATTTCTAAGCAGCTGGTGGAGATAGAGTGGGCGAGCTGACCCTTTCCATCTAAGATGACAGTGAGAAAGAACTCCCCCTCACTAGCTACTCAGTGTATCCACACCTTTCCCTTAACTCCCTGCCCTGGCTCTAAACTCACAATACAGTCAAGGCTTTGGCAATGCTCCAAAAATCATGAAGGCTAAGACTAGCAGAGGAGAATCAAATCACAAATTCCCTTTAGACAAGATTGAAAGTTTAGGAGATTAAGACTGTTCCCATGCTGCTCAGGTTTCTGAATAAATAGTCTTAAATTCCACATGCAGGGAGCCAGCTTTCTCATCTGGGTACCCCACTGCACTGGGATCCACTTAGTGATGCCCTCTGGCATTCAGAAGCTCTAATGATATAAGCCTTGCATCTGGGGGGCAAGAAGCATAACCATCAGACACAGTGTGTTTCGAAAATCTTAGTTCAGTTTTTAAGACCATTAAAACTTAGAACTGCACTAGGACTTTTGGGACACTCTCCATGTCCCAATACCTGAATCTTAGTCATTACCTAGTCCAATCTCCTACCTCTAGCAAATACATATGTAACAAATGCCCAATGAGTTTCTCTTTAAACACCTCCAGAGATAGGGAACTAATTACCCTCCCCCCAGCATGTTTTTTCAGAGGCACGTGGTGTTCCTGGAATCTTTGAGCAATTTTATTGAAAATCCTCATAATTTCTTAATGACATAGGTAAATAGAGAAAACTCCTGACATTTTGCATTTCACAGGATTATAGACTTAGAACTGCAAGGGCCCTTGGTTATAATTTGGTCCAAGCCTGTTTTTGTGGGTGAGGAGTTTCAAACACAGAAAGAAATAGGGGCAGCTAGGTGGTACAGTGGATAGCACACGGGCTCTGAAGTCAGGAAGACCTGAGTTCAAATCCGACCTCAGACCAAACACTTGACACTTACTAGCTGGGTGACCCTGGGTGAGTCACTTAACCCCAATTTCCTGAAACAAACAAACAAAACCCAGAAAGAAGTGCTCTAAGTAGATTTAGGCCTGATAGCCTCAAGATACATTTCCACAACTTGAGACAAGAGGAAAAGAAAACAAATCAAGAACTTGGTCTAGAGAAGGGGGAATTGAGAGTGTTATACCTTGGGGGCACCTTCCTCTCACACCTGGGGCTCTTAGAATAACCCAGGTTCAAAGTACTCTTTTAGTCCCAAATTCATTCAAAAAAATACCTCTTAATTCCCCTCTTGTGTGTTTAGTTGTTTTTTTTTTAATCCTAACTCGAGACAAGATTAGTCCAAAGCAAAGGCATTTGATGAAAATGTTAATACTTTTTCTTACTCCCCCCCAAAAAAAAAGTTTTGAGCGCGGTCTTCCACAAATACTTAAATAAACAATAAACAAATGTCATTGTTGGACCAGGCACAAGTAGGGGTTGTGTAAGAAGGGCACACATATAGGAACCAACTGTGGTCTGGGCACATGTGTGGAAGGCTGCAGGACTACATGTGTTTTCTCATGATGTCACATAGCTGTCTTTGGGTTTGCTCCGTGCTGGTTTAATGCCGTCACTGAGCGCATTGTTTTCTGGTCCCTGCTGGTCTCCCGATCACTGCTGGACACATAGCCTTTTTTTGGTCACTGTTATTGGTCTGGTGGTCTCCTGGGCATTTCTGGGCGTGGTAGTCTGCTAGACATTGCTTTTTGGGTCTCAGTTTATGCTGCGTATTATGTTGCTGCTTCTAGCTTCTGCAACTTATCCCTTCGGAGGCACCTGTAATGCAATTTCCATTCCAGTCAGCTAGAATGGTGATCTCTAAACTTTTCAAATACATATATCTATCAGTAAATTTTTTTTTAAAGCAAACATTTCCAATAAAAGCAAATTTACTTATTTATAAATTAAATAATATATCACGGTCCTAATAATTATTCACTTTATAAAACTTACACCATTATATAAATTTTAAGACGAGATAAAGTTGAAATAATATTTTCTTGATGACATTTCCATTCCCACTAACATTATTATAAACAATAATATTAAAATGATAAATAAAATAACATTTTGTGAGAACAATGTACTTGAAAAAAATATATATATATTAATCTTGATTTAACACTGTGATATAGCGATTTGAAGGTCTGGTTGTGAGTTCATTTCAGCTTATTTTGATACTTGGTGTCATAGCTGCAAAAGATGCTTCTCAAAGATATTGGTTAAAATGGAAGAAATGCATTGTTGACTGCTTTCACTAAATCATTTTATTAATTTTTCATTCCCATCCACCAATTATGCAAATATTTTTATTGGTATTCAGCTAGGGAATTTCCTGATGTCAATCACTTGTTCATGCAAACTAATTGGAAGTTTGCATTTTTATATTTTATAAGAAATGGGTTCAACATCCATTGAGACTTTTCATGCAGAAGAACTTTTAACAGGTTAGAAAATTATGTTTCCAAGTTTACAAAACAAGACACATATGTGACACATATGCAACGCCTTAAACAACTAGTACCCAGGAGGAGAGGCGGAGCAAAGCCCATGTGGGATCACTTGGGAGTGGATTGTGCTTGCTCAGCTGCTTCGAGTGCCCAGATTGGGGTTAGGTTATAATTGTCCCTCAAGGGAGGCCGATAGTTGGATGGGGTTTACAGAAAGCAGGGGCAGATTAAACTATCATGGGTGAAGAGGGTGGTATAATTGTGTTGGAGAAAAACCCAGGATTGGCTATCATGAAATACAACCCACTTCCCTTTCTCTGACTGAGTTGTCACAAACCTGTTGCAATCGTGCTCCAACCCTTTGGGAGTCATGCCATGGAATCCAAAGATCTGTAGCCCCATATTAGACACCACTGAATTGGATATAATGACTGCAACACCTGCCTTTAAGGACATGCTGAGAAGTCCAGCAGACTCCCCTACTTCTAAGAGCAGCTGTAAAGTTCCCTACTATCTCCTGTGAATAACTGAGGAATTCTCTTCTTGCTATGTTGAGGCTGAGAGGTTAATTGGGGTAAGATGAACTACTTGGCTACCTTTCCTATTGTGCTGAAGAAACAAAGGGAGTGGAAACGGACTGGATCCAGAGACTGCAGGTTAGAAGAGGTTTTTTTAGGGGTGGTATGAGAGTGTTTGCTTTTTATATTACTTTCTTATTATTTAGCATAAATATAATAGTTAAAATCATTTTTGCATAAATCATCCCCCCCCTTTTCTTTGTACCTTGTACATTGTACCATGTTGTCTGTATTTGAACTCTAGGAAAGTGGGAATTTGTGCGTAGTAAAATTAGGAACTTATGTCTAACAATCATAATTGTGATGATGATGATAATTTTCATTTGTGAAATGTTTTAAGATATGCAATGCACTTTCTTCACCACAGCCCTATAAAGGAAGTCATCTAATATAGCCTTTATGATGAGGAAGTTGGAAGCCAAATTTCCGTTCATTTCACTCACTGAGTGTCTACTACAGTCATGACACTGTGCTAGTTGCTGGGGGGCCACATGGGATGGGGAAAGGGATGAAAGGTTGTATAAATCACCCCCCACATCTTAAGGAATTTATAATCTAATTGAGAGTAGGGGGTAACAACTATAGTATAGAGAAAGACGTTATGCGTGTCACACGAGTGATATAAGTTACTTTCTAAGAGCTTGTATTATTGGTACCATTTATAAATAGGTTAAGTGACATGTCCCACAGAGAAAGAGGTGATAAGCAGTGAAACTACAAATATTCAGACACAGAATCTTATGCTCTTTCCACCAAACCTTTGGATTTTCATCTGAGTCACATCCAAATAATGAAGCATTCAAACTTACATCTATTGGGTCCTCATAATTAGGACCATATCGTACACCTATGGAACATGAAAATTAATGGGCCGGTGAAAGCATTTTTTGATCAAATCTTATTCATTCGTTCATTTATTTAATGTTCACATAATTAAAAGCTGTCACAAAGCTCTTCTGTGGTCACTTTTTTGGAAATCTGGATTTATTATTTCATCAGTATGGGGAACTCGTGGTGTGAAAACCCTCTCAGGTGGAGCAGATCATCTTCTCCTGGGTGTTTTACAGTCTGTTACCTGGAGGCACCAATTGATAGCCTCTTAGGTGATTATGCAGCTAGCATGTCGACAGTATGCAGCACAGTATTGTGGAAAAAGCATTAGAGTTGGAGGATCTGGGTTCATTTTCACCCAAATTTAATACTTATGTGCCTTTGGTCAAATCACTTATTCTTCCTTAGGCTTTGTATCTATGATCTGTGACTCAGAACCAGTATACTTGATGCTATGTCATGTTGCCTCAGATCAAATAGGTCCTATACACACAGAGACTTTGCTCCATTCAGTGCAACTAGCATTTATTAATAACCTATTGTGTACAACTCCCCCCAAAGCAAAAATTTTTGAAGTTCCTTTAGGGAATTTAAATTCTTTTTGGATGATGTAATAAACACCCCTCCCCAATTACTGGTAAATTGTATGCTTGGTCCATGACAGGGATGTGTTTGAACTGAGTCATGTTCTATGACTAAGGACTTTGCTCAGGATTAGGATTAGACTGTGCATCATTTAAGTGTTAGTAACAGTTGATACTTTTGTAGCACTTTAATGTTTACAAGGCACTTTTCCCCTCAAAGCAACCCTGGGTGGAAAATAGTTGTAAGTATTTCTTGATCCCATGAAGAAACTGGAGTTATGAGATGAAGTAACTTACCTCTCACAACATAGCTAATAAGTGCTGGTGTTGGGATATGAACCCAGATCCCTTGAATCCCAAATCTATGCTTTTTCTGTTGTAATTAATCAGTATTCATTAAGTTGCATACACCAGGTTCTTCGTGATGGTTATACAAGCACAAAGAAATATAAAATCTTATGATTGATGACACCCTTAAGAAACTTGCATTCTAAAAGAGAACCTTTTAAAATTCTAATGGGATTTACACCATGGTGCCTCTAATGGAGGAAATTATTTTGGGTTTTTTTTTTCAGGGATTGAAGCTCCATAAACCTATGTTCATTAATGTCACTTTCCACTGGAGATGACCAGCTTTATAGATGAGGAGTTGAGCATTTGATAACTCTCATAACTAGGTATGGATGAGAACTAAAAATAAAATTATAAACCATCTACAGTGTGAAAATTAGTGACCTTTGTGCTTTGAGATCAAAAGAGTCCTTTTCAAACCGCAAAAATCAGAATTTTTTGGGCAGATATTCTCAAAACTGTCTACGTCTTACTTCACAGGCAATGCTCCTATCTGAGACAGTGTATGTTCTGTTCATTTTATCGTGGTCAATATTATCTAACCCTCATATAGAGTGTTTGCCTGTCAAGTGCTCTATTTTTTAATTCTACTTTCTGCAGTACCAATATAGGTGGAGAGATAAGAAAATGAGCATGGGTAATGCTCGAGGCAGATGATCCAAGTTTAAGTCCACTTGAAAATCCAGTAGAGCCTTAGACAATGATACTGGTCACTTCTCACTGTCATTTTTTTTTTTTTTGCTTTGAGAAGGCTTACTAAGGAAGCAAAATGGCCCCTCAAATTCACTATATCCACTGTATTACTTTTTTCACCAAAACACTTTCCTTTGAGTTCATTTTCAATTGGTAGCATTACCATTCATTCATTCTCTTACATTGGACACATTGTTATATTCAACTCTTCCCTTTCCCTCAGTTCCATCCACTGACTCCTATAGAGTCTGTTTCTGAAATATCTGAATTATTCCCAACTCTCTATTCCCACTGCCACTACCTTAGAATAAGTCATTATTACAACTCACCTGGACTTTTATGGTAGTATTGTGTATGTATGTATGTGTGTGTGTGTGTGTGTGTGTGTGTGTGTGTGTGTGTGTAATATACTACTACCATTATAGTTGCCATTTTGCTTCCACTCTTTCTCATCTTTAACCCCCACCCCACTCTCACTCTTCTGGATTAATCAATCATACTACTTATTCATAGTTTTGTTAGTGTCACTCTGCTCAAAATTATTCAATGGCTCCCTTACTACCTGCAACATAACATTCAAATTTGAACCTGACACTCAACATTCCCTACAATCTGGCACCTTTCCAGAATTACCTTGTACTACAACCACTCATGCTTCAGCAAAATTGGACAACTCATCCTCCCCATACACAGCCTCTGTATTTAATGCTTCTGTGCATTTGTTCACATTATTCTCTTGGCCTATAGTGTTTACCTTCATTTTGGCCCATTTCCTAGCCATTTTGTAAAAGTCCTGCTCAAATTCTATCTACTCCATGCAGCCTTCCCTGTGCCCCTCATTTGGAAATGATCTTTCCTTCATCAGATCTTACATGACACTTTCTATGTCCACCATACTTGTCATGTATTCTATTTTGTGTGTGTGTGTGTGTAACCCCTCCCCTCCTGCTAAATTGTAAACTCTTTGGGGCAGGGATTTAATTTGTTTCCATCTTTTTAAAAATTTCCACTAATGTTTTGACTCCACCACTTCAGTACCTAGTATACTTCTGTATTAAGAAGTGGCAATGGCCTTTAAGAAAAGAAAGTAAGGAAGACTGGCTAGACCTGATAAACATAGTGACACAGGCTAGAAAGGCTCAGTCTCTTATCCTTGCTACTCCATGTAAGAGTAAGTTGGGAGGGGCAGGAAGATATGACATCAGAAGCAACCAAATGTGACTGATGAATTCATATGGTGCAGCTATTTGGTACCAAAGATAGAGTTTTATAAAGGAGGTCTTTAGCAATTGTGGGGATCAGTAAAGTCTTCATGCAGAAGATGGTGCCTGCCGTATCTTAAAGAAGGCTATACAAGCTACAGATAAGGAGGAAGTATACTGGAGGGACAGGAGATGGGCCAATACAAATTATGGAGTCTCATGCCTATATTTACATATATACCTGTACAGGTAGTAAGCCTGTAGAGTGTTTTAAGCTTTGGACTATTAAAGCTTAAAACTGCACTAAGACTTTTGGAACATTTGTATATTAGATAGGTACTACAAATGGACAAATGAGCTGGGACCCATAATTAAGTAACAAGAGGGAAATCAGGCTGCATCATATTTGGGAAATTGTATACTCCTTCCAGTTTCTAAAACAATTTGATCATTTTCATATTATCACTTTAATAGTTTTTTAAATGTGTTTTTATTTAGTGTTTAATATTCCATTTGCTTTTATGTCACCAGTATTTTTAGAAGAAAAAAAACTTCTGTCAACCCCAGATTGTCCTCTCTTTTGTCACAAAAAAATTAAATTAGACATTTGATACAGTGACCACATCTGACAGTATATACAATATTCTGCCATTGTTGTCCTCTTTGGTCACTTCTCACTGGGATAATTTTTTGCTTTCAGAAGGATTGCTAAGGAAGCAAAATAGCCCCTTTGTTGTCTCCCTCTTTTCTGCTAAAAGGAGGGTGATACATCTCAGCATCCAGTACCTTTATTAGTTTTTTTAAATTAATCAGTTCACCTTTCTTTTAGTGCTCTTTTTATTTACATTGTCACAGTCATTGTGTATATTGTTAGTCCATCTCTTTACCAGCAGTAATCAGTCAATGATTGTGAAATAGAAAACATATGTTGGAAATAAAAAAGCTATGAGGCACTCAAAGATCAATCTATATCAATTCAATACATTTATGAAGCACCTACTATGTTCAAGGCACTGGGGCTACAAAGATAAAGTAACACAATACGTGGCCCGGGGGATCATTAGCAACTGATAAATCAGGGAAAACTTCACTGAAGAGGTGGCACCTGAGCTGGGTCTTGGAGGAACATGAGAGTTCTGATAGGTGGAGGTGAGGAAGGCAGACATTCTAAGAAAGGCTGATGGATCGTGTGAACACAGAGGCAGGAGAGAGAAAATGTCGAGTTTAGGGACTAGCTGGTAGGCTGGTTTGTCTGGAATGTAGGGAATATGTTGGGGAGTAATATGAAATAAGGCTGGAAAGGTTTGATTGAAGCCAGATGCTAGAGAGCCTTTAATGTCAAGCTAAAGAGTTTCTATTTCTCATGCCTCCCTAGTGGACCTTTCTCTAACCACTAATACAGTCTGGAATTGCTCCTCAATGGGTAGCATGCTCCTTACTCTTTCCCTACCACTGACTTTGAACAGCTAGATGCCAATGTATGCAGCCTGTTCTCCATCCCCAACTGCCTGTTCCCCTTATTCCCTTCCATATCAACCCTTCCTTCCTCTGAAATGTCTCACTCCTTATCTGCCAATCTTTCCCCCCACTTGTTTGTTAGTCAGTCAACAAACATTTATTAAGTGTCTACTGTGTGCCAGGCACTCTAAGTGCTGGGGATGCAAAAAAAAAATAGTGCCTACAATCTAATGGGGAGAAAACATGCAAACAGCAATGTACAAATTATTTATAAACTTTAGAGATAATTGTACTAGCTGGAATATCTGCTCCAAAAGTGAAAAACTTCATTTCATCTTGAACCAATTTGTTTCTCACTCCTCTTCTGGCACTAACTCAGCCTTGGCTTCCTCATAATAACATTGCTTACCTTTCTGATATGGGATATGCTTCTCCTTATACTCCTTGACTTATTGGTCATGGTGGAGGAGTCAGAATACTTCTTGGTCACCATTACCACTTCCAGATTTCCTCTACCTCCAATACTCCGCAACCCTACCTCCTTTGATGTTTAGGTTATCTAAATTTCTTTCCTACTATACATCCTGGTGGCCATTATCTATTGACCCAAAAGACATTTTTCTTCCTTCTTCAAATACCCTAATTTGCAATGCACTCAATCTCATCAATTCTCAATACTGTAGAGTAATTCTACTCCTTCTCAGCTATACACAGAGATGGTCATACTCTTGAACTTCCTGTCACCTTCTAGTTTTCCACTTCCATGTTAACTAACTTCAAAATAACTTTATCTGATCCTATTTTGTTTATCAACCCAACTTTCCCTGTGCATTATGACTCCAAACCTGTTCATCATCTCTAATTTCTGTATGCTTCACTTCTTTCCTATGCTATTGCCTTTGCAAGGCTATACTCCACTTCCCTCCTTTCTTCAGCCCTTTAGTAAATCAATTTATCTCCACGCTATCCTCTACTTTTCAGTCCCTTGCTCCCTTTTGCTGTTGATAATCATGCCTAGCCAAAATCCAGCCTTGGTTATTTCTACCCTCTGTATCCTTTGCTCCTATTTACATGCTATTGACCAGAGCTAGGGAAAAATCAAGAAACTATATGGATTAGGTCTACTACAAATTTATATTGTCTAACCTCAACTGGGCCCTCACTGCAACAATGTAAGCTTTCTATTCCTCCTAAAAAGATTCGCTATCCCATTCTCCACAGTGACTATTTCAAATTTTCTCATTTCTCCTCAAGCCTCTCCTGGTATTCTCAATCCCACCCACTAACTCTACACAGAATAAAATGGAAGTCATTTACTGATCAATTCCCCTTCTTATCTCATTCTCATCCTGCATCCGTCTGATATCATTTCTCACTATCACCTCTTTCAAGCCACTATCAGAAAAAGAAGTGACTTTTCTCCTTGCCAAATATAGATCCTCTAGATGTATGCTTAATCCCATTTCCTCAAGACTTTTCCAATAGATTGCCCTTACTATTATTCCTCCTCTCTCTCATCTTCTGTTCCTATCTTCTGAATCCTTCCTTGATGCTTACAAACATTCCCATGTCTTCCCTATTCTTAAAAACAAACCCAAACCTTACTTGATCCTGTCATCTCTGTCAATTGCTGTCCTTCCCTTCTTGACTAAACTCCTTGAAAATGCTATCTGTGCTTCATATATTCACTTCTCTTTTGATTTTCTTCTAAACTCTCCACACTCTGGCTTCTGCCCTCATATACTTTCTCCAAAGTTCTGAGTTATCCCTTAATTGCTAAATATGTTTGCTTTCCCCCCCCCACTTTATCCTTCTTGACCTCTCTGTAGAATTTGACACTATTGTTCTGGATATTCTCCTCCTAGAAACTCTCTCCTCTCTGGATTTTCAAGACATTGCTCTCTCCTGGTCCTTCTCATACCTGATTATTTTATCTGCATCTCCTTTGCTGCATCTTAATCCATGTCATGCCTACTAACCATTGTTCCCATTGGCTGTTCTCTGTGGTTCTGTACTGAGCCCACTTCTTTTTTTTTAACTTAATATTACCTCACTTGGGGATCTCATTAGGTTCTGTGGGTTCATTTATCTTTGTACAGATGATTTCAAGATCTGTTTTATATATCTAGCCCTAGTTTCTCTTCTGAGCTACAGTCTTGCCTCACCAACTGCTTTTTGGATATCTCCATATCCTGTGGGCGTCTCAAAGTTAACATACTTTTAAAATAATTTATTATCTTTTCCTCAAACTCTCACTTCTGATGAAATTCCCTGTTATTGTCGGTACTACCATCCTCCAGGTCTCCTTGGATTCCAAAATCAATGTCACGCTAGACTTCTCATGTTCATTCATTTCTTATATCTAATTAGTGACAAAATTTTGTCATTTCTACCTTCAATACACTTCTCCACATGAAGTAGAGGTAGAATTGATGGGACTTGGAAACACATTATATATGGAGGCTGAGGGAGAATAAAGAGTCAAGGATGACTCTGAGATTATGAACCTGTGTGACTAGGAGTTTCCCAATCTGTCTCAGCTCCTTGGTGTTTGTTAATGTTGTTTCAGTTTTGTTTCTATTCTGAAGATATTGAGGTGTTTGGTTTAGGTTTACTCACATGGTTCCTGATTCAGACCTTACTGCTTGTTCTCTAGACTGGCTGAACGATCTTCTTTCCCCTTCCTAGCCGCAGTGAGTGCTCTAATCAACCACACATTTGCTGTTATGGATGATGTTGAAGGATATAAGTAGACTTGTGGGATATTACCGATGATGATTTTCATGTGCAAAGTGATATACCAACCACACTAAGGACATCGATGACCAGAAAAAGAGGTTGTGATTGGCTGCCTAACAAGAACAAAATGTAGTTATTGAATTATTTTGACAGACCATAAATACCCTTGATAGATCATGGGTGGCCAGTATCCATGCTACATAGGTGCTCTTGAGACACTAAGTGACCCAGAGGAAGGCCTCCAGTACATTAGACGGCACATCTACAGAGGCTTTATGAAAAGGCATGAATAAGAATCACAAAGGATAAGAAGGAATAGAAGGTGTCCTGAGTTGCCCAGAGGGATGGAGCCCTCACACCTGTGAAATCAGAGACATCACATGACTGATAGATTTCTTTCAGTATCTAGCATGGTATGTGATTTATCATATGTATTAGATGCTGCAAATTGCATGCTTCTTGAGGTATGGGGCTTAATAAGTATCGTTAGGTGAATCAATGAAAGAATTAATTGATTATAAGCATACAGTTTGTTTTGAAATGGTCAGGGTGGAAGGAAGGTTGTGGCTGCCTAGCAGCTTGAGTTTGGGCGTAAGCTGGAATGGTGTTTTAGATCTCAGAGAGAGTAGGAGTAACACACACTTTTGACCCGAGTCAACTTTACACAGCATTGTGAAATCTGTCTTCTTCCCTCCCTGTCACAGTTGCTCATGGAGGAACACTTCAGGATGCTTACTGCTGTCGTGCAGGGGGTGCAGATGGCTCCTTAGAGCTGGGCTGAGTAGATCTTTGTCGAGGAGACTTGGGTGTTGACTTTCAGACAGCTGAGCCAAGTTTAGAGACTGGGAGAGGGTACAGACAGAGCTGGAAGCCAAGACTTCATTGGAGCAGGCAAACAGCTGGGATCCTTCTGCACAGGCTTAGTTATACTGGCAGAGACTAAATGCTGTCTTTTAACTGGTGCCTCTGGGAATTCTGTCCTTGAGAAGGCTGGTCTGGTCTGACAAGGCTTGAGAGGGACCCGGCCACCTGAAGGTCATTGCTGTATGGTGGCCAGAGCTGAATTTTGGTCATGATCCCATCTTTGGCAAGGTGCTAATGAGCTCCCTTCTGAGCCACAGCACTGGAATTGAGTGGCCAAATAGGAAGCGGTAGTCTTGGGCACCACCTTAGTGTTGTATCAGAGAAGTGGTCAACACTCTGGTGGAACTGAGATTGACTGGGGATGGAGAGTGCTGGTGGGTAGGAAGAAGTGGTGTCTGCATATGAACTGCAATGCACTGTTGTAGCAGCTGGTTGTATGTATTGTGGAGCTGGGAGGTGGGGAGTAGAGTTTTCATTACCCATGGATACTTTAAGGAACTTTAAGGGCTAAGGAAGGGCTATTACTACAACTGGAAGATTTAAGCAGGTTGGCCAGCTCTGGAGCTTTTGCATGGTCTTAGGTTGTTCATATATTGAGCGTCAGAACTGGGAAGGGTGTGGCTGCATTGTTTCCTTTTCTGAGCAGAAATTTCTCTACAATGTCCACATCTCTGCACATCTTTTCTAGTGTCCTGGAGGCTTCTTAGGGAGACTTTGTTTTTTCCAGGTGTCTAGTGTCTTAAGGCAGTGCTTGTTTACTGCCCCTTCATAGCAAGACATCAGCATTCTAGTAAGGGCTTAGCCTATGTTTATGAAGAGCCATGGATTTATGCATATCTGATGTGTTGCTTGTTCTGAGACTCTACCCCTTCACCTCAAGGGTACACTTGAGAGTCAAGATGCAACAGGTCTTCTGGAATTCTATGGAAATTACCACTATTCCTCTGTCATTCTGGAACAGGGGTTCTTAATGCAGGATCGACAAACTTGTTTAAAAAATAATTGGAGAACTATATTTCTATATAATTGGTTTCCTTTGTATTCTTCTGTGTTTTACTTTATACCTTATTCACTTTATGCCATTATTCTGACAAGAGGTCTATAGGCTTCACCAGATTGCCAAAGGGGGGCCGATGACACACAAAAAACTTAAGAATTCTTGCTTCTGGAGGTGGAGAGAGTTCACAGACAGAGAAACTAGATATTGCAGAGTGTGGTTGCCAGGATAATAATGCAGCTTACTTATTACGTAGTGTCTTCTCCTTCAGTTGCTTGAGCTTTGATAACTCCTTAGCCTGGATTCTTGATAATAGTTGCTTAAGCTTTTTTTTTTTTATGATCCCTTTGGCATTCTGGGTAAACCTGTGTATCTCTTTTCACAATAAATTTTTAAATGTATAAAATAAAATATATGCCTCACATAACATTCAAAGAGGCATATTGAACAAAACAATCACTCATTTTTTTTTTAAATAAAGGAATCTCATATGATTTTGTATGTATGAGAGGCAGCTTTTTGGCTGAGATTTTAAACTTGTGTTTTACTCTACTGAACCAAATGCTTTCTTTCGTAGGCAATAAATCATAAAAACAGTAGTATCATATTCTTTCTACCTCTCAATCAATTAGATGTGTGATGTGAAGTAGTCCCTATAAAGAATCACCAGTGAATCACCAACTGCTGCTTCCTTTTTCTTATTTTCATCAAAGTTCCTCTTGATATACATATAAATCATTTTTATAAGTTTTATAGAGATGTGAAATAGGTGCCTGGGTCAGTAATAAACAGTATCTTCTTGGTTATATTTTTGGGATATTAATACATTTTATGCTATTTTCCTTTCCTTTGTTTTTTCTACCCTTTAAGGAAGCTTACAAATTATTTTCTAAGTGCCTTTAAAAATTGTCATCTTCAGAATGGATTCTTTCAGTATTTATTTGGTTGGGTCTAGCTGCATTTCCTAACTTTATTCTTGAGTTCCATTTCCATTTCCTCATATAGAATAAAAGAACCTGAAGTACAATAGTAGAGCCCCAATTAGGTAGTACCACTGTCATTTATGAAAATAGATTATTTTAGAAATGTCAAACACCTGTTTCAAATCTACTTGTCCTTCTAGTTTCATCTATGCTGGGGTTGATTTGAGCTTGTTTCAGTCTCATGCCATAGTTTCTTCAGCTGTATTTTTCTCTCTACTTTTAGTAGAGATTAGTAAGAGAATGTTCTTGGTGATTTCGATTTCTTCCCCAATGCTTGCTAATGAACTGTACTCTAACTTGGTGTAATTTATTGTTAGTTGCCTTGTCTTTCCACTTAACAAGAAGATCAAGTGCTTGCTGGCAGAGGTGACTTCTGGAATTTTTTTGGCTCCTTTCTATAGTGATTATTTTATATTGGTTAAATGTCTCTAAAAATGGTACTATTCAGAATCAATGTCTTTAATCCATGTCTTATTTTATCGAATCAACATCTTATTTACATTAGTTGGATTGAAGCTGTTATAATTTCTTATAGTGACTGCTTCTCTGCTGTATCTTTTTTTTTAAGTTTAATGTTAATAATAACTTTTGCTCTAATCAATAGATGATCTGCCTATCCAGAAAGAGTAGATTTTAAAATTATTCCTACTTTTATAATTAATAATTTCCTATTAAGATGTATTCAGTTTCAATTTTGGGGGTTATTTTGTTCATTATTTACCATGCCCAGTGCTTTGCAATCTTCTTTTGAAGAAAATATGCATAATATAGGTTTTTCATTCCTTAATCATAAGCCATATTTTCCAACTTTTTTATCATCATCCCCTGTAGCCACTTTCATATGAGTGAAGTAACTGAGTTTCAAGGTATGTTTGATTAATTTTGGAGAATATTGTCGAGATTTTCATAGAATTTCTCTTCTTCATCCTCTGCAACCAACATGAATAAATTATGACTATTTTCATGGTGTTCAAAATAGATTAACAAAATGCTCATGGAATGCTATATCTTATTTCCCTCAGCCATCACTTCACCAGCTCCTTGATTTTCCCCTCTGAGAAAGACATGTGAATCTACCCTCTTTTTACTCTCAGATTCTCTATGTCTTTGATTTCCATTAGCATAAAAATCTCAATATGGATGAATCCACTTGATGTTCATGGTACAAAGATTACGTATTTAGAATAAGATAAAGGTTTCTAGAGAATCCTAAAATTGTATAATTCATAGAAAACTCTGCCTTCTTTTCCATAGCTCTACCACAGCCACTCTGAAAGTAGGATGAAGCAGCACAAAACTAAGAGCCAAGGTATATTTTTATCCATTCCACGGGTTGTCATGGCCAAAGAGTCCATCATCTAGTAACCAGACTGCTGATGGTGAGCTCTTCATATTTAGCAAGGCTGGTCCTCAGAAAGCAGATGCAGTCTTTTATCAGAACTGTACTCAAAAAGTCTTTTTAACCTGGTAGAGCTTGTATTTCATTGGCAAAAACCTTTCAGAGCCAGAAGTCACCCATGCAATACAAAAGGCTGTGGACCAAAATTGGCAAAATCCACATTTACATGAAATCATAATAGCTAATATTTATAAAACTTTAGATGTTTGAAAATCACTTTACATGCATTATCCCATTTCACCCAAACACCCTGTGAAGTCAACACTATAGTTATGATCACCCTCATTTTGTAGATGAAATTGAGGCTCCAAAAATTAATGACTTGCTCATGGCCACATAGCTACTAAGTGTTGGAAACAAGATTCAAATCCAAGTTTCTTTTGACGCCACATTCAACATGTGTTCCACTGCTGCAAACTGACCTGTCAAAGTCTATAAAGCTTTTCCCTTACCCTGTGAGTCAGGTAAAACACATTTAATTATTCCCATTTTACAGATGAAAGAACTGAAAGTTCAGAGATGTTAAATGACTTGCCCATGGTCACAAAGCTCATAGGTGTCAGAGATGGGATTTATTTTACACCTCCTAACTTCAGGTCCAGCATTCTTTCAACTAGCTTGGCAGGTAGGTAGAGAGGAGAGATTAGAATATTAGACTTAGGGTCAGGAGGATCCAAGTTCAAATTCTACCTCAGACACTTATTAACTGAGTGACACTGAGCTAGTCACTTAACCTTTCTCAGCTCTAGTTTCCTCTTTGTAAATGGGGGTAATATCTTCTGCTTCATAAGGTGGTTGTAAGAATCAAGTGAAAGTATATTAACCTTAAAGTACTTTATAATGACTACTACTCCTCTTCCTCCTTCTCTTCCTTCTCCTCCTCCTGTCACTACTACTATACTTACTACCACTGCACCTACTAATACTACTACTACTACCACTACTAGTCATCATTATTATCTTTTACTCCTTAAGGGAAATGGGCCCTATCTTCTCTGTTTCTAGTACAGCAAAAGAACACGGTGGAGGTTTCTTTAGACCAAGGATTCTGACCGCTTGCACTCTCACGCTCTCTCTCTCTCTCTCTTTCTGTGTGTTGTGTGTGTGTGTGTGTGTGTGTGTGTGTGTGTGTGTGTTTAGTAGTCTGATAAAACCTATGGGACCTCTGCTCAGAATAACATCTTAAAATACACAAAATAAGATACCTAGAACCATGCAGGAAACCAATTATAGTTTCAAAATACTAAAAACCACACAAACAACACATAAACCCCAGGTTAAGAACCCCTACTCTAGAGTGCATTTACTTTTTCTTGACAACAGCTAGTTGGGGAGTTGTTCTGAAATGGCGAGTTATGGGGAGTGGCTAAAGATAATGAATAGTGATAGCAGATTAGTAAGTCTTGACTTATGTCTATGACTATGATTAAGGCACACTTAATCTTTAAAAATAAATGAATGCTACTGGAAAGAAGGCATTACTCTTATACAAACTCTAGTTTTAACAATAATTTTGAGGGAAAGGGATCATGAAAATTTCCCTAAGTTCTCTAAAAACAAGTGACACTTACTTTGACTAGAGAAAAAGGAAATGTATGCCACCAGCCAGTCTTAAGAACAGGGATTTAAAAGAGCATAATTAAATCAAATAAATGGAGTTAGTTTTCACCATTCCAAGAAGGCTGATGACTACTGCTCTCTACACCCTCCTGGGTCTTGGCTGACCTTGGGCCCCTGGTATATAACAGGAGGCACAAATCAACCAGCAGTATGACATCATCCAAAAAGAGCACAGTTGAAAGGTCATATCGACAGATGTTCTACATTATGAGTAGAGTTGGATGAACTCATTATGCCTAATGGCAATGAATTTATGACATTATTGACATAATTGTACCAATAAAAATAGATTTAAACCATAGAATGATCCCATTGCACCAAGTTCTGGAATCTCTTAACATAATTCTAAGAGAAATTACTTTTGGATAATTGGCACCTTCTGTCATCCTGGTGACATTTGTATCGTCATGTTGCTGTTGAATAATAATCAATTCTTGATTATATGCCTTATTGTGGAGGAGCAATGGTGTAGGTAATCTGAAACGATGAATAGTGCTCAAAATCACATATATTTGATTTTGGAATAAATGTATTCATTCTGCCAGCATTTTTAAAGTGTACAATACTTTTGGCACCATGAGGCATGAAATAGAAAGAGAGGACAGGAAGCTCTCTTTTAGAATCTTCAACCAAACGGCAAAATATATTTGGGGAGCCAAGATGTACATTCATGGAAAAAGCTAGATCTGAACATTCTATGGCAACATATGTGAAAAAAAAAGCAAATACATAATGGGCATTGCAGAAAGTAACTGGGCTACAGAATCCTAGCATTTAGAGTAACTTTCAGATCAGGTAGTTCAACATTTGCATTTTGTAAATGAGGAAATGGGGTCCCAGAGACTTAAACTGACTTGTACACTGGAGGTAAATTCTACCATTGACTGAGTCTGTAACCTTGGTAAGTTGTTTCCATTCAAGTCGACAAGGGATTTACCCAGATACACAAGAGGAATAATTACCATGCTTCTATCCTGCTGGGAATCTTCTAAAGACTAATGAGATGAAATCTGGAAATTCCTCTAGATTCCTAGGAAAAAGAGAAATGGGGGAAAATAGGAGAAGAAAGATACTGCAAACTAACCAGTCCTTACCTGGCCATCACACAACTAGTGAATCTAATGTTTCATTTTTTTAAGTAGTTTTATTTGTTTTCCAATGGATTAATAATCTTTTCCTACCTATAATAAAAAGGGAATTTTAAAATGACTGAAATTTTTGGCAGTGCTTAAATCTCCTCCCTCCCCACATACTCCACCCACTCCCATGTACATAACAAATACCTAACTAAGCTTCTCTGTCAAACAGGAAAAATGGAAGCCTAAAATGTAAGAATGCGTCTAAACCCTCATACTTGATACTGGCTTAGGCTGTGATCTCTCCTATGACAAAAAATTGATGAATTACAGTCAGAGGAAAGCCTGTGCTAAGTGCATGGCATTTCTTCCATCTTAGCAAAGTTGAAAGATTTGAATGAGAATGTTTTGGGGTATAACTTTGTATTTTTGAATTAACCGTTAAAGTAGCAATTAAATATCAACCAGAAAATTCAGAGAAACATTTAGCTATTTCAAGTAGAGTGAACCCCAACTAGATATCAAGAGAGTTAGGTTCTAGTCGGTGCTACCACTTGTTATCTGTGTGACTTTGGACAAGTCACTTAGCCTTTCTAAATGTCAGATTCTTTATCTATAAAATATGCATATTATTTGCATTACTTATGTAAATGATTGTTTATATAATAATGATAGCTAACATGTATGTAGAACCTACTCTGTACTAGGCATTATGCTAAGCACTTGACAAATATCTCATTCAATCCTAAAAAAATCTCTTGGAGATAGGTGATATTACTATTTCAATTTTACAGATGAGAAAATTCAGGTAAGCAGAAGTTAAGTGACTTTCCCAAGTCACACGATTTGTAAGTGTCAAATTTGAGGCCAAATTTGAACTCAGGACTTCCTAACTTCAGGCCCAGTGCTCCACCCACTAGCTGCTTAAAGATCAAATAAGACAATATATGTGTCAACTATTATAACAATTTTCCAATACGGTGAAATTAATGATATTTTTAATTAAAAAGAACCATCATCATTATAATCATTATCACAGTATGTGTGTACATATACACACACATATATACATATGTATACACATGCACATGTGTATATATGCAAATATACATACATGTATACGTATACACATATGTACATGCACATGTGGTACATATACACATGTACACATATACATATACACTTATATATATATATACATATACATATATAAATGTGTCACTTTAAAGTTTGGAAAGCCTTTTACATGTGATAACTCATTGTATCCTTACAGCTCTGGTAGGTACTATTATCATACCCATTTTAGGATTAGAAAACTGAAGCTGAAAAGATTTAAGTGAATTGACCATGGTCATACAGCTACAAGTTTCTAAGGCTGAAATCAAACTCGAGACTTCCTAAATCCAGGACCAGGGTTCTATCCACTGTGCTACTTAAGTTCTAACTTAAAAAGAAAAGGCATATTTTTTTTTCGGAGACCAGGTAAAGAGAGGGAACAGATTTGGATCAAAGAATCCAACAGTTTTGAGCTGAGAGACCATTTAGTTTGGAAACTGAGACCCAATGAGGCTAATAAATTGCCCACAGCAAAACAGGCAGTAGGTCTCAGAGGTGATATTTGAGGCCAGGTCCTCTGACTCCAGAATCTCTGCATTTTTAAAAATTATGCCACACTTCTCTTACTTAGAAACCATTGTCTTTGCAGCCTTCATTTAATGCTAAGGTTGGCTTCTCGCACTTTAGAGAATAGGTACATATAGCCTTCTCTAAGACATGTGTTTGAGTCTACGGGAGCCCTTTTTTTCTTTTCATCTTGAACTTTGTGAGCCATGGTTGGTTATGTTTCAAATCCGTTATACTGTGGCATGTGCACAAAAAGGAGCTAGTTGGAAAGGCTGCTAGGAGTGACATTTTCAAGGTAGACAAAGGGATTCAGTTCAAGATGAGACTGGAAATATAGAATGGTGCCAGATTATGGAGGGTCTCAAATATCATGTAATGGAGGTTGAACTTTACTTACTAGAAAATAGGGAACCATTAAATTGTTTTGAGCCAAGACGTGATATGACCAGATCTATACACAAAGAAGATAAGCCATGGTAAGCCATGAGCTGTCTTTGGTCTTTTACTAAAGAATCTTTCTAGTGGTGGTTTTTTTTTTTCTGATAAGAAGCATGATCTTATGGAGATCACTTCCCACTGGACAGCCAGAACCTGATTCCACGGTTCTTGAATTCCCATCCTATGAGGTTTCTGCCAAGCCTGGAAGAGTATATACAGTTTTCCAAACAATGATAATGAGAAATGGACTTTGCCCTAATTGAATTATGATCATTTTGAGGCTAGAGGCGCTGCCTTATCCTTCTATATTCATCAGTGCCGAGAATTGGGTTGGCACAGAATTCACCAACAGAGTATGTTAGAGAGCTGGACTTGTTATCAGAAAACCTGGTGTGAGGTCATGGTTCTCCACCAATTCCATGTAACCTTGGAAAAGTCTCTTTACCTCCTGGAGTCTCTCAGTTTATTTACCTGTAAAATGAAAGAGTTGGATGAGACCAGGGCGTTTTAACCTGGAACCTATGAACTTAATTTAAAAAAAATTGATAACTGCATTTTAGGGTAATTGGTTTCCTTTTGTAATGCCATGTTTTTTTTCTTCTAGGCATTTAAAAACATTATTCTGAGAAGTGGTACTTAGGCCTCACCAGATAGCCCAAGGGGTCTATAACATACAAAAAGGTTAAGAACCTCTGGATGAGATGGTCTATGTAGATCCTTTCTCACTCTCAAATTCTTTAATTCTCTAAATACTTGTGATTGACTGATACTTCAGTAGGAATAAAATAACAGCTTAGGTCACCCGATCCTATTCTTTGCATACTTCACGATTACTTTCTTCCTTATCCGTCCTAACAACGCATCTAATTTCTCCTTGATTACCGGCAGTGAAGTTGCCTCAATCACATCCCTGGGGAGTCTATTTCATTTCCTAATTACTTTCTCTGCTCAGAACATTCCCATCATACTGTATCTAACCCAAATTTTCCCTCTGTAGCTTCAGGCCATTGCTTCTTAGCCTAACATCTTCTAAAACTATGAATAATTCCCTTGATTAATTTATGTTGTTACCTTGGAGCTGTTTATACATTAAAATTACGTCCCCTGAGTCTTATTTTTGCTACACTATATAAAAGTTTGACTCTCTCCATCTTTTCTCTCATATCTCATCTTTCAGTTCTTATATCTCTGTGACCTTTTTCAGGGTAACTTCACTGGTCTTTTTTCTTTTGTAAAGTTTGAAGGTTAGCTATTTTATTCTTAATATATTCACATACGGGTACTCTAATAGATACTACTATGTCTTTGTTTTATAAAAAAAACAACAACAACAACCAGGAAGCTATGCATTTTAAAGGGGAGCATCTTTTCTAGTGTTTGGGGACAGGGCTACCATGTATAACACACATTTATGTTTTTTAAAGGGCTCTCTGGATTATTATCTTGTAACACTTTGGACTTAGAGTTCTTCAAGCTGCTCATCTCCATTAAGCTCTTTCTATGCCACTTTGGCTACTCAGCACCATGGCCATAACCTAAAACATCTAACATATTGAACTCAAGAATTCCACTGTCTGTCCATTCTCCACTCTCTCCCTCCTACTGACCTAAGTACCCGCCACAACTTCTGATATGTAGAACCTTCCCTGTTTTTTCAGATCACCATCCTTATACTGACTTTGCTTGTGCTCCTATCCTTTCTTAGAATGGTGTTTAATGATTTCGTTAATCTCTTAGCTATGCCAGTAGACTCCTTCCTCACCCTCTTAATTTTCTGCCATTTCTACCATGATCACCCTTGGTTCTGGATAATCTCCATCATCAGATTTCTCCATTCCCATTGTAAGGCTGTGGCATAATGAAATAGTGCTGATTTTATCCATTATAAATTTATGTTGCATAATTTCATCTGAGCCCCAAATGCTCCCTAGTAATCATTTGTTCAAATCTTACTGATTTATTAATACAGAATTACCAAATTTTTGAACTAGAAAGGGTGTTAGAGATTATTGAATATGATTTCTTCACAGATGAGGAAACGGGTCAGAGAGATTAGGCACATTACACAGCAGACTCTCTGTCCCATTCCCCATAACAATTTCCATACTTTTTTTCCTCCTTCTTTAGTCCCCACACTCCACTTCACTCTCATAATTTAGGAGCAGATGGCATTTCAACATAAATTATTGGGAAGATTAAGGCTAGCTGACACGACCTCCTCAAATCTTCTCTACACTTTGACTTTTGTTTGTTTTCATCCATCTTTTCTTCCCAAACCTTCTTTTCTCTATTTCTGTCATCCCCAACATCTACCTTCTCAATATCTTTTCTTGAGAGCTGAATACTGGAGGGAGAAGTTACAAAACCAAGTCATATGGATCCACTAAGACTAATCTCCACTAATCTCCACTAATATAGGTCCACTAATCTGAACTGAGTCTTTTCTGTTTTATGGCAATCCTCCAATTCTTCCTTGATGGATGCTATCATGTTGCTCATGTTCCAAATATTCCCTCTTTGCTCCCCTACCTGCCCTCTAGTCACACCCCCCTCAGGAGAGAAACTTGGCTCCTCTTTGAGTAAGAAAATCAAGTCCGTTCATCATGAGCTCTTTCTTTTCCCTTATTCTACACCTAAAATCCTTTCTTTATCATTACCCATCCTCTCTTTCTTTGCTCTAGTCTTTGAAAAAGATGCCACCCTTCTTGATAAAACTAACACCTCTGTTTTATGAGTTAGATCTCATTCCTTACTATCTTCTATATCCTTTAGTTTTTTCTCTAATGGCTCCTTTCCAACTCCTTTCAAATATGCTTAGGGTCTCCTCATCTTAAAACAAACAAATCTTCAAACCCTTCCCTTGACATTATTGCCTTCAGATGTCATGCTATAGATCTATCTTCTGTTTCACTGCCCAGCTCTTAGGAAGAAACATCTTCAATGATTACAGAAACTTCTATGCCACAAAATATCTGTCAACCCTTGGCAATCTGGCTTCTGAACCCACCTTCTACTTAAATTGATACCTCAAAAGTTATTTTTTCTTAGCTACCAAATATTTTTGTGATCCTCATCCTCCTTGGACATTTCAGTTCTTGACACTGTTGATCCCTCTCTTCCTAATGGATATTTTTTTCCCCTTCTTTAGTCACATGGTATTTCTCTTTCCTGATTCTCTTTCTATTTGTCTTACCAAATGCTTCTCAGACTCTTCCTCCCATCTCCTAATCGTAGGTGTTCCCCAAGGCTCTGTATTTGACCCTCTTCTGTAGTTTCCCTATCTTCTGTCCCTTTGCTCCACTGGATTAAATGGTCATTTCAATGCAGATCACCCTAATTTCTCTCCAGAACTCCAAGCCTGCCTTAGTACCTGCCCCCTGGACATCTCCACTTTGATTATTAGTATTTCAAACTCAATACATCCAAAAGGAAACTCATATTCCCCATCAATAAAGCTCTTTTCTACATTTCCCTAATTCTTTTAAGGGGAATACCGTCCCTCTTCAACCAGATTCATAATCTTAGAGTCACCCTTACCTCTTCCCAAGCTTTTGGCCCCACAGTCCCAATATACAATCACTTTATAGTTCTTCCTGCATTTGTCCCTTTTTTTCTGTACTCAAACACTGCGCTAGTATAATCCCTTATCATCACTCACAGTACAATAGCTTCATACTTGTTCTCCTTGTATCTAGTCTTCTTGCCCCAATCCATCTTCTATATAGCTGACAAAATACTCTTCCTAATGAATAAGCATGATAAAAACCACATTTTAGCAAAGTAAAAATTCAGCAGTACCCCATGGTGCACTTTTCTCATCTCCCAGGGTTACATCCCAGATGATCCTCTCTATATCCACCCTCCCCCATGCTGCTTGTCCTTAGTAAAAATATTGTTTGTAGCAGTTCCAAGTCTTAGTCATCTTACTTTCTCTACTAATATTTAGCACACTGTTCTGCATTTGGTAAGTCTTTAATAAATGTTTATTTGTTGAATGACCTAATTGGATTTTTGTGATAACTCTATAAGGGAGGGAGTATAGCTAATCATATTTTACAGATGAGAAATCTGAGGCTCATAGAGATTAAGGACTTGACCCTCAGATACACAGTAGAATTGGGACTCAAAACCAGTTCTTGGATTTTAAGCCAGTTCTTTCTACTAGATCAAATTGGCTACTTATAATTTTACTATTAGATGTAATCCAAATCACAACATCAGAAAATGATGTGTTAGTCAATGTAGAAAGCAGACATAAATTAATCAATGTTCTCTCTCCTATATATCCATCCACTCATTGATGAATATACTTTCCCTCTCTATACAAATATGTTCATTTCCTAAAAAGGAAAAAGGGGGTGGCAGAGGATGAGATAGCTAGATAGTGTCATGGAAGCATGAACATGAACTTGGATGGACTTCGGAGATAGTGGATAGGAAGGTCTGGTGTGTTCCATGGAGTCATGAACAACATTTCCTACTGAGCATGAAAAATTATCTACCTCTTCCTAAAAGGAAAATTGTGCTAATTGATAGTGTCCAAAACCTGTCATTAGGAAGTCGAGCTGTAGTAGAAGAGCTTAGATCTCCCCCCCCACCCAACAAAAAGGATCTAAACAGAATTGGACCTATCATGAGGCGAGGCAACCAGGGTTGGGCCACAGACGTTGCTATTCCAGGGGCATGTTGCTTCCGAGTAGGAACATTGATTCTACCCGCTGCCTCATCTGAGCCAGCCAACCTAATAACCTCCATCACCTGGGCATTGGTTATTTCCTTGTTAGGGTCCTGCAACTATCAAGCTCTGCCTCTTTCCAAAAGCACTGGTGAAGAATGTGCATAGAAGTGGTCATGAGACTGTTGAAAAGAATGCTCAGGAATAGGGAGTGAAGTGAAGCATGACTAAAATAATGGGCTAGCTGAGGCAGTCACCAATCAAGATCTCCAGTTTTTATATCAGGAGGAAGACTTCAACTCTTCACATAATATTCTTGTATATCTACCTCTGAAACTGTACCAGAATCGGTTTCACATCTTTGGGCAAATTCTAGATCATTTTATAGGGGCAGCTAGATGGCACAGTGGATAGAGTACAAAGCCTTGAGTCAGGAAGACCCATCTTTGTGAGTTCAAATATGGCCTCATACAATTACTAGCTGTGTGACCCTGGACAAGTCACTTAACTGTGTTTGCCTCAGTGTCCTCTGTAAAATGAGCTGAGAAGGAAATGGCAAGCCACTTCAGTCTCTTTGCCAGGAAAACCCTAAATGGGGTCACAAAGAGTTGAACACAAGTTAAATGACTAAACAACAATCATAACCACAACCAACCAACAACAACCATGTTTGTAACTCTGTCTCAAGTTCCCTTCACAATTATATAAGGATTTTGCGAGATTTGGAGCTGGGAAGGTTATTAGAGCCTAGCCCCTTCATTTTATTCAAAACTCTGATGAACCTGTGATCTCATTAATGCGCACTACAACCTATTCCTGCCCCCTCATCATAACCTTGAATAACAACAGTACTCTTTTGTTGGGCCGCTCATACACTTATGACATTCTGGTTTATATTATGGCTATTTGCATGTCTTATTTATTTGCATATGTCTTATTTCCCTATTAAAATTTAAGCTTATTGCAGTGAGTGAGAATGTTATCAGAGCCATAATCAGAATAGGGTTAAAGGGAGTGGGAGGAACCAAGGGATTTGAAAATCTAGAGCAACCCAATAGCGAATTCCTGGAGACTCTTCCTTCCACCATTAATTCCTCATAGGCTTGTTGTCTGAATCCAATTATACAGTTCAGTAACATTAAGCACCTACTATGTACAGAGCAGTGTGATAGGTGCTCTTGTCCATATCCTTCCATAAATCCTTCGCAGGGGTGATCTACCTAAGGCTTTCCTGACATTTTATGGATGCCAATGAAGCTCACAGGCTATCTATCCAGAGCTCATGCTTTCCTCTCAACATGTGATCGGCCCATCATTCATTTTTTACTACAACTCTAATGGCATCCTTTGCTACTTCTTTTGTGCAATTTTGGTTTGCACCCTACTCATGCTCACAATATACTTTTGTATTGCCTTTTGGGGAACCTCAACTTGAATTAGTATTCTATCACTTATAGCCAGACAGCATTACTGAAATAAAATAGTTTTTGAAAAGATAGGCTTTTATTTTAGGAAGAAACTTGGATCAATTTCCCCCAAATAATCCAGCCCACTTTCCTTATGTCTAGTTCAGGGCAAACTAATTGTTCATGGCCAATGTCTTCCCAAGATATATGAAACTGAGGTGAAATTATTTGTTCAAGATCATTTGGCAACAATGCGGACTACTTACAGTAGGAAGAGCCAGACTTGGGATTTGAACCCAGGTTCTTGGACTCCAAATCATTATGCCATTCTGCTTTCTAGAAGAACAAGACTAGATTAGGATTCTCTTCTTATTCTGCAAAAAACAAATCAATTCACAGTTATCTGGACTATGTCCATTGATACAAGAAATATAATTTAGAAGGGGAAAACTTTCTCATCCAGGGACTGTAAGCTGTTTATTTTTTTTTTAAATGCTAGGGTAAAACTATTTTAATTTCCCTCCATCTATGTAATTAATATGTCCATATTAGAAATCAGTTATTTTTGATAATTACCATTGGTGATATGGCTCATAAACTGAACACCAGCCTTACTAATGAACAGAATGAAATGTAATTTCTTGTTGTTCAAAGAGATGATCGGCTCTAATCAGCAGTAAATTCAATCAAAACTTACTGACATCAATTGAAATCATATTAGAGTTTGTAAAAATAGAATAATTATACTCATCTAGTAAGTTACAGGTATTGTAACAACATGAAGACACTGGCATATTTAATAAATGCTAGAATCTGCCATCGCCATGTGAGCAGATGCAAAAACATATAATCTGCATAAATAAATTAGTGAGCAAGACTTATGTTTTCCACACAGCACTTGAGTTTTGTGGGATTCAATTAATTCCTTTTTTTTTATTATTAAATTAAAGCACTCTTAATAGCAGTTTGAAAAGATGGTCTACACTGAGTCCCAGAAGCCAGCTAACTGGCTCCTTTGGGTCTATCAGAAGTCCCCTACACCTGTTTATCTCCCCTTCTTTTACAAATGAACAGTACAAAATCAACAAAATCATAATTCTTTGCACCTGCTTAGTGGGTTAAATTTTACACATCTCTTACATTTCTAATTACTCTGTGGTGGTATATCCCTGTGTGGTAACTATGTGGTGGTATATCCCTCCCCATTTTGAAGAAGAAAAAATGGAGGCTTTGAGAAGAGGAATGATTTGTCCAAGGTCACACAGCTCGTGTGAGTAAGAACTGTTAGTAGACTCCACTTTTCGTAGGTCCTAGTATAAATCTTTCTGTTTTTGTCCCTTTTGGTGAGGCAGTTGGGGTTAAATGACTTGCCCAGGGTCACCCAGCTAGCAAGTGTCAGGTGTCTGAGGGCAGATTTGAGCACAGGTCCTCCTGACTTCAGGGCTGGTGGTCCATCCACTGCACCACCTAGATGCCCCTGTATAGATGTCTTTCAACAAAAGCCTACTACCTACTTTTGGCATGTCTCTTCCTACTTTGATGTTGTGGGGGGTGTGTGTGTGTGTAAACACAAGCTAAGGGATAACTAGTGCAGTTTTAACTTTAATAGTGAAATGGCTTTTAATAGCTTTGGTGGTGAAATAATTTTAAGCTTTAATAGTTTAAACCTACACTAAGACTTTTGAAATACCCTCTATAGTACTTTAAAATTTCCAAGTCACTTTCTTCTTGAAGACCCTGTGAAGTAGATAGCATGACTACTATTATCCTAATAGGTTGAGAAAACTAAGGCTTTTATATAAAGTTGTAAACTTTAGACACATTAGCAATTGTCAGAGCATGGACTCTGTGAATCCAGTCCTTTGACCATTACAGCAACATACCACTTCTGAATGATGAAACAAGGCTGTTAAGTAGATGTGACCAAAGTGACTACAGTTGACTTATTTCTTCCTGTCATACTACCATCTTAGTGATTTCCCTGATCCCTAGGAAGAGAGCTTCATCTTATGACAGATGATGAAGAATTTTTTTCTTTCTCAACCAGCCCCACCCCTCACCCCTGTGATGCATTGCAGTCTCCATTTTTAAGGATCTCTAGTCATGTATTGCATAGATTACATCTCCCACCTCAGTGCCTGAAATACCACCTCACTTCTATCTCGGAAACTCTGGGCTTCCTTCACTTCATGGCTCAAGCTCTCCAATCTACAGGAAGACTTTTCTCACTTCACCAGGCTGCTTGTAGCACCTTCCCCAACTTGGTTACCCTGTATCTTGGTTGAATCTGTTTTCTAATACATCTATATAAATGCAGATTTTTCTCCTCCATCAGAATGTAAACTCCCTGAGAGCAGGGGATCTTTTTCTTTTGTCTCTGAATTTCCAGTGCCTAGTTCAGTACCTGACACAAAGTAAGTTCTTAATAAAGCTTGTTGATTTGCTGAATACATTTGAACATTCTTCTGCCCTCTAAACTTGTTATACAGGTTAGGATTTTCTTTGTAATTTTCAAACTCTCCCTTCGAATTATCCCTCTTAACTTGGTGACTGGAGAGACATTTCTTGATCCCCTTTACCTTTTCCTCTCAAAGTGAGACCAATTTGCACTTTGTGCATATATAGCAGTTATTTGAGGCAGGAATGCAAACATAGATTCAATAAAGGGACGTCTCTCTCCTCTCTCCTCCCTCCTCCTTCTCCCTCTCCCTCTTCTTCTTCTCTCTCTCCTCTTTCTTTCTTTCTTTCTTTCTTTCTTTCTTTCTTTCTTTCTTTCTTTCTTTCTTTCTTAGGGGAGACCTGAGAATTTTTAAAGGCTAAGGGGAAGGAGACAGTCACAAAGGGAGATTGAGGTTTAATGAGAGGGAGAGAATAATTAATTAGATGTGGTTTTGAAAAAGGTTAGAGAGGCTGAGATCAAGGACATGAGTGAAAGGATGTGCTAAGGAAGGATAAGAAGGACTACATCATCTGAGACCAGAGCAAAAGAAGAAAGGATAAATAAAGACCTAGAGAAGTTTTGAGGTGTGGAAGATGGAAAATGACAGTATACATGGTAGATGTCCTCAGACAGGTCAGATACACTCATCAGGGAGACTATAATGAAACAATTATTAGTTTTGGGCAAGGGAGAGGCACACTTCTTCATATCTAGCAATCAAATGAGATAATGTGTAGAAGGTGTTTTGTAATCCTTAAACTGATATATGTCTACTGTTTTATTACCTTCCCCTCTTCCCCCTTTGCCTCATTACTGTTATATGAAAGAGTATAGTAAGGGCCTATATTCTCAAAGCTTTGGGGAAAGAATGGTGTCAGCCAGTAAATAATAAATTAACAGCCAATAGAGGAAATGACAAGCTCATGAAGGATTTGGGATTTGGACCTCAGCCACATACTGTCCAGAGTTGGTTTCTATTTCCTCTGTGGGGTGCCAAAAATCAATCCATTCCTTTAATAGTCTGTATTCTCTTGTTCTTTCATTATGTTCTTCTTTTGGTAAGAAACTTTGATAAAAGATATAGCACTGTTATAAATTAGTAAGGTAAATCAATAACTTTTAATTTATTTGATTTTTTCCTTTAAAAATAATTTCGATTCTTTTTTAAGTAGACTATGGCTAGCAAACCATTGAATATTGCCCTTCAGCTCCCAGTTAGTCATATAAATCTTCCTGCAAGTCCATCTATCATATCTCATCCTAGGAATGATTCAGTGTCTTTTAGAAGCTGGTATTAAAAAAGTCTTTTTCAATATGTTTCTTCACATCTTTGAGATATATTAACTCCTGGGTGCCCAAAGCATATGCTATGCATTTAGCCCCATCCTAGTCATGGAAAATGTGTTTTGATCTTTATAGATGTGTTGGTATCTAATACAGTCATATAAATTTCAAGGTCCTCCAGCTTTGCTCTAGTGATCTGGGCTGCCACCAGAAGCTTCTTGATAAAATAGTGCCTTCTGTTGAGCAGCTGCGTATGGTTTATTTTCTGAATAACTCAGATGAAATTTAATAGGAGGTTTTAAAGCCACATCTGATTTAAGTCTTACAAATTCTAGCTTTCAGGAAAGCCACTCTTGGCATATCAACCTTAGGAGTTTCTAAGCCATAGGAGAGGAAATGTGTGTTTGCTCATGTTTATTGGCCCTTTTATTCTAACAAAACTCATTAGTAGTCTCTTAAAACAATGATATGAACTTTTAAAAAAACTTCCTCCTCTCTCCCTCCCTTTCTCCCTCCCTCTGTCCCTCCCTCTCTCCCTGCTTCTCTCCCTCCCTCTCTCCCTTCCTTCCTCCCTTTCTCTCTTGCTAAAATTCAATTCAATTAAATAAATGTTTATTACACATCTACTAAAGCCAGGAAATTCCTCTTACTCTCTTCCCTCCATCTCAAAATCCCTTGCCATAATCCCTTATTTTCTCCTCTGTTACTCAAGTCTCTGATGAAGATGTTGTTCTTCCCAATAAGGTCAACATATCTTGATCCCATCCATTTCCACTGTCTTCAGCAGATTCCCTTCTCTATTTAAATTATCATCTCTTCTCTATCTAAATATTAATCTCTCCCTCTGTATTTATTCCTTTCTTACAACCTACAAACACAGCCAGATGTCCTTCATACTAAATAAAGAAAACCAAACCACTTGACTCTACTTATAGTATAGTGTACTATACGATAGTATACATATAGTATATTATACTATACTTCAAGCTGTGGTTTTAGCCCTCTCCTCCCTTCCACATCCAAATTCCTAGAAAAAAGCTATCTGCTCTTGCTTCATCCATTTTCTTGTATCTTACTCAGTTCTCATCCATTAATAGAAACTAGCCTTTCTAAAGATGCCAATGATCTGATTGCCAAATCTGATGGTCTTTTCTTAGTCCTTGTCCTTCTTAACCTTTATGCTGTGTTTGACACTGCTGTGTTTGACCCCCTCCCATTTCACCCCCTACCCCTGAAATACTTTCCTCTCTGGATTTTCCTGATACTGATCTCTTGGTTCTCCTGCTAACCTATATGAGTACTCCTTATTCTTCTCTAGGATGAAATACAGATTCCTCTGCTTAGCACTTAAAAACCCTCACAGCCTGGCTTCAACCTACTTTTCCAGCCTCATTATGTATTAGTCTCCTTTACGCTCTCTAGTCCAGCAAAACCAGCTTTCTTGCAGTATCTTATATATGACCTTCCATCTCCCAACTCTGTTTTTGCTCTAGCTGTCTTCTATGACTGAAATGTAATCCCTTGGCACCTCAAATTCCCTGTTTCCTTCAAAGCCCACCTCAAGAGCCACCTTTTGCCTCATATCTTTTCTGATCTCCTCTCATACTAGTATCCACCTTCCACCTAATAAATGATTGTACAAATAATCATTGTATAAGTGCAAGGACAGTTTGTTTGCCCTCTCCAGAACCTGACAATACTACATGTTTAATAAATATTCTTTGATTGGAACCAGTGGGAATATGAAGATAAAAAATTAAATAGTTACTCCCCTCAAGGAGCTTACATTCTACTGAGGAGAAGAAAAATCCACAAAATGGCAGTTTAATGGAAGTATTTTTTTTAAAAGCAATTAAGAGTCTACAACAGATCAAAGTTGGTTGGAACTGGAAGGAATCTTAGAGATCATCTAGGTCAGCCATCTAATTTTACAGAAGAGGAAGCAGGCCCAGAGATCAGAGGTGATTTGCTCAGAAAATACACATTGGCACAATGGAAAGAATGTTGTATTTGGAGTAAATAACCTGGGTTTGAATTCTAACATTAGTACTTAACATTATTAGCTGTGAATTCATGGACAAGTCACCTAACTTTCTGAGCCTCAGTGTTCTAATCTATGAAATGGAGAATAATAATACTTGTACTACCTACTTCCCAAGTTCTTATGGAAAAATTATAAATATAACTTTATATTTATGCAATTATGGACAGAATTAAGATTAGAACCAAGGTTCTAATAATTTTAATAATTTTTAATAATTCCTTAATATGTGACTTGAGAGTTTGTCCTTGGATTATCTATGGGTAATTCTGGTGCATACTTTGCTTCATGTGCTGGTCTACCTTGTGTCCGTTACGGGAGGGGGTTCATGGAGTCATAGATTTAGAACTATAAGGGATCACAAGCCATCTAGTCTAAACCCTTCATTTTACAGATGAGGAAACTGAGGTCAGAGTGAATCATTTGCCCTAAGGTCATGTGGATAATAAGTGGTGGAACCAGATTATGAACCAAGTATTGTTTTCCATTATGCCAAATCAGTATGAAGTCAGGCCAAATATCACCGCCTCCTTTAATCATAAAGATTATGTGTTGCCGTGTTCCAGTCAGCTACTGTTTAGAAGCCCATTATAGAGTAGAGCCCACCTACTTAAGCATGCAGCTTGCCACCACACACTGAGCAAGGAAACAGCCTGATAGCTATTACAAGCTTCATTGTTCTCTCATTCCACATATCTATTCATATACCAAATCTTGCTCTTTCTAACTCCACAACATTTCTTGCATCTGCCTCTTCCTACAACTCACCCAGCTACCACCTTAGTTTAGGTCCTTGTTACCTCTTGCTTATACTATTACAATGACATTATAACTGGTGTCCCTGGCTCAAGTCTCTCTTTGCTCTACTTCATCCTATGCATAGCCTAGCCGCTAAAGTGGGTTTCCTTAAATGTAGGTGACCATCTCTACTCAGCAAATTCCAGTGTATACCTATTGATTCTAGGATAAAATATAAACTCCTATTTGTCTTCAAAAACCTTTCTCAGCCTTTCCTCTAAAGCTTCATTATATATGACTTTCTTTCCCAGGCTACATAGCCAAGTCACAGTGTCCTTGTAATTCCTCATACATAGTACCATCTCCCATGGCTGTGCCTTTTCACTTGGCACCCTTATGGCTCTCACAGACGTCCTCCTCACTTGCACCTTGTAGAATACACAATTTCTCTCCATACCCTCAGACTATTATAGCCCTTCACATTCTTGACTGCTCTCATTCTTTATTTTTTGTCATCCTTTTATTTAAGTCTGCTAGCTCCCTCTAATAGCTCCACCCAAGTGCACACACACTTCTAAAAAGCACTTGTTGAAGCCATTCATCACTGATCAGTGCTTGTTCAACCCCAATCTTAACAAATTGTCCCAATTGCTCAAGTCGACTTGACTGAATAAAATCTTGTTTCTAGCCACAGATGATTTGAAGACAAAGCTTCTTGATTGCCACCTGAATCCTCCCCTTTCCTTTCCTTTGGTCTCCACTTCAATTCTTCCTCTGTGGTTTCTTTCTCTTAAAAATGGAGAAGAAATGTTCCCTTCCCAGATCTGACTTATTTTAGAACGAGATAAAAGAAATCATCTTTTCTAGCTTTCCTCTAATCATATTTCTCTCTGCCTTATTTTAATTTCAAATAACTAGGGCTGACATTTATGTAACTCTCTAAGGCATATAAAGTGCTTACATATAAACTTATTGGAGCCTCAGAACAGCCCTGTGAGATAGGTGGGTGCTAGTTCTATACTTTAACACATGAAGGAAACAGATCTAGAACAGTTAGGTGGCTTATCCACATTCATGAAGCTGATAAATATAAAAAATGGAATTTGAAATCAGTTGTCCACTGACTCCAAGTCCTATATTCTCTACTTTGGTCTCTGCAGCCTCTCCAAGATTCTTTTTTTGAGGCAATGGAGTTATGTGACTTGCCCAGAATCACACGGCTAGTGTATGAAGTCACATTTGAACTCGGGTCCTCCTGACTTTAGGACAGGTGCTCTATCCACTGCACCTAGCTGCTTCTCCAAGATACTCCAAGATTTCTAGCTTCCAATGAAGAAAAATAAATTCTTCATTCGGAGCTCCTTCTTCCTGTTCCTTTGATGCTGCAAAATTGCCTGAGGTTGGTAATTCAGTTATCTCTCCCAAATATCTCTAGTTAAAATCAAAACAACCTTTCCCCTGATGTCTATTCTTTTCTTCCCCATTAGAACTCCTCTCACACCCTATTCTACTCCCGTTCTAATCTCTGTTCTTTTATTTTTCACTTATGTCACCATTCTAATCTCTGTTCTTTTATTTTTCACTTATGTCACCTAAGGTTAGCATGGGGTAGTAGAAAGTAGGATATGCCTACCATTAAGGGACCTGGGTTCAAGTTCCACTCTGGTACCATTTCTATGGCTCTTGGCAAGTCATGCTAAGCCTCAGTTTTGTTTTTGTTTTTTAACCTTTAAATTGCTGAGGTTATATTAGATTGTATCTAAAGTCTCTTCCAGTTCTAGATGCTAGGATACTTATTCTACCTGCCTCACAGGGTTGTTGTGGGGAAAGTGCTTTGTAAGTTTTAAGAGGACATAACAAAGAAGGATGGGGAGACCTCCCCTTTTGCAGAAGTGAGATCTCTGAGGGTGGATTGTTATTGTTGTGTTTGTCCTTCATTTTCTTTCTTTTTCTTTTTTTTTTTTCCTTCATTTTCCAAAAGCACCATGACATTAGGGAGATGATGACATGACTTGCAATTGACTTTGATTTGAGGGAGGGAGGGCTATGCAAAGTTACCAGCCTCATTTTCTCCTCCAGAGCCATCTGAGTCCAGTGGCCAGATATAGATGAGGATGACTGGAGATGGCCCAGGATGAAATGGGAGACCCTGGTCCTTTTAAACTAAAGTCTTTTCAGGTTCCCACTTTGAGTGAGGTACCACCTATTCAATGAAACACTACATTTAATGTCAGAATTTTTTTATAGGTTGTTTATTTTTGTTAAGTTTTTTTTCTTCTGTCAAAAATTCACTATTATAAGAGATGGCTTGTGGGGAGGGGATAGGTTATTGTTGGAAATGTAGAGGATATAAAATAATGAAAAGTATTTAGATTTTTTGGAAAAGGCCCATACACATGTGAGTTGTTAATATTATTATACCCTCTTAAAGACTGCTTCCTAAAGTACAACAAAATGACCGTGAATGCTGTGTAAACAAAACATGCCAAACTTGGCCCTGAAGAAGAGATGAAAAACTTGCCTTTCTCTCTTTGCAGAAATGTAGTACTATGGGTATGAAGGTTCTTCTATCTTGTTCAGGGCAAAGTTTGGTATATTTTGAACTCCTTTCCTTTTTGTCTGTCTTTCATTTTAAAAAGTCTTCATTACGAAGGATGGTTTGCTAGGTTGGTAGAGAAATATAACTAGAAAACAAGGTAGTGTAAAATAAAAGATATCAACAACTTAAAAAAGAATTCCCAATTTGTGTGCCTTAATCAGAGTGCAGTTAACATAGAGGGAAATCAATATAATTTTTCACCCCATAGAAAACTTGTAGTACAAAGCAAAAGCCTCTGAAAATCCCCATTTTACAACTCACAGACTCAGCCTGATTTTTTTTTTAAAAGTTTATATGTATTATAGGTTTACAAATGGAAAGAATGTCGAAGACCAGATTCTAGATTAACCTCAAGATTTTACAAAGAGGACAAAGAGGCCTGAAGAGCTTAAATGATTTTCTCCTGGTCATATGGTAAGTGCCTGAGATGAGGTTTGAATTTAGTTCCCATAATTCCAAGGTGAGGGGGAAAATTCAGTGCTCCTTTCACTGTGCCACATACACAAAATCAATATTAAGTGAACAAACATTTCAGATGTGTTATTCCAAGGAATTGCAAGGCTAAAAATAGAAATGGGCTTGAAGAAGGGTTTTGGTATTTTCATAAATGATATCCCCAGTGCAATGGTGGGCTCTGGTCCTAGTATCACTGGGCTAATAACATCTGGCCTAACTAGCCTGGTGCTAGTGGAAACTGCCCCACAAAGAACAATGGATTTATAGACAGAGGACCTGGATTTATTGAATTTTTAAAAATTTTTTCTTTTTTTTTGAATTTAATAAAAACCAAATGAATAATAATTCGCCTGTACATAGTAGAATAGAAAAAGAAGACTGTATATGAAACTGCAAGTCTATATAATAAAATAAGTTTGTAGTTTTCAAAGCTCTCCTTGTCCGGCCTTCCTTCTGTTCTTTTCTCTCTATTAAGGAAAAAAAAAGATGATTCAATGATTCTTTTGCTTGCCTTCCTTCCTTCCTTCCTTCCTTCCTTCCTTCCTTCCTTCCTTCCTTCCTTCCTTCCTTCCTTCCTTCCTTCCTTCCTTCCTTCCTTCCTTCCTCCCTTCCTCCCTCCCTCCCTTCCTCCCTCCCTCCTTCCCTCATTGGAAAAAATAAAATGAAATAAAAACAAAGTCCTTGTAACACATATTGCTAAGCAACAACAAATCCCTAGTTGGCTGTATCTGAAAATGTACATCTTATTTTTCATCTTGAGTCTGTAACCTCTCCCTCTCTCTCAAGAGGTAGGCAACAAACTTCATCATCAACATTCAGAAATCATGGTTGGTCATTGCATTCTCAAGTCATTAAAAGTTCTTTTTTTTATTATATTATTTTTATATATTGCTCCCATGGTTCTGCTCACTTCAGTATGCATCAATGCATGCAAGTGTCAAAGGCTACAGACATGTCAAGGAGAATGAGATTGAGAAAAAGCCATTGGATTTGGCAACTAAAATTATTTGTAACTTTGTAGTGAGCAGTTTTGATTGATTGAGGTCTGAAGCTGGGTTAGGAAGAGTGAGAGGAGAGAAAATGGAAGCACCTATTGTAGATGGTCTTCTAAAGTTTAGCCACAAGGGGTAAAAGAGATATAAGCTGATAGTAGAGATGGAAGGATCAAATGAGAGGGTTTTTTCCCTCCCAGGATGGAAGAGACATTGGCGTGTTTCTAGGCAATAGGGAATGAGCCAATAGAGAGGGAGAGAATGAAAATAAATAATATAAAGTGAGCTTGACAGAGTAGACAATCTGTTGGAGAAGATGGAAAGGAATGGAACTTCTTGAGCAGGTAGGGGGTTAACCTTGGTAAAGGAGTAAGGCTACCCCATCATGTGAGATGAAAGTGTGAAGGAGGAGATAGTGCCAGAAGATATATGAGATTTGAGAAGAGGGAGCTCATGACCAATGGTCTCACTTTCTTCCCCCTGTACAATATGAGCCAGGTTCTCAGATGTGAGGTGGGGGGGAGAGAGAGCCATGGGAGGTTTGAGGAGAGACAAAAAGTTTTGGAAGAACTGTTGTGGACAGTAGTATAATGGATTGATAAGGCAAGTATAAAAGGATTACCTAGCAGCAGTGAGAGTCCATTTGAGGTTGTGTAACATAAATTTGTGGTGGACTTATGCAGAACAGTTGCATCATTTTTTCTACTTTCATTCACAGGCAAGCGTGTAGGATCAAAGGCAATAGATGGTGGGAGTGAGCCAAAGCTAAGGCTTGGTCATGAAATGATAAGAAAGCTAGGTATTCAAAGACAAAAACAGTATAAAGTTGAATTGATTCACTGAGGGGTCAAGATAAAAGAGGAGAGAGTGCCTAGTGCAGAGGAGATCCTTTGGGAGAGAAATGAGGGGTCAAAGGATCAGAGGTCACTGTGCAGATGAAGAGTGTTTTTAAGGGAAAGTGAAAAGCCAATAGATTATGGTGAGATAAGGGGATTTCAGAATTCTTGTTTATCAAAGTGGTACATTCATGGGTGATTGCAAGATCGAGGATATGAATGTGATTGTGTGTGGCTGAGTTGAGATGGAGGAGTAAGTAATGGTTCACTATTTCTCTTCCCTTTGGAGGATGAATTTAGATAGGAAAGGGAGTAGCAGTAGATGAAAGTTGAACCTTTATGTCAGGAGAAAGAAGTCTCATCCCCTACCAACTTTCCTCACCCTCTTTTTTTTTTTGAGAACAGGTGCAGCAGGAGGTGGAAGGCTTGAGGTCTAAGGAAACATTAGTCCTCTTTTCACTAGAGGTTCTCCACATCCAAGTTGGGAGACTGGGCAGGCAGCAGAAGGTGGAAGCTGTTCTATGTATTTTTATATTCTTCAATAAGATAATAGTCTTTCCTTTGTCAATTAACCTGTTTTTGCTGATATGGAAGAGCTTGAGGATATTAAGTTCCAGGTGAAGCTGGATCTCTGAGCAGCCAATCACTTGGCTGTCTTCATGGTTGATATCATGGGATATTAAGTTGTGCAGTGATCCACATCAAACATTGAGACAAGTGAAATGAGTACATGATCTATGTTGTAGTCCATTCATTTTGCATGTGTGAATGTAGCTTGAATCTTAACAGCCTTGAGCGTGAGGTGGCTGACTTACTTTTAGGGGTTGGCCAACTATCATTCTTTTATCTCAAACAGCAACAGGCACAATCTTTAGCGTGATGGAAACTCACCACTGCTGGTTGAATTGCAATGAGGAAACCCTGAGGCCACCTCTTCTTAGCAGTCAGTTTTAAACCAATTCTTTCTGCACTCACCCCTGCCATTATACAAAGCAGTGGGAAAAACAGGAGATCTGCATTATCTGCAATATGGATAGCATGATGTTAGTAGGAAAGAGTGCTGGGTTTGGGGATCAGAAGACCTGGGTTTAAGGCCCACTTCTGACACTTAATGAGCTGGGTAATTTTTTTTAAATCACCGAACCTTATTAAGGTCCATCTCTCTGCCTTGTGGAATACTCAAATGGCTTTGTGATAGCATCAATTTGGATGTTTCCCCTCCCCCCCACCTTGATGATGCAAATAGAAACCTATCCTTTCCTATCTATTCTGAAAAAAATATCATCTATGCAATGGCATAATTGTCTGGCAGCCTCCTTTACTTTCTCCTTACTCTATGGCTTTCCACTTATCTTTGCAATGTAACCAGCCCATCTTCTCTTCCTACCGTACAGTTCCTTGACGGTGTGTTCTATACTTACTCATCTTTGGAGTTCCTCATTGTTTATGTGTTCACTCATGATGTACCTTCACCTGTACTCTCTGTGTGATGCTAATTTGTAGCTTTTTGAAGGAAGTTGCAGTCCATGTTTTGCTGCCACATAATAAAACTGGTAGAATGTTAGAATTGAAAAATTGGGCTTGACTTTCACTGGGAATCTTGGGGTCAATTAAAAAACTCTTCAGCTTTCAAAAGGTAATCTAAGCCACTATTTTCTTCTTGTTTGGACCCGGGCCCAGCTCTTTGTTTCCCTGATCATCTGTACCGTCTGTATATACATGTGTATGAATGTGCATGTTGTTGTTTGTCCTTCATTCTCGAAGAGGACCATGACATCAGGAAGGTGATGCCATGACTTGCAAATGAATTGGATTTAAGTGAGTCAGGGCTGTGCAAAGTCACCAGCCTCACTTTTTCCTCCAGATCATCTGGGTCCAGTTGCAAGATATAGATCAGGATGACTGGAGATGACCCTGGATGCAGTGGGGGACTAAGGCCTTTTTAAGCTCTTTCCCAAGTCTCAGTTTGACTGAGGGAAGGCCCATTCAGTGATAAGACTAGGTAAGAAATGAGGCAAAAAATGGCCTCTTTTACCTAGTGAAAAAAATCAGTCTGAGGGAGGAAGACCTTCAGGGTTTCTGGCCCAAACAGAAACAGTTGCTGTTTATATTCTTCTGAGCAATCAGAGCCCAAACAATGACCCTGTGGGCTTGGACTGGGACCTACTGTTGGCCAATCAATGAGAGCCAGAGTGACTTGGGTTTAAGGCATAATCTTTAAGAAAGAAATCTAGCCATAAACCCACAAGGTTTCAGTGATCCAAATTTACATTCCTTTGGGCAGAGCACTGCGGGTAAGGTATGATGCCCTATGTGGACAGAGGGAAAGGAAGGAGGAAAGGAAAGGAAAAGAAAAAGGGAAAGAAAAGGAAGAAGGAAGGAGCTGAATTGCCCAACTGGGACTGGCCAGTTGGATCCCCACTGGGGCAGCTACTCACAGGCTGTTGTTTGTCCTTCATTCTCGAAGAAGACCACGAATATACAATATAGCTGTATACACACAGTACTTGGTCTTTTCTGTGTATAGACAGGCCAAACTCCTTTGAGTGACTCCAAATTTCTTCCAAGAGTCTTTGCAATGTTCTAGGGTTTCATACCATTGGCACAGTGCCATCCACAAGCAGAAACATCTAGAAATCTTCATAGGAATTCCTCAAGTTGGATTCTTTCTGAATGTCATCCATTATAGTGGCAAGTATCTTTGTCAGGGTCTCCTGGTGTTATACTTCATCTAATGTTTAGAATCAGAAGTTTATTGAACAGAGTTATTTTGTTGTATTTTCCAAGGATTCTTGAATGATTGAGTTATGGATAGAAGACACCTTATTATAAAAAGTCAAATGCTTTTTTTTTTTTTACAATCCACCAACAATGAGCCCAGTAGGGTTTTATATTCTCTACATCTTTCTGTTCATTATGAAATGGTAAAGACATGGTCCATCATTGAATATCACTTGTGAAAGACTGCTTGTTTCTTCTAAGAGCCTTACTTAGAATGCCCTTTATTAGTCTATAATGATTCTCATAAAGATATGGTATAGATGTGAAAGTAGATACATAGTTAATAATGTTTAGTTGCTTTTTTTAAAAAAATAAGTTCTAAGCTTTCCTCTCCTGCCCTCCCCCAACCTTTCTCCCTATTCTTAGTGTCTTCTCCTCCTTCTGATACTTTTTTTTCAGTCATATATTTCTGATACTTTTAAAATCAGTCTTTCTACACCCACACAATTTTATCAACTCCAGCATGGATCTCTTCTTTATAAATTTGTTCCAATCTGGCTGCCTTGTTCTTTTTACCATTTCTATGTCCTTTCTAAGTACATCTGGGACTGACATTAGGGTTCAAGTTCTGCTGTCTTTGGCGAAGAAAAGTTTGTTATAATGATTTTTGGTAAACCCTTTCCATTTTTCTTGTTTTCAATTCCTCTTTAATTTTCATCCTTAACTGCCTTTGGTATAACTTTCCTTAGCTGGATCTCTTGCCAAGATTTCTTTAAACCTTTTTTTTTTTTAAACCTCCCACTGCTTCTCTATGCTTTATGAGACAGTACTACTCATAATCATTCATCATCTTCATAAAACTTTACAAATGAGTTTATAATCTAACCTGGTGTTATATTTGGCCGTGGTTTCTCTCCATTTGGCAAGTAAGTCCTCTGTTTGCTGACTAAGGTACTTTCTAGACTCTTTTGGTCTCTTTGTTGTGGCAATTAGTTTATATTAGTCAAACTCCTGGATTAAATTATCATAGTCAGTGTTGATGCCATTCTTGTACATTGCCCACTATTATTTTCAGCAACTTATTTAAATAGTTTAAGTTAACTTGTTTCCATTGTATGCCAACCCATGAAACAAATTCTTTTATACTAGACTGAGGAAATTTCTTTGTAAATATAAAATGCTATATAAATAACTGTTGAACATTAAAGATTTAGAGAATGTAAGCGCTGGCAGAGACCTGTGAGGTCCTGTACTCTAAACCAATCATTTTATCTATGACAAAATTGAAATCCATAAACTGAAAGTAACTTGCCTGCTGCATTGTGTCTACACAATTCTTTAGTAACAGAGCTGGGACTAGTGCCTAGGTTTTCTGACTCAGAATGGTACTTTCTTCTACCTCACTAGAAACAGGGATGGTGACTCTTGGTTTCATGCCTGGATGACTAGGGAGGATGTGAGAAAATCTAGAGAACTTAGTGTTTGGAGAAATGCATATCATTCCCCACTCTCACCTGGTTTTCTTATCCATCTGCAGTATTTGTGGTTTTCTAATGTTATTTCACCCTAGAGAAATATAACACCCAAAGAGGTCCCCCATACTTACTGAGGACAGAAATTAATTTTAACGTGACTTATTTCATGCAGCAATGCTATAATATGATGCATGGTGCTCTGTATAGAGTAAGCAGTTTATAAATACTTGTTGAATTAAATTGGTCACTGTTTTTTGCCACTCTCAAAAGAGCTGAATCCCCTTGAATTGATTTCAATAACTTCAACAAAAAATGATTGTTCAACCTTCATGTATGCTCAAAGGACCAAAGATTTAGATTTGGAAGAGACGTTAAAGTGTAGCTAGTCCACTTCCCTCCTCTTATCCATAAGGAAGTCAGAAGCCTAGTTCTAGACTTAAGTGTAAACTCCCATTCAGAAAGGGTGTGTGGGGGGGAATTAATTTAAGTGTTCAGAGTCTGCATGATGACCCTAAACTGTAAGCTTGAGGTCAAGCACCATGCTATAGTGCCTGGCACATAGTAAGTGCTGTAATGATGATGATGAATGGGGATGCAGTATGATGCTGTACAATGCTGAGTGCATAGTGGGTACTTAATTACCCATTTTATCAGTCACTTCATATTTATTAAGTGCTTATTATGTTGCTGGCACTGTGCTAATTGCTAGGGATACAAATAAAGGCAAAAACATAGTCTCTATGAGGACATTCCCTGTTCTCATATTCTAATAGTAGAGACAACATGTAGATAACTAATGAGACAAATACAATGTAGATGCATGGTAATGTGAGAGTTCTTAACCTGAGATTTATGAACTTGTTTTAAATACTTTATCACCATATTTCAATTTATTTGGTTTCCTTTGTAATTTCTTGTATTATAGGTGGTAGGAGGGTTGGGGTGGTGGTGATGATCAGTCCTGGTCAGGCCACCACTGATGTGCTTATTTTTGGGCGCCACATTTTAGTTAAACATTAATTGGCTGGAGAGCATCCAGAGACAGATGATCAGGATGATGTAGAGCTTTGAGATCATGCTATGTGAAGTCTAGTCCAAAGAAGTGGGAATTTTTAGCATGGAGAAGAGAAGATTTGAGTGGAGAGGGGGAACATGAAAACTGAGTTAAGTGTTTGAAGGATGGTCTTGTGGAAGATGGATTAGACTTGTTCTACTTGTCTCCTGATGACAAGAGGTAGAATTGGCAAAGAGGCAGCTTCATAGTACAATGTAAATAAAACTTCCTAACACTAAGAGATGTCTGAAAACTGGAGAAAAGAAACCCACCCCACCAACCACAAATATTTATTGTATCAGATCCCAATTGGGTTTTAGGTGCCAATTTAAAAGTGTCTATTTAAAGATTTGGAGGACAGTGGGAGCTGGTTCTAAAAGGCTTCGTGAGATCTAGGACTAGAGGAAACTTTGGCAATTATTTAATCCAGCCTCATCATTTTACAGGTGAGGAGACCAAGGACCAAGATGGGAAAGTAACCTGTCCAAGATTACACACAGCCAGGAATGGCAGAGTCAGGACTAACTTCCTCTTTCTTCCTACAAATCCCATAGCCTTTATACCATCATAAGCTGCCCCACATGCAGAGCTCATGCAGTCCTAGATTTGCCTCTTTACCCTTTGGAATATCTGGGTTTTTGTGATTCAGAACCCCTGTCTACCTCTCAAGACTTCCCCTCCTGTATTTTTCTGGTCTTCTCCTATACCTGGCCTTACCACTTATTCTCCTCATTGTCCTGACCTTTGGGCTCTCTTTCTCTGTTTCTTCTTATTTCTTGCTCTCTGTGTCTGTCTCTGTCCATCTTCCTCTCCCCTCTCCACCTTTCCCCCTCTCCCTCTCCAACGTTCCTCCTCTACCCCTCTTCCTCTCTCCCCCCTCCCTCTTTCTCCCTCCTGCCCCACCCAAGGCAAATCTCAATTGGCCATTTCCTGGACAGCTTTCTCAGCTGGACAGACCTTAGGAGAAACCCCCTAATGCCCTCTGCTGTTTATGCAGAATTTTGCAGACTCTAGGCCTTTCTATCTACAATCACATCAATTCCATGTTATCCCATTCCAACCAAAACAAACCAAGCCTTTATGTCAGAGACTTTCACTTTGGAGAAAATCTGGGAAGATTACTGTATGTGATGCCATCTAGGCTGCTGACCACAAGTCCCCTTGCAAGCACACAAACAGCAGAATTAGAAGTGATGCTGGGGAGGTGGGGGAGAGAAGGTAGTCAGATTTAAGCTTAATGCAAGAGAAAACTTCCTAACAACTAGCGGTATCCCAAAATGGAATGGACTGCCTCTGGAGGCAGTAGTATATCAATCAAACATTTATTAAGCATCATCTAGTGCCAGGCACTAAAATTGCATAGATGTAACAGTGGATAGAGTGCTGAGCTTGGAGTCAGAAAGATTCATCTTCCAGAGTTCAAATCTGGCCTCAGACACTTGCTAGCTGGGCGATCCTGGGCAAGTCACTTAACCCTGTTTGTTTCAGTTTCCTCATCTGTTAAAATGAGCTGGAGAAGGAAATGGCAAACCATTCCAGTATCTTTGCCAAGGAAATCCCAAATTGGGTCATGAAGAGTCAGATGTGACTGAAACAACTGAACAACAAAGGAGACATAAAGAAAAAAACTCTGTCCTCAACCCTCTTCTCTTTCTATACTATCTCTCTTTGTGATCTTATCAGCTTCAATGGGTTTAATTATCTTCTTCATGTAGATTAAGAAATTCAGCCCTAACCTCTCTCCTGAGCTTTAGTGTGGTCTAGTCAAGTGCCTCCTGGACATCTGAAACTAGGTGCTCCTGACATCTCAAATTCAACATGTCCAAAATAGAACTCGCCTTTCCTCTCAAGCCCTCTCCATACTCCCATCACCCAGATTTACAACCTCAGGGTTATCCTCAACTCTTCTCCCACTCTCATTTCCATTACCAGTCTTGTCATTTCTATGTTCACAATATCTCTGTGATATGTCCCTTTCTCTCCATTCACACAGCTACTACCCTGGTGCAGATTTTCAACCCTTGACACCTGTATAATTGAAACAGCTTTCTGGTTGGTCTCCCTGCCTCAAGGATCTCCCTACAACAGCCCATCCTCCATTCGGCAGCTAAAGGGATCTTCCTAAAGTACAGATTTGATCATGCCACCCCTTCCCCCTCCAAAACCTTCAGTGAATTCCTATTATATTCATGATCAAAACTAAAATCCTGTTTGTCTTTTAGAGCCCTTCACAACCTGGGCTTTTTCCACTTTTCTAGTGTTCCTTACTTCCCCTCATGTATGTGATCAGTGACGGTGGCCTTCTTGCTGGTCCTCAAACAGGATATCCATCCACAGATTCCATTCCTTTTCACTAGCCTGTAATTCTCTGCCCCCTGGCTTCCCTGGTAAATGCCAGATTCTACAAAATGCCTTTACTGGTTTTATCTACTCTTAATCCCATCTGTTTGATTGCCTTCCATTTACATTGCATATATTTATATGTACATAGTTTTTGCATGCTATCTCCTTAGGTCGAATGTGAGTTCTTATGGATAGGGACCATGTGCTTTACTTTTTTATCCCCGATGCTTAACATGGTGACTAGCATTTAGTAAACTCTTAACATAATGCTTGCTGATTTAGTGATTGACTGACAAAAGAGGAAACAGTCCCTGACCTCAAGGGACCTAAAGCCTAGCCATGGAAGATAATATGTACGCATATAGCTATAGACAAAATAAATGCTGAATGATAGGACTGAGAAGTCATTAGTATTTGAGAGGGGAGTTATGAAAGATCTCATTTAGGATGGAACTCTTACAAGGCAGGATGAACACTTGGGGTCTGGTTGAGGAAATTCTGAGGCAGGTGAGGGTTTGATAGTCTCTGGAATGCTGAGATTTTGTGATTAGGGAGGTTCCTAGCTGGCATTATGCCCCTTGTCCGTTCTTCCAACATACCAGATATCGTTTGCGGCTCCTCCAGACAGCTCTCAGCAGGTAGTGTGAGGAAGGTATCAAATTTAGGAACAGCCCATCCCTCAGCTGGAATAAATCTGACAGCTAGGTGGTACAGTGGATAGAGTGGCTAGGTCTGGAGTCAAGAAGACCTGAGGCCAAATTTAGCCTCAGATACTTACTGGCTGTGTGACCTTGGGCAAGTCTCTTAACCTCTGTCCATCTCAGTTTCCTCACCTGTAAAATGGGGGCAATAATAGCAACTAACTTCCAGGGTTGTTGTGAGGATCAAATGAGATAATATTTGTAAAATGTTCAGCAGTGCTTGGCACATAGTAGGCTCTACATAAGTGCTATTATTATGATTATTATCTTGCTAGACACTCCCTGCTCCAAATTGTTTTTGTTTGGTGAGATGTTCTCCCACTATATTAGACTAGGAACTTTCTCTCACAAACACTGTTTCACTTTGTTCCTACCCTTGCTGATCTTGAGCACTTCACACTACCTCCACATTCCAGCTAAAAGGGCCTCTCTGCAACCTGATGGACTGGTACGGTTCCAGGCCTCAAGATGCATATATGCTAAGGCTTCATTGATCCTGAGACACTCCTCAGCCACTTGGGTTGTAAGAGGTAGCTGTAAGAACATGGCCTAAAAATGGCAGGAGAACAGCCAAATCTGGTAAGTGTTTCTATGCCTTTACCTAAATCATGGATGAAGAAGCTAGGTGGAGAGAGTGCTAGCCTAAGTTAGGAAGACTTATCTTCCTCAGTTCAAATCTGGCCTGAAGTCCTTATTAGCTGTGTGACCCTGGGTGAGTCACTTAACCCTGTTTGCCTCAGTTACCTCATCTGTAAAATGAGCTAGAGAAGGAAAAAGCAAACTACTTTAGTATCTCTGCCAAGAAAACCCCAAATGGGATTATGAAGAATCAGACATGACTGAAAACAGCTGAATGACAACATATGGACACAAATGATTAATAGCAGAGCTCCAAGGACAGATCACTTAGGACACTTCTTCTAGGCTGATATGGGATATTGAACCATTAATGACTCCTGTTTGAGTCTGGCCATTTAACCAATTCAGAGTCCATTTAATGGTACTATCTTCTAGCCCGTGTATCTCCATCACTTCCACATGAAGATAACAATAAGTATTTTATCAAACATGTCACTAAAGCTTAGGTAAACTATATCTGCTATATTTCCTTGAGCTACCAGTTTAGCAGCTCTGTCAAAAAGGGAATTAAGGTTTGTCTGGAGACTATAGTAGGAGATCTGTATTTGATAGAGAAAAGGGACAACCTGGATGATTGTTTCAAATTGTGAAATCATCCCAATCAACAAAACAACTTTTTACAGCTAACTGCAGTAGAAAAGATCTGAATTTGGATGCAGGGTACCTGGGTTCAAATCTTGGCTACCCTCATGAGCCTCAGCTTCTTCATTAGTAAAATGTTGAGGTTAGATTAGATGCTCAATCAGCCTTGAAGTCAGGAGGAGATGAGTTCAAATCCAACCTCAGACACTTGACACTTACTAGCTGTGTGACTCTGAGCAAGTCACTTAACCCCCATTGCCTCACCAAAAAGCAAAACAAAAAAATAGATGCTCACTGAGGTCCCTACCCATCCTAACTTTCCTGCCCTCCCTGTAGGGTGGGTTCCCCAGATACCTGGCTTGACATAATTCTGACCTATGTAAATATGATCAGCCAAAGTCTGAAAAGGGCTTTTAGGCACACACTTAACAAAAATAAATCTATGTCTGGTGTATCCCTGGGTTTATGCTATTAGACCAAAGTTCTGAGAACAGAACGATGCCAAGAAGACTGGACTGGGAGTAAGAAGACATAGGTTTGCATCCCACCCATGATACTTCATCAATTGGCAATTACTTGAGCTTGATCAATAAGCATTTATAGAGCACCAATTAGCTAAATACTATGTTAGGAAATAAAGATACAAAGACAAAAGTCAAACAGTTTCTTCTGTAAAGACAAGTCCCTTAACTTCTCTGAGCCCCAGTTTCCTCATCTGTAAAAGGGGGATAATAGTATGGGAACTGGCAACTTCATGGGAATATTGTTAGGAAAGTAATTGGTAAACTAGATCAATGTGAGTTATTATTATCATTAAGTCACACAAGCAATTAAAATAAACCATTTCTCACATGTACTTTGAACACAAATGAGGCAAGCTTTCCCCAACGCTCAGCAACAAAACTTCCACACTCATTAGTCTCGCACAAACTGCTCAGAGTTTTCCCTCAGGTCCTAGTCAGATTGCTCAAACACTCTGGAAAATTTATCTGACATTCCCTGAAAGGGAATGTGGAGATGCGGTTGAAAATGCATGAAAGGGTCCAGAGTCCATTTTGAAATTTAACAAATATTGCTGCATTTTCAAGGACATACTGCTGTTTGCTTTTCTGTGTAACACCCTTTTCCTAGCATTAAAGGAAATGGCATAAGCTTTAATTCTGGTTTCTATAGCCAAATTTTAGCAAGATCCCCCTTAGCACTAGAAGGACTAGAATTTAAGAATACCTCAAAAGACAAGCTGTATCACTTAACACAATGATTATATTTTTTATTCATATAGTGAAGAAAATAGATGTCAGATGAAATTTTTTTATTTCAAAGTAAAATTATAATAAAATGTTCGTGTCAATGGACATGACTGGTCCTTCTTAAAGACATCTGGACCAGGAGCCAAGCAATAGTTCTTATTTCAACTTTGACAGGAAGTAGACTGTGTATCATCTTGGACAAATCACATTAACTCTTCTCAGTTTCTTCGTTTGTAAAATGGAGGAAGGGTGCTAAATTGCCTGTTAAGTCTCTGCCTCCTCGGTCTGATTCTATGATCTCTGTTAAATAAGAGCATTGGGGTTCTTGACAGGGAGTGTGTGTGTGGGGGGTGTTATAGACCCCTTTGGTAGTCCAGTGGAGGTCGGGAATGCATAAAATAAAAGGTTTTCAAATGCGTAAAATAAAATAGACCAGATTACAAAGGAAAACAGTTATATTTAAATACAAAATAGTATAAAAGAAAAGAACAACAAAATAAACCCAAGGAAGCAGACCCCAGGTTAAAAATTCCTGAATTATTCCAAATTACACTTAGACAAGCATTACTTCTAAAGTGGACCTGAGGGCATCCAGGTGGCACAGTGGATAGAGCACCAGCCTTGGTGTCAGGAGGACCTGAGTTCAAATCTGGCCTCAGACACTTGACACTTACTAGCTGTGTGACCCTGGACAAGTCACTTAACCCCAATTGCCTCACCTCCAAAAAGATAAAGTAGACCTGAAAGGAGGTCATCTAGGTTTTGCTTGAAGAACTCTTTGGGTAGGGAATCTTCTGAAATGACTCATCTCAATCTTGGACAATTTTAATTATTAATTAAATAATTTCTCCTAAAACAATGCTGGATTTAACTCTGTGATTTCTACACTTTCCTCCTAGTTTTGCTCTCTTGGGGTTAAAGCAAAAGCAGTTTAATCCCTCATCCACATGATAGCTGTTGAAATACCTGAAGATGTTCTGCAATGCTGGGATTATCAGGCAGCCTTTCAACTTTTGATTATAGGACATTCACAGTAAATATGTATCTACATATATTGCCTTTATATCCTCCCTCTTCCCAACTGACACTCACATTGATGAATCAGATCCCCAAGCAAGGCAACAAATCATCCTTGGGTCTCTAGGGATACCCCTGGAGGCTTGAGAGTGTGGTTTTTTTTTTCCCCTAATGCTATTGGTTGGAGCTCCCATTCCACTGTATTGTCCTCCTTTAGACTGTAAATTCCTTGAGGGCTGGAATTGTCTTTTGCCTCTTTTTGTATCCCAAGCACTTAGCACTGAGCCTGGCACTTAGTACTTAATAATGTCAATTACCAGTGATTAGTATCTCAATTTCATTTAAAGAATTAGCATCCATTAACTTTAACAAAGAGATACTTAGCCTTAAGATATAACAAGAACAAATTTCAAAGCATTTCCCCTTCTTCACCTCCCCTTACTACCAGCTTAGGTCCCTGGGGAAAGTGGGCTCAAACTTAAATCAGTTTCCACGTAGCAATCACTCCACCAAGTTCACCTCCATCCATATTTGTCATAGCCAGTGGATGAATCACTATAGTTCTCTTTTGTCTCTCTTCAATCTGTCTGTCAAACAGTTCAAGACTTTGTTCATCACCATTTGGCTATCTGCAATTCCCAGTGTGACTCCAGCTTTCAGACTTCTGGGATTGATGATAGGACTTTTTGTAACTCTCAGGGTTGTAATCATCTCCAATTATCCTTCCCCTAAGGCAAGAAAGAACACATGATGAGGCAAAGAACAGAGTCCTGTATCCATAGTCCACAGATTGGCCTCAGGTGGGAAAGGTGGAAGGCCTGTCTTCTTCTAGAGGTTTATGGCATGTCTGACTGTCTCTCCTGCCTCCCTCCTCCCCAATTCAGCCTAATGGGAAAGAAGAGGAGCAAAACCTCTTTGCCCAATTAGTGCTTTTTTAATGCACCTCAGTTCTATCTCAGTAGCACATCAAAACTCCACTTCCTAACACAATGGGTAGCAGACGTGTTACTAAGTACCTGCACATGCTGTCAGTCAGAAGCAGGGATTTTTCTTAGCATGTTATCATACTTTCCCAGAAGCAGGTTCCCCAGTCTCTTCTACGTGGGCTGGTAGGAGGCAGAGAATATTGTGCATGTTCAGAAGGTATAGCTCCACTGGCCAGGCCATTGTTACATATGCATAACTAGTTTACATGTATAAGTCAACTCTACCTGAGTATGGAATGGAATGGAGCCATTCCTTGGAGTAAAAGCAGATACTTTCTGTCTTCTTCTAGTCCTCCACGTGGAAACTAGGTTTGGGAGTGGGGGAAGCCTACTTCTACCATAGGTGACTGAGGGGCTTGTACAATATAATGATGAAGAGGATTTTTTTTTTAATTGATTGTCCAGCCAGAAGAGATGATAGCTCATACATTTCTAATGGGAGATGAAAAAGAGTTCCCTAATTGGCTGCTGAGTGGATTTCTGTAAGCCACCAATGAGGTGGCTTACTCTTCTGCCTTAATTCTTCCTTCCTGCCCACAAATGAGGCTGCCTCCCCAGAGTCAGGTGGGGGTGGTCCACTCATGCTACACTTATCCAAAATATATTTTCCAGCTCTTTCTTACTACCTGAAATTTCTTTAAAAGGTGATCAAGTATTTATTCCTCAATGGGATAAAAGTTTTGCTATTTGGGAGAATAGCATAAACCAACTCATACTCCATTTGTGAAGGACTAACAGAAGATTCTTTATTGAGATCAGTCAGTAAGATTTATTAAGCACCTACTGTGTGCCAGGTAGTTAGGTGGTACAGTAGATAGAGTGCCAGGCCTGGAGTCAGGAAGACATGAGTTCAAATCTGGCCTAAGACACTTAGTAGCTGGGTGACCCCCTGCAAGTTACTTAACCCTGTTTGCCTCATCTTCCTCATCTGTAAAATTAGCTAGAGAAGGAAATGGCAAACCATGTAGTAGTATTTGCCAAGAAAACCATAGATGGGGTCAAGTGTCAGACACAACTGAACAACAGTGATAAGGCCAATGGGGATACAAGTATAAAGTGTTAAATGATCCCTATTCACGTGAGTTTACATTCTAATGGGGAAGACGAGGACATATACAATACATGCAACATAAATAATAAAGGTAGGATATACATACATATGAAGTAGTTAAATAATGGTACTGTGGGAGGAAGGGTACTCTCAGTTGGGGGAGGAAATCGGGAAAAGCTTCATGCAGGAGACAGTAATGAGCTGCATCCTAAAGGAAGGGAGAGACTGTGAAATGGAGGTAAGGAAGAAGTATATGCCAGGAATATGGGTCAGCCAAGATGTGAGATGTATTGTGAATGCAGAAAATAAGAGGCCAGTTAGGCTGAATTGCAGAGTGCGAGAGGCAAAGTGACGTCCAATGGATCTAAAAACAGGTTGAGAGGCCAGGTTGATAAAGGCTTTAAAAGCAATGCAGAAGAATTTATATTTTATTCTAAAGGCGATAGGAAGCCACTAGAGCTAGTTGAGTAGGAGAGTCACACAGTCAGATTTGGTTTTAAGAAAAACTTACTTTGGTAGCAGTATGTAAAATGAATTAGATTGGTGAGAGACTTGAAGCAGGGAACCCAATTAGGAGGCTGTTGAAATAATCCAGGAGAGAAGAGACGAGGGCCTGAACTCAGGTGGTAGCTGTGTGAGTGGAGAGAAAGAGTCAAATGTGAGAAATATTGTGAAGGCAGCAATGACAAGATTTAGCAACTGACTGAATATGTAGCAAGAGGCAAGAGTGAGGGACTGAGGATAATGCTGAGATTAACAGCCTGAGACACGAAAAAGATGGTGGTGCCTTTGTAGACATTGGGAAATTTGGAGCGGGGGACATGTGGGGAGAAAGATAACAAGTTTGGTTTTAGACATGTTGAATTTAAGATGCCTCTGTGACATCCAGTAGGCAATTAGTGATACAGGGGATGGAGTTCATGGGGGAAACTGGGGTCGGATATATAGATCTGAGAGTCATCTGAATTGAGATGGGAGCTGAGAGAGAGAGAGAGAGAGAGAGAGAGAGAGAGAGAGAGAGAGAGAGAGAGAGAGAGATTCGCTTCTGATTTGAATTAGTTCACCAAGTGGTTTTTTTGTTTGTTTTACTTTAGCTTTTTTTTTTTTCAAGCTTTCATTCTTAGTTTAATAAAAAATCATATTGGATTTCATTTGTTTTGGGGTTCAACAAATGAGTGCTGTTCCCTCCCATTTTTGACTCACGGTTTGTACAAGTCCCATTTAAACATTTCTCAGCACATATATGTTCAAGTCTGTATAGTGAAAAGCAGATATTTCTGTAACAACAAAAGAAGCTATTACCACTTTCACCCAAATAATACAAAACTACAAATGAAACATTTTTAAAATCACAATTGAAAGAGAATTTCCCGTTCACCCCTGTTAAAACAACAGGAATGTTCATAATGCTATCATTCTTCTGGCTTGGGGAAAACCCACATTCATGAAAACAAATAAATAAAACATCCCCAAGGAATTTCTGTGGTTGTTAAAAAACAAAACAAAACAAAACAAAAAACCCAAAAACCTTGGATTGGACAGCATAGCGACTCCAGGAATAACAGCTTTTCTGAACTATTTCCAAGGTTTTACAATGGGTATTTCATACTGCCTTTTTATAATTTCTAATTGCTTCTGTGATCTCAATTATTTTTATAACTATTTATTTATTTTTAGAATTAAATTTTTTTCAAAGAAAAATTTGCCTTTACTCTCCCACCTGCCTTCTCTCCCACTGAAAAAGCAAGAAAAATAAAGGCCTTGTTATTATGTATAGTCAAGCAAAATAAGTTTCCATATAGGAACAAACAAAATCTGCCTCAATCTGTACTTTGAATCCATTACCTCTCTGTTAGGAGATGGGTAGCATGTTTCATCATGAGTCTTCTAGAATCAGTTAGTCATTATATTCAGAGTTCTAATACTTTCAACATTGTTTTTATTATATTGTTGTTTTTGTATAAATTGTTCTCCTGGTTCTGTTCACTTCATTCTGTATCAGTTCATATAAGTCTTCCCAAGTTTCTCTGCAGCAATACCCTTTATTGATTCTCACAGCAGAAGAATATTCCACCACATTCATATAATATAATTTGTTTAGCCATTTCCTAATTAATAGGCACAAAAGAATTTCCAATTCTTTGTAGTCACAAAAAAAGCTGTTATAAATATTTTGTACATATTCATCCTTTCTTACTTCCATTAATCTCTTTGGGGTATAGACCTAGTAGGGGTATTATTTTCTCATAAATCTGCATGCATTCAAACAATTTAATAGCTTTTGGGACATACTTCTAAATTGCTTTCCAGAATGGGTGGACTAGTTCACAGCTATGACAACAGTACATTTACATATAAGTTTCCTGTAGCTCTAAAACACTTATTCTCTTTTTTTGTCAGCTTTGCAAATTTTTGTCAGTTGATGGGTACAAAGTGGATTTGGAGCATTTTTTTTCATATGGCTATTGATAGCTTGGGTTTCTTCCTCTGAAAACTACCTGTTCACATCCTTTGACAGTTTATCAATTGGGAACTCATTCTTTCTCTAATAAATTTGAATCAATTCCATATTACACACACACACACACACACACACACACACACACACACACACAGAGACATGTCATGTAAATGAGAACTTTTATCAGAAAAAGTTGCTATAACCCCTACTCCTCATTTACCTGTTTGTCTTCCTATTTATTTCCATTGGTTTTGTTTATGCAAAAACAAAACAAAACAGAAACCACCAAACAACTTTTAAATTTTATGCAGTCAGGCACTCATCTCCTGTATCTCTTATTTAGTCATGAACTCTCCCCTATTCATAGATCTGGTAGGTAATTTCTTTCTAACTTCTTTAATTTGTGTATATTACATTTTACGCCTAAGTCATGCACCCATCTGGAACTCATCTTGCTATATAGTGTGAAATGTTAGTCTCTAACTAGTTTATGCCAGACTGCTTTTCCCGTTTTCTTAAGTGTTTTTGTCAAGTAACTAGTTCTTGCCCCAGTAGCTAGGATATTTGGCTTTATCAAACACCAGGCTACTATACTTATTTGCTTCTATATATTATGGAATGAATCTATTCCACTTATCAGCCTTTTTATATCTTAAACAGTAAATAAATATTTCGATGATTACTACTTTGTAGTATAGTTTGAGATCTGGTACTACTAGGCCCATTCCTTCCAGGTATTATTATTATTATTATTATTATTATTTATTATTATTATTATTATTATTATTATTATTATTTTTGTTATTGTTATTATTTTCCTTGAAATGCTTGACCTTTTTTCCCTCTAGATGAATTTTGTTTTTTTTCTAGGTCTATTAAGTAATATTTTGACAGATTGATTGCTATGGAACTGAACCAGTAAATTAATTTAGATAGTTTTGTCATTTTTATTATATTGGCTCAACCTACCCATGAACAAATAATATTTTTCCAGTTATTTAGATCTGTATTTGGGTAAGACAAGTTTTGCAGTTGTGTTCATATAATTGCTAGCAGGTAGATTCCCAAATATTTTATACTTTTTGTAGTTATTTTAAATTGAATTTCTCTTCATATCTCTTCCTGCTGTTTTTTGTTAGAAGTTTATAGAAAGGCTAATGATTTCTATAGATTTATATGCTGAAATTTTGCTGAAGTTGTCAGTTGTTTCAGTAAATGTTTTAGTTGACTCTCTAGGGTTCTCTAAGTAAACTGTTGCATCATTTGCAAAAAGTGATAATTTTGTTTCCTCTGTGCCTATGCATATCCCTTCATTTTTTTTTTCATGATAGGGGTAATCTAGTCCATTGCCTTCCCAAAGTAGAAAGCATCCCATAGTATACCATAAAATCCCTTAGCATCCCTGAAAATGACCATTCAAACCCTGCTTGACAATTTCTATAATGATGGAGAACTCACCATCTCAAAAGAAAAATTCTCCCAGCATTGGACAGATCCAATAATTAATATGTTACTCTGTATATTGAGACAAAAATCTGTCTGCCTATATCTTTTAATTGTGGTCTCTTTTCTGTCCTCTGGATCCACACAGCATAAGTCTGAACCCTTTTCCACTTGAGAACCCTTTTGATTTTTGAAAACACTGCTCATATTTCCCACTCCAGGCTTCTCTTCTCCAGGCTGAAAAGACTACTTCTTTCAACCAATCCCCATATGATATGGTGTTGGTGTACCAATTTTCTTACTCTCCCCTGAGCATGATGTGGCCAGTTTATTAATGTTCTTAAAATGCATTGCTCCAACTGAAAACAATAGTATAGGCGTAGTTTTGCCAGCTCAGTGCTCTTATCTCAGATATGACAATTGTCTTGAGATGGGTTCTCCAAATCTGTACATTTGTTGAGATATTCTTATGTGTAAAGCATTGCATTAATTGCTATGAGGGGTTTACAAGAAGTACAAGATATAGTTGCCAGTTTAAAAAGAAAAAGCTTATGATATAGTTGAATAAAAACAAAATGGGACCTCCACGTGTTTTAGGTCAACAAACACCAATGGCAAAAACATTAAAACAGAGGTAGAGGCACAAGTAACAAAGTAGATGATGAAGAAGATAGAGGTTAGGCTTATCCAGAGTAGCCAGAGTCTGTCAGGAAAATTTCATGGTACTCAGCAGACTTAAGCAGGCTTATGGAAGAGGGGAATAAAATGGTTTGGCCAAGAAAGTAGGCAGCTCCAGGCATTCTTGATAGAGGGAACATTCCAAGCAAGGGTGGGGAGGAAAGGAAAGAATGAGTAAGAAGTAGAAAACAGGACCAGCCCTTTTATCAAACTGATAGAAGTTTTGACAATCTCATAAGATTTGAGAATATGTTTGAGAATTTGAGAGTAGAATGGAATTTGAGTTTGTATGTATCTGAGGGTAGATGTGAAGCTTATGAGAATATAATAGATGACTTCTGTTTATGAGGCGTATCATGTGTTGTTTAAGCCATAAAAGTAAGATCTGAGTCATTCTTGTTTTCCACAATTCTTTGCAAATGCAATCAAAGAATAATGAACAATGACTAGGGTGCATCCAATCCAAATAAATAATTAAAGGGGGTTCTTCCAAGCATTACCTTATACTTATAGTTAAAACAGATCTCACATGTTCAAGAAAAGAAATTTTTTAAGTTTATATTTTGTTTTTCCCCTTTTCCAACCTAACCCTCCCTTTCCTCCTTGAAAGCTGAATGTTCACTCAGCTGAAGCACTCATTCACACTTTATAAAAATATTTACTTGGGTTCTGAATGACTCACTCCTCCCTAGTGGGCTAAGGTCTCCTAGGCTCTTGATGGGGGACAAACTTGTTTTCTTCTGAATCAAAGATATCCTTATAGAGACTATGGAATCAGGTACAGAAGATGAAGGCCTAGAAAGAGGGTAGGTAGGAAGGGAGAGGAAAGTTGGGGGTGGAAAAGTCTTTTGTTTCAAAAAAGACAAAACAACAACCTGGATTTCAAAAAATTCTATATTGGCATAACAGGTTGGGGGGAAGTGACATCCTTATAAGCCATTTTTTTTTTCTTTAAACACAGCATTTTGATTCCAAAACTGCTAGCTCCCCTCTTGTTGGCCCTGGATAATTAAGTTCTCTCATTAAATACAGGGAAAGAAAAACTTGGTACCTTGCCCAGAAATAAGATTTTGTATCTTAGAGAAAAGATTTAGGAAGGACCTCCTTCAAGAAGTTGATGATCAGTTAAATATGTATTTGCTCAGAACATATTTTTGCAGCTGAGCCCAAATTCCTAAATCCTGAAGTCCAAACCTTCCTGGCTCATGTACTTAACTTTTGGGACAGGGTGGGAAGATTTTTTCTTCTTTATTCTTCCTCAGAATTCCCAATTAAATTAATAATGATTATACTTTTCATTGAGATAGAACCTTCCTATAAAGCATACAAAATGACCATTTTAATAATATCACAGTGGGATAAGACTGGACCTGGGATTTCACTGGCATAGGGAATTCCCTAATAAGGAAATTCTCTTCACCAATGCAGGTCAGAGCCTTCTAGGTCACTTAAGTATGGTCTTAGAAAGTTGCCTAAAGCACTAAAGTATAATGTGTCAGATTCAGGGCTTGAATTCGAGTCTTCTTGGTTTGAAGGCTGCTCTCTAACCACCATAACACACTGCCTCTTAAGGGGGTTGGGTTCCACCATTTAGGGATTCTTATTAATCAATGAACATTTTTTTAAGGATTTGCTGCATGAAGAGACTTCTAGGTGCTAGGGGGAGGTACATAGTTTACATTCCATTAGGAGGAAGAAGACACAAGCATAAACAGATGTAGTATAGAATGTCATGTCATAAGTTAATGAGAAAAGCATAAAAACAAAGTATACTTCCATTCTAAAAAGAGAGCTAATATTATCCAAGAAGCCAGGGGTTGATTAGGAGCCCAGGTCTTAGGAAGAAAGGTCCAAGGTGGGTAGTCATACCAAGTTCATGTTCATTGTTTGAAAGCTACTTTCCTAAGTCCAAGATACCCAGTTGCCATGCCAAGAATTGTCATCATATACTTATTTTCACTTCAGTTATATTTTACTTTTAAATATATTTTATTTATTATATTAAATATTTCTCAATTACATGTAAAATTTTTTAACATTCATTTAAAAAAATTTTGAGTTTCAAATTTTTTTCTTCCTTCCTGCTCCTCCCCACTGCTTGAGAAGGCAAACAATTTGATATTGACTATACGTGTGAAGTCAAATAAAACATTTCTGTACTGGCCATGTTGTAAACAAAAACACTGGAAAAGAAAAAACTTAAGAAAAATAAAGGAAGTAAAAAAAAATTATGCTTCAATCTGCATTCAGAGTTCATCAGTTTTCTCACAGGAGGTCAATGGCATTTTTCATCATAGGTTCTTTAGAGCTGACGTGATCAGAATAGCTAGGTCTTTCCTAGTTGATCATCCTTACGATATTGATGTTATTGTATACAACGTTCTCCTTGTTCTGCTCACTTCACTTTACATGGGTTTATACAAGTCTTCCCATGTTTTTCTGAAATCATCATGCTCATCATAGAACAATAGTATTCCGTCACAGTCATATACCGTAACTTGTTCAGCCATTCCCCAATTGATGGGCATCCTCTTGATCTCCAATTCTTTGTTACCATAAAAAGAGCCACTACAAATATTTTTGTACAAATAGGTTGGTTTTTTTAAACTTTTTCTTTGATATCTTTGAGATACAGACCTTGTGGTGTGGTTTTGCTGGATCAAAACGTATGCACAGTTTTTATACCCCTTTGAGCATAATTCCAAATTGTTCTCCAGAATGGTTGGACTAGTTTACAATTCTACCAACAATGCATTAATGTCCTTATTTTTCCACATCCCCTAGAGCATTTGTAATTTTTTTTCCATCATGTTAGTCAATCTGATAGATGAGAGGTGGTATCTCAGGGTTGTTTTAATTTGCAATTTAATTTGATCATCCATAGTGATTTAGAGTATTTTCATGTGACTATTGAGAGCTTTGATTTCTTCTGAAAACTGGCTGTTCATATCCTTTGACCATTTATCAACTGGGTAATAGCTCTTATTTTTATAAATGTGGCTCAGTTTGCTATGAATTTGAGAAATGAGGCCTTTATTAGAGAAACTTACTATACCCTCCCACTTCCTGCTTTCCTTCTAATTTTGGCTGCATTAGTTTGTACAAAATCTTATTAATTTCATGTAATAAAAATTATTCATTTTACTTCCTGTGGTATTCTCTATCTCTTATTTAGTTACAAGCTCTTCCTTTATGCATAGATCTGACAGCTACATTTTTCTGTGTTTCTTTAATTTACTTATGAGATCTACACCATTGGTATGCAGCATGAGATGTTGGTCTATGCCTAGTTTGTGTCAAACTGCTTTCCAGTTTTCCTGGCAATTGCTGTCAAATGTTGAGTTCTTACCTCAAAAGCTTGGATCTTTGGATGTATCAAAGACTACATTGCTATGGTCATTTACTACTCTGTATTGTGTACATAATCTATTCCACTGATCTACCATTCTATTTCTTAGCTCTTAGCCAGTATCAGATTGTTCTGGTAATTATCACTTTGTTATATAGTTTGAAATCTGGTACTGCTAGGCTGCTTTTTATTTACATTTTTTCATTTATTCATATGATTTTTGTTGATTTTATTATTAATGTGGTCAATTATGCTAATAGATTTCCAAATATTGAACTAGCCCTGGATTCCCTTTATAAATTACACCTGGTCATATATATGATCTTTGTGACATATTGTTATAATTTCCCTACTAGTATTTTATTAAAATTTTTTTCAGCAATATCTATTATGGAAATTGGTCTATAATTTTCTTTTTCTGTTTTTGCTCTCACTGGTTTAGGTATCAAAGTCATATCTATGTCAGAAAAGGAATTTGATAGGAGTCCTTTTTTAACTTATTTTTCAAATAGTTTTATGTAGTGCTGGGATTAGTTGTTTTTTTAAATGTTTGGGAGAATTCACTTGTAAATCTGTCTGGTCTTGGGGATTTTTTCTTAGGGAGCTCATTGATGGCTTGTTCACTTTTTCTAAGAGAGTTATTTAATGCATTTTTTTAAACTTCCTCTTCTGTTAATCTGGGAAGTTTATATTTTTATAAATATTCATCCATTTCACTTAGGTTGTCAGTCTTATTGGCATATAATTGGACAAAATTACTCCTAATTATTGCTTTAATTTCATCTTCATTTGTGTCCCATTTACCCTTTCCATTTTTGATACTAGTAATTTGATTTTCTTCTTTTTAAAATCAAATTAACCAATGGTTTATCTTGTTTCACTGTTTTCTCCCTATACAACCAGCTCCTGGTTCAATGGGTTTTTTTTCACCTTCAATTTTATTAATCTCTTTTGATTTTCAGGATTTCCATTTTAGTGTTGAATTGGTGATTTTTAATTTGTTCTCTTTCTCTTTTTATTTTTTTTGGTTGCATGCCTAATTTATCTATTCTTTCTCTCTATTACTGATGTATGCATTTAAAGATATAAATTTTTCCCAAGTACTGCTTTGGTTGCATCCTACAAATTGTGGAATGTTGTCTCATTGTTGTCATTCTCTTTAATGAAATCATTGATTCTGTGATTTGTTCTTTGACCTACTCATTCTTTAGGATTAGATGAGTTTCTAATTAATTTTTAATCTGTGTTTCCATGGCCATTTATTGAATGTAGTTTTTATTGCATTATGGTCCTAATAGGGTACATTTGGTTGTGAGATATTTATACCTTAGTACAAGGTCCATTTTGGAGAAGGTGCCATATACAGCTGAGAAAAGGTATACTCCTTTCTATTTCCATTCAGTTTTCTCCAGAGGTTTATCATCTCTAACTTTTCTAATATTATAGTCATCTACTTTACTTCTTTCTTATTTATTTTATGATTAGATTTATCTACCTCTGCCAGTGGAAAGTTGAGGTCCCCACTAGTATATTTTTACTATTTCCTCCTGTAATTCATTTAACTTTTTGTTTAAGAATTTAGATCCTATGCAATTTGGCACATATATGTTTAGTATTGATATTATTTAATTATCTATGGTGTCTTTTAGCAAGATGTAGTTTCTTTGCTTATCCCTTTTAGGGATATTTTTGATTTTGCTTTGAGATCATGATTGACACTCCTGCCTTTTTTTTCTTTCCAGTAATTGAAATATTCTGCTCCAGCCCCTTATTTTAACTCTCTCTGTGTCTCTCTGTTTCAAGTGTCTTTCTTGTAGGCAATATATTATTGGATTCTGGTTTCTATTGCATTCTTCTATCTGCTTCTGTTTTATGGGTGAGTACATCCCATTCACATTCACAGTTAGATTATTGGCTGTCCATTTCCCTCCATCCTATTTTCTTTTGTTTATCCATCCCTCTCTCTTTCTATTCTGTTCATCCCCTAAAGTCTGTTTTGCTTCTGACCACTATCTTCTTTTATCTGCTCTGTCCTCCCTTTTATCAAGCTCTTTCTCTTACCACCTTCCCCTCTTACTCACCTGCTGCCCTGTTGGGTAAGATGGGTTTCCATTACCAATTGAGAGTGTATATATATGTATGCATGTGTGTATGTGTATGTGTGTATATGTGTATATGCGTGTATGTGTGCATGTGTACGTGTGCATGTGCACACATATATGTGTATGTGCACATACGTGTGTATATGTGCACACATATGTGGGCACATGTGCATATGTGCATCCGTGTGCATGTGTGTATATATGTACATGTATGTGTGTATACACACACGCACATATATTTTCACTCTTTGAGCCAATTTAGACGTGTGAGCTTCAGGCATTGCCTTTCATTTCCCCCTCCACTGTAAAAGCTCGAAGACCTTATATACATCTTTTATGTAAGATAATTTTCCCCATTCTTCCTCTTCTTTCCCCTTTCTCCCAGGCATCCCTCTTTCTCTCCTATCCATTTTTTGACATCATCCTAAAGAAACTGAGTCACTTTCACCCCCTCTTTCTATGTAGAATCCTTCTAATTACCCTAACATTGATAAAGATCTTAGAAATTACATATATCATTTTCCCATATAAAAAAGTAAACTACTTAACCTTATTGAATCCCTTATGATTTCTCTTTCTTATTTACCTTTTTATGGTTCTCTTTTTTCATCAAGAATGCTTGAAGGTTCCTTATTTCCTTAAATATCTATTTTTTCCCTCTTAAAGGATTATACTTCATTTTGCTGCATAGGTTATTCTTGGTTATGATCCCAGCTCTTATGTCTTTTGGAATATTATATTCCAAGCCCTCTACTCCTTTAAACGGTAGCTGCTAAATTTTGCGTGGTCCTGACTATGGTTCCATGGTATCTGAATGGTTCCTTTCTGCCTGCTTGAAGTATTTTTTCCTTGACCTGGGAACTCTGGAATTTGGCTATAATATTCCTGGGAGTTTTCATTTTAGGATCTCTTTCAAGTAGTAATTGGTAGATTCTTTTAATCTCTATTTTAGTTATTTGTTCTAGGATATCAGGGCAGTTTTCCTTGGCAATTTCTTGAAAGATAATGTCTAGTTTTCTTTGATCATGGGTTTCAGGTAGTCCAATAATTCTTAAATTATCTCCCTTAATCTGTTTTCCAGGACAGTTGTTTTTCCAATGAGTTATTTCACATTTTCTTGTTTTTTGTTTTCATTTTCTAACTTTGTTGTTTCTTGATGTCTCATGGAGTCATTAGTTTTCACTTGCCAAGTTCTAAATTTAAAATTTTTTTTTCTTTTTTTTTTTTTTGCTTTTTGGTGAGGCAATCAGGGTTAAGTGGCTTGCCCAGGGTCACATAGCTAGTAATTGTCAAGTGTCTGAGGTTTGAACTCAGGTCCTCCTGACTCCAAGGCTGGAACTGTATCTAAGGTACCACCTAGCTGTCCCCTTTTAAGAATTCTTTTCAGTGAACTTTTGTTTCTCTTTTTCCATTTGGCCAATTCTATTTTTTAAAAGGTTTTTTTTTTTTTGCCTCTTACCAGGCTGTTAACTGTCTTCATAATTTTCTTCCTTTGACCTCATTTCTTTACCTAATTTTCCCTCTATACCATTCTTACTTGATTTTGAAAATCTTTAAAAATTTTTTTTAGCTCTTCCAGGAATTTTTGTTAGGCTTTTGTCCAATTCACATTTTTCTTTGAGGCTTTTCTTGTAACTGTTTTGACTTCATTGTCTTCTTCTGAGTTGGTGTCTTGATATTCCCTGTCACCATAGTAGATTTTTAATGGTCAGGTTCTTTTTATTGTTGATGCTTGCTTAGTTTTCACCCTATTTCTTGGTCTGGAACTTTATGTTAAAGTTGGGCTCTGTTCCCAGCATCAGGGGGAGGAGGAACAATGCCTCAAGCTTCAGGCTTTTTCACACTGTTGTTTTCGGAGTTAGTTGTGTGGGCTTGAAATTTTTCTGCTTTCAAGGTTGGGTAATCTGGGGAGAGGTGTAGTCACTGCTCTCTTGGTCTGCACTAGCTTTCTCTTGATGGAAAGTGCTAAATCTGTGCTTGAACTATGACCCAGAAGTGGGTATGTGCAATGGATTTACCAAACAGTGTTTAGTCTTGTGTCCAGTGATAGCACAGGGATCTCCTGTAGTCTTTCTGACCAGTTGCCAGATCCCTTTACCATCTTTGGCTTAAGAGCTCCTGAAGTGGCTGTAGCTTCTTTCACCGTGACCTAGTCCCACCACTGGTGTTTCATCCTTATGGGCTGCAGGCCAGCCTCCAATCCCATGTCCTAGATCTTTCTGACATTTTAAGCTGTTTTGGGCTTAAAGAATGTTTCACTCTTTTGTTGGCTCTGCCACTTCAGAATTTGATTTGAGGCATTATTTTAAAGTTGTTTAGAGGGGAATGTTGGGAAAGCTTGGCTGAGTGCTTTCTCTGCTCCACTGTCTTGGCTCACACACACACAATTCTTCCTTCTCTTTCCTTCATGATTCTCATCATCAAAAATTGCCACAGGAAAGTATAGAAACCTTATGGAATGGCCCATTAAAGATAATGATTTAAGCTAATATTTATGAAGTGATTTGAGATTTTGATTGAGCATTTTCTTCAAATGCTCAAATATTTAAAGGTCCTTATTGGCAAACTGTGACCTAGTCCATCTTTTTGATAAGAGTACCTTAATCTGTACAAACCATTTTAACTCCAGCCCACTATTTTAGATGATTTCCTTAATCTCTCCCCAAAACTTGGCTACCACATGGGAGACTGTCATTCATCCTTGAACTCCTTGCTACCTTGTCCTTCCACCATTCCTCAACCTGGTTTATCCTACAACCTTCTTTATGTGCTCCTACTCCAGGGTTGCTGAATGCTAGGAGAGAAAGTAATGAAATAAAGTTGACCAACTCCAGATCTACTAAAATCTTCCTTATCTAACCTCAGCTGGGGCCTTCCTGCTATATGGTAACCACTGTGTTTTCTCTGATTGACTCACACTACTCATAGCTACCGTTACAAAACTGCTTGTTCAAGACCATTAATACCAGCTCCACCAGCTCTTCTTGGTAGGCACTTCTGTCTCCCACTTTACTGAGAAAGTATTTTGAGCTCCTTAAGGTCCCCTACTTCAGTCCTCAAATCGTCTTTGCTTCAGTCTTTGAGGAAGAGATTGATCTCCTTGTTAAGGCTAAATTCCTTTTCTTGCACTATTGATCCCATCAAACTCTCTTTTCAGGAATTTGTCCCATCAATTATTTCTTCTAGTATCTTCCTGTTTAATTCCTTCACAGCAACCTATCATTTATAGGTATCCCTTAGCCTTCCAAAACAAAACAAAACAAAATCCTCATTTAACCATGAACTCCTCTTAAACTATTAATCCTATTTTCCTCTCCTTTTTTTTTTTTTTTGCAAACTCTTGAAAAGAGTAGTCAAGAGTTCTTTGCCAAAGATGGCAGAGTAAAGAGGTAGTTGCTCTCACCCTCCCCTATCAACCTCTGAAAACCCAGAAAATATCACTGCAGAAAAAAAAAGCCCCTGGAACAGCTGAAGTAGAAGAAAGATGGGGAACAGTAGTGCAGCAGCCCAGGAAATGGGTCTCCCAGTGCCTCAGCAAAAATAAGGGAGCAGCACTACAAAGGACCCCAGGTGGATAAGCACCCTGCAGCATTCATCTGAAAGGAGCTGAAGAAAGCCACCTAGAGTCTTCCTAAAGTCCCAGCCTTGCTGATTCCAACCCAACACCAGGTAAGCTGTCAGAACCTACAGCCTCCAACAGTCAACCAAGAGGATATCCTGAAGCCCAGGTGGCAGAGCAGGCAAACACCAACACTTGGACCTCTGAGTGCCTCAGTGAGGACAGGGAGAACCGGTGGAAACCAGCTCAGAAAACCACCAGGTGCCTTGACGCTCTACCACAAAGGAATCTCCCATGGCATTAGCAGAAACCAGGGAGGCAGCATTGCTTGGGGCCCCAGGCAGATAAACACCCTGCAGCACCCATCTAAAAGGAGCTGAAGAAAGCTAAAGGAAAGGAAAAGCAGGCAACCTAGAATTGCCTGAAAGTTCCAGCCTTGCTGATTCCAGCCCAACATGAGGTAAGTTGCCAAAACCCTACAGCCTCCAATTGCCAACATAAGAAGCCCTAGCACACAAAGCCAGTGACCAAGATCTAGACTCCCAACACATGAAGCTTGGGTCAGTGCCCTCTATTCCCCAGCAGGAGAGCTCATTCTCTTTAAAGGCCAGGGAATAAAGAAACCATGAGTAAAAAGAAACGTACCATAGATTCATATTATGAGAAGAGTGAAGATCAAGACAGAAATTCTGAAGAGGACAACATTGTCAACAAACCCACATCTGCAACATCAAAAGGGAATATGAACTGGTCTGAAGCCCAAAAGCCTTCTTAGAAGAGCTCAAGAAGGATTTTAAAAGTCTGAGAGAAAGTCCTTAAAAAACACAATTGGAAAACTGGAAAAAAGTACACTGAAGAAAACAAATCCCTTAAAAATACAATTGGCCAATTGAAGAAGGAAGTACAAAAACAGAAGAAAACAATCTGTCAAAAACTAGAATTGGACAAATGGAAACTAATGACTCTCTGAGAGAGCAAGAATCAGTCAAACAGAAACAAAAAAATGAAAAAAAAAAGATGAAAACATAAAATACCTCATCGGTAAAACAACACCTGGAAAATCATCCAGGAGAGACAATTTAAAAATCATTGGACTACCTGAAAATCATGATGAAAAAAAGAGCCTGGACAGTATCTTTCAGGAAATCATAAAGGAAAACTGCCCGAAGTCCTAGAACCAGAAGGTAAAATAACCATAGAAAGAATACACCAATCACCACCTGAAAGAGATCCCAAATTGACAATGCCAAGGAATATAATAGCAAAATTCCAAAATTACCAGATGAAAGAGAAGGTGCTGCAAGCAGCCAGAAAGAAAAAATTTAAATATCATGGAACCACAGTAAAGATAACACAGGACCTTGTAGCTTCTACATTAAAAGACTGCAGGGCATGGAACATGATATTTAAGGCAAAGGAGCTTGGATTGCAGCCAAGGATCAACTACCCTGCAAAAATGAGCATGATTTTTCAAGGGAGGAGATGGATATTCAACGAAATAGGGGACTTCCAAACCTTCCTGATAAAAAGACCAGAGCTCAACAAAAAATTTGATCTTCAAGTACAAGATTCAAGAAAGACATAAAAAGGTAAATGGGACAGAAAGATACAAAATGTTGTTAATAAAGGACGGACTGTTTACATCCCTACAAAGGAAGATGACACTTGCAACTCTTGAGAACTGTATTGTTATTACACCATGTTAAAGGAGTATACATAAAGGGGGTGGATATTAGTTGACTTTGATGTAATGATAAAAAAAAATCTAATCAAGTGGGTTAAATGGATCCAAGTAAGTGGATTAGTCTGATCTTAGAAAATGTACTGAGAAAGGAGGAGGCAGACAAGGGTAAATTACATTACAGGAAAAGACAGAAAATCCTATTACAGCAGAGGGAAGGGGGGGGTGAGCATTGTTTGAACCTTACTCTCATCAGATTTGGTTCAAGAAGGGAATAACATAATCAGTTAGGTATAGAAATCTAACTTGCCTTATGGGCAGTAGGAGAGAAAAGGGGAAAGAAAAGGGACAGGGGATAGAAGGGAGGAATGAAGCAGTAAGGACAAAGGGAAAGGAATAATAGAAGGGAGGAGAGACTGAAGGAGGCAGTGGTCAAAAGCAAAACACTAGTGGGGGGGAAGGAGAAAGAAAAGCATAAACAGGGGGAAAAGGATGGAGAAAAAGACACAGATAGTAATCATAACTGTGAAAGTTGAATTGCTATCTTTTTTTTCTCTTCTGTTGAGTTTTGTTTCCTCTTTCTGATGGTTCCTCCTATTGGTTTTAATTTTTACTTACAACTTCACTAATGTGAAAATATGTTTAATAGGAATGTGAATGTGTAGCCTATATCAGATTGTACACCTTCTTGGGGAGGGTGATGGGGAGGAAGGGGGAGAAAAATTTTAAACTCAAAAGCGTATGGAAGTGATTGTTGATAAATCAAAATAAATTAATAAATAAATTAAAAACAAAACGAACAACAAAAAAAAAGTTATTTGCCCCTTCTTCCTTATCTCCCATTCCTTCTCAACCCTTGTCATTTGACTTCTACACTGCCACTCTGAAATTTCAGGATCAAAGGTTGCCAATGATTTTTGAACCACTGAGTCCAATGTCCTTTTCTCAGTCATTATCCTCCTTTGACCTTTCTGCAGCTTTCAACATCTTAACTGTCCTCCCACCTCCTGGACTCTCTTCCCTTGGCTTCTGTGATACTGAAATCCTCTGATCCTCCTCCAATTTGTATGACTTCTCCTCTCTGTCTCCTTTGCTGGATCACCTGTTTTCATCACTTTGTTCAGTCACTGCTTATGACCTAAACAAATGAGCCAAATTCAGTTAAAGCTAGCTTTTTTTTTTTCAGTTCCAAATTCTCTCCCCCTCTCCCACTGAACAAGAAAGTAAAAATTAGATTTGTTTTCAACAAACGCTTTATGTACAGAGATGTCGAGACTGGAATGGTGGTGTAATTACTTTTTTTTTCTTTTTCTTTTTAACATCCCTCCATTCTCCTGCTCTTTTCCGCCTTGTAAGACTATTAGGAAAAGCTGCCCCATCTTTCCTGTTCATGTTATTAGAGGTAAGAGTCACTTTTCTGCAAGGGCTTCTGCTTCCCTCCCAGTAATGGGCCTTCCTGCTGAGGAAGTCTCATCAAACCTCTGGGGGTGATGAATTGTGTCACCCTGGGAAACAATGGCTTCGTTATTCACATTGTGTCATGGGCCTGACATAATTCACTAACAAACTGAGACGTGAGGTGTCACCAAGTGATGCTTCAATTGACAGTCATTGCTGTCCCCTTCAGTAAACAGAGTAAGTGATGCAGCTAGGAACCTGGGAGTTTACAAACCTTGGAGAAGTTCTGAGGCCTCTATCCCCGACCTCCAGCCCCTTTCCCCAGGCTTGTTTGCTACCTGGATTGTAGATTCCAATTAGCAGGTTTGCAGCAGTCAAATCAAATTGACATATATACGAAACAATGATTACTTTGGTAATCATTAGAATAATATGGAAAAGCCTTCTAGGCCCCTTAGTAGTGAAGGTCATTTAGATGTTGGGAATCAGAAATTCTTTGCTACTGGGATTATTTTTTTGTTAAATTATGATTCAGGTTGTGTGAGCCTGCAGGTTTGGGAGGGTCTGTCTGCCTGCTGGGAGCAGCTTCTCTTTGATCTTGGGGCTGAATGACTCTCTTTGATCACACAGACAATAGTTCAGAAAGGAACAGAGCAAGTCTCTTCCTAAACTTGCAGGTAAATAAAGGGAGAGTTTGAATTGATTGTAGAATGAGCAATTCAGATAGGAAACTAGTAGCTCCTTTGAAGTGGATTTAGGGCCCTCTTGATTAGCATAGCAAAGGAGGACTTGAGAGCTGCTAAAAGGTGGCTAAGAGGGGGCATATCTGGCCTAAGGGGTTAGTTTATTGGTGAAGGTTTCCTTGGTTTGGGATCTGTGGTTGGAAATACAGGCAAGGTTATTCCTAGGAAGAGCCTCAGACAAGGGATTAAAAAAAATTCCAACTGAAATCAAGTCACAATAAAGAGGAATGGCAGTTTTGAAGGGAAGAAAGATGTCTCCAAAATGCTGCATGTTATCAATCAGCAAAGATTGATTAGATACCTTCTGTGTATCGGGTACTCTGCTAAGAACTAGGCATAACTTATGATGTGTGAAAATAGATGGTCCAATGGAGCTGGAGGCAGGAAGACCGAGTTCAAATCCTTACGTACTTACTAGCTCTGTGACCCCGGGCAAACCACTTCATGTCAGTTTCCTCAACTATCAAATGGGGGTGATAATAGCACCTACCTCACAGGGTTGTTGTCAGGATAAAATGTCATATGTGTAAAGTACTTTGCAGATCTTAAAATACTAGGTAAGCTATGTAAAAAGCTATGAAAACTAAGAGGCAATATACGCAGTGACCATACTGCTGTAAATGAAAACAACATTAAAAGGCACCAAAATTTAGATCAAGTGCACTAACCACTTTTGGTTCTAGAAGACCAGTAATGAAATGATGACACACCTTTCTCTTCTATTGGTAAAGAGTTTAGAGATTTAGAGCTGGAAGGGTCCTCACGGTCATGTATGCCAACCTCTTTTTTTTTTTTTTTTAACAATGGGAATGATAGTAGCCCAGAGAGGTGTAGTCACTTACATGAGAGCACACAAGTAATGGATGGAAGGCTTGGGATTCAAAAAAGTCCCCTCATTACAAATCTAGTTAGCTTTTCACTTTGCTAACTGTGTCCACTTGGAATACCTGTCAAGAATAGTGTCTGTGCTGAACAAGTTGTGGTATATGATTGTAATGAAATACTATTGTGCTATAAGAAATGATGAGTAGGATACTTTCAGAAAAACCTGGGGAAGACTTATATGAACTGATGCAAAGTAAGATGAGCAGTACCAGGAGAACATTGTATATAGTAACAGTAATGTACCATGATCAACTGTGAATGACTTAGCTATTGTCAGCAATACAATGATCCAAGACAGTTCTGAAGGACTAGTGATAAAAAAAAAAGCTGTCTATCTCTACAGAAATAACTGATGGAGTCTGAATGCAGATTGAACCATGCTTTTTTAAAAAATTTCTATGTTAATCTTGTTTGGGGGGTTTTTTGTTTTATTTTGCTTTGTTTTTTAATTTTTTTGGCCTGCATTTTTTTTTTTGCAACATGGGTGATATGAAATGTTTTGTGTGATTGCATATGTGTAACATACATCAAATTGCTTGCCTTCTCAAGAGTGGAGAGGGGAAATAGGGAGGGAGAGATTTTGGAACTCAAAATTTAGAAAAATGAATGTAAATATTTTTATTTATGTGTGATTGAGAATTTATTTTTATTATTATTATTATTATTATTATTATTATTTGGTGAGGCAATTGGGGTCAAATGAATTGCCCAGGATCACACTGCCAGAAAGTGTCAAGAGAACTTTTTTTTTTAAAAGAAAGGTACCTACATTTTCAGATGCTCTCACTGCCATAGTAGATTTCTTGCTTAACTGTTTGTCTTTGTTACATGAGAAGGTTCTATCAGTAGTTTCGTGTGTGTGTGTGTGTGTGTGTGTGTGTGTGTGTGTTGTTTGGAAAGTGACAATGAAATAGAAACAAGCAACACTGAAACACTTTTCAAACAATGCTGTCTACTTTGCCCAAAGAGGTCAATGTGCTGTTTATAAGCGAAGGAGCCTCGGATTCTTCATGGCACCTATTGGTTATAGATACCACCTTCTCCTCGAGTCAGTGCCTCTGCACCAATCACATAGAATAACAATTCACATTCCCCCAGTTCAGGCGCTAAGCTGGAGATTAGCCCCAACTCATTGCCCCTCAGAAATGACTCTTATGGGGGAGAAAAAGATGTCAGATTATTATTTGTGTCCCTGTCTTTCCCTCTTCCCAACTGGGTGTCTGATTTATCTTTGTATTTCTCCAGTATCCTCTATATGTGCTTTTTAAAAATGCACATTACCTAATATGTAGGGTGTAGGAGGGAGGACAGAAATCCGGAACTTTGAGGAACTAATACATACTTGTGATCAAAGGATTATGAGTTTAGAGCTAGAAAAGATTTTAGAGGCAACCACTTGTTTCACAGATGGGGAAACTGAAGCCCACAGGGGTTAAATGCCTTGCCCATGGTCATACAGATAGTGACAGAAATAAAATTCGAACCCAGGCCCTCTGACTCCAGACTTGGTGTTCCTTCCATCATGCACCATTTACCTTTGAATATCCTGCATGGTAGTGACTATGAGAAATATAAGTTGGATTGAGAAGGAAGGGAAAAGGAAAGACATTATTTGTGGTGGTTTATAAGAGAAGGCTGCTCTATCTAGCTCCTTCGGCTTTTGCTAAACGAGGTGACAGAGTGGGAGAGTGTTGCTGTGGGGCTGGGCCAATTTATTTTATATTTTTGAATTCATGCCCAGAGGCTGTTTGCAGAGAGAATATTTTTAGAAATGTGAAAATAAATACAATTAAATTAGAGAGATGCATGGAAAACATTTTTCCCCTACTAAAAGTTTGTCCTTTTGACCATTAAAACTTATGTAATGGCATCTTCTCCTTCTTCTTAACTGATGATGTGTGTTTGCCACATTCTCTAATTAAATAATTGGCTCCCTCTAATAATGATGATCGCCAGGAAAATTAACTATGGGTCAAGGGCCTGTGACTAAAAAGAAATCAGGATGGGAACAAAGAGAAATTGCAATAAAAGAGGAGAATGTTTCCCTAAGCTCCAATCTTGTACTTATTCAAGCTCTCAATTCTCCCTGACCTGGGTTTGCTATGTCACTAGGTCCCTGAGAAATATGAGGCCTAGTGAAAAGCCTGTGGGACCCAGAAGAAAAAAAGGAGAGGAACTAGGGCACAAGCTGAGGACATTTCTCTGGTTCATGGACTAGGGGAGGGTATCTTTTGCAGAATTTGGCTAAAAAACTTGAAGTTTCAATTTCTTCTTTCTGTGTGTGTGTGTGTGTGTGTGTGTGTGTTTATATGTAAGCATGTGCATGTGTGTAAGTTGGGAGAGGGGACATAAAAGAAAAGGGGAAGGTTCCAATAATCTTGTTGTACTACTTCTATTTCCATGACTTTGGGATGGGAGATCAGAGTTAGAATCAACATATCAAGTTTTTTCAGGTCCCACCTCCTCCATTTGCTATCTTTGTGACCATTTCCCCCTTTGATCTCAGTTTCTTCCTTGTCAAAATGAGGGAACTGGAGTACATGATCTCTCAGTCCCATAACTCTTACATTCTATGATTCTCAGGGAGCTCAGAGCTGAGGAGGATGAACAGAACTGCTCAGGGCTTATTTTGCTCTGTCCAGGACAAAGGTGGTGATACTGGAAAGGATAAGAGAGCATTTATCTGAATTTCATGAATTCAAGTCACCAGACTTAGACGAAACACACTTCATGACAATAAAAGCACTGTTGTAAATGTGTTTGTTAAACCATTGTCATTAATCATTTAAAGCTGAAGGATGTCCTAAAATTGGGTAAGACCATGTGTTGATCTGATTTTCAATGAAGGGAATGGAGTCGAGTCTATAAATTATTGGCCAGTAAGTTTGATTCTAATTCCTGGCAAAATTCTAGAACAAACAATGGGATGGCTGTAGGACATCTGGAACAGTGAAACTGTGATCACACAGAGATAGTTTAACTTCTTCAAGAACTAACTTTATTTCCATTTCTGGGAATTAGTTACTTTATCTGTTAAAATGGGGGTTTGGAGAATGTGTAGATCACATCATCTTGCTAAGATGGTGTCTCCATGTGGAACATACAAAGGAACTGCTTCTGGGAGAATTGTGATGATGACAGTAAGAGAAGTGCCTTGGAGAGACTGGAATACATGTGGACCTTCTAATTATGGTTGGCCTACAGTGTGGTTGGGAGGATTCTTTTCCCATTGGTTGCATAGCCAGAATTGTTATCATCTTCTAAAGGACCTTAGTCACCTCTGGCTACTTTTTTTGTCTGTTTCTCACTTTCTTGTCTTCAACTGCAGTCTGGTGGTATGATGGTGTCTGGTGAGAGACTGTGATTTAAGGGGAAGAACCATAGGGATTTTTCTCTGGATTAGATAGCACCAAGAAATATGGCTTCTTGGCCTTTTTATCTGTTCTTTTCCATTCTACATGCAGAGAATTAAGTCTCCAACTTTGAGAGATTTAGAGGTAGGAGAGTAAACCATGAATCCAGGAATCTGAATCCAGGCTGAATTTTATAGCCAGTGGATAATAGATGACTTTGAAACCCCAGCCCAGTGGAAGGAATCGTCTGGTATTAATGCCACCTTTGGACAGGAACTTGGGTAGAAACAATGCAACATAGTAACTTAGTTAAGCTACCAAATCTCCATCTCACCCCTTTTCTCCCTATTTCCCCAACAGAGGCCAGCTAATGTAGGGAGATTGTTCCATTTTTCTCTTTCTCAAATTACCTTGTCTCTACTTATCCATATACATGTTGTATCCCTCAAGCGAAAAGTAAGTGACTGGAGGGCAGGAGCTATTTCCTGTTTGTGCTGGTGCTCCCAGTGCCTAGCACAAGCTTGTCAGTAGTGAGCACTTAATAATTTTTTTGCTGACTTTATAAAATAAAGACTTTTGATTAGTCAAGGGTTGTTAACCTTGGGTCCCAAAACATTTTTTTAATTAATATTTTGATACCTGTATTTCAATATAATTGGTTTCCTTTGCAATCCTATGTGTTTTGTTTTAGAGGCCAGCATTTACATAGGCTTGAGATATGCAGAGTGCTTGACATGCTAGCTCATTTCATCCTCACAACAGCCCTGTGAGGTAGGTGCTGCTGTTATCCCCATTTTACAGATGAGGAAACAGATACCTAGAGAGTTTAAGTGGATCCCCCAGGGTCACATAGCTTTTAAATGTTTGAGGCAGGGTTAAAACTTAGGTCTTCCTAACTCCAAGTCCTGTGCTTTATCCACTGTCTCACCTAACTGCCAAATGTTTTACACATTTGCATGGGATGTTCAAGGAAGACTAGCCTTCTTGCTGAGCCCTTTTCAGAGCTGATCATCCATCTTTGGTGTCCACCTGGCACTCAACTCTCACCTGTGGCTCCAGGAAGCTGTAGTGTGCACAGCATACCATGGCAGATGGGCTAAACCAGGTTGAGGGTAATGGATGAGCCTCAAACCTGTTGGTGAGTTGGGGGGATGTCTACCCCAAGCATGTAAAGACTTCCACCAGTGGAATAGGCAGCTGAGAACAATTTGTTCCAACAGCCATAAGGAGGACTGAAGCAGGCACTGTGGAGTGCTTAGAGCTTGGTGCGACATCAAAGATGGCAAGGTCATCCACTGCATCTCGGCATTGCCAATCATCCTGACTTTTGCCTTGCCACTGGACTTCAATGACTCTGATAGAGTGAGACTGACTACTATGCAACTTCACCTCATTTAAATCCAATTCACATATGAGTCAAGACATCACCCATGATGTCACCGGTTCTCTTTGAAAATGAAAGACAAACAACAGCATTTACACATGTTATTCTTAGCTTTCACCAGACTGCTAAAGGGATCCCTGGCACATCAAAGTGGTTTAAATTCCCTGGACTTGCTGCTCTCCAAGCTCTCAGCATTTAGCATTCTAGAATTCCATATTTAATCCTTAAAATGTTGCCTTGATTGTTTAAAAGTCTGAAAATTGCCACAAAGGACTCTAAAATTGGACTTTGTGGAAATAGATGAAAAGCAAATTTTTACTCTATACCAGAGGCTGAAAAACAAAATCATGTGACCTACTTTGGAAGGAACCTTAGAGCATTCCCAGTCACATTTTACAGATGAGGAAACTGAGAGAAAAGGGAATTGTCCAAGGTCACACTGTCAGTAGCAGAGCCAGGATTTAAATGTAGGATAAATGACTCCAATCCAGTTCTTCTTTGATCACATCATACAGCAAAAAAAAACGGAAGTGGAGAGTCTTATTCTGTTCCCAAAGCATAAACCCTAGAAGGTGACTTCAGACTTTCAATGGGAAATTCTTTGAGAAATTAAATTGCTTTTCAATTTTTCATAATTTCATGGGCTTTTAGAACTAGCAGGGACCTTGATGATCATCTTGTCCAGCTTCCTCTTTTTCCATGTGAGGACACTGAGGGTCAGGGAGGCTCAGTAAGTTGCCCTACGTGGAATTAGCAGCACTACTGGACTAATGCCCAGGTCTCTTCTTCCTACTTTCCATGATATTGTACAATATTCTCCCATGAGAATGTCAGGGAGGGCAGAGAGACTTTGGGTCCATCTCTGCAGCAATGTGAATGAGGGCTGCGTGTATGAGTTCTAGGAGTTTTAAACTGAGAAGGAGATTTGGTCAGTTTTTCCCACCCATTTCGATTCATACATGTGGCATCAACGGCCTCTCCAAATATATGATTGGATAATGAACTAGCTTCCGTACCACAGAGGGAAGAAAAAGGAGAAAAAAGAATCCCACGGAAGACTTAGATAACTAAGTAAAATGTATTAGATATCCTGAAGTTGATTATGGACTCAGGAGGGCTGAAGGTGGAAGGGATACTGCGATTGACCAAATAGATATTGGGGTGATAATGTGGTACCTTCTGATATGGCTTCCTAACTTTTCCCTTTTGTCCAGGAAAAACCCTCCCTCTAACATGTGTTAGGGATACTCCCTTACTTTTCAGGAATTTCAGGGTGGTAATTAGTGGGAAAGCAAAGTTTTATCTGTTACTTATGCTTGCAGCCCTACTTTTGGGCTTTTTGAGCATTATAATTGTCTAGATGGCAAGGGAGGGAGAAAAGGAAGAGTGAAGAAAATCTGACTAGCCTCATAGCTGACTTTGGCCATGGAGGTGGTCATGTACTCAAACAGAGGTGCCAAAATTTGTTCCTGGCAAATTTCTTCCAGAAAGAGAATTCTCTACTGCACCCACCAAGCCTCTTCACCACCCCCTGCCCCCGCTCCCAGACCAAATATTATATGGACATCATTCCCCCCACTGTGTTAAGGGAAATGTTTGTATTTTTGTTCTTTCTATATCTTGGAAGTAAATACCCTTTTGTAAAAGTGATCTGGTGTTAAGTGGCTAAACAGAACTATGGTGTTAGTCTGTTTGCCCCTCCCCTTAATGGAAGAACATATTCTGTGGGGGCTTGAGCCAACAGAAAAGTAAAGAGACCCCTGCAAACCTGTTAAAGTGCCCTGGAGTCCTGAGAGGAGACATAACAAGCCTGGTCCTGAGAGAGTAGGATCGCTTCTGAATTTCTGCTTTACTTCAGCTCTCCACTGCTGGTCTCCAGCCTCCAAACCCTGTTATAGGCGTAGTGACCAGGTTAACACTCACTTACTAAACAAGCATATAAATGGTTGCGGTGTGCCAGGCATTGGAGACACAAAGAGAAAGCAAATGTAATTCTTGCCCTCAAGGAGCTTAAATTCTAATGACCAAGACTGCAAGAGTACATAATAAGGCTTCCATCCTACCCTGGGGCATTCTGCATCCTCTCAGACAATCCAGTCAACCTTCTTCCCCAAATACTTCAGTCACTTACAGAATAGATGGAATACAGCCTCAGTGGGGAAGGTATTAGAAAGTACTAGCAGCTAGGGGTTGATGTGTGGGGGAATTGGAAGAGTTGCTGAAGAAGGTGGTGTTTCAGCTGAGTCTTGAAGGAAGGTGGGGATTCTAGCAGGAGGAGGAGTAACATTCTGGTCCTTTTCTTCAATATTTTAAGTATTGGTTTTTTTTTTTTCCTGCAAGACAGGATAGCAGGTATTGTTTCATTTTTTCTTTGTGTCAGTAAAACTTGGTAAGGTCTGGCACACAGCAGGCACTTAATGAATTCTTGTTGATTATTTGATATAGCATGGTTCTCCTTTACTCCTGTATACTATAGAAAAATATAGAGGTTATTCAGTCATTCAAACAGTGCCTTGTATATAGACACAGCCTCAAAAAATCAATTCAAGACCTCCCCCAGACAAGGAGACAGACAGAAATCATGGATTGGGGTTAGAGTGTGTGTGTCTATAGTGAGTATATATGTACATATATACATATATGTGTATATAGAGTCTTGAAGGACTACCTATATGTAGTGAGTATATGTATGAAGTGAATATATATGTATATATGCATATGTATGTTTGTATACACACTATATATGTATGTATATACATATATATGTGTGTATGCACAGGCATGTGCTTGTGTATATGTGTGTTTTCCCTCACTTCTGAAATAGTGTGCTTCATTCGAGCAAGGCTGATTCGACTCCTAAGTGCCTTTCCTCAGGTTGGCTGACTTACATTGGGGAGAGATTTACACTGATCCATCTTCATGTACAGAGGAGTTTGATTTCTGAGTGCCTCTCGGAATCCCTCAGATATATATTTCATGCTTGAAATTTGGAAAGCATACAGCTCAGCACTTCAAAAGAGGATTTCCACTCTTGTGACGTTATCTCCCATCTGCGGGCCTCGGACACTATACTGGTGTCTATAGGCATGATAGCAGAATAGGATGTGACTAAAAGCTTGAGTTTTCTGATTCATTTCCTCCCTTCCCTCCTCCACTCCAATCCTCCTCACGTGCTTTCTAGTCCCTCTAAGTGGGCATGAGAGCTCTCTAGGAACTTATTGCAGGAACACTGAAGTTGTGTCTAGGTATATAATGGGCTGATTGAATCTGATTTCTCCCCCAAAGTTGAATTCAATAAAATGGCTGGGGATATGTGTTGGGTCACTGGGCTGTTATTACCTTGTGATGTGGCGGAAATGACACTTGACTTAGATTCAAAGGGCTGGGTTTTGAATACTAGTACCACTATAGGACTTGGAATCAAGAACCCCTACATTCAAATCCTGTCCCAGACATTTATTAGCTGTGTGACCCTGGGCAAGTCACTCAGTTTCCTTATCTGTTTTGTGGGATTAATCATAGCATTGACTTCCCAAGGTTGCTGTAAGGATCAAATGACTTGACATATGCAAAGCTCTGCAAAATTTAAAGGACTGTATTGATATTGTTATTATTAATATTGTAAACTTGGGTGAATGTCTTCTACTCTAAGGGCCCTCAGTTTCTATAAAATGTGTGTGATGGTAGAAGGTTGGACAAGAAAATTTCTAAGGCTCCTTCTGGCTTTCATTTTATGAACTTGTAGAATTAAACTTTCTGGTTTTTTTCCACTGAGTCTTTTGTTGGGACAAACGCTATCATAAGAAAGCTGGTGCATTTACAAGGACAGCAGCAGGGCTTGTCTAATAGAAAGGGGAAATTCCTCCAATGCACAACTGTATTCTCTAAATATCTTCCACTTATATAGCACTGAATGTAGTGGGAAGAGCCCAGAACTGGGAGGTAGGAGGTCTGAGTTCTAGTCCTGACTCAATCATTTACTAGCTTGTGAACTTAGCAAGTTACTTTCTTCCCTGGGCCTCAATTCCCCCAAATATAACATGAAAGGGTTGGGCTGGATAATCTTAGGAATTGCTCAGAGAAATAAGGTTTTAAAATTCTATGGTTTTCAAAGTTCTTTCATTTTGATTATTCCATTTTATTCTCACAGCAACTGTCAGGGAGATGGCATCTGTGTCATTCCTTTCTGACAGAAGAGGAAGCTGACACATAGAGAATGAAGTGACCTGCTCAGGGTTTGATTAGGAACAGGGAGGAGTAGAATATTGGTCTTCCTACTAGTAAGTGAGAATTCTTGCCACTCTATTTTGTTTTGTGGGTTTCTGGGAAGATAGGTGGTAATAGACTGAAAATGCTGAATATTTGGCCGCTTCTACTTCAATGACCTATATTGTTGTAGTTTTAGTAAGCTTCAAAGGAGCTGGAAGGGACAGTGCAGATGGTGTAATCCAACTTGCTCATTTTACAACTGAAGAAACTGAGACAGAGAGTCAAAGTCACATACACCGAGCACCTTTGTGCCAAAGTTGAGGCTTTTGATTTTCATATTGAGAACACAGATTGTGATACTTTATTTTTAATAAACTACAAAAATTATGATAATAAGTAGAGGAACCACCAGGAGATTAAAAATCTTCTTAAGGAAATCCATCATTTCACATTTTGGATTTGTATAAATGTATTGATTCCAGTAAGACCAAAAAATGCATAGCAATGGTACTTAAATTGAGCCTTATAACTATGGAAACAGAGGATTTTTAACCCTGTAAAACTTGGGATGGAGATCAGAAAACTAATGTGCTAACACTATAACAATTTAAATGATTCTTAATTTAATGGGTGTGCATTTTTCCTCCACACACACAAATGAACTTCAGCGAGCATTTCATACTTTCGAAGACATGTATGAATTGGTGCATGGGGAACTGAGCAGAATCAGAGTAACAATTTACACCCTGACCACTATAATAGACAGAAAAACAGAAATGAGGCACACCTGAACTCTGATCAATGTACTAAGCTGCGACTCCAGAAGACTGATAGTGAAGGATGTCTAGATAAAGAGATGGTAGACTAGAGGTGCTGACTGAGGCATATAGTGCCAGGCCTGGCCAATGTATTTATTTGTTTTGCTGAATTCTGCTTCTTTTTTACAAGGGAGGGTTCTTTTTTTTGGGAGGGGGAGTGAAGGGGAGAAGCATTGGGAAATTACAGCTTTGTAAAAACAAACAAACATTAAGTTCTTTTTGTTTGTTTGTTTTTTTGAGACTAGGCTTCCTTATCTTACCCAGTCTGGAAGTGCTATTCACACAGGTCCAATCCTATTGCTAACTGCACAGAAGCTCTGACCTATTCCATTTCCAACCTGAATCAGTTCACTCCTTAGTCAGCTGGTGCTCCAGACTCCTGGAGGCTCACCATATTGGTGCTGAACTTCCTACAGATGGCCAGTCGGCTTTAACCCTACTATACCAGAACTCTCAAGCTAAAGCAACCCATCAGTCTCAATTCTCTCCAACAGCAGGAGATTACAGATTACCACAACTGGGTAAGAATCAAATTAAAGAGATGGGGGAGGTGAAAGGAGGGAGAGTTTGGTGAGTTGCATTGCTGAAAAAATTTATCTCTTGGTGGTCACTGGCCCTTTTAGTGGTGAGCCTCTCAGAACTTAGCTAGGTGTTCCTTGTATGACAGGTGCACAAGACATAGTATGTCACTGACATGTACAAAGATCTTTCCAGTTTGGTAGGACATGCAAGAGCCTTTGACTCACTGACATGGCTTTAAAAAAAACCAAGGCCACAGTTAAGTATATCTATATGTATATGCATATGTGTGTGTCTGTGTGTCTGTGTATATGTATACATGAATACACACATACCTTAATAAATATTTAAAAGTTTTCCTTCTTGGATTTTCCTGGGATACCTTGCCTACATCTCTCCCTTACCTCCTTATAATCTACTTTGTATGTTTGTGTGTGTGTGTGTATGTGTGTGTGCATATATTATACATATAGGTGTATAACACATATGCTAGCTCATGACACACATGTTATATGCACATATACACTACTGCAGGGCCCTGAATGCAAGAATGTGTCCTCTAAGCCTGCTTCCAGCCCAGCCCCTGTAGCCATCCTTGAGGGAAGAAATCATGGTGGAGAAAGAGTCTACCTTCCTCATTATTACAAGTAACAAATGCTAATTGATTTTCACCATCTGGTATCATGAATGAATTAATGAATTTGTGCTAATAGGTATTGGTTGAATTGAATTCGATATTAAGCAGAGATAGGAATAAAGAACCTGGAAACCAGAGAAGATTGTGCTAAAGAAACAACCCAGGATTCCAGCAGGATCCAAATTAGAAGGTACCACCTGAGAGCAGGAAGACAGCGTGTAGGTCCAGTTCCCCAGGGCAGAGTATAGGAGACTGAAGATTCCCCAAACCAGAATTTCAGTTCCAAAGCAGAGTAGAGTACACTTTCCACCCCTCCAGAGAGCCTTAGGTAGGGACTTCATACTGGAGAGAACTCTTAAGAACTGATGCAGAGCACGTAAGTGGAGACAGAAGAATAATAGAGCTTCCCTCTCTTGGAAATCGGAGGGCAGGTCAGGAATCTGGCCAAGTGAGCTCTGGAAACTGCAGCTCTGCAATTAGAGACTGTCACACCAGGAATAAGAATCATTCAGAAATATTATCCTTGAAGGACATGGTTGTAGTGGGATGGGAAGAGCCATAGACATGGAGTCAGAAGCCCTGGGCTTGAGTACTGGCTCCAATACTTAGTTTTTGTGTGATCCCATGCACAGTCATCCTCAAGTCTCCATTCATAAAATGGTCAAAAAAATACTTTCATGTTTTGCCTTGTAGGGTTCTTTTGAAGCAAAAGACTGTGTCATTCCCAAAGTCCCTTAAGTGGTATGGAACTGTTATTACTCAGTTGCCTAAAGCTTGTATCCTCTGACCTTCTAGGAGGGGCCCCTGACCCTCAACCTAATCCTTTGGATAGAGGTAGCTTACATTGGTTTAGGGAGGCAAGGGTGAAGGTCAGAAACCAGGCTGGGGTAGCCGAGCCCTCATGGCTCATTTCAGCAAAATGCCAACGATGCTTTTCTGCTTATCCCAGTGGGCGAGCAGGTTGGCAGCTCCCAAACCTGGCAGCTCCAGTAACTGGAGCACAACACACATGCACAGAGAACTATCCATCTGGCAACATATTGTTGTTCAGGGTCCTGCAAAAACACAGAGTACCCTCTATATCTCATTTCATCTGCTTGTAAAGCAGCAGGGTCGCAGATAAACCCACATGAAACCCTGGGTAAATTATTAAATCTGAATGCTGGCCCTGGGATCCAGAGCCCAGTGGTGGAGATTAAACATCAGATTTAGGGCTACATCTAGACCCAGAGAAAAGATTTCTAATTGTGCAGATAATTCTTCATTGTTCATGGCCGGCAGCATCCCATGGATAAATGGGATTTACAAATTATCCCCAAAGCTCCTTTGAAACTGTAGCTTCATCTTCTCCATGACAAAGCTAACCAACTCCAATTTTTCAGAGTGGCTAAGTAGGAACAAAACTGACAGGTATAGGAGGTGTATCTTTTCTTTTCCTTGGAAAAAACCGTTAGGGGCTAGAAAGGCCCCTAGAGATCATTGGTTACTCTTTGTTTTACGTAGAATAAAGCTGAGGTCCAGACATAATTTTTATCAGTCATTTGGTGAGCTGTTGGTGGACCTGGAACCAGAGCTATAATTAGGACAGGGCAACTGGGGCTTTATCGCAGGATTCTGAATTGAGAAGCCATAGAGAACATTTTAAGTTCTTCAACAGAATAGAAACAACAGAAATTAATTCCTCCTATAGGCAGCTGCCAGATGGTAGTTTCTTATCCCTACTGGCTACACTTTTGGTGAGATTGTCACCAGTCTAGCCTTGCTGATCCCCACTTTCACCTCTCACCCTTCAGCTTTAAACAGTTGAACTGAGAGCACATATCATTCCACTTGCTCTGTGTGCTGCCACAGACACGAAATGGATAATTTTTATATTGCTCTGCCTATGACGGGACTCACATCTCTTGACTCCTAGTTCAGTGATCTTTCTGCTATAAAATGTTATATTCTTTTCCATGCTTATCCCACTGTGGCCCTACATTGTTCTTCTATGGTGTGAGAACCCAGAAGGGTAAATTATTGCTGCTAGGAAAGCCATCTTCAGATTAATTAGACCAGGAGACTTTTGAATGAGGTTTATTCTCTTAAACTGACCTGGACACAGTCTCAGTTCATGTTGTGAGGCAGGGCAGCTGGTCTCCGGAAGAAGGAAGCCACCAACTGCTTCTAGTGGTCCCTGTGTGGGCACCAGCATCTCTTCCTTTTTGAAGCTGCCTTGTATATACCTTCTAAAACTAGAAAGACCTTAAGCCTCCAAGTTAGTGTTAGACAAGGCTTTCTATCAATGTCATGGAACTAACTGACTTGTAAAAACAGAGGGTAAGCAAACCAGATACATCCTCTTTATGACAAAGCAGGCTTTTCTTCCATATCTGTGTTTGTTACCTTGTGTTATGTGGTTCCTGGGGAAAGTCTCATGTTTTGGATTAAACTGTAAGCTGCTTGAGGTCACAGACGGCATATATCTCAGGGTTGGCCAGTAATGTATAAGTTATACAAATTCAAGTCAACAAATGTTTTTGAGACCTACTGTGGGCAAGGCACTATACTAGGGCTTGTAGACATAAAGACAAAAATGAATCTCTTCCAGCCCTCAAAAGACTTTTTATCCTGCTATCAAAATGTCAATGATAGATTCATCCTTAGAAATACCTTTTGTGTTCTTCTATATTCTTGGGTAGGCCTATGCCAAGGGTATTAGGAGGCTTACAATCAGAAATCATAGGGCCTTACAAGTGACATCGTAACATGTAGACCGTACATCTCCCCACGCCTCATTGGGTCCCTGTATGGGACCCAATGGAGGTCATATAGGAGCTGAGTGAATAGCTCAGAAAATTAAAATTGGATAGTGTTGGGCCTAGAGTCAGGAAGACATGAGTTCAAATCTAGTCTCAGACACTCACTTAACTGTGTGATCCCAGAAAAGTCACAAACTCTGTTGCCCTCAGTTTCCTCAACTGTAAAATATGGATAATAATAGCACCTACCAGGGCAGTTAGGTAGCACAACTGATAGAGCACTTGCCCTGGAGTCAGGAGGACCTGAGTTCAAATCCAGCCTCAGACACTTGACACTAGCTGTGTGACCCTGGATGAGTCACAGCCCCAATTGTCTCACCCCCCAAAAAATAACACCTACCTGCCAGAGTTGTTGGGAGGGGCAAATGAAATAATAACAGTGATTGGCACATAGTAAGTGCTATATAAATGTTAGCTATTATTATTACTACTACTATAGGATGTGGTATTCAGTTATTTAAATGAATGCAGGATCTGTGGTCCATAAGCAAGAGTGCTTCGTAGGTGGTGCAATGCATGGAGAGTAAGAACAGGAGTGAGAAAGAGCTTAGTTCAAATCCAGCCTCAGATTCCTCATCTGTATGTTCCTGGTCAAGTCACTTAAACCTCTTTGCCTCAGTTTCCTCATCTATAAAATGAGGGTAATGATAGCATTTAGCTCCCAGAGTTGTTATGAGAATCAGATGAGGAATGTCTTATAAGTCTTCTTAACATGTGTTGGGTTTCTATTGTCAGTTCTCAAAGGAGAAACAGTCCCACAAAGGAAGGACTACCTGCTCACCAGTCTAGCAAGAAGCATTGCCATAATAAACTCAAGGGATTTAGAGCTTTGAGATCTTCTAATCCAACCTCCTTCATTTTACAGACAAGGATCTAAATTTTGTGTCTCTGATAGTGCCCAGTATAGGCTCTGCAAACAAGAAATGAACTACAAATATTTGTTAAGTTGAATTCCAACAATTCCTTGTTAAACTGGAGTGAAATTGAGGACCTCTAATGCCAAACCAAAGGATTTGAATTTGATCTCACAACAGTAGAGTCTTCAAAGATGTTTGAACACCCAGTGTTAGCATCTAAACTGTAGATTAGTAGAAACAAAGGAGGTTGGGGGATGGGTGACATAGGCCTGAAACTGAGACAGAAGCAGGTTGATAAGAGACTTCAAAGGGTGAGGGCAAATTTTGCTCGCTTCACAATTTTTGTCAGTGGACCAGTCCTAGAGACAGAAACCCACAAATTAAAAACATGCTAAATGGCCTGGAGCATCATTTTCTTATTCGTGACAACTTTTGTCCACAAATTAAGGAAGGGGAGCAAAATGGTACCACTGAAAGGGTTAAAAACTTGGGATCAAAAGCCCACCACCAAATTCTAGCTCCACCCTTTACTAGCTACATGGTCTTAGATAAATTATTTAACCTCTCAGAACCTCCATTTCTTCATCTTTAGATGAACAATAATTATATTTACAAATGTGTAGTCACTTTGTCTTTCTCATCATAGAAACTGAAGTGATGTTGAAGAAAACAAATATGGGGAAAGTAGCTAGCCAAGACTTCTATTTAAGCGGAAAATTCTTCTGGAGTTGATGCGATTTTGATGGCTTTGAGGGACTGATTTTCAAGGTGTCTCAAATAGGGGAATATACTAAAGATATGTAAAAAATCTTAGATTTTACGCCTCCCCCCAAAAGGTGATCAAAAGAATAACAATAAGTACCAACCTATACACTGTCCCATCTATATGAAAATTTCATGAGGCTATTCTAAATCTGTCTTTTATTGTACACATTATAAAATTATTTTTAAACATTTATTTTTCAAATTTTGAGTTCCAAATTCTCTTCTTCCCTCCAGTCATTCCCCCACCATTGATAGGGCAAGCAATATGATACATGTGAAGTCATGCAAAACATTTTATGCCTGCTTTGAAGGTATCTATGATACAGGCTTGAGAAGGGAACAAGCCGAGTTTTGGAAAAAGTATCCTAGAGTAGAGCACATTTCTAAGATCACAGAATTAACTGAAGGGTATAGAGGATAAAAGATCTACTTTATTTATTAGTTGTTGACTACTCAGTAGAGCAAGATGTTACCTTGAAGGTTCTATTCCAACAAGATGTCTCCAAAGCATATGTCAAAATCACACAAGTCCTCTTGATCATTATAACAACTATGATAACTTTGTGTTTCCATCACAGAGATAATACTGTTCAATGAACTTTTGCTTTTTCATATCAAGGCATAAAGGTATTCATTCATAGTACTTACAAATATGTAGCTACTGTATTTGAATCATCATGATGAACTGTGCTGTCACTGTCTTGGAGAATATCAGTCAATTAATCATTTAACAATTATTAAGTACCTATTATTTGCCAAGAATTGTACTAAACATTGAGAAGAAAAATACAAGTAAAACAATCCCCACTTTCAAGGAGGATACATTCTAATGGAGGAGGAAACAAGTAATATGTAATGCTAAATAGAATAAATGTAAAGAGAGCAAAAACAAATAAATGAAAATTCATTAAAAATGAGGTTTTTAGGGAGAGAGTATGTCAGCAGCTGGGCAGCCAGGTGGTGCAGTGGATAGAGGGCTGGCCCTGGAGTCAGGAAGTCTCATCCTCCTGAGTTCAAGTCTGGCTTCAGACTTCCTAGCTGTGTGACCTTGGGCAAGTCACTTAACCCTGTTTGCCTCAGTTTCTTCATCTGAAAATAAGCTTGGAGAAGGAAATGGGAAACCACTCCAGTATCTTTGCCAAGTAACAAAGAGTTGAACACAACTGAACAATAACAACATTGCAGTGAGTTCCCACACATGAGTTCCTAACTCCACTGGGGGATTGGTGCAACAATACTTCATAGGGTTATAGTGATTAGCCAAAGAAGTCATGTAAACAAAGGTCTTTGCAGCTCTAATGTGCTATATACATATGGGTTATTATTATTTTAAGAGGCAAAAATGAGCAAAGCACCATAAATAACCACAGTGGTTTCTTGGGACTTCATTATCACTCTGGGCTGAGCATTCCATTGCCCGGCAAAACATGTCTGAACAGCAAATCATCCTGTTCCTTTCCAAAAGAAGTATGGGGTTAACTGTCTTGAAAGTTGTTGAGGAATTAGTTAAAGGGAAAAAAAGAACACACCACTTGGCTTATTTTAAGAAAAATATTTCAAGAGAGGCTGGTAGAACTACTGAGCATAGTTTTTTAAAAAAAGCTTTTCCTGTACTTCAACCCCCAAGAGATCACTCAAGGAGAAGGATAAAACTTTGTGATGAAATGAGGACTGGAGTCGAATATGGTAAGAAGTTTTATTCTTAACAGCTCCTTTAAAATGCATTAAATGGCTCCTTAAAATGTAGCATTTGTTGAATATCTCACAAATGCATGGACAAAGGAGACAGCAGCACCATCCCTGCCCCAGCCACCATCCAGAAAAGCAGTCTGTGGACTTTGCTTCAAAGTGTGTGGAAGCAGTGTTAATGAAAGCAGAGCAATTTGAAACTCGCCAGTCTACCAGAAGAGAATAGACACTCTGTTATGGTGGGCCAGGGAAGCCCAAAAGACATGCTGTACTGAAAAGACACTATTTGCTGTCTTACACTAAGCTTTTCTTTTATTTGTATCTTCAGGATTTAGTATGGTCCTTTGTATACTTTAAGTGCTTAATAAGTGCCTTTTCATTCATTCATTCATTCATAGCTTGCAAAACATATCCTTAAGGAAGAAGCTAACAAAAAGAAAAGTGGTCCGTCATGACCTCCCAAATGTAAATCTAGATAGGGCAAACATAGGGGAAGATACACTTAAATTGGTAGGAATGTCACAAAGGCAGTGTTCCTAGGCCACACCATTCCAAGTGGAATCAGTGCTGCTGACTGGCCAAGATGACCTGGGTTCTAGCCCCTTCTCTGTCACCAAGTAGCCATGTGACCTTTAACAAGTCATTTAACTTATCTTGGCCTCAGTTTCCTTAATGGTCAAGTGAGGATAATAATGCTTGCATTACCTACTTTAATGGGTTGTTGTGAAGATGCAGTAGGATGACATACTCATATATCTTTACCTATCTACATATATAGATATTCATGCACATATATCCATACACATGTATCCATCCATATATCTATTTCTACCTCCATCCATCCATATCCATACATCCACACACATATATACACATATCCACCCACATATATATCATATCTATATTTATATCCATTATCATATATATTGATCCATCCATGTGTACACACAAGTATCCATACATGCACATCTGGATATCCACCTGTATACATATCTCCATACATACATGGACATATGTCCACACATACATATATATCACACATATCCATCCATCATACATATCCATCCAACTATATATGTGTATCTATGTGTGTATGTGTGTGTGTGTGTGTGTGTGTGTGTGTGTGTGTGTGTGTGTGTATATATATATATATAAATAAAAATCCATATACATATATACATATATATCCATCCATATATACACACACATCATATCTACATATATCTTCACATATATATATATATACATGCATACATATCTATCCATATACCTATATATCGTGTATGTGTGTGTGTATATATATATATATATATATATCCATATATATATATCCATATATATATCCATATATAACTATTCATCCATCCTTCCATGCATATATATCCATCCATCCATCCATATACCACTTGGCTTCACTTGGTCATTATTTGGGTTTTGATGGCTCAGAGTGAGTGTAAATAGCAATTGTTTTTGTTTTGGCCAGAAACCCTGAGGGTCTTCACCTCCCAGACTGTTTTTTTTTTCCAGTAAAGGAGACCATTTTTTTGGCCTCATTTCTTACCTAGACTTAATGACTGAATGGGCATTGCCTTGGACAAACTGAGAAGTGGGGAAGACCTTAGCTTAAAAAGGCCAAGGTCTCCCTGTGTCTGGCTATCTCTAGTTGTCCAGATCTATATCTTGCCCCTGGACCCAAATGGTCTGGAGGAGAGAGTGAGGCTGATGCCTTTGCCCAGCCCTGCTTCATTTAAATCCAATTCACTTTCAAGTCAAGACATCACCTTCCTGATGTCATGGTCCTCTTCAAGAATGAAGGACAAACGACAATATCACGTGTCTATCCATCTATCTATCCATGCATACATATGTCCATACATATATATAATCCATATATATTCATCCATACACATATCTATCCATACACCTATCTCCATCCACATATATATCCATGTATATATACATATCCATATATCACATGTATACCTATATCTATATCTGTATGTCACTTTAACCATAAGTTGCTATAGAAATATCTGCTGCAATTACGCTAAACTGAAGTTTACACAGACAAAAGGAAAGAGAAAACAAGCTGAGGAATCCAGTGAAAATGGTCATTTGGAAGAACCTATGATTGGGAAGGGTCCTCAGATGCCATCTTATCTCTACTTGGCCAAGAATCTCCTTATAGCTTGTTGACAAGTAGTCCTTCATCCTCTCTCTGCCTAAAGATGTCCAGTGAGGGTAAGCCTACTCTCTCCAGAGGAAGCACATTCCATTTCAGAATAGATTTAATCATTGTAAACTTTTTTCCTTTCCATCAGGCCTAACTATGCCTATCTACAATTTCACCCAGGGACCAAGCTCAACCAGCCAAATTCCTCTTGCACATCAAAGTCCATCTAATACACGAATATGAGTCCCTCTCATTTTTTTTTTCTTCAGGGTAACTATTCCCAGTATATCTGATCATAGTTTCAGAGCTGTAGGAGAACTTAGAGTACGTCTAGTTGAGGAATTCTTATTGTAAGGTCCAGGAACTTGTTTTGAAAAACATTTTGATCACTGTATTTCAATAGAATTGATTTCCTTTGTAATCCTATATATTTTATTTTATTCATTTAAAAGCACGACTTTTAGAAGGGCTCTGTGGGCTTCACTAACCTGCCAAAGGAGTCCAGACACAAAAGACAGTTAAGAATCCCTGATCTAATCCTGATTTTACAGATAAGGAAACAGGCAAAGAGAGATGAAGTGACACATAGATATAAGTAGCAGGACAAGAATTTGAATTTAACTCCTCCGATTCTGAAAATGGGGTTTTTCCCACTGCATAGTAGAAGCAAAATAACATGTGTATATAAAACCTATAACAGTATAAAAAAGAAAACAATGTCAAAGGTAAGAGAATCCAGAATGAGGTGGAAGGGGCCAATGTCAACTTCAAAATATTTCCTTATTTAGTTCTCCAGTTTGTCAAAGCCTTCATATAGCTAGAACAATCCACAGTTAGGGTGACTAGGTGGCACAGTGGATAGAGCAGGTCTGGAGTCAGGAAAACCCAAAACCAAATCTGGCTTCAGACACTTATTAGCTGTGTAACCCTGGCCAAGTCACATAACCTTGTTTGCTTTGGTTTCTTCATCTGTAAAATGAGCTGGAGAAGGAAATGACATACCACTCCATTATCTTTGCCAAGAAAACCCCAAATAAAGTCACGAAGAGTCAGACAGAACTGAATAACAGGATAGCCCACAATACTCCAGATGTGGTCTGACTTTTCCTTTTTGACACAAGCCTCTTCATTCAGCCTAAGTTAGCATGAATGTCTCTGGCTAGCACATTGCAGGTACAAAACAAAAAAGTAACTACTCTTTTTTTAGGGCAGCTAGGTGACGCAGTCAGGAAGACTCATTCTTCTGAATTCAAAGCTGTCCTCAGATATCTAGACATCTCTAGCTGTGTGGCCCTGGGTAAGTTGCTTAACCGTGTTTGCCTCCCTTTCCTCATCTGTAAAATGGCTGGAGAAGGAAATGACATGCCACTCCAGTGTCTTTGTCAAGAAAACTCCAAATGGGATCACAAAGGGTTGGACACGACTGAAAAGTGACTGAACGACAGACACTTCTTTTTGTTGTGTTTTTTATTTGCTATTTAAAGGAAAACACTCTAACCCCTAAATTACCCACTTTGAATGTTCAGGCTCAACATGATCAATTTCTGTGCTCACTGCTCTGTTTGGAGACTGTCTAAAAACACACACAGAGAACCATCCAGCTAACGTGAATTTTCAAGAATGACTGACGTCATGTCAGAGGTGTCAGCTTCTTCTGGAATGTGCTTTCTCTGGAGAGAGTAGGCTTGCCCTCACTTGACATCTTTAAGCACAGAGATGATGCAGGACTACTTGGCAACGAGCTACAGGGAGATTCTTGGCCAAGTAAGGATAAGATGGCTTCTGAGGACCCTTCCCAATCGGAGGTTCTGGGAAGTCTCCAATTGGCCATTTTCACTAGATTCCTCAGCTTTGTTTTCTTCCTCCTTTTGTCTGTATAAACTTGGGTTTGTTGTAACTGTAGCAGATTTTCTACAGTGATTTATGGTCATAGCAATATATACTATACATGGATGTGTGTATGTATGGGCATATCTGTTTATGGATGTATGGATATATATGTGGATAGGTGAATATATGTGTGTGTAGGTATGGACATCAAGAACAGGTTGTATTGGATGACATTTAAAGTCCCTTCCAGCTCCAAATTTATGATTCTGTCCTGTTGCTGTTTAGTTGTTTCAGACATGTCTGACTCTTTGTGACTCCCTATGGGGGTTTCTTGGCAAAGATACTGGAGTTGTTTGCCATTTCCTTCTCCATCTCATTTTACAGATGAGGAAACTGAGGCAAATAGGGTTAAGTGACCTTCCCAGAGTCACACAGCTAGTAAGTGTCTAAGTAGGCTGGATTTAAACTTGGGTCTTCCTCACTCCAGGCGCATTTTTAACTACCTTCATATCAGTGATATCAAACTCAAACAGAAATGGGGGCCAGGGCTGCATATTGACTTAGCAAAACCACATATTAACATTATCTGTGTTTTATTGCATTTTTCTTTATTCTGTTAAATATTTCCCAATTATATTTTACCCTAGTTCTGCGCACAGAGAATTGCCCAGTGTTTGACATGACCCTCAAGATATCTCCCAGCTATGGCATTCTTGATGCTAAGCATGACACCCGTGAGTGGGCAGTGGAACTTTCATTTAAATTCTGTCTTCCCAGGAGCCCACTGTCTTTCTGATCTGGTTTGATACAGGTGGGCCTCTGCTAATGACCAAAGCTGCCATGAGTATAAAGGAGATGCAGTCCTAGTAATGGCAATAATGAGCTAATGGTTGTAAAGCAGATTGAGCTCCTCAGAGAAAGGTCCAAGATATTATTTGTCCGGCTGATGAGAGGATTAGCTTGAGCTTTGGTTGTTTCTGTGGAGCAGGGCAGGTGATTAATTTGGATACTAGAGAATTCTCTACATAGCAAAATCAGTGGGTTGTGTAGAAAAACCCTGGGTAAACAAGTCATCAGCACTGGATACCTCGAATCTTATTGCCTTCCTGAGGAAAGGTATTCTGTTCCCGGCCAACCTTGTTTAATTGCTTTTTGAAGAAGGCTTTGGCAGCAGAATATTTTACATTTTGGATCAGCTTGAACACCTTTTGATGAGGTCAGCACTGCCCCAGGCAGCCTAAATCTCTAGGCGGCAGAAGATGGGACAGCAGGCCTCCTTCACCTTGGCTACACTAGAGGGTTTATATTTCCGAGATGACAGTCTCATTACCCACACTTGGATATGGAATGAGTTTTGTATGAAATTATCTGGCACCTTCCTTTTCTCTTTCTACTTTCTCTCAGCGAACCAAAGTCCAGATCATGGATATTGCTGCTCAAAGGTCTCAGAAATATTAGGGGGAGGTGTGCATCCTCCTCTGCTTTGTCCTTTATCCAACAACACACAGGGGAGTATGAGAAGACAGGCTGGACAGGAGAATGGAATCACAGAACCAACACTAAGCAAAATTAGGAACAGGAGAAGTTTGTTTTCAAGTGTCCCTCTGTCCTCCTTGTAATGGTCAGCTCGAATGGCAGCTTAGGTGGTGCAGTGGCTAGAACTCTGGGCCTGGAATCAGGAAAACTTAGTTCAAATCTGGCCTCAGGCACTTACCAACTGTATGACCCTGGGCAAGTCATCAAATCTCTCCCTGCTTCAGTTTCTTATAAAATGGGGATGATAATAATAGAGCCTACCTCCCAGGGCTGTTTGAGGATTTAATGAGATAATATTTGCCAAGTGCTAGCACATAGTAGGCAATTAATTCATATTTGTTCCCTTCCTTCTTGCCATCACTTACATAAGGTCTTTCCTGATCCCCCTGGCTGCTGGTGCCCTACCCACTCCCATTACTTTGTCTTTATTTCTATTCACATGAATGGGTGCTCTCATTTACACCTACAAAGTAAGTTCCTTGGGGCAAGGACTGTTTTCTTTTCATCTTTGTATTCCCAGTGCTTAAGGCTTAATGAATGCTATGGATTGACTGTGCCTAAACTTCATTTTCGCTTTCCTTCTCGCCCTAATCCTGCAGTGGTTTAAGGTTGCTATCGCCCTGCCCAGCATTCTACCTAAAACAGTTTGGCTTAGCCTCACAGTCAACCTTTCCTTCTCTCCTTGCCCTTGTCAACACTTACCTATCTGTTGGTGTTGAGTCATCTTTCGGTCACATCTGACTCTTCCTGACCCCATTTGGGATTTTCTTGGCAAGGATGCTGGAGTGGTTTGCCATTTCTTTCTCCAGCGCATTTTACAGTTGAAGAACTGAGGCAAACAGGGTTAAGTGACCTGCCCAGGATCACACAACTAGTGAGTGTCTGAAGCTGGATTTAAACTCATGAAAAAGAGTCTTCCTGACTCATAGATCCACCACTCTATCCATTTTCCCACTTATTCACTTCTCAGTACTATATCCTGTTTCCTCACACACACCCCTAGGGACTAAAGGGGAGGGAGCTTAAGAGCCTTGGACCGAGAAACTAAGTAACAATATTTTAACAGAATTATAGTGTTTTAGAGCTGAGGGGACCTTAGAGAAAGTTTTAATAGATGAAAAAACCCAGATGTAGAGACAGCTCAGGACTTGGAAACTAAGAGCCTTGGAAGTAGCAGTGCCCCCACAGAATTCTAGTCCAGGCCCTGTAGTCATCACTGAAGGGAATAATCCCTATGGAAAAGGAGTCTACCTTCCTCACCACCATCAACTGCCACATGGAGGGGCCAAACTGTCCAATCCACCCCCTGCAGCCTTCACTCGTGGAAGTGACTTCTTTCAGCTATGGCCTGGCAGCTGTTTCTATGGGCGCTGCAACCATACCTACTGAAAATCCAGGGGAAAAAATAGTTTTCATCACCAAATCCCTCCTCGTGGAATAGGATTTTATCCATTACTGGTTGTGGTTGTTGTCCTTCATTTTCGAAGAGGACCAAAATGACGTCACTATGCTAGAGTCAGTTTTGGTGTGTCCGACTGGGCTGCTCAGAATGTTCTACCACAGGTTGGGCACAAATAGTCCACGTGAACATTTGGGTGGATTCTCTAAATTTGTGCATCTTGCATTTCTTTTGAGCTATTTTAATTCTGCCTTTCTCACAGAGCACAACACCTTCTCTGATGTGGGAAGGCCATACTGGGCAGTCCTATGCCGGTGTCTCCCATGTCACACAATTCCAAAGTTCTTGAGAGTGTCCTTGTATCACTTCTTCTGACCACCATGTGAGCGCTTGTTCTGTATGAGTTCTCCATAAAATAGTCTTTTTGGCAAGCTTACGTTTTGCATTTGAACAAAGTGGCCAGCCCATTGGAGTTGCGTTCTTTCAGTAGTTTGAATGCTGACAGTTTAGTTTGAGAAAGGATCTCAGTTTCTGGTGTCTTATGCTGCCAGGTGACCTTCAGAATCTTCCGAAGACAATTCAAATGAAAGCAATTCAGTTTCATGGCACGTGCTGGTATACTGTCCAGGTCAGCACGTAGAGATGACATGAAGGAAGATGCACCCTGGTGACCTTGGGAATTTTCTAACTTGTAGTGGAAACATTGTCAATGTGCTGTCTCTTCCTTTGGAATGTGAGCTCCTGGAAATCCAGTCCTGTCTTACTTTTTATTGTATCTCTAGGTATTAGCACAGTGTTTAGTCCATAGTAAGCTCTTAATACACGCTTTTCGTTCTGAATCCCCGCAGTACTCTGTGTATTTCTCTTATAGCATATCCCTCCCTGTAATAAATAATTACAATTATTTGCCCGATTAGCTTACCTCCCTAACTAAATCTTACTGGACACTGGGTAGGGAGACGCTGACACTAGCCATACGATTTTGGGCAAGTCTCACTGAGGCCCATTTTTTCATCTATGAAATGGGGATAATACTTACAGCATGTATTTTTTTCGTAGGGTCATAATTTAGACCTGAAAGTGAATGTAGGGAGCCTCTAAACCAACCCTTATATTTTACAGAGGAACAAACCAGAGACCAGAGGCAATATATAAATGCTAGCTGTTTTTGAAAATTGTTATTAGTGTCATTCGATTAATAAGTATTTATTGAGTATCACCTCATGCATAGATACTCCTGTGGTTAGGAGCCTCCTGGGGAGGAGATTGATACAAAGAAACAAGAGGCACAGTCAAGGTCTTTGGGTCTAGTTGGGAAGACAAAACATAAATATGTATTGAAAAAAGGAGAGAACTCTATAGAGCAATGTGTAATCAAGTGCTTAATTGTATGTGGTCATATAAATGCTTATGATTCAGAAAGTGAGAGATTCAGGTAGGAGAGGCTTCAGTGTGGAGGAAACACTGCTAAACTCAGTTTGGAGAGAGAGGCTTATAACCTCAGCTTGGATACTTACTAGCTGTGTGATATTGCTATTGAGTTTCCCTTTCCTCTTCTGTTAAATTGAAATAATATATATTTTTTTGTGCATGTGTGTTTTATTTTGCAATATGCCTAATGTGGAAATGTGTTTTGCATGACCTCACATGTATAATCAAAATCATATTGCTTGCCTTCTCAAGGGGTGGGAGAGACAGAATTTGGAACTCAAAATTTAAAAAAAAAGAATGTTAAACTTTGTATTATGTGTAATTGGGAAATATTTAATAAATTAAAAAAATAAAAATTGAAATAATCTTTAAACGGCCTACCTCTCAAGGTGGGTTCTGAATAAAGTGCTTTGTAAAACTTAAAAGCGCTCAATAAATATGAGTTGTAATTGTAACTCTTGGTTGGGACAACTTGGGAAGGCTTGGGAAGAGGAGATTTATGCTGGACCTAGACCAATGTGTCTTCTAAACAGGACCCAAAGGTCAACTCCCACTCATTGTGTAGTACCTGGCATTGTCCAAAGAGCAGTATCCTCAGAAGCAGATCTGAGTAACCCTTTCTGCAGCTTTCCCTACAGAAAGGCATGGCGTTTTCACAGATGGTAAGATAGGCTCATGCTTAGGGGCACAAACAAGGAGACCCATTGATAATCTACCCTGGGATACCCCAGAGTAAAATCATTCAATGTTCAGGGAGAGATTTGGGAGAGGCCTTGAAACTGCTCAGGAAACAATAGCTTTTTGTTTTTTGTTCATATCAAAAGGGATGAATCGCAAAAGCTAAGAGTGTTTCCATTTTCAAATGTTCTGTGTTTATTTACTGATAAGAGAGGAATAATATCATGTAATAAATCTTTCAGAAATTAAAATGCTAATGCCAATCTTAAAAGTTTAATAAGGAAGACCCTTTAAGTGTGTTTATGGAAATCTAATAGAAAATGATTAGCATTTTAAAACACTGAAAATTACAGTGTGGATTGTAAAGTCGCCCAGGTCTAGCCATTCTGGGAGCCAGCATTGCTCTAATGGAAGACAATGTGTGTTCAATTATTTACGTGGACACGTTTCTGCTGATATATTCATCGATTGGTCCACCTGCTGGCTCCAGCTTCCCAAGTGCTAGGATGGAGCTGATCCACTAGTGAGGTTACAGTTTGTTCAGCTTCTTCCATTAGAGGATACAGCTCCAAATCTAGGGAATGTGCCTTGCCTACTGGGATGTCTGTGGACTTTGCCAAATAGTAGCTATAGTTCACCACTGCTAAGTTGCTTAAATGTCTGTCCTCTGTTTGCCCTTGGGTCTTGTTTGGTATTTGTTCATCTATAACGTCAAAGTTGAGGGTCATCTCAGGAGCTGGTGCTTGGCCCTGAGGAAAACTCTGATCTGGAGTGTCCCTGTCCGTTGCTGCTTTTTTGGGAGACTTAGAGTTTCTTATAAGCAGAGGCTGACTGAACAATGGTACCAAGAATGAAGAGTTTTTATCGAACACATTTTAATACTCACTAGGTAAGACATACATTCTGACTTTAGACATCTAGGGATATGTGAGTTGGGATATGGGAGAAGGTAGAGTGATAGATTTATGCAGATCATGTTAATTAAAGAGATACAAATATAAAAATATAATCTTTGGAAGGGAAAAGACAAATCAATGACTCAGCCAGAAGAAGAGCGCCAGGCCTCTGGTGAGAAGACTTTCAAGTCCCAGTAGGAGGAGGGAGAGGACCTTTCATGACACAGTACCTAACATACTCCAGGCTGTAGTTCAGTGTTGAACCTGGATCTCCATGCAAAACAAGGCAGCTCCATGATTCACAGGAGGTCTAGATTTTATTAGGAAGGGGGTTAGGTCTTTGTCAGGTGTATCTGTTTAGTTTCCTACCATTGATGTTATCTGCAAGAATCTGCCAGGAATTGGCTAGGAATGTAGACATTTCTATCCCAAAAGATCAGAGATGTGGAGGGTTCTAGAGAATGAATAAATTGCTCAGTTAATTAATGAAAAAAGCACTTATTAAGCTTTTATTGTCAATCAGTCAAGCATTTATTAAGCATTTACTACCGTCAGGCACTGTGTTAAGTGCTGAGCATACAAAGTAAAACAAAATGGTTCTTGCTCTCAAGGAGTTCATAGTCTAATGGGGGAGACAACTTGAAACAACTATGCACAAATAAAATACATAAAGGAGAAATCAGAGATAGTCAACAGAAGAAAGGCACTAGTGTTATAGGGGTTTGGGGAAAACTTCTTGAAGAAAGTGAGATTTTAGCTGAAAACCAAAGGAAATCAGGTCGCTGAGCATTTCAGGAGTGAGAAATAGAAAAAATGCAGTCAGGAGATGGAGTGCCTTGTAGGAAAAACGACAAGAAAGTCAACGTCATTGGATTGTACAGGATGTGGAAGGGAGTGTAAAAATGACTGAAGAGGTAGGAAGAGGCCAACTTGTAAAGGCTTTATAAGCCAAACAAAGGATTCCTTTTTGTACTGCTGCATCATATCATACTTAGTCTTAATTGCCTGTTTATTTTTTTAAACATGGTTGTTAAGTCATCTGCTTCCTTCACCATTTTAAGTTGTGTAGTTTATACGTATGTGTGCACATGTATGCGCACACACACATATATGCACATACACATATATGTATCTGTGGTTTTTATTTTTAATATTATTATATTTTTTACATGTGCAATTAATCTATGTTAGTCATTTTGTACAAGAAGACTCAAAAGAAAGAAAAAAAGTGAAAAATAACTTGCTTCGTTCTATAGTCATACAACAGAGGAACGTCTCCAATCATCCTGATGCGCATCTGGCCACTGGATCCAGAGGGCTCCAGAGGAGAAAGTGACAGAAGCTGATGACTTTGCACAGCCAGCCCTCACTTAAATCCAGTTCACTTACATGTCATGGTATCACCTCCATGATGTCATGGTCCTCTTTGAGAACAAAGGACAAACAAAACAATTCAAACAATATCAGTTCTTTCTCTGGAGGGAGTTAGTATGCTTCATCATTAGTCCTTTGGGATTGTCTTGGATCACTGTATTGCTGAGAAGAACTAAATCATTTATAGTTCTTCATCGAACAACATCGCTGTTACTGTGAACAATGTTTTCCTAGTTCTGTTCACTTCATTATGCATCAGTTAATAAGTCTTTTCAGGCTTTTATGAAATCATTCTGCTTGTCATTTCTTCTAGCACAATAATATTTCATTACAATCATATATCACAACTTGGTCAGCCATTCCCCAATTGATGGGCATCCCTTTGATTTCAAATTCTTAGCCACCACAAAAAGAGCTGCTATAAATATTTTTTTACAAATAGGTCCTTTCCCCCTTTTTTGGATGTTTTTGAGATGGAGGCCTAGCAGTAATATTGCTGGATTTCAAAGGGTATACATAGTTCTTTTGAGGTATAGTTCCAAGTTGCTTTCCAGAATGGTTGGATCAGTTCACATGTGTAGTTGATTTTTTGAACATGTGCCTGGCTTTACATTTATTCCTACTAAATTTCACCTTATTAGATTAAATTCCTCATTCTAGTCTGTAAAAGATAGTTTTGATCCTGACTGTCATCTAAAGTGTTAGCTAAGTTCAGTTTTGTGTTATCTACAAAAGTCATCAATGCTTTTATACTAGCTATTCACAAAGATGTTGAATGGAATAGAAAGAAATGAGAGAGATGTTGTGGATGTGGGCTTGACAGGATTTGGCAATAGATTGAGTATGTGGAGTTGAGAGAGAGGAAAGAGTTGACAATGATTCTATGGTTGTGAACCTGGGGGGAGGTGTGAGGCACGACTGGAAACATGGTGGTGTCCTCAACAAGAATAAGGAATTTGAGAAGATGGAAAGGTTTTGTTATTGTTATTTTGTTTCAGGTGCTATTTTGAACATGTTGAGTTTGAGATGCTTATAGAACATCTGGTTGAAAAGCAACTGATACAGGGCTGGAGCTCGGGAGAGACTGAGGCTGTACCTACGGATCTGGGATTTTTCTTTATAAAGATGATAGTTGAACACATAGGGGCTAATGGAATTACAGAGAGGGAGGGAGGGAGGGAGAGAGTAAAAGAAAGCTTAGAGAGAGAAAGAGAGCATGGCCCAGGACACAAATCATACATAATGGGAAGGGCATAAATGATAATCTAAAAACAAAGGAAACTTAGAAAGATTGAAGATACAGGATGAGGCCCAGGTGAGAGTACTGTCACAAAAACACAGTCAGGAGACTCAAGTATCCAGGAAGAAGAGTCAGTTAATAGTGTCCAATGTTGCAGGCAAGTGAAAAAGTATGAGATCTGGCAAGTAGGAGATCATTGATAACCTTGGAGAAAGTATTTTCACTTGAGTGATGAGTCTGGAGGCCAGAATGCAAGAGTTTGAGGAATGTGTGACTGAGATATGTGTGACTGATCAGATATTTTTTAAGAAAGTTTGGCTGTGAAAGGGAAGAAAGATACCAGATAATATAGTTATATATTATAGTTTCATAGTTGTATAATATAGTTTGAGGGGATGGCCTAGGCAAATGATTTTTTTCTCATAAAGAAAGAGAAATGGGCATGTTTATAAGCAGCAGGGAAGGATCCAATATCTAATATCCTTTAACTGTGGACGTACCCTAAGGCTTTGTCCTGGGCTTTCTTCTTTTCTTCTATCTATATTTTATCATGTGGTACAACCATCATCTCTATGCAAATGATTTCAATATCTACAATATCTAGCTCTAAAATCTTTCCTGAGCTCTATCACCAACTGCAACTGGCCATTTCAATTAGATATAAGCAATATTTGAAAACTCATGGTAAATGGGAGAGGTATCACAAAACTAGAGAAGGGCAAATGTATCAATTTTTTAGAAAGAAAAGATAATGGAATCCATTATAGGCTGGTAAATTACTGGAAAAAATTTGCAACAAATCATTAAAGAGATAATTGGAGGGCATTTAGATAGTATTGATTACAAAAAGCCAACAGAGCCTCATCAAGAACAGGTCTCCCCAGACTCATCTCATTTTCTTTTTTAAAAGATTACTAAATAATCAGATAAAGGGGACGCTGTGGATATAATTTACCTAGATTTGCCTAGATAAGTTTTTCATGAAGTATGCCCTACTATGTTTGTGGAGAAGATAGATAACACACCACTAGATATAGATTCAGAACTGGTTGGTTGGCCAATTAAGATAGTTCAATGACAATATGGCAGGAGGTCTCCAATGGAATGAAGCAAGTATCTGTGCTGTTTAACAATGTTATCAATGACTTAAATTTGATGAAATGTTTGCAGATGACACAAGGTTGGGATGTTATAAAACACAGTGATAGAGTCAGGATTTAAAAGGATTTTAATGGGCTAGCAAGGGTTGCTAACCTGGGGCCTTGAGGCCACATGTGGCCTTCTAGGTCCTTGGGTGAGGTTTTTTGATTGAGTCTAAGTTTTACAGAACAAATCCTTTTATTAAGGGGATTTGTTCTGTGAAGTTTGGATCCAGTCAAATGAAACTTAATAGAGATAAATGTAAAGTTTTTCACTTGGGCACACACACACACACACACACACACACACACACACACACAAATAACCTCCCAAGTATTAAATGATGGAGGCAGCAATAGATAGAAATGTTCTGCAAAAGATCTGAGGGTTTTAGTGGACTGAAAACAAGATATGAGTCAACAGTGTGACATGGCAGCCAAAAAAGCTAAAATAACCTTAGTGGAGGATAACTTCCAGGCACATGGAGTCCAGCATACTCCATCCTCCTGAGACTCCATCTAGAGGGCTGTGTTCAGCTTTGGGAGTCAAGATTTATAAGGGACCTTAATAAGCTGGTGAATGTCCAGAGGAGGGTAACCAGAAGAATGAGGGGCTTTAAGTTGATACTACATGAGGATTAGTTGAAGGAACTAGTAATGGTTAGCCTGGGGAATAGAAGACTTAGGAGGACGTGATAACTACATATAAGAATCTGAAGGGCTGTAATACCAAGGAGGGACTAGAGTTATTCCATTTGGCCCCAGGGAGCAGAACCAGGAGAAATGAGTATAAGATGCAAAGAAGCCAATTTAGGCTCAATGTCAGGAAAATAGCTTTCTGCCAGTTAGAGGTGTCCAAAGGTGGAATAGAGAAGTGGTGGGTTGCCCTTCCTTAAAAATCTTCAAGCAGACTGCCAGGTATATATGGGTGGGAATAGATAACTACTAAGGTCCCTTCCCACTTTCAAATTCTCCAATTCTGTGGATGTTCTGTAGGCATCTTAAATTTAACTTGTACAAAGGAGAGTTCATTATCTTTTCTCCAAAACTCATTCTTCTTTGGAAGTTCCCTATTCATGTCATGGCTACCATCATCCTTAACAGCTATCTTACTTCAACCCCCTATATCCAATAGCATGCCAAATCATTTTGTTTACTTTTACAACATTGATTTTCTGTGTTCTCTCCTTTTCCACACTTGTCATGGTCACCACCCTGGTCAGTCACTCGTTACTTCTTTTCTGGCCTATTTCAATGGCTTCCTAATTGGCTTCCACATTAAGTCATTAATACCATAGTGTGAATGAGGTTAGCCAGATCATTTTCTTATTGAATCTGGGTCTGCTTCAGAGGACTGAACATGTTGATAGGGTTGCAGGAATGGAGGCCAAAGGGAATGAAAAGAGGAAGATTAGGGGTACTGAAGGCAGCCTTAAGCAACTTCACCGTTTTACCTAAGACAGACTATATCTCTCAGGACAATAGAATAGAAAGTCTGGAGGTTAGAGAATAAGAGAAAAATACTGCATCATATCTTTTAGACCAATGATTAACAAAGGACTTTGTGGCCTAAATAGAGGGCTTTTAGATTATTATTACTTAAAGGGAATCAGGTGTCTTTGCCTGGCTGATTGGACCTCTTTATGAGGACCCATTTATCCTGCATTGTACAGCTCTCTATTACAATTGGGAAAAAATAGCAGGAGTTGGCTTCTCTGCTTACTGTAGAACTTAAGGCGAAAACAACAGACTGGCCAATGAACCCTCTTCACTTTAAAGTCTGGTGGCTAAAAATCTCTTTCTCTCTCTTTTTAAGGCAACTGGGGTTAAGTGACTTGCCCAGGGTCACACAGCTAGTAAGTATCAAGTGTTTGGTCTGAGGCTGGATTTGAACTCAGGTCCTCCTGACTTCAGGGCCGGTACTCTATCTACTGCACCACCTAGCTGCCCCTGGTGGCTAAAAATCTCAATCTGTTCTGGTAACCCAAGTGCTAGGGGAAAGCATGCCTTCTACTGGCCACTGGGGGGTTGGGTCTCTGTTATTGGCTGGAACAATATAGTGTCTTCCTTGAAGCTGGTAAGACAGGTGGGTCATTAATCTGAAAGGACACCTCTAGCCAAATTGGGTCAGGTATATTACCTATAACATATTGGCATGATGTACTGAAAACATCACTGGCCCTTGAATTAGACAACCTGTGCTCTAGTCTCAATGTTGACATACTTGTAGGACCTCAGGCAAGTCAGTTTTTTTTTTCTGGGCCTTAGTTTCCACATCTATAAAATAATAATAAGAATACTTTATTTTTTACCTACCAGGGTTATTGGGAAGAAAGTGCTAAATAAACTGTAAAATGTCATAGAAATGGGAGCAGTATCTTGGCTATCAATTCTGTGCCCTTCGATAATTTGGGAGACAACATGTTGGATGTGAAAGAACACTAGACTAAGGCTTGGGAGACTTAAGAGTGCCCCAGTTCTACCAATTACTAGCTGTGCCTTACTGGAAAAACCAGATCACTGTCAGAACAAACTTTCTGATACATGGAGCTGGTCATACCATTCCTGTATTCAAAAATCTTTCGAGGCTGCCTAATTCCTACCGAGTAAAGTTCAAGTTTTTCCCACATCCATCTGATACCATCTTGACTTTCTAATCTTATGAAATAATCTTCCCCTTCATATACTGCATGCTTCAGCCAGGTGTCTGATGGTAAATTTTTAATAACTGGCTCTCCAAAATGCAGGACATATTTTAAAGTTTAATCTATATTATTAATCATTTCTCCATCATTTTCATAATTTTAGCCAATAAATAAAATCGTACATCAAGGCTTGATTAGTGTTTGCCAAGCATAAATGCTTACCCTGAAAAATGTTAACAACTGGCTTCATACAAGCTGGCTCCATACTAAATAGAGAGGATTAAGCAACTGGGCCTCCTCTCTACCTTAGAACGTACTGCACTCTCCCTCCTTGGTGTTTTTGCTCCAGTGGATCTCCCAACAGTATTTGATTCACATAAGACATACAACTATAGCAGACATACAAATGTGGGTCCATTTCCCAATAGCTCCCTTTCTTCTGCATGATCTTTCCCTTCCTTCATTGAAATAACTATAAAGTTACTGAAGTCCAAACCTGCCAACTAAGCCAAGTATTCTGGGCCAGGGCTAGCTCAGGATGTTCCAATGGTTCAGGCTCAGGCATGGAATGCAACGAAACACTTATGGACCATAAAAGTTTTTTTTTTAATTACTTATAGCATGAAAAGGGTATAATTGACTAAAAATAGATGCTGTTCTCCTTTGCCTCAGACTGCTATCTCACTGGACAGTGGGAATTTTACCATGCTTCAGGAACAATAATTCCCAAGGGGCTTGGCTTTTTTTTTTTTTTACCTATCATCTTCTGGAACAAACAAATCTCTAGATATCCCTAGAGATATCCTTTCCTTGCCTCTTGAAAGGGATATCATCTCATCCTATCATAAGATTCTTTAGTGCACTTATATAAAGGTATCTGTTATAGTGAGATTAGCTATTATGTCACTACTATGGCTATATTTTAAATACCTATGTCTGTGTCTTATCCCCTATTCCCCTCCCCCACAGGACTTTAAGGTCTGCAAGGGCTGGATATGACATATCTAAAGCTTCTCTTAACATCTAGCACAGGGTTCTACACACAGATGCTTACTAAGTGAATATCTAGCGTATGGATAAATTTAACCTTCTAAAGATTCAGATTTTTTTTCTTTATTTTCTTTTTCTGTGAGAGGAGGAAATTTGATTAGATGATTTCTAAGTTTCTTTTCAGCTCCAACATTCTATGAATTTCATGTTTGGGATCAAATGATGAGCAGAACCTACATTTGTATGTTGCTTTATATACCTCTTTCTGGTTTTATTTTCAAAATAATCCTGTGAAATATGTAGTACAAATATCCCTTCAATTTTTATAGCTGAAGAAGCTGAGAATCACAAGGGTTAGACTCCTTGCCTAGGGTTATACAGCTAGACAGCAGTGGAGAGCTCAACATTCTTCTTCCACTAAAGCATGCTGCTTTTTAATTCCTTTCAGTAAAGTCATTTTACTTCTCTCATCCTCAGTTTTCTGTAAAATGGGGGCATTGGACTAGATGTTCTCTAAGAACATGTCCAGCTCGAACATTTTGTGATTTTATAATTTCTTTCTATTTTTCTAAGAGGCTGTTTTTAATGGGTTTAGAGTGTTCTGCCTATTAAGCTATGGAAGAGGCAATCTTAGAAGAGAGATACTAAAGAAGCTAAGTCTGTCTGGCCTCTGAGTGACTTACTTCTTTTTATAAGTGGGTGATTTATTTTACAGGGATCAAAATGAATTTTTTTCAGTGAATGTAAATCTCTATTCTTTATTCCTATTCCCATTATATTGATCTGATTTTCAGATATGAAATGAGACCATCATTGTTTCATGGTTGCCATGATATGGACTTTGAATTAAATGGGAAAAGGAGAGCAAGCTAAATTACTTTTGAGAAAATGTAGTGCTTTTAATAGCCCTAAGTTTCTCCCTGAAATAAAGGCAGATTTTTTAAAAACAGCAATGTTTTTTTTCAGTGATACTATGTGGCTGCAAGCTGTGTAATACCATGGTCACTGAAGAGTTCAAGTTAACAGTTACCTGGAGGATAAATGAGATATGAGCAGCAGGCAACGTATCACGTAACAAAGAACAGTGCTGGAGAAAAGGAGTAAAAGATGTCATCAGATATGAACAGACAGTTCTCAGATGAAGAAATTAAAGCCATCGATAGTCATATGAAAAAATGCTCTAAATCATTATTGATTAGAGAAATGCAAATCAAAACAACTCTGAGGTACCACATCACACTATCAGATTGGCGAACATGACAAAACAGGAAAATGATAAATGTTGGAGAGGATGTGGGAAAATGGAACGCTAATACATTGTTGGTGGAGTTGTGAAATGATCCAGTCATTTTGGAGAACAATTTGGAACTATGCCCAAAGGGCTACAAAACTCTGCATACCCTTTGATCTAGCAATAGCACTTCTAGGGCTATATCCCAAAGAGATCAAACAAATGGGAAAAGGACCCACATGTACAAAAATATACACAGCAGCTCTTTTTGTGGTGGCAAAGAATTGGAAGTTGAGAGGATGCCCATCAATTGGGGAATGGCTGAGCAAGTTGTAGAATACTATTGTGCTATAAGAAATGATGAACAGGCTGACTTCAGAAAAACCTGGGAAGACTTATATGGTCTGATGCTGAGTGAAGTGAGTAGAACCAAGAGGACTTTGTACACAATAGTAACCATGTTATGCAATGACTAAGAATGTTAAACTGAACCCTTCTCAGCATTATGAGGATCTAAGACATCTCCAGAGACCTGGGGATGGAAAATGCTGTCCACATCCAAAGAAAGAACTATGGAAGTCGAATCGCCCTCACTTATTTTTACCTTCTGTTGAGTTTTGTTTCATCTTTCTGATGGTTCCGCCTATTGGTTTTAATTTTTACTTACAGCTTCACTAATGTGAAAATATGTTTAATGGATATGTAAATGTAAAGCCTATGTCAGATTGTGTACCGTCTTGGTGGGGAGGGGAGAAAAAGGGAGAAAAAGTTTTCAACTCCAAAGCATATGGAAAAAAAATTTAAAAAAAATTTTAAAAAAGGAAAAAAACAGAAAAAAAAGATGTCATCAGAGATGTATGACTAAAAAAAAAGGCCAATCATATTCTCTATTATATTATACACAATATGATAGATAATTATATTATTATTGTTAATAATATGTTTACATATCTTACATAAACAGAAGCCCTGCAATCATATGGTGAAGGTAAAGGATACTAAACAATATCAGGAAATCTAGAAGACCCCTACCATGTTGAGTAGATTCCTTGTAGAGGATGTACAGAAGGACATAGACTAGAGTCTTCAAGGATTAAATGGAATGGATGGATAGGTTTCAATCTGCATTATGGGAGAGTGTATTCACATAGATGAAATTACAGATTCATTGAAATGTCAGAGTAGTATGATCATTGATCTTGTCCTTCAAGGGTGTGAGCTATTCCTTGGTAGTAAGTTAGGCACTTTCACATGAAGGAGCAGATTTGAACCTTGTTACTACTAGCACTGAATTAAGTCCTTATGACCTGAAAAAGTTTAGGCAGCTCCCAAAGTATTCCTTTCCCATGAAAAGCTGACTATGTCAGCTCAGGGCAGACAATCTTTTGTTTTTTTGGCAATTGGAGTTAAGTGACTTGCTCAGGGTCACATAGCTAGTAAGTGTCAAGCGTTTGGTCTGAGTCCAGATTTGAACTCAGATCCTCCTGACTTCAGGGCTGGTGCTCTTTCCACTGCGCCACCTAGGTGCCCCCAGGGCAGACAATCTTACCTATATCTGAGTCTAATAGAGAAAGATTACTTCACTGATCCATCTGAAGTGGGAGATTATCTTATTGGTTATGTTTTATGGTCCAAACATAACATATTTGTAGATTAAATCATCTCTTGTAGAGACAAACAGCTCTTCTCTGTAATAAAGAAACAAGTACATTGAAAAATCTACTGAAAGATTGATACTCTTTGAAAGGAATTTATTGAATAAATCCAATAATGATATACATATGAACAACCTTTCTTAACATTTTCATATCTTTCCCATGTGTTCCTACTCCTGTCAGTGTAGCTACTAAATCTCCCCCCAATATGTTTTGTCCATTCCGATCTCTGAGCTTTTGTTCACGACATTTTCCCTGAATGGATTTCTCTCCTTAACTTCTCTCTGCTTGTCTAAGCCTTGCCCTTCCTTCAAAGCCTAGATCAAGTACTACGTTCTCCATGGAGTCCCTACCAGTCACTCTAGCCTTTGGGGAGCGTTGCTTTCTCTGGACTGCTGAAACGCTTAGTAGTTATTCCATAAGGATTTGCTCTTGGTTTCTTGCCCTTGTGATTAAAAAAAAAATACAATAAATTAGATCCATTTGTGAGACTTTGAGAATATGGCCTTTAAGAATTGGATAGAATGCAGGAATCCCTTTTACAATATCCTAGATGGTCACCCAACCTGTGATTACACACTTTCAGTGACAGAGAACTCACTACTTCATGATAATAATAGTCAACACTTAACATTGTGCTTTTAAAGCTGGCAGATTGCTTTGCATGTTGCTTCATTTGATCATCACAATCACCTACCTGGTGAGGTAGATGCTGTCATTATCACCATCATATAGAGGAAGAAGGTGAGGTTCGGTGCTTACCTAGTGTCACATAGCTTGTAAGTGTCTTAGACAGTATTTGAATTCAGTTATTCCTGGCTACAGGTCTAGCACTCTATCAGAGTTGCCTATTTCAATCAATCAACATTTACGAAGTGCCTGCTACGTGCCAGGCACTGTACTAAGTGCTGGGGATACAAACAGAGGCAAAAACAACAACAACAATAACCCAGTACCTTCTCTCAAGGAGCTTACACTCTAATGAGGGAGATAACATATAACCACAAAAATACCAAAGCAAGGTATACACAGGATAAATAGGAAATAATTAACAAGGGGAAGGCATTGGAATTAAGAGGGCTTGGACTTAAAGGACTTGAAGCCAAGGAGTTCAATAAGCAGAGTGGAGAGGGGAGAGCCTCCCAGGCATGGGGGAAGGCCAGCAAAAATGCCTGGAGCTAAGAAATGTGTCTTGTTTCATGGGACAGCCAGGAATCCATTGTCACTGAATTGGACAGTTGGGGAATAAGGCGTAAGAAGATTGGAAAGGTAGGAGGGGGCTAGGGTATGAAGGGCTTTGAATGCCAAACAGCATGTTTTATGTTTGCTCTTAGAGGCAGCAGGAAGCCACTGGAGTTTATTGAGTAGGCGTGTGACATGATCAGACCTACGCTTTAGGAAAGTGATGTTAGTGGCTGAATGGAGGATGGATTGAAGTGAAGAGAAACTTGAGACAAGCAGACCCATCAACAGGCTATTACAATAGTCAAGGCATGAAGTGATGACAGTCTACACTAGAGTGATAGCAGTGTCAGAGGAGAAAAGGGGATGTATGTACAAGAAATGTTGTAGAGGTGAAATTGACGGGCCTTGGCAATAGATTGGAAATGGCTAGAGTGGGGGATAGGGAGGAGGATGTGAGAATTAGTGAGGAATCCAGGATTGTGAGCCTAAATGCACTAGGAAGATGGTGATGTCCTCTATAATAGTAGGAAAGGTAGGAATGGGGCATGGTTTAGGGGGAAAGATAATGAATTCCATTTTGGCCATAATCTATTATTTCATAAAGCAACCTATTCTGTTGTTGTAAAACTCAACTTGTTAGGAAGTTCTTTCTTCTACTGAGCAGAATCCTGCCTCTTTTTAGTTTGACGTTGGTCTTAGTTGTGTTATCTAGAGCAGCACAGAATAAGCGTAATCCCTTTCCCACTTTATGGCACGTATAATATTTGAAGACAGTTACATCCTTTTAATCTTTTGTCCACCAGGCTAAACCTCCCTAGTTGTTCAATTGTTTCTTATATGACATAGTTTCCAGGCTACTATTCATGCTCATCACACTCCACTGAATGCTCTCTGGTTTGTTAATATCCCTCTTAATATGTGGCCTTCAGAACTTAATACAATATTCCTGATGTGGTCTGCTCAGGGCAGAGTGCAGAAGAACTGTTGTTACCTTCTGGACGTGGACATCTAGCATGTTGGCCATGCAGATTATAATGCTGGCTCATATTAACTTTACAATCAACTAAAACCTTAATGTCTTTCAAAGTCTTTATCTCTACTCTTACACTTTGATTTTTTTTCTAACATAAATGTGGGACTTTACTTTTTTTGGTAAACTTTATTTTCCTTGTATTAGTCCATAATTCCAACCTGTTGGAATTTTTCTGAATCTTGGTTCATTCATTCAGTGAACTAGCTATCTAGATTTGTGTCTACCATGGATATCTTTGATGTCCCCATAGGATTTAGAACTGGAAGGAACTTTAAAAGTGATTTAGTCATTGATAAAGTTGAATAAAGTAGGGCAAAGAACAAAACCTTGTGGGATTTAGAGATCATTAGTTTGCAACCATCCATTAATCAACATTCATTGGAAATGGTTATTCAGCTGGTTACATATCGGTTCACTTTTTTTTTCATCTAATTATTAAGACTATCATGAGGGATCTTTGTCAAATGCCTTGCTGAAATACATATATAATAAGTCAATTGTATTTGTCTAATCTGGATGTCTTGTAGGCAATGCACAGTAAATGTGCCTAAAAATAGAACATGTTGTCTTTCTCCCCAAACTCTCCTATATTTCAAACTTCCTTATTAATGTGAAGGCATCACCATCTTTTCAGTCTCCCATATTTGCAACCTTGCTCATCCTTGATGTCCTATTCTCACTCACACTAGATATCTAATTAACTGTCAAATATTTTAATTTCTAGCTCCTCAACACCTCTCTCATCTTCCCTCTGTCCAGCACCCAGCCGCCATCCTGGTTCAAGCCCGCATCACTTCTGGACTACAGTTTTGGCTTCCTAATTGGTCTCCCTACCTCAAATTTTTCTCTTCTCCAATCCATCCTCCAGACAGTTGCCAGAGTAATTATCCTATGTGTTGTCTGACCATGTCATTTTTTCTACTTACTGAACTCAAATGGCTCCCTGTTACTTCTAGGATCAAACATAAATTGATTTATTTGATATAAAGATCTCCATAATCTTGTCCCTTTCTACCTCCTAACCTTCTTGCGTGTTTTCCCCTCTGCATACTCTGTGGTCCAAACATACCAGCCTACCTCTTCACACACAATACTCCATCTCCTATTTCTATGCCTTTTCAATAGTTCTTCCCCAAACCTGGAATTTTGTTCTTCCCTTGGCATCTTAGAATATCTTCAGCACAAGCATCACCTTCAGCCGGAGGCCTGATATAGAAACCTCAGTTGCTAGTGCCTTAATCCCCAATGCTACCTTGTGTCTGCTTTGTATGAATCTCATATGGGTGCATATTTGTACAAGTTATTTCACCTGTTAGAATGTAAATTCCTCTAGGTAAAGAACATTACACACACACACACACACACAACACGTGTGTGTGTGTGTGTGTATATATATATGCATATATATTACGCACACATATACATATGTATATATATGTATATACATATGTATATATATATAGAGAGAAAGAATCTGTAAGCACACATATAATTTTTCCTTCCGAATTAGGAATTACTAACAGCCATCATAATTTCATAAAGAAAAAGTCTTACCAGACTAACCCAACCCTCCATTTCATTTTGACAAGGTTATCAGACTGATAGATTAATCACACACACACACACACACACACACACACACACACACACACACACACACATTCTGTTGTAAATTTTGTTAGAGACTGGTGACGAGCTTATGTAAGTAGGCAGAAATGAACCTTTCCTTGCTTTCATAATTTAGATCTTTGAACATTTCTAGTTCCTTCATGATTCAGACTACCAACAGTAGTTTTAGAATAATATGTGCATACATTTCAGAACTCTGGCATATAATTCATCTGTGATTAAAGATTTTTATATATCTTAAAGGACCTGTTTTCCTATCATCTTGCCACCTATGTGGGGCTTTACTTCCCTTTCAACCATGCTGGTTTAGCCTCAGCCTCAGAACTGACAGTTCAATGAGCTCTCCAGACTGCTCCACCTCCTCAGTAGAAGCCTCCCTTCCTCAAGGGCACCTCTCCTCTTTTTCAGCTTTGCTTTATATTTTGTCTTTCCCTGTTAGAATGTAAGATCATCCTGGGCTGTTGTTATTGTTTTGTATTTGTATCCCCATTGCTTAGCATAGTGCCTGATACATAGGAAACATTTAAAAGGAGTTGAATAGTTCTGTATATTTACTGTCTATTGATCTTATGCCACTTGCCAGCTCTAAACAAGTCTATCTTGGAGAAAAATGTGGAATTTTGTAAGAAATTCCTGGACTATTCATAATGATCTTTGATCTAATGATCCTACTATTGGGCATATATTACGAGGAGATCAAAGATAGAAAGAAAGATCCAGTATATATTAAAATATTCACAGCAACACTTTTTTTTGTGTGTGTGTTGGTAAAAAATAACAAACTAGAAACAAAGTGAATATACTTTGGGGGAATGGCTGAAAAAATTGTCATACATGAATGCAACAGAATATTACTGCATAATTCTCTGAGGAATTCAGAGAAATATGAGAAGACTTATCAACCCATAACAAGTAAAGAGAGCAAACCTAGAGAACAATGTCCAATGAATACAATACAATACAATAATACAAATCAAAATAACACTAAAAAGACATCTTAATTCTGAATGAAATGCAATGACCAATATTTGTTACAGAGGACAGGTGATAAAATATACCTCCTAGCTTTTAGGGTCAGAGGTACAGATACGATCATTTTATTCCTTTTTTGTTCCTCTTGATCTATATATAATTAAAAAAAATCCCGAGCCTTTTTATCATTTCTATTTTTCACAAGCCTGAACTATTCTGAAGTTTAGACTTTCTGACATTATTTTTACAGGCAATGCTCCGTAAAGGGCCATTTGGATCTGAGAAAGAGAGACACAATTTGCACCTAGATAAAATGTATTGATCTAAGTAAATAAAAGGATGTTTGAGTAAAATCAAAGGACGCAGTGAGCTCATAGGATTGCCTATGGGCTAGGAGCTGGCCAGCTCAGCTGAGACTGTAGAATGACCTGAGAGAGATTCTGGAGCACTGCAGCTGATATTGTTTACTCTGTAGCACACAAAAAAGATCTTGTGCTCTTTATAAATGGCACCAGTTGTGGGTCAACCCATCCTTGGCACCTTTTAATTTACCCAACATGAGTAAGCTATCCAAGTATACACACACGTCTTGACAAATCCCTTTGGTGCTCTGTGTTTGCACTTAAAACTCAGTTCTGGCTGTCTCTCTCCTCGTGCTTTTTGGGGACGAGACCTAGTTAGACCATATTGCTTCACCTTTGGAGTGTAGTAGAATTCAATGCAACTGGCATTTTTAAAGTGCTAGCTGTGTGCAAAACTCTAACTCTGCATGCTATCAGGCCTCTATGAGGCTACAGATTTTTATTAGTGTTCGTGCAATGGCTCACTCTGTGTTTGGGAACAGTCTTCAGAGCCCCGTGATGATAATCAGTTCCATCCCCATAGCAAAAAGCATTCATACCTCATTTTCACCCAACTAGGTTAATTAATCAGTCAGTCAATTTATTTGGCACCTACTTTGTGCCAGGGATTGGGAATGCAAAGACAACTCTGCACTGGTCTTCCTCCTCACCAAGAGTCTTTACTCTCTCAAGAAGCCTTTGCCTGTTTTTGTATCATCAGTGCTTAGCACAGTGCCTGGCACATGCTAGGAATTAAAAAATGTTGATTGATTGATTATATTCTATGGGGTAGATGACATATATATGTACATGTATATGTTACATGCACACATATGTACACAAGATATATTTAAAATAATATACAGGTAATTTTGAGGGAGAGGACAACTGCAGCTGGCTGTGGGTTCAGGGAGAAAAAAAAGGTTTGATCGCTGTTCCCATTCTCTAAATGTGACCGAGAAGGACTTTTGGCTGTTATCCCAAACCAGTGCAACTTCAAAGGAACTTAACTATCAAAGGCAGAAGACTGATGCTGAAGTTGTCTTCCTATGTTTCATTGTGGTGGTGAACCCTAGGTGACTCTAGATTCCAGAACTGATCCCACCAAAGGAAGGACTTCACTACAGGCTCCACTATGGACTGTACTCCTGTCTAAGGAAAAGCCCAGCTAAGTACAGGGAGACTCATCACCTGGCTGGATACTGGGACGAGCTTTTTCTGCCAATGAAAGTAGGCTCTCAGAGCCAGTTTTAGAAGAAGCAGAGGCGTTTCAACCTGCAATTAGGAGAGGAGGGCTCACATGAATGAGGCCACAGATTCATTAAGAATTGAAGTCAGAGGACATAAGAATGTGTTTATCTCTGGAGGCAATTCCAAAGGAGGGTGGGAGTAGTTTCAAAATTGCTTTGAGTAAATCAAGGGCCGCATTAGTGAGATATGCGAGATGGTTCCTTTGAAGAGGAAATAGTCATTAGGTGATTTAGATTCTAGACTGTTAAAAAAAAGTAGCTCTTGTGACTTGATGCCAGGGACAGAATTGGTAAATTAAGAAATAACCAATAATGGTAAGAGAATGAGCTTGGTTTTTAGATACATTGGACATCTTGAATATTATAATGACAAAGCAGAGAGAGTATGAAATGATCTTTCTTTGTGATTTCTTTGTCCCTGTCTTTTTGCATGGAGATGGGGGAGGAAGTGAAGAGCATGCAACCATATGAAAGGGCTACATTTCCTGAATGCTGTAGGCTGAAAGAACACATACAAACACATACACACACATATACTATGTATGTGTGTATTGACACACACGTACACATCTTTACGTATGGATATATGGACAGGTAAATACCACAAATATATGCCTATATGCATATACATACATACATACAAGTGCATGCATATATATATATATATACATACAACATGCATATATGTATATTATGTGTTAAAAGCACATGGCATAGGTACTGAGTAAGAATTTTGCCAGGAGGAAAGGAGAAGAATGCAGAAGAACAAGTGGATACTGTGCATGGAGCTGGGTTGATATGGGACCATGGAGGCTACTAAGGTAGACAGAGGCATTCTATATTCCATATCAGCCAACTGACAATGGCTGGCAAAGGGGTAGTGTCTAAACTGCAGAGACATTGGCATGATCTCTCCCTCCCATACCCTACCCCAGTTTCCAACCCCAAACTCCATTGGCAGAGAGTCTTTGCTCAGACTTCCCCAATTAGAGTTACGTATTGGGAAAGGGTTGAGACTTGAACTGTTCTTGTGAGGTAGGAATGAGAGAGAGAATACAGGCTGTGGTTACTTTCTGATGCTTTACTGTTTAGTTCTGTCATGAATAAATATTTTTATAATGCAATGCTATTGGGAGCCTTTGTTTGCTGGCAGATGAGTTGACTGAATACACTGAAATGATTTAGCTACAGAGTTTCTATATTCAAATGAGATCAAAATGTACCCAAAAGAGTATTGGTTATTGAAAAACTCCAAGATAGGAATCCAGTTTAGCTGCCAGAGGCTAGAGTCTGATTCCTTGATTATAATGGGATCAAAAGTCTGGTACAGTGTCTCTGTAATTAATCTTATGACCCAAATCTCTTCATATTCTGACTATAATGCTGGTTTGTGTGTATGTGTGCATAACATTAGTGTCAGGTTAAATCTATATCAATATACAATATCACATACATATTATGTTTATAGCTATAATCTGCATAGATATTCTACATATTTATATGCAATATTCTATATATTTTGTTTTTTCCCCCAATCACATATTGTTGTTGTTTTTCAGCCAAAGACAAGGTTTATTAAAGATCTGCCATATTGGCCAGACTCTTAAGGAATCTGAACATTTGTAAGCTGTTGGCTAGATTATGTGAATCTGAGCCTTGGGCTAGACTCTTAAAGAATCTGAGCCCCCAATTACATGTTAAAACAATTTTAAACATATGTTTAAAAGTTTTGAGTTCCAAATTCTATCCCTCCCCTCCCCCCTCACTGAGATGGTTAGCAATCCAATATATGTTATATGTGTGCAATCATGTAAAACGTATACTGTTCTATATGGATTTAACCTGACACTAATTCTGCAGGTATATATAGAGATGAAGGCAGAAACAATTGAGCATCCAGGACAGGGATGGTTGTTGGTTATTTTGTTTTATTTTATTTTTTGGTATCTCCAGCACTTAGCACAGCTCCTGGCAGATAGTTAAGTGCTTAACAAATGCTTGTTGACTTGGTTTGCTCACTTTATATAGCTAGATGAGAAGTTAGAGATCATATAATCCCATCTCCCCCACCCCACCTTATTGTATAGATGAAGAAATAGAAGCAGAAGTGAAAATGATCTGGCCGAAGTTACAGATAGTAGCCAAGCTAGGATTTATGCTCAGGTCCTCCAACTCCAAATACAGTGTTCTTTCTAACTCACCACGAGTGAATGCACCAGAAGCTATATGGCCATGAGAAGAGCAATCAAGGAAATGAGAGGAAACTGGGGAATATAGTAAGCTGGTTCTTATAGCCCTGCCCTGAAGTACCGCTGGTGGAACTTCCCAGCTGGAGGCCAAAGTCTTGGTGGAATGGAGTGAGAGTGGAGTACTTTCGTTAGTCTTCTGTACTCAAAGGGATAGGGCTTAGTGACTTTCCTGAAAGATTCCTGGTGCCACACATATAAAATGCAGATATAAGAAGCCCTGGAGGGTCAGAGCACACCTGTGGTTCTTACTGGGGTTGTATATCTGGCTTTAGATGTTTGAGTACGGGAGAAGAGCAGAACTAAATTCAGCGAGGAAAGTTTGGGATAAAAAGAGGACCACAGAAATGCATCTTCTCACTTAAGCCATAGACACCTGAATTCTAGGTTAGGGGAAGCTTTTGGGATATTTTTGAGGGAAACAGCTGGCCAACTCAGTTCAATAAACAAATTCATCTCAAGAAACATTTATTAGTGCCTGTTCTGTGCAAGGCTCCATGTTAGCCACTGCCTGCCCTCAAAAAGCTTACATTCTACTAAAGGGGATTCATACAGAGACAAATGTAATACAACACAGGTAGTAATGGGAATATGATGCAAAGGAGAGATCCAAAGTACTCTAAAAAAATCTGGAGAATATTTTCAGCTGGAAGGTGGTGGTCATGGAGGCTTCATAGAAGAGGTAGTACTTGATTTGGGCTTTGAAGGATGAAAACAGATTCTGAAAGATGAAAATTGAAGAGGAAAAACTTTCTTGGTATAGAGACAGTTTGCAATAATTCATAGAAGTGCAAGTTGGCAGGGAAAGGTTGGCGAAGCCATGAATCCTGGGCAGTTGAAATATAGAGCTTGTGAAAGGGCATGATATAAGGACAGAAAGACTAGTCCAAATCAGATAACGGTGGGCTTATATGCCAATCTGAGGAGTTAGTGCTTAATTCTTTTGGCCATAAGAAGCCTGAGGGATTTGAGGAGGGTTTTGGAGCTCCAACAATTTACAAATGCTTTGTTGTTTTAAAGTTCTCACACTTGCTTAGAAATTGAAAAATCTGTGATTCTTGATTTTCCTTGAAAGATATGTGTTATTTATATCATGTCATATTAAAACTGGGAAAGGAAGTGTGGTATAGACTAAAGAACCCAGCTGGAGTAGGCCTTGGGAGACATACTCTCTAGTCCGAGCTTTCTCACTACCTTCCAGCTTGACCTCATATCTAGCTTGACTTCACTACCCTCTCTCCCGGCTCCACTTTTTTCATTTGCAAAAACAGTAAGGTTGGACAAGATGATCTTTTAGCTCAAATATTATATGATCCTTTTATGCAGAAATATTCAATGCAACTGTGCTGCTCCTTCATAATGGAAACTAAACTTTATTTGTAGAAATATTTTAAAGAAATTTTGTTCATGAAAGCATTAGTTTCAGAATATCGGTGTCTGGCTGGATTATATTTGGTAATGGAAGCAATTTGCTTCTTTTAAAAATTATCCTTTTACCTTCCATTTTAAAAAATTAAGTACAGACCTCATAGCACCTCATTATCTCAGTTCCATAAGGAGGGACAGGAACAAAATTTGGGAGGGAGGGAGGAGAAGGGCCAATATTTTTATTAGAAATATACTGTACTCCTTACTTCTTCAATCCCACTTAGCCCATCTGTGATTGACTTAGGCCATTCAGCCCAGGACAACATTTGCAAATGTTTCTCTTCAATTATTAGTAGAGAATCTCATAAGGTGCACTTTGTCAAACCACAAACTCCAAAAAGAAAAAAAAAAGAAAAGCTCTGTTGAAAAGGTAATTTAAACGAAGTGCAAAGTAGCCACAGATGTTTCCAATTGCTCTCACTGACTATCAGTGAACCACAGGGAAGTCATTATGATGATGTGAGATTAGCCTCCATTACAAGCTAGCAGGGAGCTTTCATTGGACCAAACTGATCATTTGTTTGAGGTCACAGCCTGCATTGTTTTTTGATACTATCTATCTGGATTCTCTGAATTTGACAAAATTCAGAAATTTGCAGTGGGTCTTCCAGTCATTAGCATGAATTAGCCAGGTTCTTCTGTAATTGAAGAATAATTAAGTGAATGAGAGGAGGTATAGAGCATCTGTTCAGGATTCTAACAGAATCATGACAGTTCTTCAGTTTTTTTTTCAGATCTCTATATGTATGTATTATATGTGGGTATTTATATCATTCATCCATCTATCTGTCTGATTCTACTTAAACTTTTGTATCCAACCTTCATGATAACACTGAGTGATAGATTATAGTAGGGTCTTGGCAAAGAGAAAGTCTCTAACAGAATGGGAGATTTTAAGAATTCTGAGAATTTATAGAGAAACCCACTGGGGAAAGAATTAAAGAAGGGATTCCTAACACTTTTGGTGTCACAGACATCTTTGGCAGTCTGAATCCTATGGACCACTTCTCAGTATAAGGTTTTTTAAAATAATTTGAAAAAATGTTAAATTTCAATTAGAAGTTAGTGAGAACAAATACATATTTTTCCCCATCAATATTTGTGTTGTCCCTAAAGTCTATCAATGAAATCCTTCAGGGTCCACAGACCTAGGTTAAGACTCCTTGTATTAAAAGAATGTCTTTACAAAAAAAAAAAAAGGATGTCTTGCTTGGAGGATGCTAAAGTTCATGGAAGTGAAGTAAGTTATGCAAGGTCATGTGAGAAGGTCAATTTGGATGTCCCCTCTCCCTTCCTCCCCCACCCCATCATAGCTTAAGAGAACTATTTAGGAAGAAACTAGTTTCTGAACAAGTAGAAAGTGTTCACTTAAGTGGAAAATATCTCTTCCACCCATATTTACATTATAAAACAGACCAATGACCCTTGCCTTTGAAACTGAATAAATCCAAAGCACATGATGGAAAAAAAAAAAAGAAGCATGATTAGCAAAAAAAAGTTCCATGTATGAAATCTGTTACATTTCAAACCTCATAGAACAAGAATATGTGTGTTACTTACGATAGAAGTGAAGTTTGGCAAAAAGACTCAAATATGTGCCACTATTTGGGTTCTATAATTAACTTAAGCTCAGCTTGGTATGAAGGAAAGAACACTGGACTGGTAGTCAGAAGACCCTCATTCCAGTTCTGATTCTACCCTTAGTCTGCAATGCAATTTTGAGCAGTCCACTTCACCCACTATGCCTCAGTTTCCTCATCTGTTAAATGGACTCACATACAGGAGGTTGCATAGTATAGTGGAAAGAACACTGGATTTGGAGTTAGACTTGGTTTTGCTTCTTGCTACTTGTGAGCTTTGGCAAGTCATTTAATCCCCAGAGGCCCATTTTCCTCAACTATAAAATGAAAGTATTGGACTAGAGGGTTGTGAAGATTCCTTATAGGCCTAAATGATCCTATAGATGATAAATCCCATACGTCACTTCTACTTTAACATTCTATAGTTCTGTTCTGATTCTAACTTGTTTTATTGCAGACATCACAAAAGGTCAAAGCACGTTGCTTTTTGTTGTTAACACAGTTTATTATTGGCACACTTATTGGCAAAGCATACATAAAATACCATTGTATTATAACACACTGAATCACTGTGTCTTTACATGTGTAGCTGAACATATTAATATGTAAATGAAAAAATTAGTTCTCTTATAAAGTTTCACATAAATACACTGGGATCCCAAAAAGAAAAAGACCAAAAAAAAAACGTTTGAGGGCTTTACAAAAATATTACACAAGAAATATACCATGAAAGGAAATAAAGCCAACTCAGATACAATAAAACACAAAAATTTCCAATTTTATTAAATGGCCCACAAAAATCAATGGATTACATGGCTTGAAAATATTTGGATCAACAGCAATTTTACAAAGCATAAACTCTCATAGGACTGGGTGTCTTTCTCCACATAAAAATATTTCTCATGTCTTTGATGAAAAAAAAAGACATTTCTTGTTTCAGTACTTGTATAAATGACTGAAGGACTAATGATTGGCATGAGTGATGATAGAAATTAAAACTGCTGGATCCTTTCAAGGGTTAACCAATGAGCGAAGATGTAACAAAAGAACAAAAGTTACATTTCAATTACTTCCCAAAAGCTGATTTTTTTCCCCCTTTCTTTCTGAAACAAGAAACTTTCAGGTGCAAGTCAAAAAGCAGAAAATATTTTACAATATTAAAAAGTCATCCACCATTAGGTTGAGCATAATTAATGAGATCCTGAGCACTGAGGACTTAACAATATGGCCTTCATCTGATATGAGAAAAAGAAATTCAACAAAAAACATTGTTAAAAATTTGCCATGAGGTGCTAGATCACTTTGAATTATTTGAATTGAGGTCAGTGCCAGTATCTGTGGGATATGTGAAGGCCTCCAAGAAATGTACAATGGAAGCATGTTCAGAATCAATCTTCTCATTTAAAAAAAAAACCAGAGAGCTGCAGTTTAGAAATAGATATCTGTGTGGAAAGTTGTCCCACCCTATCCCACCCCGGTCTCCTATGTAAATGCTCTGATAGAGTAATTACAAGCCACCATCATACATAACAGTGGGTTAGAGGCAGGTTAGCTTATTGGGAAGCCTGTGGTGTAGGGTTTTCAGATTTGGTCTCTTGGTTCGCAGGTGGCTTACTGCTCCATGGGCTGTTGTTTCCCAAGGCTGGTGAATTGTTGAAGTCTTCTTCATCATCCATGCCATTTGCTGCATCGTACTGTGTGTTTTCTAATCTGGTGATAAGCCTTTCGTCTTCATCCCCAAATTCTCCTCCCATCAGAGTCGGCTCTCCTACCACCATCACATCCTGTGAACAGCATCCAACATTATTACAGGGGAACCTTGAGAGAGAGAGACAGCTTAAAACAAGCAAGGGGAGGGAATTGAGTCTAGCAACAAACTTAGTGAAATGTGCAACGGAGTCAGATATGCCTAGTGGGCCCATAATACAACATCGGATTTTTATGTGAAATAAACACTGTCTCCTGTTGTCAAGCATCCACAATTGCTTATACCTTCATTGGAATCTGACACCCAAAAACAGGCACTGTGAGTAGTCTGTAAATTTTTTTTAAAAAGGATTTTTTAATCAACCAATAAAAAAAAATCCTTTTAAATTTGCTCTCCTTGGAGAATTTTCCAAAACCTATTTAATCCTCTGGTGGGTATTTTAAATATCTATAGCATCCAATACTTTTATTTGGGAGCTGAGGAATGCTTTGTAAACTAATAGTGTATGAAGACATAAATAAGTTGCAAATCTATAATATTCACAAGATTTGTATGGAACAGTTCTTCCTCTATTCCAGGGATGCCATGCATTTTCATTGAAGACAGCCTCTCTTCTCCCTAGCCATCCAGGCCCTTTGATGCAACCAATATACTTGACATTCTGCTACTTAATTATGGTAATTAATTTAGGTAAAGTTTTCGATAAAAACAATGTTCACACTGATTTGACAATTTGCATAGCTAATTAAGTCATTAGCAAAAACCTGCTGATTGCCAACAAGCCCTGAATTTACCATCTGTTATTTCATGATGCCTGTCACCTATCCCCACATAGGCAACCCTGCCACCAATCTGTGCAGTAAGAGGACCAATCTGTCCAGCTGGTACCATAAAAGGAAGATGAAGAGTGCTAATTATAATTACATTGATGAAGCTAGTAGTCATCAAAAACTGGAGCATGTAAAAGGGAAAGAATCCATCTAATCACTCCTTTAAGTACAAATTGTCCTTCCATGCAAATAAGAGAACCACCTCCTGTACAGTGCATCTTGGCAGTACGGCAGAAGATACAGCAAGATGGGTGAGAACACAGCTAGACCAAAGCCCCTCCCTCCCCTTTTTCAAGAGGAAATACATCGGATGCCTGTGCGTCATACTGTATGCATGAGAAAGGACATGTGTGGGACATCTGCATCCTTTCTTGCAGATCTGTTAGGAGACGAGGTTTGGGCAATAGAAACCTTAAAAGTAGAATGACTTCAGTCATCCAGGCTGCTGCTGATGGCAACCAGCTACTCTCTATATCCAACACGTTCAGGCCAAGCCTACGAGCTGTAGCTGTAAGAATTCCCTAATATTAAGTATTGTGAAATATTAGATCTGGATTTCTGACTGAGGCAGACGACTCTTCTTAGAAGCTTCTTAAAAGGAGAACAAGTTCTTTTCTTTTTTGGGATACTTTAAATGGAATTTTGCCTAAAGCAGGGAGATGAACTACATGACCTTTTGGAATCCTTATCTCTCCTCTGATTCCATGATTGAATACATTCTTTGAAATAGCATTAAACAGTCATTTTCAAAGCTTCTCTCTTCCAATCTTGAACTAGAACATATGTGATTAATATCTTAGTTTTTAAAAAATTTTTAAAAACAAAATTCAAATCTTGCAATAGATGCTTCCTCCCTTTTCATAATGACTTTTTTTTTACTGAATTCTGTAAGCAATTCCACCAGTTTCCATATTTTTTTAAAAAAGCAATTCCTTATGCATATTTACCTCACTATACTGCTTAGCAAAAGCTGATAGGTCCATGTAATAGCTTCAGCTTGGAATGTTTGGGAAATTGGGAAAAGTATGAATGGATTTTGAAAATGTACTCCCTAACTGGATGCAGCTCTTGGAAATTGATTAAAAACATGCCAACATACAAAAAAATTATCTTCCACCAGGGCCCCTACTAAACACATAGAATATATGCTTGCTAAGCATGGTAATACTGGCATGAATAGCTCAGAATTTGATCTAATGTCGACATATGCACTTCAAAGTAAATATTTATTTTGCAGATACGAGCCAGAACTGAGACAGCTTTGACAGAGACCCTTGGGGGCTGCTTGGGCAGCAAATTAGACAAGAGTCTGCCCAACCTAAGACAGCAGCAAGGAAAAAAAAAACCAATTGTAAAGCAGTGCAATGTCAGGCTGCATTTGGCCACATCAGGCCGCTGATGTAAGAGATGAAAGTTCTTCATTTAGTTTGGGTGCTGCTGTATGATACCATGTTTGGTCATGGGTGTTTAGTATGGAAAACAGCCAACAAAGTGTAGGAAATTCAGAAAAAAGATATTATGACTAGGAGCAAAGATAAGTATGCAAAATATGGATGGTTTTGCCAGAGGATGATGATAGATAACTTAACTCTTGTGTTGTGACATACTCAGATCCCTTTGAAGCTCTTGTATGTATAAGGTTTGAATGTGAACATTAAGGTACTATATAAATTTTCACTATTATTACTATTACTACTAATGATTTTATTAATTGGATTATCAATAGATTTTATAACCATCCACCATTGTACCTGAACTAATAAGTTGATGGGAGAGATCCCGAGGGTTGGGGGCTGAAGAGGTAAGGATGATCAGGAAATCAGGGATGAAATTAGGATAAAGCAAGCATATTAGGGGGAGGGAGGAAATTCTCAAACATAGACTACATTCTATTCCAAAGTAATGGTTGTTCAAGAAAGGTGATACAGAGATGTTTGAATCACTTCAAACTGGGAAAGCATGCTAAGAGAACACACATGGAATAAGCAGGCCTTGATGGCTATTACATAAGATGCCCCAATATGAAAACTAATGAATGCTGTGAAAGTGTTAATAATCCTCAAATGCCCAGACACCAATTTTTTTTTACTTCTTACATAAAATTCTGTCTCGTAAGTAGTTGTGTATTCATGTGTATTTGCGTGTCACATGTGCACATCTATAGAAGATATCTGTGAGAGTATGCATATATGATGTATGTGTCTTGTGCAGATCTACAAGAAGCATCTGTAGATTTTTACATATACAACTATTCTATCTCTATATCATCTATATCTAAACCTGTATCATCTGTATCTGTATACATACATCTATCACTTATACATCTATATCTAATCTATCTCTATTTCATTTCTATTCTCTATTTATTGCTATTACATTTTTGGGCATACATACTTCCACTAAATTCTGATGCCTTTTCTCTCTATGTCATAAAGATTACCCTGAACTTCCAATGACTATACCAGTAAAGCACAAACTCAGGCAGGTTTTACTGAACTAGAGGAGCCTCAGGCCACTGCAATTTCTGTCCTCTGAGAACTACTAGTCAAGCTTGAAGAGGCTCATCCCCAGAAGTTTGGTTACCAGCCATATTAAGTCACAAAGACTATTTGCTAAGGAGTGAAGAGATTACACTCTGCATTGGTGAAAACATGGATCCTTGAAACATTGAAAAGATCTTATGTACACATATAAACTTGGTTCATTTTGACTTCAATGTATTTCCCCCCCTAAAACAGACCCATGATATCATTGGTAAAGAGAACTTTCAATGAGAAAACTCTCTCTACCAATGTAAGTTAGCAGTTTTCCTGTAACTTAGTCTTAACTCAGTTACCTGGGACAAATAGTGTTAAATGACTTGCCCAGGATCACACAGCCAGGATGGGTCAGAGGGAGAATATAAACTCAGGTCTTCCTGACTCTGAAACCAGCTCTTCATCCACCATCCTACACTGTCCTATGTGTACCCTTAAATACTCTATATATGTACTGGTTATGTGTAAAGAATACACCCTAGGATTAATATCTTTACTTATCAGTCTTTACAATGTAAGTTTAAACGCATTGAGGGTGTGTATCACCTTAACACTTTCTTTAAAAAAATCACATTATTACCAATAGGGTATAGGCATGACATTTCAACTTTCTTCCATATAGTGTAAAAGGCAATAATCCCTCTGGGTAGAAACACATACCCCCTCATGTCCCCAAAGTGTGGCCCTCTGCTCCTCCGCTGGAGTCCTGAAGGTACCACCAAATTAATTCCCATTTAATCTCTTCTCACTAATCCCCGAGCAATGGCCACCAACCTCTGAGGAGGACTGGAAGTGACTCCTCTAAGAGCCCCTCAATGCTTCTCCTTAAATTGGACAGAAGGGGTCACTGCAGTTGAATGACACAGGGCTCCATCCCTCCCAGGGTTGAGGCTGCAGCTCTGGAGTGCTCCTAGCTCCTGCTCATGGAGTGAGAAGCAGAATCCAAGTATTAAACCCTAGTCTTTCACTTGGGAGCGCACACTGCTACTGTGAGACCACTGGTCTGCTCCAAGTAGCACATTCTTGAATATTCTTTTCTCTCTATCTTGAAAAAACAAGTATGGTCATTATTTTGTGGTCAAGGAAAAAAAAACATTGTAAGGGAGTGGCTGGTGATGGCCCTTTTTATAATGGTCATGCTTGATGGTGACGCATTGTCAATACACTAGGTTCAGTCATAAGATGTAGTTGACATAAACTGTCCAATCTGTGTTGTCCAAAACCTGAAATCTGCACAGAAAGACTTTGCTTCGCAGACTTCTGTGGCCATCTGAAATTTCTGCTCATCTAAAATTAATCCACATTTCCTGGGCTTGGGGGATTGTGCTATGGTCCAAATGGCGCCTTATGCTAATGTTAACTTGAAAATCAGTGAATACACTCTAACACCTAACACTGTAAGAAAACAGTGTGGTGGAGTAGGAAGAGCACTGGCTTGAGAAGAGACCTGGAGGTCTAGGCCTGGCTCTGCTCCTTACTAGCTCTGTGACCTTGGCTAAGTCTTTTCTCTTCCATGTGTCGCCATTTTGTCACCTGTCCAATGGGGAAAGGGGGGTAAAATAATCCTAAAGCTTCATTTAAAAATTTTGTGATTATATTAACAGGCTTATTTTATCTCAACTTAAAAAAATATTTGGGGCCTCATTAATTCGGGGTCATATCCAAAATTGAGGTTTTATGCACGTTTTATACACCCATTTTTCCGGTCAAATAAAGAGCCCACCTCTCTGGCATTGGAAAGGCAAATCTGCAGGTGTATTTTGGTCTAGTGAAAGTGCTTTGTCATCCCTTTTAGATTCTTAAGGGCTCATGGGTATAGAGACTACTCCAGTGTAAGGACACTAAGACATTGCTTGGGAATCATAATTTTTGGAAGTCTTTGCCCTGGAATACCAAGGAAAGCAAAATAGCACTTTCTTCACTTGTCAGGCAATTCACTCTATGGCCAATGCTACATTGGGTGGCTCAGAGTAGAAATAGCATCTTTTCCCTGCAGAACAGGGCAAGAGGCCCAAAGGGACAGTAGAAGCTTCCCATCTAAGTACAGAGAAAGCTAGAGAATGGGAGGGACAGAGCTAACAAAAGGGAAAGGAAGCTGAGAAGAAGGAAAGGCAGAACTAGAAGAGAAAAATTTGGGAGGAAGTAGAAAATCTTTGATTTTTTTTTCTTAATTTCTGTACTGGTCAGTCCATCACTAGTTGGGAGGGAGATGGAAAAGGATCAGGACACCAATGGAGAAGGTAACACACACAAGAGAAAATAACTGAAATCCAAGGAAGGGAGCAAGTCAGAGCTTAATCACAGAGAAAGACAAGATCAGAAGACTTGATGGATAGAGAATATCCACCAGGCACCAAGAGAGACCCTAGGTGACAGAGTAAAACATTTGGTAAAGTGGGGAGGATGTAAAAACAGAAGGAAAGAGATGAGGGCCATAAAGAGCTGGGGAAAAGAGGAACATAATAAGGGGGCAGAAGAGAATATCAGGTTTGGGAAGGAGTAAATGTTCAAAATAGGGAAAGAAACTGGTCAGGATATATGAGGACTATAACAAAGGGCAGAGTTTTGGAAGAAACAGCAAGAAATATTAAGAAGAATGAAGCAGTTCCAGACCACATAAGACTACTTCTAGCTAACCTAGTTCTTTGGCTTAAGAAATCATTGACATTCATGAAGCCCCTTTCCAAACCAATGACTTTTTTCTTTGCCAAGTCCTAGAAAGGAAACAGAAGGCCAAGACAACTGAATAGTTGTGACCATGCTTTCCTGCTTGAGTCTGAAAGCTCACCCTTAAAAGCAGGGAGAGGGGAGTCAAAAATCAGCACATGCCATTCCCAAACATCCATATTACCTTTTTCTTTCCTTTGAAGTTTTACCATATTACCTTTTTTTTCTTTCAAGTTTATAACCTGAATCTTAACAAAAAAAAAAGAGTTCCCCCTCCCCTCCCCTTTCATGTATGAGCTCCGCTACAAGAAGGCACCAGATAGCTGAAAGTTAGTGGCTCCTCTGGCTCAGGGCCCCCTTCCTTTTGTGGTCAGAGGTCTGTAAACCTCCTATCGACATGCTGCTATTGGTAAATGATATCCTATTTAAACCCTAAGCGAAAGCTCACCTGCTTTTGAATCAGACAGTTCTTTAACTCAAATCTCCTTGCCACTCAGATTTGTAATATTCATGCCTCATTTCTAGTTTACCAGCAAGAATATCCAAAGCAGATTTCCCCTCAATAAGACCCTCCCTGACCTTCTTCCCTCTCCCAATTAATTTGCTTCTAAAATGGGCTTTAACTTTTATCTTCTGTAAGAAGGTAGGACAGACAGAGACTTCAGGCCTAAAAGGAAGGTGAGACTTACAGGTACCTGACTTGACAAGCTCAGGTTTGCAGCAGGCGTTTTTTTCTTGCTGCTGGTGCTGTTGGCATTGTTCCCAGCGCTACTGTTGGAAGTGCTACTTGTGGAGTTTTTCCGTTTTCTCCTTTTGGTGGTTGGCTGCCTTGTGGGTTCTGCTACAATATGGGACAGGGGAGAAGAATCAGTTCTGAACAGAAAGCATCACAAGGTCCATGGGAAGTATTCCAACCCAACCCCTGCTAAGATAGCTTGTCATAGAATCCAGCAGTTGGCATTCCATATATCAGGGAGAAACATCTTATAGAATTTCAGTTAGAGGACTTAAGAGTGGGCCACACATTCAGAAGATCTGAAACCTTCAACTTAAGAAACTTTCAGAAACTTTGGAACGCATACATCAATGTGTTCTACAGTGTTGCCTACTGGAAATGTGTAATAGTGCAGCTTAACTCTATTATATATTATGAATACTTAAACCAAGGATTCTTAACATGGAGTGTTGGTATAGATTTCAGAGAGTCTGTGAGATTGGATGGAAAAACAAAAAAAATTGAAAAACCCTTGTATCACTATTTTCACTAACTTTTAGCTAAAATTTAGCACTTCCTCCAATTATAGGATTTTTTAAATTATTCTTAAAACTCATAGAATTTACTGTAGTAGCAAAAAGATATATGATACAAAGAAAAAAAAAGCTGACTCAAACTAAAAGAAGTGGAGGAGAGATCTACTTCTGGCAGGCCTGAGGGCAAAGTCCAGAGGTCACCAAGCATAAGATAAATTTATAGGTTTGGGAATCAATGAGTTGATTTTGGAGTCATGATAGCACTACAGATTTCTGAAAATTCAATTCAAGGAGGCCTGTTACTCTATTATCCAACAAAGTACAAGCCCAATGATACTTATTATCATTTATTAGTTGTATAATCATAGGCAAGTCTTCCAATCTCTGTGGGCCTCAGTTTCTTCATTTCTAAGATGGAGGTAACAATACTATTAGAATTTACCTCACAGGATTGTCTTGAAGTTCAAATGAAATTATATATGTAAAGCCCTTTGAGAATTTTAAAATGCTACATATATGCTAGTTATTATCATGAGTATGATCATCATTATCATCATCCCTTCTCTGAAGAAGGTTTTAGCTTATTGAAGGATTTATTTATTTATTTTTGGGTGAGAACATAGTTGATTTTATAATGAAAGCCATTGGGGTGATAGGATTTTCTATACAGAAATAAACCTTACAACCACTTGCTAGAAAATATCTATTCTTTATAGGAAAGGGTCTTGTTTATTTTCTAATTCCATTTCAACTTTGTGTCATTTAGAATGAATTTGCAATCCTAAACAGGCAAAGTCCTATTTTTGGAATTATGGAGCTGACTCAGTGACTGTACTATTACACATTTCATTTTCCCCATGAGGCCAATGTTGCTTTTTAAAAAAAAATTTCTTTATTTTTTAGTGAGGCAATTGGGGTTAAGTGACTTGCCCAAGGTCACACAGCTAGTCCGTGTCAAGTGTTTGGTCTGAGGCCAGATTTGAACTCAGGTCCTCCTGTCTTCAGGGCCGGTGCTCTATCTACTGCGCCACCTAGCTGCCCCCCCAAATAATGCTTTGTAAGGCAGTAACCTATCACATTATCCTTCTTTGTATCCCCTGACCAGCACCTAGCACAATACTTTTTTTTTTTTTACCGTGGTTACTTAACAAATATATATTGAATCAATGAATGTGTACTAAAGAATGAGAACAGCTCAACCTCCAAACAAGGGATCAAAATAATACCTCCCTAGCAATCCAGGTGACCTGGAGTACCAGGTGCAGCCCAGAAGAATATGGGATCAGAAAGCAATATTTTTGCCAATAAGAAGCCATCTATCTAGATGGGCAGATCTTGGCCATTAAATGTTCTCTCAAAAATGACAGGTTTCCCTTTTAGGATAATTGAGCTAGATAGATGGAACCTGAGAGGTCATCTGGTCAAACCTCTCAGATTATATAGATGTGAAATTCAAAAAATGTTCATTGGATTTGTATTTGAATTTGTGGTTCCCTACCCCTAGTATAGATCAATATAAAGGGAAAGCTTAAGCAGCAAAAGGCATCATGGTGTAGTGTAGGGGAACTGTATTTGTAGCCAGAGCACCTGACTAGGTTGCACAGTAGCTATGTGATTTCTATCAAATCACTTTATTTCTTTGGGCCTTAAATCTGATGGGGATTAGAGTAATCTAATAGAGAATCTCTAAGGTTTTTTCTTGTGGCAGCTAGGTGATGCAATGGATAGAAGAGGAACCAGGCAGACTTGGATTCAAATCTGGCCTCAAACACTTACTAGCTGTGTGACCCTGGAAAAATCACTTAACTCTGCCTCAGTTTCCTTATCTGTAAAATGAGCTGGAGAAAGAAATGGCAAATCACTTTAGTATCTTTGCCAAAAAAACCAAACAAACCCAAAAGGGGGGCATGAAGAGTTAGACACAACTGGAAAATGACTAAACAACAACAGATAACAAAAAGGTTCTTTCCAGCTCTATCCTTTGATAGAGCTATGGAAAAGGCATTTGAAAATTCTGCTAAGATCTCAGCCCTCATTCTGTCGGGTAAATGGAGGCATATTATTTATTAGGATCAGATAGTTACACAATCTTTCTCCAAAGTATTCAAAGATATTTAAAAATTCCTCTGTAACTTAATTTAAAACTTTTGCTTGAGGAATATCATTTCCTGAGGGAAGATGGGTATAGTTATGGTTGCTTCCAGATTTCAGATAACAGCAAATGAGGCAAGGGAGGGGGAGTTGAAAAACTTATTCCTGGTCATGGAGGCAAAAATATAGGTCTCAAGGGCCATCCTTGAGGGGAGGACTATAGCTCATTCCTTGTTCATCAGAATTGGACACTTGTTACATTTCTGCACCCATAACTATATGTATCTATAGGGGTGCTATTTGACAAAATATTTAAGCATCTTCCTCCCCGCTTAAATTACACATTCCCTAAATTCTTGTAGCACATCTTCTTTATGGTCTGTCAAGTCTCCATCTAAAACAATGGTTTTTTTTATGTTTATTCAGCATATTGTGATTGAAAGGCAGCCTGGTATGGAGGAAAGAACCCTGGATCTGGCTCTGCTATTTATTATCTTATGTAAATCACTTTAATGTCTGTGAGCCTCAGTTTCCTTATCTGTAAAACAGAACTAATAGTCTCTGCCCTGCCTACTTCACAAGATTTTTGTGAGGCTCAAATAAGCTGATTTCTGTGAATGTGCTTTGAGAATTGTAAGGTCCAATGGATATATAAAATGCTATTGATGACTGTGAAAATAAAGTAAATCCAAATGCATTTAATGAAGTTGAAACCTTTTCCCCAAAATCCAAGATTCCCCTAAGATAAACATTAAAACAGGTTTATATGAGACTTTGTTAATTTCTGAATTTTTCCTATTTTCTAAATATGTACTTGGTTCATCCACCTATATTAATCTTATGTAAGACCCCATGCCTTCCTTCAGGCCTTAAACCATCACATTTCATGAATCAGAAAGCAGTGTGCCTCATGTTAATGATTACTTTTTATAAAAATAATTTTTGGTGAATGGATATGTTTTGCTTTTGTGATCAATGAGGCTCAACACATGCCTGGAAGTAAAAGTGTATGAAATAGGAAGACAATTAATGATGACGTGAAGCTGTAATTTCAAACCCCAGCAGGAGATTCTACTGTCTAACCTGCATCCTAGCAAAGGCTGGAAAAAGAATGCATTTTACATTCTCTTCATGATTAAGCTGACTTTTGCTACATGTATCTTAACAAATAGGACAAGTATAACTTACTTTCAATCCATTAGTCCGTCCTTCCTTCCTTCCTTCCTTCCTTCCTTCCTTCCTTCCTTCCTTCCTTCCTTCCTTCCTTCCTTCCTAAATATGAGACTATGCTAAAAAGACTAGCTTAGGAGGTCTAGTCTTGGTTTTGTTACTAGCTTGTTGGGTTAGTTTTGGAGAAATCACATAAGTTTTCTGGGCCTCAGTTTCCTCATTTTTCCTCTTCTATAAAATGAAGGGGTTGTATTTTTTTTTAATCTCTAAGATTGTCTATGGGCAGCTAGATTGGGCAGTGGATAGAGTACTAGTCCTAGAATCAGGAAAACTCATCTTCCTCAGTTCAAATCTGGTCTCAAGTCCGTATTAGCTGGGTGACCCTGGGTGAGTCACTTAACCCTGTTTGCCTCAGTTTCCTCATCTGTAAAATGAGCTGGAGAAGGAAATGGCAACTTCTCCAGTATCTTTGCCAAGAAAACCCCAAATGGGGCCATAAAGAATTGTACACTTACTGTAACCACTGAACAATAAATAAAAACAACCATGGTCTTGTCTAACTCTAAAATTTTATTATTCAAAGTTCTTCGAGAAAGCATGGAATATTACTTTTGTAAATGAAGTTTAAACTACTCTCCATGCATTTCCCATCAGTTTATCCAAAATTGAAACATGTGCAAATGTAACAGGAAGAAGAAAGAAAAGCTACCTGGTGGTGCCACCATGCGCTGCCATTTCTGAAACAAGCATGTCTTCAGACAGTCTCGGGGGCTGAGATTGTAAGTTTTATGCCTTGACATCAGCTCTTGCATTGGTTCCAGTATTACACACAACTGCAACGAATGAGAAGAAGCATAGGTATTTGACCACATTGACTGCAACAATAATGATAAAGGTAGCTTACATTAATGTAGCACTTTGCACACATTATCTCACTTGAGCTTCATACCACCCTCTTAAGGTAGTTAGTGAAAATATTATCCCCATTTCACAGATGAGGAAATAGAGGCTCAGAAAGCTGCTTATTTAGCATGTAGGCAGAGCTGAAACTTGAATCCAGGTCTTCTGGCTCCAAGTTCAGAGCTCTGAACTGCTTCATGCTGTCATGATAATTAAAACCAGTGGGAGCAATCTGAAAGCTTACTGAAGCTTTAATGTTTCCTGGCTCTGTTTTTCTAATATATCAGTCAGAGAAAAATCTTATTAACAATTTCTGACACCTTAAATTATCATTTATTTTTTGGCACCACAGCACAATACTAAAATAACTCACATTCATATAGCATTTCAAGGTTTACAAAGCACTTTTCAGTGATATATAAAGAGTATATCGCGTATATCTAGGTTTTCCTCATAGTTAGGCGCTCTATATATATTTGGCTCCTTCACTTTCTTTTTAAAAATACTTTTAATGTTTTAATTGATATTTTCTTTTTTTCATCATCACTATTTCCCCCTCTCCTTTCACCTTCCCCTGCCCAGACGTCTATTCCACATAATGCCTATTTTTTAAGACAAACAGAAGGAAAAATCAGCATAACTGATCAAAACATAGAAAAAGTCTGAAAATATGTGCAACATATAACACTTGTGGACCTTCCACTTCCACAGAGAGATGGGATGGGGGTGTCCTCTCAGTTCTCTTCCTTTGAGCTATGCTTGTTTTTTTTTACAATTTTAAACACCACCTTTTGATATTTTATCACAGTTCTTTCCATTGACGCTGTGGTAGTTGTTGGGTATATTGTTTGCTTGGCTCTGCTTATTTCACTCTGCATCAGTTCATATAGTTCTTACCATGCTGCTCTGTATTCAGCACACACATCATTTCTTATAGCATAGTAATATTCCTTTGCATTCACATACCACAATTTGTTTAGTCATTCCCCAATTGGTGGCATCTACTACATTTCCAGTTCTTTGCTATTACAAAAATTGCTGCTCTAAATATAGGGACTTTCTTCTTATCAGTGGTCTCCTTGGTGTATAAGCCTAGTAGCAGAATCTCTGGGTCAAAAGATATGAACATTTTGGTTACTTTATTTGCATAATTCCAAAATGATGGTAATGATCCAGTCCCCTTTACCTTCACTGCTCAACTGTTATAAAAACGAGATTACTCTTCTACAACATCAACACCACACACCACCAACAATGACAAAGGTCTGAAGATCTCCCCTGCAGAAAGAAGGGAGGGCAGGAAGGAGTTTCCAGTGACCTGCAAGGTTTGACTTTCTGCCATAGCCAGGTATCATTATCTATGCTCAAAGTGTAGGCTAGTTTGCCTCCTGGAAGAGAAGGTAAGGGCCCTTGAAAAAGCTATGTCTCCTTTCCAGGCTATTATATAGAAGGAAGCTTCTTTTTAAAAAGGCAGAAGGATTTCAAAAACAAAGAAAGTTGTAAAGAGGCACAAGACCCAGGTTAGGTGGTTGGAGACTGGAGCTCAAGAATAGATATGTGCCTATTCTTCAACAGGAAGGAGGTGAACTTCCAGAGGAGGGATGCAGATGTTTGTCCTTCAAGAAATTGTGATGTGACTCCAGGGAGTCATCAGGTGAGGAAACATTAGGCCTGGCTTCTTCTACCTCTTTGTTCTTTCTCCTTCCACCCTCAAAATGTAGATGCCCCGCAAAGTCCCTAAGCCTTTTTCTCTTCCCTCTATACAGGCATACTTTATTTTATTGCATTTCACTTTATTGGGCTTCACAGATACTGACTTTTTTTTTTAGCCAGATTGAAGGTTTGTGGCAACCCTGCATTGAGCAAGTCTATTGGTGCCATTCTCCCAACAGCACGTGCTCATATTGTGTCTGTGTCACATTTCGGTAATTCTAACAATATTTCAAACTTTTTCATTATTATTATACCTGTTATGGTGATCTACGATCAGTGATCTTTACTATTGTAATTGTTTTGGGGCACCACAAACTGCATCCATGTAACACAGTGAACTTAATCGATAAATGTGTGTATTGTGGCTACTTCACTGACTCCTGACCTGCCATTCCCCATCTCTTTCTCTCTCACAGGCCTCCCCATTCCCAGAGACACAACAATATTGAAATCAAGCCAATTAATTACTTTACAATGGCTTCTAAATGTTCAGGTGAAAGGAAGAGTCAGTGGATGAGGCAAACTTCATTGTTGTCTTATTTTAAGAAATTGCTATTGCTACCCCAACCTTTAGCAACCATCACCCTGACTTGCTGAAGGCTCAGATGATGGTAAGCATTTTTTAACAATAATTTTTTTAAAAAAATTAAGGTATGTACTTTTTTTTAGACATAATACTATTGCACACTTAATAGATTACAGTATAGTGTAAATATAACTTTTATATGTACTGGGAAACAAAAATTTGTGTGACTTGCTTTATTGTGATATTTGCTTTATTGTACTGGTCTGGAACCCAACCTGCAACATCTCCAAGGTATGCCTGTCGTTGTTCATCTTTTGCTTTCAAAGAGGACCAATGACATCTTGGGGTGATGTCTTGACTTGCATGTGAATTGGATTGAGGTGAGGCAGAGTTACACAAAGTTGTCAGCTTCACTCTTTCTTCTAGTGGCAAGACAAAAGTCAAGACCCATGGTGATGACCTGGGATACAGTGGTTGACCTTGGGCATTTCTGATGTCTGACTAAGCTCTAAGTGCTCCATAGCACCTGTTTCAGCCACCTTCATGACCCTTCAAAACAAAATGTTCATATCTGCCTATTCCGTCAGGCAAGTCTTCACATACTTGCAGTAGACTTTCCCCTAACTCACTAACCAAGGCCTATTGATTACCCTCAACTTGGTGTAGCCCTTCTGCTGAGACGATTTTACCTGGGCGTGGCCACTGCCCATGCTACAGTTTCTTGGAGCCACGTGGATTGACCTGATAGCCAATACAAGGGTTCTGAGACTTGAAGGAAACCTGGGAAGCTAGGAGGGGGAGATGAAGAAGGAGAGAATTTCAGGTATGGTGGATGTTGTGTCTGATTCTTCATGACCCCATTCAGGGTTTTCTTGGCAAAGATACTGGAGGGGTTTGCCATTTCCTTCTCCAGCTCATTTTACAGATGAGGAAACTGAGGCAAACAGGGTTAAGTGATTTGCCCAGAGTCACCCAGCTAGTAAGTATCTAGGCTGGATTTGAACTCCTGTATGCCTGTACTCATTCCTACAAAGAGCTCATTCACTTCCTCTACTTCTGATGATCCTTTAACACTGCCTCCCATTTGTATTCAAGAATGCTGCTACTAATCACTAATTAATCTTTGTGTGTCTGGGAGAGGGCTGCAGCTGGGGTTAAAAAAAAAAACAAAACAACAACCCCATAGACTGATAATCTCTTCTTTGCTGAGTTCCACTAGACTTTATATTTAGGGCCTGAGCCTGTGAGCTATAATGGTCATAGGTGCATGAATATTGGGCTGGAAGGGTTTACAGAGACCATTTAGTACAACTCCATCTTGTCCAAGGTCACCCAGATAGTCATTATCAGAGGGAGGATTTGAATCTGGGTCCTGTGATTCCAGAGACAGGGCCCTTTGCACTGTACCACGGCCAAAGTGAAACAAGAAGTCTTTTGGACTTAGGAGAAGCAAAATGATGAATGACAACAGACCTAGTAAATACAGCTTTTCCAGGGCCAAGGAGAAGTTTTGAGTTTCGTTCTGTTGCCCTCACAATTCTCCCATGAGTCTCAGTGGTGACCATTCTGATTTACTCTCAGTCCCGATTGCCTTCATACCCCAGGGTCTCCCTGCTTCAGTCTTGCTATGTCCAACTGCCAGAGGAATCTTTCTAATGTGCAGCCCTGATCACATCACTCTGCTGCTCAGAACCCTCTGACTCTTCACTGCCTGCCGATTATAGAAGGGAAGGGGGGGGGGAAGAAAGGGGGTAGCGTTTACTAAGTACCCCTTATGTGCCAGGCACTGTGCTAAGTGGTTTTTCCTCACCACAGCCCTGAGTAGCCCTGAGGGAGGGAGGTGTGATTAGTATCTCCATTGTACAGTTGAAGAAACTGAGGTAAATAAAGGTTAAGTGACTTGCCCAGGGTGACATAGCTAGTGTCTCAGGCCAGATTTGAACAAGGTCTTCCTAATTCCAGGTCCAGGGCTCTATCCACTGTGCCACCAGCTGCTTTATAACTCCTTAGCTTTTGAGAAGATGTCCCACATCGTTCTCCATCATATCTCATGTTTACACCTAGCCCATTGCCCTGTACATAGTAAGCAATATATAAATGTTTGTTAAATTGAATTGAATTCCTTTGCATAGTGACATTGTCCCCAGATGATCATTCACTTTTATTCTGGTCAAGAAGATGACACAGACCATCAGACTATGATCTCCATGAGGACAGTGAGAGTGTCTTAGCTAAACTCTGACTTGTCCTCAACTCCCAAAATAGTGCTTTGCTATCTGTAGCAGCTAATAAATGCTTGTTGAATTTAACTAAATGAATTATAGTTTTGGAAAATGGAAGAACAAAACAATTGGAACAAGGCTGCCTTCCAGCAGTGAGAGAGGTTTTAAAGAATAATGTTACAATCCAGTGAGTAGGTAAGGATATTGGAAGACAAGTTACAGCTCAGCTGAGAGTTCTGATTAATTGATCTGTATTTCTCTATCAGTCTATCAATCCTAACTACAAGAAACATACTCATAAAGGAGATTTTGAGTACAGATAAGAGATACTCGAATTACATAGCATATAGTCATATATTGAATTACCCTTTAACCTCCTGGTTTGCTTGATAAATATATTGTTTTCATGTCTGTAACACCCCTGAAGTTTGTGAAAAGCCTCCCTATTCTAGCCTACCACCGAAAGGTACCATGCAGTGGTGACTGAATGATGAACCTTCAGAACTAGCAAAATCCTTAGTTATTGAATAAAAATTCAGTTATGTTTACTGGGCTGTACTTAATGAGGTGAGAAAATATACTTTTTAGCAAGATTTTCAGGAGTTTGGTTTGAAATAAAAGGGGTTAAAAGTCACCTAAACAATTCATTTACTCAGAACTCTCATTTGTTTGCCATTGTAATCCATATTTTATGATTGCACAGAATGTTAGAACTAGAAAGACCCTTAGAAATCTAGCCCAACTCCCACTTTTACAGATGAAGAAGCTAAGTGCTAGAGAGGAGAAATAACTAGCTCTATGTCATCTATGAACTTAGTCACAGTCCTGAGACCTGGACCCATGACAGCTGCTTCCAATCTCTCTGCTCATTCCAGCATGCTTACTAATTACTAAGAATTTTGCTTTTGTTTTGTTTGGAAAAACTTTTGGCGTGGTTTGTTTTTTGGAAAAAAAAGAGTGCCATTTGTATTTACATTGGTTCATATTTCAGCAAATGAGTACAGTTCCTTCCAGGTTTCATGGTTTTGATGTCTTCCTAATACATCTTTAAGAAAAATCAATTCATCAGTTCAAAATGGGACCTACACAACATTCTTTAATGAATTTTTAAGAGGCTGCTTCTTTTGGGACTGGAGGGGGAAGGGATGACAGACGGTAGAAAGTAGAGGCTGATGGGCTGAACTAGATGTTCACTGAGACCCTTTTCAACTCTGATTGTCTGAAAATAATGGTCATTGACAAGGTTGTGTGTGGGGGTGCTGGAGAAGCCTTATTGTATATGCTACTCCTCAAAGACCTTCTATCCACAGGGCCCTGGGACTACATGGGATAGAGGTCCAGAAAGACCAATCATGGGCTTGACCATCTGTTTCTTGGCCAATCATTTCATCTCCAAATCTACAAGGTATAGGTTGTGAAGGGAGGGGTGCAGATTACATATCAGAAATGAGGGGTTTTACTCTACAAAAGGAGAGGAAGCAAATCACAAAATGCATTGCTATAATGCCCCACAAACTTTACATGGACGGGTATTGGTGATAACATTGGTGAACTGAGCACTGGCATACAGAGACTTTACAAGCGTAATGGAAGATAGCCAGTACTTGGAAACACTCGAGGAAGGAAGGGCCCTTTAGTATCTGTGTTCCATCCTGCACTTGTTGTTTGTCTGAAATCATGTTGGCTATAGTATATCCTTGAAAAAAAAGCCTTTCAGGATAGAGAGCTATGTGTGCTATCATTCTTATTCTTTCTTCATGTGGCTGCAGGCTTACCACATAGTAATTCAACTAATGGGGCAGAAGAGAGTTTTCAGGTGACTAGCCCCCATCCTACTACAAATATATGAAGGATCTAATAACCCTAACTGGAATGACAACTTGCTAATTGCTATTATATATTACTGTGCAACAAAGAGTATCTATATACTATTGCCTAGCAAAAGAATTTGAGCCTGAAGGATCAGCTTTCTGAGGGGAAACAAAACATAATGAGTAATTAAGGAATGAATCTTAGAAACAGCTCAAGTGATAACTAAATAAGAGGACATCAAAATAAAGTATTAAAGCATCCTGGATTGAGAATTAGGAGACTTGAGTTTAGTCTCAGCTTTCCTACCACTTATTTGACCTTTGGATCACATCACCTCTCAATGCCTCAGTTTCCTCATTTGTAAGACAAATGAGTTGGATTGTGTTTTGTCTTGGCAGCTTTACCTGGATCTAGCCCAGTGCTCTGAAAATAGTAAATGTGATAAACATTGAATGAAGAGATAAATACGGAAGCCATTTCTGGGTGCCACATTTGAGAAGATATTGATGAACTCAAGAGCATTCAAAAGAATGTGACAGGTTGGTGACCAGCCTGAAGCATGCCAAAGGAGGATCATTTTAAGGAATGAGGACTTTTTAGTGGAGAAAGAAAAGACTTAGTGGGGTACATATTATCAGTCTTCAGATATTTAAAGGGTTGTCTATCAAATGGAAAGTTTGTTCTGCATGGCCCCACAGGGAAGAACTGGGATCACTGGATAAAAGTTTTGAAGAAGTAGATTTCAGTTCATCAGGAGGGGAAAAGTTCTTAACATTTTGAGCTGTCCAAGGGTGGAATAGGAAGACTCTAAGGGTAGAGTTCCCATTACTGGAAGCAAAGGCTGCATGACCATTTGGTTAGGGATGTTGTGGCTGGGATTCATGATGTGAGCAAGAGTTGGGCTAAATGACCTCTGAGTAAGGGTGTGCTGGAATTGGCTCATTGCCAGCTTTGGAGAGCTAATTATTAAATTTTCAGTAGGAGCACTTAACCTTGGAAACTGGCAAGTGCTACAAATCAGGCTTGGTTTATTGCTAATTGTCTAGATGAATTTGGAATTCAAAACTTTAAAGATGTTAAGAATTGGATTAACATGTAATTGGGGAAAAATAAAATATTCAAAAAAGAAGTGATGAGAAAATATTAACAAAGCAGATTAAACTGAAAGCGTGTCATGGGCATATATATATATGTATATCTATATAGCACTACATACACACACATATGTATACATATAGCACTATATATACATACATATACATACATACATACACACATACACATACATAATATATATATATATATATATATTTGCCGAGAGCTGGTTGTTAAACCATTGATCAACACACCCTTACCTCTAGGTATTTTCCAATTCTAATTTTATGATTCTATGCTTAGATGAGCTCTAAGTTTCCTTCTAACTCTAAACTCCAGTAATTAATGGGGACATAAGGCTAGCCTAGCAGGAAGACACCAGTGTTGTTATATATGCTATTCTGAATAGACTCTCTCAGTTCTTTCAAAGCTTACTTGAATGACTTACAAAGTGTCAATTTTCCTCAATTTATGAAGGGTTTTTTTTTTAAAATGACAGACAACACCACAAATTGGTAAATGGAGAAATTTCTCCCTCTTCCCCACCCCCGCCCAGAGAATGTTGGAAGAGTTACATTTCACAGAAATTCATCATTTCTGGGTTGGAAAGTACCTCAGAAGTCATCTAGGCCAAGCCATATTTGAATAAGAAATCCTATGATATTCCTGACAAATAGTCATCCAGCTTCTGTTTGAAGATGGCCAATGAAAGGAAACCTATTGACTTATGCTACAGCCCATTTCACTTTGGGACAACTCTAATTATTAGGAAGCTTTTCCTTACACGAAGCCAAAATCTGCCTCATTGAAACCTTGTTGATTGTTCTAGGTCTGCCCTTTGGAGCCAAGCAGGACAAATTTAATCTTTTATACGACAACCCTTCCTTTTATTTAAACATATACAGCTATGTGGGGTGGGGCGGGAGAGACTGCCCCTGCTGTATTATTCGCATATATTTCAATTCTCTCCTGCCTAACTTAGGTTGGGCTACATAATTGTTTTTCAAATTACTGAATAATACCATCTGGAATGAATAGCAATGAAACCACAGACTCTCAGGTCTGGCTTTCTTTTATTTAGCAAGTGTGTGATGTGGCAGAAAGCACACTGAATTGAAAGTGAGGGGACCTGAGGTCTAATTCTGGCTCTGCCCCTAAATTACTCTGTGTGTATTACTTTGTCGCCTAACCTCTGGACTCAGCCTCAGTTTCTTCAACAGCAAAATGAAATGACCTTTCAGTCCTAGAACTCTAGGGTTTGAAGATACAGGGTGTTTGCATTTAGTTTCTTCTTATGTGTCCTGCTGCTTGGCTGTTGGCCTGTGATAAGTCATGGATTGTGAGGTGTGTAAAAATTATACTTTTCTATAAGCATAAATGATCTCTGAATGTGATGTTAGCAATATGTAATGAAAAATTATAAAATATGCATGGTATTAGCCTTAATGTAAGAAAGATTCTCCCTGTCTTTCTTTAACATATTAAATTCCATGACGAACGTTTCTTAGTTTAAATTTTATTTTTTAACTCCTGGAATATTACACACTGTATGTTTGTTTTTGAAAGGCAATTCCTTCATAATCTATTTCTCCCCAAGTGCTATGCCAGTAGTAGCATCTGAATCATGCCCATAGAGCCAGAACAAGAAGGCATTCAGTGGGCATAGTTAACTCTTTTTCAGATTACAGTCTGAGCTTCCAAACATTTATGCTTTATCTATAAGAAAAGGGCAGCTACATGGTGTAGCAGATAGAGTGCTGGGCCTGGAGTCAGGAGAACATCAGTTCAAATCCAGCCTCAGACATTTATTAGCTATGTGAGCCCAGGCAAGTCACTTAACCCTGTTTGCCTAAGTTTCCTCATTTGTAAAATGAGCTGCAGAAGGAATAGCACACCACTCCAGTATCTTTGCCAAGAAAACCCCAAATGGAGTCACAAGAGTTGGACATGACTGGAAAAGACTGAAAAGTAAGAATAAACAATTTCTTAAAGGCCCCAATGACCTTTTTCTTCAGACTATCTAAAAACAGCCATATGGAGTTTTCAAACGGTGGTTTTACAAGTTTACAAAGTCATTCCTTAACATGGGGTAAGCTTCAAAAGATTTCTTGCTTCTGACCCTTCCTGTGCATTCTAGGGCCATGACAACTTGTCCTGACTTTTGTTTTGCCACTGATCTCAGATCTCATACATGGTGATCTGTGAGCCTAGAATTCTCAGTGAAAGCTCCCTCCACCAAAATGATTTACTTGCTATGGAACCCTAGTGTAGGGGAAAGAATACTGGGTTGAGTTTTAATCCTGGCTCCACTATTAACTCCTTGTGTGATCCTAGGGCAAGTTAGTGTATTTTTGTCCCTCTTTCCTTAGCAGCAGAATAAGTAGGTAAGACAACATGGCCTCTAAGGTCCTGTCCAGTGCTAAGAAGTGATGAACTTGAGCTCACCTTGCTGTTTTCTGCACAAATTATGTTCTGGGATTCCTTAATTCACTGGCACCAAAAGTGTCCCTCACATCCCTCCTCCTTATCCCAGCTCAAATCTCACTTTCTCTAGAAAGCGTTTCTTTATTTCCCAGCCCAAAGTGATTACTCCTTCCATAGATGTCCTAGTCTACTTTCTGTCTATACCAATTTTTTAAAAAGGAAATTAGGTAAATATTGACTTCTGCTCTTGCCTTTCACCTGTCTCAAAAAATCAAGCAGCTGATTATTTCTTGAATAGGGCTGATGGAAATATCAGTCTTCAAAAGGTGGAAGAAGTGGAAGCCTGCTATTATGCATCTGAGTCTGACCACTGAAAAGTAACTGACTACTGAGGGGGGAATGATGAGAACCTTGGAAGAATATGGCCATGGCATTTTAGAGTTCCTGATAGATACAGGAAGGGAAATCTGAGCATAGTCTGAGGTACAGCATGGATTTGGGGAAAAGCAGATTTCTCAGGAATGAATTTCTTCATGACATGGACACAAATGATTCCAGGGAAGAACAAAGGGGATTAAAGGAACTTATAGGTACCTGGGGAACACATTGATCAATTCATTTTAAGATACATAGAGAAGAAAAGAACAAGGGCAGGTAGCTGAGGATGAATACCAAGGTACCATCATACTGAAGTTAAGTGCCATGAGACTGCTCAAAGATATGTGTCCTGATTTTAGAAAAAAAGATAATAGATTTTTTTAAAGCCATAGGCTGCTAAGCTTAATGTCAATTCCTGGCAAAATTCTTGAACATATTATTAAAAGTATGATTTGTGAATACTTGGAAAGAGATGAGGTGATGACTAGAACCCAGCATGGGTTCATGAAGAATAAGTTATGCCATGCCAATTCTGTTTCCTCTTTGGAAGATCAGAGGAATGCAATAGCTATATCATTTGACAAAGTACTTCATAATATCCTTGTGGATAAGGTAGAAAGATGAGGGCTAGATGATGGTCCAATTATGTGCATGGTTGAACAATTAGATCCAAAAAATGATGATTATTGAATTGATGCTAACACAGAATGGCAAAAAGTGCTTTCCTTGACCCTGCTCCATTGAAAAAGTTGGCCAATGGATTGGATAAAGGCATGGATGGCATGCTTATCAAAGTTACAAATGACCCAAAGCTGGGTGTTATACGTAACACATTTGATAAAATAATCAGAATGGGGATTTAATCTAATAAGATGAAATTAAGTAGGCATAAATAGAAAAACTTTAACTAGGTTAAAAAATGAAATGAATGGCATGGCATGGTAGCCAAAAAATATAATGAAACCTGAATTACAAGGACTCATCCATAATGAAAGTGATAATCAACACACATTTGTTGAGTGCCAATTATATGTATGAAGAAGGATTTGAATCCAAGTCTTTTTGACTCTTGGACCAGCATTCTATGTACTATGTCACTTAGCTAGAGTGTTATGTGCGAGAAAAAGAAAGAGAATCACTTCTGCTGGACCATAGAGTGTGGTAAGGGAAGTAATGCATAAATTTAGAAAGGTAAGTTTAGGACGAGGCTGTGAAGGGCTTTAAAAGTCAAACAGAGGAGCCTATAATTTATCCTAGAGACAATTAGGAGCCATTGGAGTTTATTGAGTAGGGGAGTGACATGGTCAGATGCACATTTTAGGAAAATCACTTTAGCAGTTGTATATTAAAGTATAGTAAACTGATTAAAGATGTGAGGCAGGGAGAATAAGAAATCCAGTATGATGCCAAAGTTGTAAACCTGAGAGAATTGTGTAAGAGTTGTGTTTTGGGGAAAAGATAATGAATGAGTTAAGGTTTATGGAGGGTAAGTTTGACATGGGGGGCATTCAGTTTGAGATATTAAATAGGAGATTGGCAATGGATTACTAGAGCTCAAGAGAGAGACTAGACATTTTAATCAGTTTTTAAATATTATCATTTCCACCTCCACAGCATCTCTCATCCATCCCCTTCTTTCTACTCACATGACCACCATCAGCTCAGAAGTTCAGGTGCTCTATACCATTCTCCTTGACTATTGCAATAGCTTCTTAATTGGTCTTCCTGCCTCTAGTCTCTCCCCTCTTCAGTGCATAACTAATCCCTCTTAAGTGTTGCCGTTAGACTAGGTCTGGATATAAAGATATGGGAGTCATCTATATAGAGATGATAACAAAGCCCATGGGAGCTGATGAAGTTACTAGAGGAAAGAATGTAAAGAGAAAATAGAAGAGGGCTCAGGACAGACAAAGACCTGGGGAGCAACCACATTCAGGGGCATGATATAGATGGTGAACCAGCAAAAGAGGTTAAGAAGGAGTGGTCTTAGACTCTTCTCTCTGATCCATCAGCACTTCTACTCTTTCATCCCACCCTGATTTTGATGGTCATGAATATGGTTACATACAGGAAATACTGACTCTAGCTCAAAATGGTTTCCTTTTTACTTGTCTTCAATTTGCACAAGCCAGATTTAAATTGACTTTTGGAAGATGAAATCAGGGAGTAGAAGTGTTTTGAAAGAATTAAAATGAAAAAAAAATTGAAAAGGCAAATTTTTAATTACCTATAGATTTTCTACTGATTTTTGTTAGTTGAAAGTAACAAATCTTGAGAAACCAATTTCATGTTATTTGGAATTTGGTAAGCAAATACCATTTACCCCCTTTAAAAAATGAATTTGTAGAGTATATCTTCAAGTAAGGCAAATGAAGACTGTGAGAAACAACTGGAGAAACAAGAGGGAAAAAAAGTTTTGGGAACATGGCCATTGAAGGCCTGTCTTGTGGAAGAAGGGTTAGATTTATGCTATTTGTCCCTACAGAAAAATAGTATCAAACGGTAGAAGCCATAGGGAGGCAGACTTTGTTTCAATATAAGGAAAAGTTTTCTAATAATTAGAACAAAGTTGCTTGAGGAAACAAGGTAAATCAGTTCAATAAACTTGTGTTGAACAATTACCAAGTGCAGAAGCCTTCCAGGAGAGGCTAGGTGTCACTTGGCAGGGAAATTGTTTAGTGGATTGTGACAGTGGGTGGGAGGTTGAACTAAATGACCCAGACCTGGCTAGGTGAATCTGTACAGCATAAAACTCAGTCTCCGGCTTGTAGGTTCATGTCTCATGTTGAGTGGCTTGCCTTGAGAAGCAATATGGGGGTAGTGAATAAAGCACTGAACTTGTCAGGATAACACAGTCAAGCTGGGTTTTGAATCTCACCATACCTGTGTGAACCAGGGCAAGTTATTTAACCTCTCCCAGTCTTACTTCTTCATCTATAAAATGAGAGTGTTGGTCTCAATGACATCTAAGGTCTCTTCCAGCTCTAAGTCTATGGTCCTATGAACCTCTAATGTCCCCTCCCACTCTGAGATTCTATGATTCAGAGCTGTCTCCTACATTTTCTAGGTTTACAATCCTAAAAAATGATCATTTATGTAATGTAGCATTATCTGGAGGGTCAGCATCATGGCAAGGCAAAAATTCAACTCTATTTCTTGGCAAATCAGTTCCACAATAAGTTCAATTGACCAGAAAATTCCATGCCTTGAACATTCTGGTTAATTTAAATTTTATTGCATATTTGTATGCTAGTGATGGCCTAAAAGGGGGCTGTTTTCTTGTGTTGAGATGCGACAAGGCCAATTTTTGTTGTTATTGTTTTTGTTTATGTTTGTTTTGTCCTGAACCAGTGCTTTCATGGGTTTGGAAACACCCAGTGAGGAAACTCACTCTACTCTTGTAGATCTGCAAAGGTTTTGCAATTGAGAGTCTTAGAGTTTCCTGGGGGCACTTAGGTAAAATGAGTTCCCAGGGTCACATAACCAATACACTATTGTCCCCAAGGAAGGACTTGAATCAGGTCTTCCTGACTCAGGCTAGCTCCCAGTGTGAAACATGACCTCTCTCAGTGATTTTTAAAACCACTATTCTTCAAATGTTTTCTTTTCTTTTTGTTTTGTTTTATTGTTGCTTTTTTAAAAATATGATGTTCATTTCCAAAAATATCTTTTCTCCTTTCCCTGCCCAATAAGGCTTCCCCTTTACTAAATCTTAAAAGAATGAACAAAACAGTTCAGGAAAAATAAGTGACCCCTCAGTGATATTGTACACACATAGTTCCCTACCTCTCTTATGAAAGAAATGAGGAATGTGCATTTTCTAACCTTGTTTTCTTCAAGGTCAAGCTTGTAAAGCCAGGTCTACTGGTGGATTGAAAATGAAAACCACCCATAAGGCAACAGAGAGGCACATGGTGCATGCAAGTAGGCTGCAATACATTGCAAACAAGAAATTAATGAGCATAACTGGAATAAAGGATGTTATCAAAGAAATTTATGAACAAAAAAAGAAGATGGGCTGGTCATATGGTGAGAATGGGGGATAATAATAATAATAATAATAATAATAATAATAATAATAACTAAGATTTATATAGCACTTTCTGTGTGCCAGGAAAGTGCTTTACAAAAATGAGCCCTGGGAGGTAGTTGCTATTATTATCCCTATTCTACAGACAAGGAAATTGAAGCACACAGAGGTTAAGTAACTTGTTGAGGGTCACATAGCTAGTTTAAATGTTTGAGGCCAAATATGTTTGTTGTTGCATTTTTTAAATAAATCACATTCATTTCCAAAAGTTTCTCTCCCCCTTTCCCTGACCAATAAGGCTTCCTCTTTGCCAAATCTTAAAAGAAGGAACAAAACATTTCAGGAAAAATAAGTGACCCCTTGGTGATATTGCACATATACAGTTCCCTACCTGACTCCAGACTTAGCACTCTACCTACTGCATCACTTAGCTGCCCCAATCGGATAACTAATGGACAGTGTGTGTGCTCCATTGAAGTATCCAAGAAAGCCCCCACCAGTTAGGTGAGCACCATATGATGAGCTTCTGGGAGGCCATGGACAACAATAGTACAGGATGGGAGGCCACGGATGGGGTATGGCTTAGATCACTGAAGGGAATCCCCACATCCAGCCAGCTCAGCTCCATCTTAATATTTCAGTATTCCCTTTTCTCTACAAAAAACTTTTTGTTCTTTCTTCTGAAATTCAAGGATGAAATAGAGCATTAAGTATGCCTAGAAAAATTCCTCCATCATTTTTAATCTATTTGCCCAAATGACTAATCCCTCTTAAGTGTTGCTGTTAATTGCTTCCAATTTGTGTTTTACCTGACCTGGTAAAGTTGAATAGCAAACTCTATCTGGAAAATGCAAAGAGGAAGCCATCTGGCTTTGTGTGAACTGGACTTAAAATGTAAAGAGAACAGGATTAAAAATGATGGATTTTAAATCTTCCAGTTCATCCTGATGACCTCAGAGAGCCATTTGAAATCTAAAATGTCTCCAAGGGGAAATGTGTAAAATATAAAGTGAAATTGGACATTTCGGTTTATATCCCACACTTGTGCTCATAGGGGCCCAGAAATACTTATGGGGACACACATACAGAATGCCAAGGGAGCACATTACACCCTTATCTTCTATCTACAAATATCACGGACTGACTATAAATCACATAAAATCAGTGTTGGAAAGACCCTTGGAACTTACCTAGTTGAAACTCTATCTGAGCAAGATTCATCTCTACAATATCCCTGGTCAGGGGCCATCTGGTCTTAGCCTGAAGACCTCATCATCCCATCAGTCATCAAAGGTTTCTATAGGTTGTTATGCTAGGCTGTTTAACCTGATGCTAGTTAATGGATCAGCTAGTTAGAGGCAGGTGAATTAAGGAAGAGGGGTAATCTTTTCCCTTGGCCTACTACCTTTCATAACTTCTTCCTCTTCTCTTTCCTCTCTGTTCCTTCAGTGCAAATAGAAGGTCCCAGGCAGCAGTGTAAGGATGTAACGAGGGCATTACAGCCTTGGAAACTGTGGTGAAATGGTGTATATAATAGAATCTTCAGGACTCCACTTAGTGCCTCTTCCCTCACCTGGTCTAGGGTAAGTTTGGACAGTGCCTATATACGATAGCTTCTTCATATGCCTCAACGTAAAGTCAGTCCCGTTCCTAAGAATAATTCTCATCTTTACAGTGCTTTAAAGTTCAAAAATGACCTTCTTTGATTCCCCTGGAACATAAGTAATGAAAGTTTCCTCATCTGACAAACGTTAAGTCAGAAAAATGAAAGGCAGGCAGATGGTGACATAGATAGCAAATGTCAGACCCTGGATTCAAACCCAGGTCTAGCACTCTTTTAATTTATTATATACATTACTTCTCTAAATCTGTAAAGAACCTTTTGGCATTCCTTGTGTCTAAAAAGTTGACTGGATAAAAATTTTTATAAAGCATGTACAGTTATCCCTTCTATAGCATGGGTATTAGAGGCATGGTGCCCCCACAATCTAGAAAATCCAAGTGAAAATTTTTGGCCCTCCCCTCATCCCAGAGAAGAAGTCTGAATTATTATCATATTAAATGATAAATTATACTGATATTATACCATACTATACACATATTTTATGCATTTCTGAGTTTCTAAACTTTTTCTTTGTCACCTGCTGGCCTTCTGGCTTCCACAAAACTCCTCCAAAATTTCCATTTAATTTCTTACACCAACCCATGATATGTTGAAACCATGATGGAGAAAGTCTTGATGTGGAAGGGATAACAATAATCTGTGGACAATATGACTTCTATGTTTAACCAGTTATTAACATTCTATGAATGTAGGGCATAGCATGGAAAGAGAGCCAGTCTTTTTGGGGGCAATGCAATTCCCAAGGTATTTGGGTTTTGGGTCCTGGGCTGTCTTCCTCAGAGTTCAAGGGGAGGCAGTGATCAAAATATTTAAAGTTTGTCTGAAATCTTTCAGTGAAAGGAGACCAGTTCTTAGTGAGAATTCATCATGGATAATCTGTTTGAGTTAGACTGAATCAGATTATGTTTTGCATAGATTATTAAATTAAGAAATTTTAATTCTGGGGAAAATGTTTTAAGTGTGATTTGAATACATTACCTAAATATAGTACTCAATGAATAGTAGGAATTCAACTCAACTGTTTCCACTGAATCTTCCTGGGAACTTTATAATTTGATACACATGGAAAAATTGCTATATAACAGGATAGTTGTAAAACAGATTATGTATAATAAGCATAGCCAACATATAAACTTCATCACTGTCTTTTACCCCTTCTAGGTAGCACAGTACCCGGCTCCTAGTAAGGTTTTCGTATATGCTTATTGATAGATTAATAATAACATCTCACATATAAATAACTTTCAGGGTTTACAAAGCACTCTTAAGAAACCTGACTGGTAGTACTGGGAGTATTAATATAACCAGGCTACATGTAAGGCAACTGAGTCACAAAGAAGTTAAGTGACTTGTTCAAGGTCCCACATATTGTAAATATTAGGAATTGACAATCAAACTTCCAGTCCAGGACTCCTCCTCAATAAAACACCAAGGAATAAAGGGCAATAGTAGCTAGTATTTATACAGAGCAAGAGCTGATGGGGGCCTTAGTAATCAACTTGTCTAGCCCCTTCATTTTGCAGTGAGGCTGAAGCTCAGAAAGATCCCTGCTAAGGGTCACAGTGCGAACGAGTAGCCCATCTGGGGGTGGAACAAGGATTGACGCCTAACATTCTTTCCATTACACCAGGCTGCCTCTGATGAAAACTTATTAAGAAACTCCTTTGGACTATGTTCATTATTGAAGCACCTGAAATAAATTACATCTTTCTCAATTAAATCTTTCCTGGGCTATGATGAATTACCCATGAAATCACCCAGAATAGTTACACCCCATAGCACTAAACACTTTAATCTTTGGAATTTTCTCCTGCCTCACTTCATGGATAGAGTGCTGAGCCTGGAGTCAGGAATACCTTGAATTCAGATCTGGCCACAGACACTTAGTAGCTGAGTGAACCTGGACAAGTCACTTAACCTCTGTTTCCCTTAGTTTCTTCAACTGTAAAATGGGGATAGTAACAGTACCTATTTCACAGAGTTGTTTTGAGGATCAAATGAAATAATAATTGTAAAGCACTCGACACAGTGCCTGGTCTGTAGTAGGAGCTGGATAGTGCTTATTTCAATTTCCTTCCTCTTCCTTTCTCTCTTGGAGAATTTTCTTCAAGGCTTAGCTCAAGGGCTACCTCCTATATGGGGGCCTTCCTGATTCCCCAGTTGTTAGAAAGCTCTCCCCTCCCTGTTACTTTGTTATAGTCTTCACTTATTTGTGCCTATAATTGCTCCCCTCTTCTCCCAGTAGAATGTAAGCTCCTTGAGGGCAGAGACTCCTGCACTGTTGTCTTTGTATTCCCAGAACCTTATAGAGGTTCTTAGTAAGTGCTAAATAAATGCATATTGTAATGAACTGAACTATACTTCCATGAGCCCAAACTGGAAGAGGAGGGCTTTCTTTCACCTCAGTTTTCCTAACTGTTTCGGGGTAAAATTTCTCTTTTACGATGTGCAGGTCGGTTCCAAGCTGTAGGTGGCAGAACTAACCCAGCTAAGAATCTTCCATTTCTTAGGCCAAGTTGTCCTAAAGCACCAGCCTGGTAGGTAGTGCACTGAGCCCATGACATCTAGAATGGAGGTCGCAACAAGGCTGGGCTGTTGGCCTGCCAGGGGGATTGCCTACCAGCCCCACACTTCTTAATTCACTTTGTGTCCTAGGCCCCTTTGGCAGTCTAGTGCAATCTGGTTTTCGACACCTCAGAAGGACATTTTTAAATGCATAAAATAAAATGTACAGGATTACAAAGGAAATTGGTTATTTTGAAATACTATTATAATTAAATTTAAAAAAAAGTTCATGGACCCCAGGTTAAAAATCCCTATTCTAGAGTAAGAAATCCAGTACTATGTATGGATCAGCTCTGTTTCCCTCCCTACCCCCTGAAAAAAAATGATACAGAAATATTCAATAGAAAGAGTATGAGGTATGTAGGACAATTCAATGTGTCATAGAGGGTCCTTTCATTTCCAATCCAATCTAATATAACACTAATTCAGTCCAATATAACCAGTATTTAAGTGCCTACTATATATAATAATGTGCTAGGCACAGAGCATACCCAGACCAAACAAAATGAAAGAGAGACAGAGAAAGCAGGGACACATTGATGGACAGTAGACAGGAATTAGGAAAGGCTGCTCCCAAAAGGTACATGTACATGAGCTGAAGAAGAGGTGGCCAAATCAGCAGGCCTGACCAGCCACAAAGTGCTTTGTGAAAGTCAACTGGCCCAAAATAAAAGCTGCAACATGAGTGGTGTAGGGAATTGGATGGTGGCTAGGGAGGGCCTTGAGCTTTATTGTAATTCAGCTTGATCTCTTCCAACAGAGAACTGATATTAATCACTTGGAACCAGAGAAAATGGTAGAGGGCTGTGAGAGATTTATAGCTTTGCATAAATAAAACAAAAAAAAAATCTTTGAAATTGGAGGAGGGCTGCATACAGAAATTTTGTACTAGTGAGGCCTTAGAAATAGTTATAGGAAACATAAAAATACAAACAGCTGGAAGGGGGAGGACTTCCAGCTGGGTCCAGGCATCCCCCAATGGGATACTGCCCCCAAATGCCCTTTTGTGGTTACAGCCCTGAATTGGAGTATTGTTCACTGCCAAATGCCCTGTTAGGCCTCAGCAGTAAACTTATACCTGGCAAATGGCTGTATAAATCTCATAAGGTTCAATGCTTTTTTAGGCTCAGTTATGCTCCACAAAGGTTCTGATTTTGTTTCTTGGCATTGCAGTGTTTATTCCCTAACCCAAACTTGGTAATTTTTATCACAAAATATGACAATGAATAGGAAATGACTTTTAGACTTGGTTCTCCAACAGCAGAGTTTACAGCACGGACCTGGGTTCAGTGCTCTAGTCTTAGGTCTGCCACTAACATGTCTGGGTGCCGTACTCTAAAGGAGGTATTTGGAAGGTGGAAGATATTCAGAGGAAGATCACCAAAATAATGAAGGGCCTCAGGACCATAACAGTCAAGAATTGTTTCAAGGACCTAGGAATGTTTGTTCTAGGGAAGAGAACACTTGGCGGTGCTAGGGGTGGGCGAGGGGGTAGAATATGATAATGGGCTTCTGGTCTTCTACTATCTGAAGGGCTCTCATGTGGTAAGGGGATTACATGTTCTGCTTGGCCCCAGAGGGTAGAACAAATAGCAATGTGTGGGAATTACTGAAGCTTGAGGCTAGAATAGAGACATTTCCTGACAATGAGAACTTTACAGAAGTAGAATGCACTGCCTTGGGAAGCGTATCAGGCTCCCCCTAGCTTGAGATCTTCAGGTGAAGATCAAATGAACTCTTATTGGGTACCTTGGAGAGAGGATTGTTAGGCACAACTTAGACTAGATGGAACTGTGGAGGTTTGTGGGAACCTTTCCTTTCTATACTTTCCTTTCTCTAGAACCCAGTTTCCTTATTTGTAAAACTGACTAGATTTAGATCCCTAAGCTTCCTTCTACTTCAAAATGTCATGATTCTATGATATGTTACATTGTATCATGAAGTCAACTTTTAATCTCTGGTAGTAGTAGTCTTTTCTCTCGATCCTTAAGGGTGAGAATAATTTTTAATTCATCTTTGTTTCATCCACAGCATCTAGCATAGTGCTCAGATGTAGGAAGTCCTGGAATGGTCACTGAATGAAAGAAAGAGACAAATAATTTTATTAGATTGTCAGGCCCTTGAGGATAGGAACCATGCCATTCATTTCTGAAGCTTCTTTTGATCCTGACAGTGTCTTGCATATAATGGAGGGAAGTTTGGTGTACAGGAAACGACACTGGTTTTGGAGTTGCAGGAGGTGGTTCTGAATCTTGGCTTTTCTACTTATACCCATATGTCCTTAGGCAAGCCACTTAAACAATCTAGGATTCTATTTCTTCATGTGTAAAGTAAAAAGATTAGACCAGAACATGCTGTCCAACTCGAAAAATTCTCTGATCATATGACCTTAGGTCAATAGTTTTACAATTTTTTTTGCTCATAGCACAGTGTTATTCTTTGCACTCTACCCAGAGAGACTTACACATACACATGCAATTACAAGTCCCACACAATTCTTGCCACACATCAAAACTCTGGGAATGCAAATATGCTGCATGCCCTTTGAGAACAACTGCTCTTGGTAATTAATGTTAATAAGACAGTAGGCTTATCCTTGAGACCAAGGATTGTCTTTTGCCTTACTTGATAGCCCCAGCACTCGTCACAGAATCTGGCAATGTTGTTGTTGTTATTGTTACTCACTCGTTTCAGCTGTATCTGACTTTTCATGACATTTGGGGTTTTCTTGGCAAAGATACTGGAGTACTTTTCCATCTTCTTCTCCAGCTCATGTAACAGATGGGAAACTGAGGCAAATAGGGGTAAGTGACTTGCCCAGGGTCATGCAGCTAGTAAGTGTCTAAGGCACTTTATCCACCATGCCACCTAGCTCCCCCAAGTAGGTGCTTAGTAAACACTTCTTGACTTTGTCAAATGAATAGATAAATGAATTAATTCCTTGTACCTAGAACTTCATTAATTCAGAATGTGGACATTAAGCTGGGATGCCTTGTTTTGGTTTATCTCACAGCTAAAAGCCCCTTGTGGCCTTATATGACTCAATGTGTGCTGAATCTGGAATCCAACAGAGAAGTTCACTACCTTGGTTTTTTCCTTTGTAAAATTAATAGGTTGGACCAGATGACCTCTGTAGGTCCTTTTATGGCGTTATGAGTCTATAGACCTAGGGTCCTAAATAAAACATCACACTAATAATGTTAATAACATTACCTCTAGAAATCACAGTATGAGTAGGGATAGAAATAAGGACTAGATGGGTGATTACATTGCCATCTGAATGAACTGGACAGGCTCTTTCAACCAACGCAAGTCAACACCTTTGCAATTTGTAACCTCAGAGAGCTGTCTAGAGCAATGAGAGGTTAAGTGATTTGCCCATGGTCACATAGCCAGCAGGAATCAGAGGAGAGACTTGAATATAGGTCTTTCTGGGTGTGCCTCAAGTGATCAGATACCTTTACAGGTTTGACTATAGGAAAATGTGGCTGACTTTGCAGATAAGAATTGTGGCAGGGCATCTGGCAAAAGGCAATGTTGAAACATACCTTGAAATTAATGATAAATGCAGCCTTTACAGTATTTCAATCCATGGACCACATACATGCATCTTTTAGTGACCAGAAACGAATGTGAAAGAAAAGGTGAGGTGGAGACTAGCACACTGTGTCTGAAGGTGAGGGCATCCCTCTTAATTAAGGGGCATTTATGATAATATCAGATTATTTAAAAATGGAAAAGTTTAAATACGAACTCTTTAAGAAATCTTCATCATTACCGTATAGCTGGCAAAAATAATAGAGATGTGTGTGTGTGTACATGTGCATGCACACACACACACACACACAGCAACTCTATTTTTTAAAGAATGGAGAATAAGGCAGAAAAAAATCCTTTCACTTTGACATTATCTCCTGCTGTTCCAAAATACTGGATGATTATTTGGCTTATTTCCTTATGGGATTAAAATTAGATTAGACATCAAGTTCAGAGCATCCAATACTTTCCCTGAAAATTCAGTCAGGGGACAGTTTTCCTCTTCCTAGTTGTTTTGTGAACTTGTAGATGGAAACTTGATAATCTAAGTCTTTCTCATTATTGAGGGATGGCAGTGGTGACTGACCAAGGGAGAATGAGCATGTTCCCAAAGAATTTAGCCCTCTCAGTGTTTATTCTAGTACTTGTACTTTGGAAGTGCTATTCAATAAGGTCCAATAGGGAAACAACCAACATTTGTATTATCTGCCTCAGAAGGCTAATGTGAGGACAGTACTTTGTAAAGCTTAAAGCTTATAGAAATGTAAGCCTTTGTGTGGTGTAGCGATACTGGATTGGGAGTCTAAAGAGACTTGGGTTCAAAGGAGATTACCAGTGTTGTTGTTGTTGTTGTAAGTAATTAGGGGAAGCCTTGGAGATATCAGGCTTGAGGCTAATAAGATTACAACAAATTATCACAGAATCACCTGACTGGAAGAGACCTCAGTAGACTGAGGAACCACCTTTTCTGTGTCTCCTAGAAGGCCACTGGCTGAAGATCTCTAATCACAGGGAATTCATTACCTCCTGAGGTGGGGCCTTTAGACATCTAAATAGCTCTAACTGTTCTCAATTTTTTTCCTTTTATTAGCCAAAATCCTCCTCTCTGAAACTTCTACTCACTGTTCATAGTGAATGTGGGAAGAACTGGGGAAAAATTAGATTGGACAATTCAATTTCTTTTTGTTGCTTATGGGGAATTGGGATAGAGAAAGGGAACACATTTTAAGTTATGGTAAGACATGCTTGAAGATGGCTGAGGAAAAGCAGTGACTTCCTTGAGCTTTCCCTCAAACCTCTCCAAATACCTGTAAAAATGGCTCTAAACAAATTCTAGAGCAGCAGAACCCATAAAAAGATAGAGTGAAATAAATTTCCAGCCCAAGACAACCTGGATGGTTGATTGGAAAGGTCTATCACGCTAGGCTGGGAGAGGAATACAGTTCAGCTTCAATGCTTGGGCAAACCAAGCCTCAGCAAACCTGGAGCAGTCCTCAGAGGACTGAATCATGGGCAGCTGCTGCAGTTTCCAGACTTCTCAACCTATGAATGCCAAAGACAACTTAGAAGGTCAGTAGGAAAAGTCTTGGACTGAGGTGAGAGAGAAGCTTGATCCCAGTCCCAGTCCTGGTGCAGCCCTGGGGCTACAACTACTTCCTAAGCTTCTGGCCCACAGACTGAGGGGGAATCAAGTGACTGATCAGAGGGGGATTGCAGGGATCTTTTGCTGGTGCTGAGGCAGAATTCTCTTGCTTTGTCTGTGCTTGGATCTAGGTCACAGTTCTGGGAGGCAATCCTGGGGCTAGGAGGAGTGCTGGCATAGTGGAGCTTGTGCCTTGGTGAAAAGTGAATCCTCCTCACAGTTCCAAGGCAGAAAAGAGTGCTTGTGGTAACTCATAGACAAGAGCACAGGCCAGGAAAGGAGTAAACACCTCACCCTTGATCATACCCCCTTGGAAGAACTGAAAACTTACAGGTCCTTAGAAGTATCTCTGAAAACAGCTGCATATGTCCCCCAAAGCTTGGGACAGCACATCCTCCACACTGGAAGCAGAACCCTACTTTAACAAAAAGTTTAAAACTCAAGAAATTAGCTGGGATCATGAGCAAACCGTGCAAAAAAAAAGTCAGACCATAGAATCTTTCTTTGGTGACAAAGAAGATCAAAACATACAACCAGAAGAATACAACAAAGTCAAAGCTCCTATATCCAAAGCCTCCAAGAAAAACATGATTCAGTCCCAGGCCATGGAAGAGCTCAAAAAGGATTTTGAGAAGCAAGTAAGAGAAGTAGAGGAAAAACTAGGAAGAGAAATGAGAGTGATGCAAGAAAATCATGAAACACTAGTCAACAGCTTGCTAAAAGAGACCCAAAAAATACTGAAGAAAGATAACACCTTAAAAATAGCCTAACCCAAATGGCAAAAGAGGTCCAAAAAGGCAATGAGGAGAAGAATGCCTTAAAAAAGCAAAATTGGCCAAATGGAAAAGGAAGTCCAAACACTCACTGAAGAAAATACTTCCTTAAAAAATTAGAATGGAGCAATTGGAAGCTAGTGACTTTATGAGAAATCAAGACACTGTAAAACAAAACCAAAAGAATGAAAAAATAGAAGACAATGTGAAATATCTCACTGGAAAAACAACTGACCTGGAAAATAGATCCAGGAGAGATAATTTAAAAATCAGTTGGACTATCTGAAAGCCATGATCAAAAAATCATCTTTCAAGAAATCATCAAGAAAAACTGCCCTGATATTCTCGAACCAGAGGGTAAAATAGAAATGGAAAGAATCCACTGATCACCTCTTGAAAGAGATCCTTAAAGGAAAGCTCCTAGGAATATTGTAACCAAATTTCAGAGTCGTCAGGTCATGGAGGAAATATTACAAGCAGCCAGAAAGAAACAATTCAACTATTGTGGAAACACAATCAGGATAACAGGATAAGAAAAAAAAAAGACATACTTGCCCCAAATCCTTGCGAAAGTTGTTATCACAATACTAATCTATGCCATTGATTAACTGGGACTTAACACTTTGATAAAGAAAGAAGCAAAGTATAACCTGTTTAGCCTTCACTATATCTCAGGAAGCTCTGATCTCAAAATGGCGGCTACTTCAAATGTACAAATCTGCCTTTCATATTCTCTTAAGCCCTAGATACCAACTCTGAGGGATTCTTAGAAAAAAAAAATACACCTAGAAAGGAAAGGTCAGCAAAAAAGCACCATAATCAAAAGACATCATTTAGTTAACCCATGTGCAACGTATGATACATAAGATTTGAATACACAATAGAAGTTTTGAATTCCAGTATTGCTGTTTGCTACCTCTAAGGTCTTGGGCAAGTACCTTCACTTTTCTGGGTCTCAGTTTCCTATTATGTCAAATGTGGGGATTAGACAAGATGTGGCCTCTAAATGATCTTCTAGCTCTAAATTTGATAATCTCTGCTTTCAAGGAGTTTATATTCTACTTGGGAGATAATATATGTGAAATAACCTTATAATAATGAAGCACCTTGACACACCAGTTCCTGGCACATAGCAGGCTCTCAATAAATAATTATTGACTCAAAAAAGGACTCTGGAGCACCCTTGAAATCACTAGTGTCACACAAGAGAAGACCCTATCCAACAAATGAGACGAATCTTCTTCCCAGGTTGTTCCTGTCTGGTTATGGCTAACTTTTGTAAGTATGCTGATTTTTTTTCTACCAATGAACCAACTGTCTGTTTACTTGTGGTAAGGTAAGTTAAACACTAACATTTATAAATGGACCTTTATACTCTTAATACTACAAATAGGGGGATTTGGATATGGTCCTTGGGAGTTGCCAGTGGCATTTTAGTAAGAACGTGGCTGTCTTGTTCCTGTAGTTATAATCCCTGCTGAACAGTAAACAAGCTGTTATTTTTTCCTTGTGCAGTGTTTGGCTATTTTTAAGTATCCACAGAGCGCTCCAGCACAAAGCGACTTTTCCCTAAGGCTGCTACCCAGACCAGGTTCATCTGCAAAGCCCTTAGAACCTGGCATCTTCTGTCTTGGATTGAATTACCCAGAACCCAGATATATATGGAGGTTGCTCTGCGTTATCCCTTTTGTGCCCGTCTCTGATTCTCCAGGTTTTGTGCGACTCAACACACAAGGATGATCTCTCAATAATGTAGCAGTTAGTGGCTCAGTTACTCCCAAGCTCCATAGCTCATGATGTTCCCACAAATTCTTCTATCAGCAGCCATTTTATTCCCTGGCAAGAGCTGTTGGAAGAGAAGCTGAGTTCATTTCAATGCGGGCAAAGCTTAAAAAAAATAGAATAAAAAAGATTTTCTAAAGCAATTCTGGAAGTCAGATTCTAGAAATGTAAACACAAAGTGCCCAATGGTCTAATCTCATAATAGGCAGGAGCTCTGCAGCCTCTTATACATCAGACAACCTAGTATTTCCCTGGTATATGGCCATTAAAGAGCACCTAGAATCACAAAACAGTCAATGATACTCCTGAATTTTTGGAAATGTTAAAACCACTTCACAGCGATAAGTAAATGACTCTGTGTTTTAAATATCTGGGGAGGAAAGTGCTGATGCGGTACAGGTCATATAGCTAGCTTGTAAGAGACCTGGGATTTGAAGCAAGGTCTCCTGATGCTCATTCCAACATTTCCATTCCATTATGCTGCCTTCTCTGTTTCTAGCTTCCAATTTTGCTACTGAGTACCTGTCTTAGAGTTCAGATAATTCACTTCACCTATCTGGGTCTCTACATCCTCATCCATAAAAGCAAAGGAATTGGAGTGTATGTCGCCTGAGTTCTCTTCCAGCTGCAGACCCATGATCTTCGGCCTCAGCATACTGGTTTGTTGACAGTGTTTTTGGCACAGACACATCAAATGGGGGAGTGTGGATGTCTGGGTAGGTTTGATGGTTCCAGCAGGCTGTCTTTAGCCAGACCATGCTTAACAAACATACATTGCAACACCAGCCTTCTTCCTTAACTCAGAAGGCTTTGGACAGCTTTGTCCCTCTATGTTTAAAACACATTTACTGCTATGAGGTGGTTTGATATTTCCCTAAACTCAACAGCCTTATTGATTAACTCCAGAGCTAACTGTTCATCATGTATGTTTTCATATTTTATGTGTTTAATGTTTTATACTGCTCTATCTATATCATGGCTGAAGCCTCTTGTTAGCTCAGACTGTAATTTCCTGAAGTGCTTGGACCATGTCCTAGGCCTGGCCCAGCCTAGCTTGGTGCATCGAGCGACACACAATAAATATTATTTGATGGCTAGAGTTTGGCCGTGGGGCTCCTTGGAGTCCTGCATTATTCATGCATGGTTCCTCAGAACCAGAAAGAGGTCAGGAGTGGAGGATGAGTGTGGTAGGGTGAGGAACAGGGTCTGGAAGAGATTTGCTTGGGGAGAAATGCAGAGGGTGGGAGATGATTTGTAAAGGTCAAGGGAAAAGGGTAGAAACTCAGAGATACCGCAAGGGAAACAAGTAGCACTAGGTCTAAAGAGAAAGGAAGAAAATATTTTAAAGTAAAATGAGAACCTGGAAATTTATTCAGATGTCAGTCAGGGAGCTCTGGAAAAGTAAGCGTGATCACCACAACTGCCTTTCCTCTGGTGTTTCAGTCAAACAATTCTCTGCTATTCTCTGAACTCAGCCTTCTATCTCCTGCTTCTATGGGCCTTTGCACACAGAACCCTGCCCCACCCCCACACCCCCATGCCAAGAACACATTCCTTCCTCACCCTGGTTTCTTAAATTCATAATTGCCTTCCAGTCTCAGTTTGTGTCCCATCTAAAGAAAGCCTTTCCTGATCTCCCACTTGTTGGTGTTTCTCTCTGTCTCTGTCTACATCTCCCCATCTCCCTCCCTTCCTCTCTCTGTCTCCCTCTCTTTTTCTCTCTCCCTCCCTCCCTCCCATATATTTACTTATTTATACGCTATAGCCTTTCACCTTCTCCCAGCACAAAATCCTCGAGGATAGGCAGCCTTTTTTTGTTTTGTTTTGAGGAGGAGTGAATGGGTTAGAAATGTGCAGGAACACCTTGCTACCCTCTATTTCCTAACATCTAGCTCAGAAATGCACTGAGATGTGAATTTGGGATGTTGAGAATTTGTTGTTACACCTTTCTTTAGAGGCAGCTTGACAACACAAATAAGCATCTCCTTTAATTTCATGATGCTTACTTTTTTTTTTAATAGAATGTATTGTGGACCCCAGAAACATCTTACTGCTTGTAATTCTTCATGCTTTTCCTCCTTCCATCTACAACAGCTTACACCAGATGCTTTTCCACCTACTCTTCCTTTTTGTCCTCAACAAAAAAAATCATATTCAGTGAAAGAACACTAATTTTGGAATCAGAAACACATAGGCTCAATGCCCAGCTTTAGCATTTACTACTCGTATGACCCAGGGCAAATTAACTAAGCTTTCTGAGCCTCAATTTTCTTATCTGTAAAATGGGGGTGACAATACTCATACTGCCTATCTCACAGGGTTGTTGTGGAAAAAAGCACTCTATAAAACATTGAGCTCTTTATATAAATGCAAGCTATCATTATCCTCAATACTGCTAAAATAGAAAGAAAGAGAGGGAGGGAGACAGAGAAAAAGAGAGATATGACAGAGAGAGCTCTTAGAACAAAGAGGTACTCCAATGCTCAAGCCATTCCTTCATGAGTGGAATGTATTCTCTCCACATAACTACTTTGTAGAATACTTAGAACTGGACCTTCAAGGTTCAGTTCAGGTTCCTTCTTGTATGGAAAGCCTTTCCTGATCCCTCTTTCTCCTCTCCTGTCCTCCCTCCTCTCCCTCCCTCTTTCCACTCCATTTTTCCTCTCCATTCTTTTCCCTTCCCCTCCCCCCTCCTTTTCTCTCCTTTCTCTTCTTTCCTTTCTACTCACTATTAGAAGCTCCTTGAGCTTTTCTTTTATAGCTCATGTTTAGAACAATGCCTTACACATAGGAGAGGCTTAACAAATAACTTTCGGATTGAACTCTGTTGAAAGAGGGTCACTTTGTATGATTTCTCATCAAATGGAAGCATCTCCTCCACTAAACAGTGATGAATTCGTCCTCTACTTGGAAAGAACTTGACTATTTCCTGTGCTGAATCTAGACTAGGGGTCATGTGTGTGTGTCAGTGTATGTGTGCGTGTGATAGATCCCCTTGACAGTGTGGTGAACCCTTCCTAGAATAATGTTTTTAAATACATAAAATAAAATGCGTAGGATTACTAAGGAAAGCAATGATGTTGAAATAGTTATCAAAATGTTTTTGAAACAAGTTCATAGACTCCAGCTTAAGAACCTCTACTCGAGATTAAAGGGATCTAGATGTGGTCACTCTATCCCTTTTGTTGGGCATCAGGGAAACTTCCTGATATTTTCAATTTCAAAAAGCTGGTCCAATTGGCAGAGTTAAAACCAGGTGACTTCCAACAGGAATAGTAGGGGAAACATCTTCCCAGTGCCAAAATCTTTCTCAGTTCACCAAGTTAGGGCGGATTTCCAACCTACCACAAAGGAACAAGTAGAAATTGCTGAATCACACACCATTAAAACAGAAAAGGACCATGGAATAACCAAACCTGACTTTTATATAGCACTTTAAGGGTGATGAGAATTTTACATATGTTTTCTAGTTGATATCAACCACCACTCTGTAAGATAGGTAGCCTCATGTTCATTTTAAAGATGAGAAAGCCAACACTCAGGACTTACCCATACGATGAATAAATATCAGAGGCAGAATTTAAACTTGAGTCCCTCCTAACTCCAAATCCAGTGTACTTAAAAGTCATCTAATTTTCTTCATTCCTTTTTCCTTCTTTGTCAGTTATAGATATGATGGGATCACAAATTTAGATCTGGATGGGAACTTAGAAGGTTATTGACTCTTGCTTTTTACTGAGAAGAGACCAAGGCTCAGTGACTTGCCCCAAGATCACGTAGGTAGTAAATGGTAAAACCAGAATTGGGGGACTGAGGTCCCAGTATTGTAACTCCGTATCCAGTACTTTTCACTATACCTATAACTTGGCCCCTTGCTTCCTAGGTGACACTTATGGTTTCTACTTATCATATAGTTCCATTGCTCTTGCTGGTCCTCTGAAAATCTCTGCAACAAGCTGGGGCCATATGATAGAGGCCCTCTTCAGGGCCTGAGATCAGGGACATCCCTCATTGGTTCTATCAACACCATCCTTATCAACTACAACACCACTTCCTAGTCTATCACCAAAATTCCTACTGATAGGAGAGATTTTCATCTCTGTGGTTCCGTGGCTGAGGACCACTGTTCTGGGTTGTACTCTTTGGCTATCTGTAGCAAGCAGACCTCCTCATTCTCCTATCGTAAGAGCCAGGTTTAGAAATATTCGTTCTTTTGCATCTTAAATTCACTGTTGAAATACTGACTATCAACTAAGAAGAAGCTGTTGCCCCAAATACAGAAAGGGAGAAGCCTTACAGGTTTGCCTGACTGCTTTTTGATCTCAAATTCCTTTGATGGCCTCAGAGGTGAAATATGAATCAATAAGTATGGGCTCTATGCCCCCAAATGCGGTTGCTAACTTCCTTCTGCTTTGTGCCCTGATGGAAAACAGTGGTGGGATTCTCAAAAGTCTTCTCAACCTCCCTGTTCCATGCTCATCCCCTAAACACTATCCCATGAGTCCTGGCCTCTTTTCTTTGTTTATCTTTACATGATCCAGCACAATTAGGGCCTTTACTTCTTGTACTGGGATTAAAAAAATCTAAATAACTAAGTGAGAGTTCTCTGGCTGGCCTCATTTCAAAATAAGTTCTCCCTTAATTACCCCCTTTCAAATGCCAGACATGGGTGAGTCACTTTTATTTAGCTACCTACCCTGCAACTCCAGGCCCAACAGTATCTTTCGGAAACAGCCTGGGAAAGGTTGATTTCCCCATCGTCCTCCTCCTCTCCTCCTCCATCCTGTGTGATGTGCTAGAATGACATTTCCTTCCTCTCCACTTCACCAAAAGGCAAACAGCCCATTACTCAGGAGTCCCAGTCAAATCCTAACACCTGATATGCCTGATATGCAAACTGTAAGCCTTTCCATTTGTGCAACAATGAGACCTTATCAGTTTAGCTGCTTTTCATTTTGATTAGAAAAATGCAGCCACTATCTTTCTTCACCTGTGTCCTTGGCAGTTCCATCAGGTTCAGATGGATTCTCAAATGTTATTTGTCTTGTTCAAACTACTCTGGAGCCAAAAATCACAGTGTAAGGTTGAAAAAAAAAACCACCTCAAAAAAACCTGTGTGAAGACACACACGCATACACACTCAACTCACGCTCACCAGACCAGGGCTGCGTAAAGTACGTTTTGGGGCTGGCATGTTTCAAGTGTGCTAGCTTATTAAAATCAGGACAAAAGTTGAAGGGTGCTTTCTGGCCAGGCTGCTTATATAAGCAAGCATGCATATAGCACTTTGGAAGATACCACCCGTAAAGACATGGCAAGCAATAAGGTTTCCTAGCTAGATACTTTTTTGGAGAGGTGGTGTAAAACAGGTTAGGTTGGAGTCAGAGGGCTTGGGTTTTAATCTCAGTCATGATACTTGACATACTCTTGTCGGGGACTGAGATCTGGGACACTTCTTAAGGACTCTATCAATACCATCCTTATCCACAACACTCGTTTTCAGGCTCACATCAAAGTGCTCACTGATGAGAGGGCTTCAGATCTCTTTAGTACGTGGCTAACAGTCTCTTTTCTGGTCCCTATCTCTAGGCTCCTTGTGTGACCCTGGACAAGTCACAGAACCTTTATGAGCCTCTGTTTCTCCATCTGTTAAAATGAGGGGATTGTTGGATTAGGGGACTGCTAAGGTCCCTTTCAGTTGTGAATCTGTGATTCTGTGATCTAGTCATCTAATGAAAACAAATAAATAAATAAAAATTAAATAAAAATAAAATTTAAAAAATGATCAAAAGTAAAATATCAGGGCAGGCCCTCAGATATCATCATCCAGTTCAGCCCCTTTGTTTTACAGATGAGGGAAATGAAGGACAGGGAGAGGTAGTGACACAGCCAAAGTCACACAGCTCATTGGTGGTAGGGGTGGGCAAAGACCCAGAAAATTCAAGAGGGGTCGCTTTGGAGTCGGAGGATCTCACTTTGGAACCAGCCTTTTACTAACTCTCTGGTTTGTCCAAGCTCTTTCATTGTTTCAGGGGCCTCAGTTTCCTCATCTGTAAAATGAGGTGTGTTGGTGCATCAGATGACTTCTTGTGGTTTCTTCCAGTTCTAAAGCTATGTTTTTGTGATCACCTAATTCCCAGCTTATCTTTCCCTCCACTACATTCTTCTGTCTTCCTACGATAGCAATTTATAATTTAGGGTGCCTGGGCTATAATTTTAATTTAGGATTAAAGTATCACCTTCCACAATATGAAGTGGGGGGGTGATTTAGGGCTAATGTTAGCATCAAGCAAGTACAGGCATTTCTTACATCAAGCATGAATGTACTGCTCATGTGCAGCACAGTTTTTCCTCAAATGCAGCATTTCTTTCTCTCTGGAGAGCGGCCTGTCCCTTTCAGCTATATTTTAATTATATGTATGACAAAAAATTAAAGGTTTTCAAGGACAGAACAAGTGACGGATTTCTGCCATCACAAATTTGTCCCTGGGTCCACCCAAAACCCTGTTTCTGTACTGCAGCTCGGCACAAATTCAGTGTGTGTGTGTGTGTGTGTGTGTGTGTGTGTGTTTCACAGAACTGCTGCTATTTTTAGACTGAATTGTAGGAAGTCTGCAGCATTAATAAATGGAGGAGAAGTACAGGACTGCACCGCATGGTGATGTGCCAACTCGAAAGCTAGCCTGGCCTTTAGCCAATGAACTGTGGTTAGACGCTAGAGCCACAGAAGTAAAAAACAGCACTTACAATGGGATGATTAATAAGCTGACAAAACTTTCATGCATCTATTTCATATTCTTGTGTGCCAGCTACATTAAGGCTAACATATTTTCAACTTTATTAGTAAAATCTCCCAGCCTGATACTGTTATATGTGCTCATTGCGTCTTTTATTTCAACTGGAAATTATTTGGTGAGGGTGCAAGGTTAGAAAAATGTTGTTTTTCCTCTTCAGAGTAATTAACAATAGGCACATTTCTGTGTATTCATATGTTTATATGAATGTATATGAATACACATGAGTATATTCATGTGTATGAATGTGTACAATGTATACCTGCATACATGTGAATATACATGTGTACACATGCACACAATACATATTTATGTTTCTTTGTATAGCCATACATGCATATGCGTATATTTGTTTACACACATACATGCATAGCCATACATGCATATGTGTATATTTACACACATACATGTATAGCTATATATGCACATGCATATATTTGTTTACACACATACATACATAGCCATATATGCATACAAGTGCTTATTTGTTTGTACACATACATGTATAGCCATGTATGCATATGTGTGTATTTGTTTACACACATACACGCACAACCATGTATGCACATACGTGTGTATATCTGTTTGCACACATACATGCGTAGCCATATATGCATATGTGTATATTTGTTTACATGCATGTATAGCCATATGTGTATATTTGTTTACATACACATATGGGACAAGAACTACAATTTCATTAGTACAGGGAACCCCTGGGTGAGGAAATTCTCTTACCAATGCACATTGGCACCACCTATGTAACTTACAGTCTTAAAGAGTTATTTAGAGCCCTAAGAGGTCAATGATTTGTTTGCCCAGAGTCATATAGTCAGTATGTGTCGGGGGTAGGACTTGAATGTAGATCTTCCTAGCTTCCAGGCCAACTCCCTATGCACTGGACCATGCTGCCTTTCATGGGTAACTGTATGTCTATCTCTCTGTATGTCTATCATTCTAATGCCATGGCACCTCATCATTGAGCTATGAACATCCTGTGGGTCTTTATAATGGCAGTGAGTTTCCCTCTCTTCTAGCCCCATAATACCAAGTTGGTATTATGGCTTTGTGAGGATTATCTAATGGATTCTTGTTGATATAGGTAGCTTGATTCAGGGAAATCCTGAGCATCTCTATTGTAAGCAACTCTATCCCACTGGTTATTTCAGATTTATTAAGTGCTAGCAATGGGCTAGGGAGTGACATATTGCAGATGGAGGCCTTGCCTCTGCTCAGTTGACATGTATCAGAGAAGCCAGTGACTTCCTTCAAGTCCCACCTTCTACAGGAAACCTTCCCCAAACCCTCTTAATTTCAGTGTCTCCACTCTCTTAATTATTTCCTATTTATCCTGTACAGAGCTTATTTGGACATAGATGTTTACATGTTGTCTCCCTCATTAGACTGTGACTTCCTCTAGGGCAGCGGCTATCTTTTGCTCATCTTTGTATCCTCAGCACTTAACATAGTTCCTGGCACGTAGTAGGTGTTTAATAAATGTTTACTGACTCACTGGCACAAAGGATCTGGATTTAGAAAAAAAAACATGGAAAGACTTGCATGAAATAATGAAGAGCAAAATGAGCAGAACCAAGAGAACATTGTATACAGTAACAGCAATATTGTTTTAAGAATGGCCTTGAGTGAATAAGTTATTTAGTCTATTATAATTACTCAAATTAACAATAAAGGACATATGAAGAAAGAGGTTATCTGCATGCAGAGAAAAAACTGATAAATAGAAGTATGTATAGGCTAATTTTATACTTATATACATACACACACACACTTTTATATATAATTTGTGTCTAATGGTAGCTATCTCTAGGGGAGTGGGAGGGGAAAAAGAAAAAAAAAGAAATTTACACAATAATCTTGTTGTATATTTGAAAGGAATAGCAATTTGTGCATCGTAGATTTGCAGTTTCATGTATAATCATCTTTTTTATTGTTCTATGTTATGGAAATGCTTGTTTTATTCCAGAAATTAAGAAGAAAAAAAAAGAAAAAATTTAGAAGCTTTTCACTTTCCTTTGTTCAAGTATCCATCCATAGGACAATCTGTAATATCTTTCTTTATGTAAGTTTTCCTAAGTATCTTTGAAACAATGAGGAAGATCAGAGCTGAAACTGAGCTAAGCTACTCTTAGAACCCTGAGGAAAAGTAAAGGAAGAATTAAACATGGGCGCATGAGATGTCGCAATCTCAGACCTTCAGCCACACTGAGGCAGAGCTAATTGCCTTTGAGTGATTCAATGTGGGCTTCACAAGAAGTGATTTTTGAGGCAGAAGTATAGTCTTTTAAAATGTGTTCTGTTAATTCCAAACTTTATTTATGGCATCCTCAAGATATGAAAGTGATTCTTCTTCAGTGGATTTTCTTGAATATTCTTTGAAAAAAATAAGTAGTTGGATAGATTTGACCCATAGAGGACTGTATAGGGTTTGAACAGAGTGGAGACACTTTGTAAACATCCTTAATATTCACCCTAAATCCTTGTCCTAGTGACCATCCCCCAGAGAGGCTTCATGGATGTGTACATAAAAAACCTTGTGCTCCAATCAAATTCCACTCAGGGGTGGCATTAAAAAAACAGCTATTGCTGGAAATTTGAACTTTTTAATTAAATGCATTCAAAGGAAGTACAGATTAATGACTTTAAAGTAAGAGCTGTTAATGCTTAGAGACATAGATCATACTCCACAGAAGCTATAATATCATTGCCAGTGACACTTTTAAGTATTGATATTTCCTACATTAATAATACTCTAAACTATATTCATAACAATATAATTAGTAACGCAATTAATATCATACAGCGTGCACAGAATGAATTATTAATTATATTATGACACACTTAATGTTGAACAACATGGTCTAATTTTAGGTTTCAAGGTAAAGGATCATAAACTTGGGGAAACTTTCAGAGAATGATACACTCGGCATAATTCATTTCTCCTTGGTGATTACAAAATACCAGTGAACTCTGGGTCCACATCTCCTGCAGCGATGACACTGGTTTTAGAGCCAATGGTTGAATGAATTTGGCTCAGTGCCTGAATTTTGTATATGGCAGAATGTGATTAATGTTTTTGAAGTACTTATCCCTTTTTCATCTTAAAAACCCACGAGTATTTTAAGAAAATTGTAATCTATATAATTGTAATTATATATGCTAAAATGATGCCATTGTAAGCATCTAAGCTATAACAGTGTTATGGTTTTTATCACAGCAGAGCTGGGCCTATCATCAAGAAGGCATATACGCAGAGTTAAATATGTTTATGTTTCTGTGTGTGCACGCACACACACACACACACACACACACACACACACACACCCTTTTACCACATTTGCTTAATCTGTTTCTACAGTATGTTGCAGTCAGGGGTATGTTGGCAAATGTTTAATTATCAGCTCTCCCCACCAAAAAATGCATTTACAGCACACTTTTTAAAGCTTAATCTTCATTATTAACATTTTCTCAAGCAGTTTCTTAAGTCTAGACCAGGGGTAAGGTTCTCCACCCTTGGCTAGACAAACAACATAACAATAGATCAAGCCCTGATTTGTACCATTTGCTGATTTCCAAGGTATAAAAGCTCCTACTGAAAACTGAACAATCTACTAAGGGGCTGGTTAGAGCTGGCTCCAAGACATCCCTGCATGTAATGGAGACAGTGCACTGGATCTGGAATCAGAAGACCTGCATTCAAATGAAAATTCTGACACAATGTGTATGACCGTAGTCAAATTGTTTCACATTTAAGTTCCTCCTCTAAAAGTGAGGATCTCTTAGATGTCAAACATATAGAAACAAAGGCTACTAAACCATAAATAAGGCCCCAGGCCATACTGATTTAGAAACCCACTTATTGACATTATTTATGTTTCATTGTATTTTATTAAATTTTCCCAATTATATTTTAATCCAATTCAGGTCACAATTTGGCACCTCTGCCTTAGATAATTTCTTAACTTCCTTTCATTTCTAATTGCTATGGTTCAATTTGATATAATAAGCAGGATTCTACTCACCTGGGTACTATGACACTCTAGGACATCTGTGGGGGAATCTGTGAATTTGTTTTTTAAAAATTGTATATATATATAAAATATAATATATATTTGTACATATATAAATTATATATGTGTTTATATATACATATACACACACATATATACATATATATATATATGTATATACATGTATTTCAATACAACTGGTTTCTTTTTTAATCCTAGGTACTTTATACCTTTAAAAAACATTATTTTAAGAAGGGGTAGATAGGTTTCCACTAGATTGCCAAAGAAGTCCATAATACACAAAAAGACTAATTACCCCTCTTCTAGGATAAGAACAGTTTGTGGGTTCATGATGAAGAGTAGTGAGGATGAGGTAGTGGAGAACCTTGAATTCCAGGCTGAGAAGTCTGAAATTTCTCATGGAGGTATTAGGAGATTTTTTTGATGATTTCTGATCAGGTAAATGACCTACAGAAAGTTATGAATAAATGCAAAAAACATGATTCAGATCATAGGATTCAGAACTGGAAGAGATCTTAGAGGTCATAAGAGTTCAAGCTCTTCATTTTACAGATGAGGAAACTGAGTCCCCATGAGGTTAAATGACTTGTCTCAAGTCACCCAGATGGCAGAACAAGGATATAAATCCAGGTCCCTGCCTCCAAACACACAACTTTTGACTTGTACCACACCATATGGCACTTCAGGATATCATTTCTTTTATTCAAATTTTCTTTCTCCCTAACTAGACTGTACGCTTCTCCAAAGTCAAGGACCATGTCATCTACCTAACATTAATGACATCCTCCAGTACCACAGAGAATGCTGGGAACACAGAAGGATCACAACAAACATTTGTTGAGCTGACTTGAACTGGGAGGAACTTTTGAGAATCCCTTTCTATAAGCTGTAGTATGTGACCCCTAGTTTACCTCTGTACAATATACAAAAAGGTAAGTAACATGGCAAATGTAGAACCAAGGTGTCAAACCCAGCTAGAAATGGGATCACTAAACCAAAGATAATGATCCCTGTGGGCCACGTGTTCACATTATCTATTTTTCATTGTATTTTTATTTATTTTGTTAAATATTTTCCAATTACATTTTAATCTGATTTAGCTGTACTCAGGAGTGTTGCTGGTACACAGAGCTGTGTATTTGGCATCTCTGGCCTAGAAGAAAGGTCACAGAACTTGGAGTTCCAAGATCTGGGCTCAAATCTCAGCTCTGTGACCTCCAGCAAGTCACTTCCCTTCTCTGTGTTTCTGCTTCCTTATCTGTGAGGAAGTAACTGAATTTGGTGGCCTCTGATGTCTTTTCTGGTTCTAGATGCCAGGAATGAATGAGATCTGGGTGCCGGCTTAGAATCTCATAATCTAGCCACTGCTCAGATTTCTAAAATCTAGCCACTGCTTAGATACTTATAATCTAGCCAATAAGCTAACAGCTCTTACTAATGTTCAGATTCCTTAAGAGTCTGCCCAATATGACGGATGTTCTAATAAACCTTGTCTTTGGCTGAAAAAAAAAAAAGATCTGGGTGCTAACTAGGCTCCTGCTAGTTAAGCCTGCCCCCAGTTTTGGTCTCGTTCACATTCCCATCACAATTATAGTTTCAAGGAAATTAAACAAGAAAATTAGGAAAACCAATAAAAAAGAGAAATAGAGAAATGTAAAAGAATCAAATGTTACTTCTGTGAGTCATATACTTTTGTTGTCCTTTCCCAAAGGGAAAGGACAGTTTAAAGGAAAATGAACCCAAAATGATCTTTGTAGTTTGAAAAAAGAGGAACAGGCTTATCAAAGCATTTCTGGCACATGAGGTTTTGATTATGTAGCCTAATTAATTGGGGGAGGAAGAATCTATATTGCTATCTCTCTCTATATGCACATACATACATGTATATGTTCCCAAAATACAAAAAGGAATTCACAATTTGTTACAAATTCTTTTTTGCTATTTTCTTAAGAGAAAAAGGAACCATTGCATACTGTAGTAGAAAGAACAATAAATTTGGAATCATGGGACCAGGGTTCATATCTCAGATCTCTTGCTTGTCACTTGCGTAACCTTAAACAAGTTATATTCCCCTCCTCTGGCTTCAGTTTCTTCAGATACTTGGAACTGAAAGCCTGAATGTCAAAGAGCAGCATACTCACATAAAAGGGAGGAGACCAGGAGACCAATCAACAGAGTAAGGTGGCATCTCTGTTACAGATAGTAAGGCAACAAGAGAGGACGATGGAGAGGCATAGAAAAAGAAATGGAAAGAGAATGGATCTGCCTGAATGTTTCCTCCAGCGATAACTTGAAAAGACAGATCCCTCTTTGTGCTTGAACTCATCACTTCACTTTTTTTTTTTTTGCTTTTTGGTGAGGCAGTTGGGGTTAAGTGACTTGCCCAGGGTCATACAGCTAGTGTCAAGTGTCTGAGGCTGGATTTGAATTCAGGTCCTTCTGACTCCAAGGCTGGAGCTCTATCCACTGTGCCACCTAGCTGCCCCCTTATCACTTTATTTTTGTCTTTCTATCCCCTGAACTTAGCACATGGTAGTTGCTGAATAGACTTGTTTGATTTCATTTCCTTCTACAAATTCACCAACCCTACACATTCCACCTCCAGGCGTTTTCACAAGGTGTTCCTTGTCTTGAATTCACTTGTTCCTTCATTATCTCCACCTTATGGAATCACTGGCTTCCATTAAGGTACAGTTTAGGTAACACTTTTTTTTCTTCATAAGGCTATCCTGATCTCACCACCCCAAGTTATTAGCATTCTCTCCCTCTTGAAATTGCCTTAATATGCTTTGAACTTATGTATTTGTATGCATGTTGTATCTTCCTCCTGCCAACCCCCAGTAGAATGTGAGACCCTTTAAAGAAGGGGCTATTTTGTTTTTACTTCTCTATTTCTGGTGCCTTGTTCAGTGTCTTACATATAAATCCTTGTTAAATTGAACTGTATTTCTGAGGTATTCATATGTTCAGGTGCTAATGTCATTGGAAGCCTGAAGGGTTTGGCATCAAATATGGCACTCATGGAACTAGAGATACTTATTCACATCTCACTTGCCCCTGAGGAACAGGATATGCCCCAATAATATCTAAGTGGGAGAGGTGCTCCTGGCAGTGTGTCTGATGAGAACAATAGGCCTTCGTGCACAAAATGGTATAGGATACTTGAGTGGGTGGAGACAGTAGGAAACACTGGAAAGTCAACTCTGCAAACCCTATTTGTTGAGCTTCTAGTTCACTCAATACCTATGGTTGCATTAAGTCAGGGACAGAGTCTCTGAATACTGTTGCTGGTACACCCTCAGGAAAGCAGAATTGGCCCCAAAACATAGTATTAGGCAGGACAGTATTGGAAAACACAAATGGAGACTCATATAATTGGGCAAATACCACTTGATGGTCTGTAGGGCCAGACACTCTCTCTTCCCTTCCCCTCATATCGTGCTGCTGATCACTAATATGGATGTGAATGGATACAACAAACATTTATTAAATGCTTACTATATGCTGGGTCCTAGAGGTGGGGGTGGCAGTAGTACTCAAGTACAGAAATGAGATACTTCCTGCCCTCAAGGAGTCTACATTCTGTTTGACAGAGGGGATACACACAAGACAAATTCCAGCTGGGACACTTGCTTCAAATGAACAAGGTACCTCAACAAGCTTTAGGTAAGGACATTAAAGGAAATGAACCAGGGTAATCTTGAATGATCTTAGCCCTGACTGCTGGTCATATCATACTCCCTCCCCTCTCCTCCCTGAGCTCCGTGGAATTGCTTACCCTGCAAAAGTCTGAGGCTAGTGTGGAGACACCATCAATTACCCATTGCCCATTTCCCTTAGGTATAGTGGTTAATTACTCCCCAACCCAGGGGAGAAGCCCAGGTACAATACAGCGAAGGAGGCTGCATCAGCTTCTTGTTAGTACTGCTGTTGCTGAAAATATTGAACCTTTACTGAATTCACCGAGAGTGCATGTACTGAAAGAAGTTTCCATGTTGACAATCCAGTTTTAGTTTTAAAAATTTCACTGTTAAACTGTTTAGGATAGGTAATTCCTGATCATAGATTTAGAACTGGAAGGGACCTTAGTGGTCATCTAGCCCGACTTTGCCCAAGCTCACACTTGAAGTGGCAGGGCTGAGATTTGAACTCGGGTCCTCTCACTCCTTATCCTGTGCTTGTTTTCCCCTGCTTCAAAATATCCAAACTAAAATAAAGTGTATAGATTTAGGGGGAACTGTCCCCACCCCAACCACAACTGTTGGGTTGTAATCTGCACTACTGTAGGGAGTACCTACATATATAAGATCATGGTTCCTGTGAAGTAGTGAAACATATCCCTCAACAAACGGAGCAAGAAAAGCAGGAGGCCAATGGAGAGTTAAGCCAATAACAGTCAGTGTGATTGGGGTAGAACAATGATAACAGCTAATACACAGCATTTTAAGGCTTACAAAACTCTTTCCGTATAGTAACCCTGTGAGCTATACAATGTAAACGTAGTTAACCCCATTCTAAAGATGCAAAAACCAAGTCTCATAGAGGTTAAATGATTTGTCCAGTATCACATAGCTGATAAGTAGCTGAACCATGACTTGAACTCAGGTCATCTGACTTTAGGTCTTCAATTCATAGGCTTGCTTTACAGGAGGAAGGCTGATGAGTCCTACTGAGGCCATGTGAAAAGTTTTACCAAGAGCTCTTAGTACTTTCTCTACTACTGACTAGATGGATGACCTTGGGGAAGTCACTTTACCGTTAGAGGCCTCAATCTCCTCACCTTTAAGACAAGGAGATTGGGTTAGATAATCTTTGAGGTCCCATATAATTAAAACATTCTATAGGTTTATGAAATACATCCCTGTAAAGTTAGCCATGAGTTAAAATTCTGTATTTGGAAATCAATTTTCCATTTGACTTTTGATGTAATAAGGAAGGGGTGCTACTCCAGTCATACTAAAATAATATTTAATAATGTGGAAAATGACATTTAAATAAAACAATGTTATGAAATATGAGTGGCCATGTTGAAAGCAAATCACAGAATATGTAGAGTGGTTAGGAATCAGATATTTTTGGTATGATGATAATAACAATAGCATTTGTGTAGCGCTTAAAGGTTTGTAAAGCTCTTTATATATGTCCTCTCATTTTATCTTCATGTTAACCTTGCTCTGGAAGCCATGTGTTATTTTTATCCTCATTTTACAGATGAGGAAACTGAGGCAAATAGAGGTTAAGTGACTTACCCAGGGTCACACAGTTAGCAAGTGCCTGAGGCCAAATCTGAACTCAGATCTTCCTGACTCCTGTCCCAGGACTTAAAAAAATGTTCAGACCCAGAGAGAAAGGTACACTAACTAAATGAAGTAGAGGGAGAAATCTCCCTAGTTTTGTACTTTGTTCTGTAGTCTGGAAAACATTTTACTGAGAAAATGAGACAAATTTCATAGAAGGGACTATGTGCGTCTGTGTGTTTAAGGAGTTTAATATAAAGCACTTCACTATACAGCCAGCTTTTTGGCAAGGCATCTATTCTATTTATTAAGAGAAAATGATAGCACCCAAGCAGTTTGAAAGAGTTATGACTTCTTGCAAAGGTACCTATATTATCATCTGGGCATAACTTAGGCACTGGAAGAATTGAGCTCAAGGTCACTAGCTAAGAGACATACATACACATACCCAGAAAAACTTAACACCCCCCCCCCACATACATACACGCAAATGCGGCAGGTAAGTCTTTGTTTCAGAATGTTCCATTTGGATCTCTGAAAGGTGTCAAGCAACCTCTGTAAGATTAGGATGCAGGAAAACAAATGCCCTAGCCACAGAGGTGCATTTATGAAGCAATGCCTACAACGTTGTCTTGGAGTGGAGAGAAAAATGACTCGCTGCCCATTTTTCCAGCACTCACACAACCCAGAGATGCATGCACATCTCTCTTCTTTTCTTTTTTTTTTTTCCAGCACGCTCTGTATGCAAGTGAGTTTTGCTGAGGCCGGGTCAGTGGTATGTTAGCTGGCGAGAAATCATGGCACCGTCTAAGACCAGAAATCAGAGGGCCAAAGAGCTGTTGGCCCTGCTTTCCACAAACTTTCAGTTCCACAACAGCCTTAGGATTTGTATTTTCATGGCCTTTGATGGAGCCAATTTCCCTTCTCCAAATGGCATTTCAGCACATGTTCCCAAGTGTCTGCCATCCTTCCATTGCCTGACACTTGTTCAGCAGATGGTGCAAATGGACTGGCACACACAGCATTTGCTGAAATCGGCGTCAAATATGTAGACTCCCGACTTCTCTGGGGTGCTCCATGGTGGCACTGCCATCCAATTAATGAGTCTGACAATGCATACCAGCAACTGGGATTCACTTGGGCAGATTGGTTTTTGAATGAGAACCACAACTTTCCTCTTGACATTTGCCTCTGTTGTCTCAGTATCTTTTCTCTTTTCCCTTACATTGCCAATGACATTATTCTCAAAACCTTACACTGTTAGAGGCACAGCCCTTAAAACAATTATATACACATATTAATATAGATGGTTATTGTACTACTGTGATATGTGGAATACTGCAATCTCTGAATAACTAAAGATGGGTATTACATAGAGGGCAAAAGTGAGGTGTATGGTGAGTGTGAGCAGGCAGTAACATATTGAAGAACAGGGATAGATGATGTCATCAAGGAAATATAAGATAGAAAGAGAAGATGAGCTTCCAACAGTTGGTCAAATGGGATGAAAGTCAGGGAGCCTGACTGTTCTTTTGGTTTGCTCAGGATGCCGGGAGAAAACAAAAAAGGCTTCCAGCATGTCAGGTGAAGACCTGTGGTATATTTTTAGGAGAACATGGTCAAGAATGGCAGAGGATGGGCAGGTGTGGTTGGGCTGCAGTCTCCTTTTTGAAGGGAACAACCAAATTGATGAGCTCACAGATCCACTTGAGTGTACATGTATATGTTTATGTGTGTATTTATACAGAAGGAAGAGTCAGGGGGTCACAAAAATGTTGTAATCAGTTTAAATCTCAGCTCCATCCTTATAAGTAGTATGAGCTTTCATAAATCACTTAACCTCTTAATCTTTCAGTTTCCTCATCTGCAAAATGGGTACAGTAATGCTTTTAATATGTTTCTTATAAGGTTGTTGGAAGAACTGAATGGAATAATGTATGTAAATCACATGTCAAAATGAAAACTGCCAAAAAAAATATTTATCATTACTAATATATAGTCACCTCCACTAAATTCTTGTTCATATGCCATGGAAATGAGTTGACAACATTTATGCTTCTAGATTACATGCTCAGGCAGGTACTAAAGCAATCTCTGTCTCTCCCCCCTCCCCATGCAGACAAACAAAATCTAGAAAGATTTGGTAATAATAATAGTAATTATAGCTAACATTTATACAGAATTTACTATGTGCCTGGCATTCGCTAAGTACTTTACAATTAGTATCTCATTTGGTCCTTACAATAACCCTGGGAGGCAGATGTTATTATTTCCCCATTTTACAGATGAGAAAACTGAGGCAAACATGATTAAGTGATGTGCCCAGGGTCACACAGCTAGTAAGTGTCTGAGGCTGGATTTGAACTCAGGTCTTCTTGCTCCAGTGCCAGGTTGGCCATAGAGGGATGGATTTTTTATTGGTCATAATCATCAAAGAGTTGCAATCTATATTTGCACAGGGGAGAACAGCACTAATGGAATGACTGAGAGGAAAATTGTAGGGAGAAGATATTGATTCCTAAGTATTATTCTCCACCTTCATTCTTCTCTTAGAACATGGGTGAGATGCCATCCCTTTCATCGCCCACTTCTCCTGAGTGAGTACCAATACCTCTATACTGAGACAAAAGAGATTCCTAATTGGACTAGATGATCTCTGAATTCCATTCCAGCTCTGAGATGTTTATCATGCAAAAATGTAAAACTATACAAAAGGAGAAGCAGAATGTCATGGAGAGTTAGCTGCCCCATATATGTATACCCACATGCATATGTTTATACATATATACATATTTATTTTTCACCAGTATCTTAAACTTAAATATTATTGATAGTAGATATTAAATATTAAATACTTAAACATTTCCTTCAATTATAAAAGAATTTTGAGTGAAAAGGGGTCTACAGGCTTCATTAGATTGTCAAAGAAGTCTTCTGACACAACAAAGGCTAAGAATCTATGCTCTAAAATTGTAAGTATCATTGGTATCTACATTGATAGAGTGAGTTTCCTTACTGGGAGTTTCCTAAACCAAAAAAAAAAAAATCACAGATCCCTATACCTTATAATGTTTGACTGAGGCCTAGACTCTCACTACAAGTAGATTAATATGTTAAGAGAAGAGATGGTAACACACACAGCTGGATGACCTCCTGCCCAGATGGCCCCTGACCATCATCCACAACCTGCCCTACTCCCATGTCTAAGAAAGCCCCCAGAAGGTCATGTTTCATGTTTCTTTCATTTCTATCAGAATGCTGCTCTGCTCCATGAACTATAAAAGATGAGAATGGATAACAACGCCGCACAATGATTGGTTAAAACCATGGCGTGGAAGGCCTGGTTGAAGAGGAATTGTGTGTGTTTAGCTGGGAGAGGGGGAGATTGAGGAAGACTGTGAGAAATACCTTCAAGGATCCTAGGGGTTGCCGTCTAGAAGGGGTATTAGACCTGTTTTCTTTGGCTCTATGGATAAAAGCAATAGATAGAAGGAGTAAAGAGACAGCTTTTGGCTTTGTGGAAGGAACGTAACTGTTAGAGCTATCCAAAAGCAGAATGAGTAGCCTGTGGAGGTAGGGTGGCCAGGAGGTAGAGAGGTGATGGTAGTCCAGGTTTGGACTCGGAGGAACTGGGTTTAAATCTGGCTCTGTTACTTACCACCTGTGTGACCTTGGTCAAGTCCTTCACCTTCCTGGTGAAGGTTGGGTAGAATGGCCCTTAGGGCCCATTCCAGCTTTAAACTTATCCTTAGCTCCTCTGCTCCTTCTTTACAGGGGATCAGCAAGCAAAAACTTGTTAGAGACATTACAGAGGATATTAGGACCATTGATTTAGAGCTGCAAGTCACCTTGAGGGCCATCCAGGCCAAGCCCTTTATTTTGTGGAAGAGGAAAAAGTACCAGGGAGGTACAGAGACTTGTCCAAGGGCAGACAGGTAGCAAGTGTTGGGGGCAGGACTTGAATCCAAGCCCTTTGACTCCAAAGCCACTATTCTTTCTACCATGCCATACCTATGTAGGCCCTGGTTTGAACAGAAAAACCCGTGATCCTTCCAACTCAGATTCCGCAATTCTATGTAGACTGTGTTTCAGACCCTGCAGAATAGGAGAGATGATGTTAAGCTAAATGGGAAAATCTTTTGCTGGTCTATATCTAACTTTTAGGCTAAAAGCAGAAACAAACTCTTTGCTTTTCCTGAGTTATTTTGTTGTGGAATCTTCACTCTTTGCCCAACAGAAAGAACAAAATTGAATTGCTCTCTAGTGTGCCCAGATAGAACTTTCTAACAACACATTTCAGAGCCCTCTTTCTTCAGGTCTTAAGGCTAGAGATTGTCTTTGTGGGATCGATGCTGTGCAGTACGAATGGCCCATGAAATGAAAAACCCCAGGTTGGTGTAAGGAGGCTGGCAATCACTGCTTCAGTGGCTGTTTTCCTTTAATATTTAGCTTGGAGGGTGGTAGAAATGCCCAACAAGCAAAAAAAAATCATAATAACAAAGCCATGTTTGGAGGATGGATGTTTCTGAGCTTTTAAAATATGATTTTCCTTTCTGCCTCTCTTGGGTATGTTCTATTTGCTTTCTGAGAGAAAGGCTTAGTTTTGTCCTATAAACACATACATACAAACGCACACACATACTCACACAAATACTCACCAAGGCACAAACATCTTCTACACAATGATAGGAAAAAATATTACAAACTATAAGGATAAATTGCCAAAATATCTTTTCTTCTACCTTCTCTTAATTACCACTCCATTTTTGTTCTTACCTTCCTCAAGGCCAGAAAGAAACAGTACTACACCGGAAAACACTAGAGAGGAGATATATATGAGGGAAACTGAGGAAAGATCACTGTGCTTAAGTCTGTGTCCCACCAGTTAACAGCATTGCTCCCTTAAGAACAGCATGCAGACTGAGAGCATAACAAAAACTGTCAGTCAATCAATACTTTGCTCTGAATTGCCCTAGCTACCTTATCAGGGCCCCTGATTGCTCAGCATATTTCTACATTTGGCATTTAACCCAACTCTCACATTTATATGTATCTGAAGGCATGTGAACAACCTCACCAGTACTTGACACTCATTGATTGCTGATTTCTAGTGACTATCTCCAATTTCCTGGCTCAAAACCTTGGTTTGTTGATTAAAGATGACTTGGTTTATGCTACTAGTGACTTTGGCACTCAGCTCTCCTACTTTCTCAGGTCTCATAAAGCTCTGTTCACCTCCTGATGATCTTATGGTTAACTCTTATAGCATCCCTCCCCTTGGGGCCTAGGCATGACCAGAAGGTTCTGTCTCACATACATTAACCCATTTAATTCCATTAAATAAAGGAGAAAAAAATCAGATGCACAATTCACAATTCAAAAAAATCTGGGATCACAACTTTCTTGGCTGAAATTTTTGCTTGAATTGTTACCTTTGTGTCATGAATAAAAGAAGACTAGGCAAATAGTAAGGCCTAAGTCTCCTTACTTTACTCAAATATAACTGCCTAGATTATAAAGGCAGCTTCGAATAGTGCATAGAGTACTGGGCTTAGAGTCATGGCCCAGTGATGCCAAATTAAGCAGATAAATCACTTATCTTCTCAGAACTCTGTTTCCTCATTTGTAAATGGAAATAAAAATACTTGACCTGGGGACCAAAGGACAGTTAGAGGAAAGGCAGTGATAAGTGGCATAATTAACTGTCTCAGTTTTCTCATCTATAATATAGGAGTGATAACAGCATCTACCTCCCAATGCTGTTGTGAGGATAAAATGAGATTACAATTGTAAAATATTTTGCAGATCTCAAAGTGCTACATAAATGCTAGCTATTATATTATATTATAATGTGCTATGTTTTGTTATATATTTCATTATATTATAATGTGCCTTATAAGCCTTAAATCTTTATAGATGTACCAGTTATGTTATAATTAGTTATAATACTGAAAAAAGGCAATTAATTCAATTCAATAAACATTTGTTAAGCACCCGTGGAATGCCCTGTTAGGTGCTAGAGATTACAAAGATAGAAAAATACTCCCAATATATAACAAATTAACTGTCTTTAAAATTATTTTTTTTCAATTATCAAGCATTTATTCTCCCTCCCACCTCCTCCTCCAACAAATTAATTGTCAAAACATAAAGTTCTATTTCTGAAATGCCATTAAACACTATCACAAAATTCTCTCCCAAGAAACTGGAAATCTTTAAGCTCAGTGGGTGATGTGCTACACTAACGTTTTGCCATAGGATGAAGAAAACCACAGGTGTGAAATGACTTGCTTATGGTAATTCAGCTAGGAACTGTTTGCCAGAATTTGAATCTAGGTCTTCTGACTGCATGTGAAGGACTCTACCCACCATATTTCTGTACCATCTCTTTCCTATTTCAAGTATTCATTGCCTTAATGTTTCAACTATTGTCAGAACCTCTCACAGAACTCTTCCATTTCTCTTTTCTCTTCTTCAGAGAATGAATGTCTTCATCCCACATCATGGTCCCTTGAGAGTAGACTGGAGAACTTCTAAGCCACATCTCCTAGACAGGAGACAAATTAGTGTAGCTTGTAGCCAATTCTTATTTTTGGTTATGACTCCTTGCAACTTGACTGGCTCAGACCAATTTCCCCATCTTTTTTCTGCTGCCCACAGATAGAGATTATCCAAGGATCCTTACCTCTCCAGGAACACAAATGGCCTGATCCAAAGGGAAATACTCAATGTGATATAAAAGGACAGTGGAGGGAAGGGTCTCAGATATTGCATGGAAATTCCTCAGTTCAAATGGTTCTGTCCAAACATCTTGGCTGTGTAATCAGAGAATTTTAATTCCGTGGTGACCAGATGAAGACAGGCAAACAATCAGTTCAATAGCATCAGAGATTTCCTTTCCTATCTGAGATACTTTAGTAAGTGCTTTACCCTACAAATATATTCAAACTCTTTTGCTTGTTATTCAAGACTCTCAAAGCTCTGACTACAACTTATCTTCCCAGTCTTACTTCTCATAACTTTCCTATATGTTCTTCTATAAATACTCCATATATTTTACTGCCTCCATGCCTTTATTTACCTTTGAATAAATTCCCTTCCTATGGTTGCTGAAAACATCCCTTCTATAAGCTCCAGCTCAGGTACAATATCCTTCGTGAAGCTTTCCCTGATACTACAACTGGAAGTAATTACTACCTCCCAATCCTATTCCTGGCTTTGCACTTGAAAACAATGTCTCTGACATTGTCTCATCCTGGAACTTTCCTCAGTACCTGGTGTCTCCTTACCCTGGAATACCCAACCTTCCCTGAAGCTGTTTCTCCCGTTGGTGAGTTTCTCCTGGGGCCTCCATTTTATGAAGGAGTTGGGTGGCTGGCTTTCACTCCCCTTCTAGCTTTGTTTGTAGCTTCTGGACTTTAAAAGCATGGCTGCCATGCCTGGTACCTTCATTCCCTGCCCCCCACCAATGCCACCCTTCTCCTTTTTAGCTTCCTTTTGTGTGTACTGTCTCACCCCATTACAACGTAAGCCCCTGGTGGGTAGGAATTGTCTTTCTATTTGCATATAAGCAAATGTAATTGTATCTCCAGTGCTTAACTGACACATAGTAAGGGCTTAATAAATACTTGTTTACTTCCATCCTTCCTCTTCTACACCATCATAGCAATTAGGATGGTTCATTTTGTATTATAGTTAATTGTGTGCCTTCCTTATCTACCTTACTTGACCCTAAGCTTCTGAAAGGCAGATCCATGTTATACCCCACAGAACCTGGCATAGTGCTTGGCATACAGTGGGTGCTTTATAGTTTATTCAATTGAATTTGGAGGGATAGTTTTTGAATCTAGTTTTGTTTTTTCAAAAAGCACAACATATCAGCATAATGTAATGTATACAGTGGACATTTAATAAATGTCTTCATGCCATGATAGCTACTTCAAAGATTCTGGGGACATTCATTATATATGGGTAGATGTAGAACTTCTTGGAAAGCACTCTGAGCCTCACCATAACCCTATGAGATAGGTTCAGCAAAGTATTATTATTGCCATTTTCAAGTTGAGGAAACAGTCTCAGTGGTAAAGTATCTTGCCTACGGACATACAACTAGTGAATATCAGAGGAGAGATTTGACCCTGATGGGGCTAGCACTTGACCTAATCCACCAGACTGCCTCAATTGACATTGGTAGTTACAACTGAGCTGGGTAATTCTCCCACAGTATGAAGGATCCTTCCCTCACATGGTATTTTATGTGTCTGTGTGTATATTATTTATACGTATGCCTATTTGTCTGTCATCTATGTATATGTCTACCTACATGCATAAGAGAATAGAGGTGCCAGTGAGCTCACTTGCTGTCAGGATTCTATTGCCAGAGGGAAAGAGAAAATAAGTAAGTCACTTATCAGTGCTTCTGGTAACTTTCTTAAGTAAGTAGTTGCAAAATGGTGTTGGTAGAGGAAGTTTCCTTACTAGGGATGAAAGAATAAAACATTTATTAAGTGCTTACTATGTGTGCAACACTGTGCTGACCACTGGGGCTGCAAATAGCAAAGTAAGACAAGCCCTGATCTGAAGGAGCTCCCATTCACATGGGAGAACTCCCCACATCAGGGAAATCAAAGATCCAGACCCTAAATCAAAAAATGTGGATGTACACATAAGTAAATTATCGTCAGATCTCTTCATAGTTTTTCTAAAATAAAATGTAGCTGATATGACTGCAGTCATTAAGCCATATTTATAAAATGCCTACTCTATATATAAAGTTATACGGAGTGTTATGCTGCATGAAAATATACCAGGATTAATTTTTCTTAAAAATTATTAAAGCTGCCCAAACTATGGAACATTTACTACATAGTTCTCTTTAAAAATTGGGGGAAGGGAACATATGAAATATGAAACATTGAGTTTTATAGATTTAAAGAATATCTAATCTAAGTTTAATCTGAGGTTTTAAAAGATTGTTATTGATATCTGTGTATATGACATTTTTCGAGATTTGACTCATCTCCAGTAAAGAGCCTATACACCCTTTTGTTTCCTTGACATTTCTACATATCCTTGGCACTAAAATATCAAGTATTTGTTGATGCCCTCTCTGAGTGTTACATTTGTGTCTTTTTTTGTCCAGATATCATGGCCTAGCAGATAGAGTTAGTCTAGCCAGGTAGACCTGCATTCAAGTCCTGACTCTGTTGGGCCCTGAATAAGTCACCTACCTTCTTAGGCTCTGGGTGGTTGTCTAACTAGAGGTAGAGGTGCCAACCTGCTGTGATTAAGGGAGTTTCTTCAGCCAGGAACACCCTCTACCAGTTAAATCACAGGTCTAATTCCTATATCTCAATAGCAGAGGTTGAATATTTCTTTTAAAATGTTCTTGTCCTTCTCTCCCAAATGTCATTCAGTGTTGATCATATGGTATATCCTTAGGATATTCTTGTTGAATGAATGGATGTGTAAACTTGGGTGAAAATCCAATATCCTGTACCTCTCCTGGAAGATAGATAACAGATAAAAAGAAAGAACACTTGTGACAAGAAAGGCACCTGACCTAGTGGAATAATTGAGATGGACCCCAATAAGAAAACACACTTTGGGGGTATGACATTCCCCTTGCCTAGAATCCCCTCCATGTCTCAAACTTCCCATCTGACTCACAGTAGAAACTCCAGAGCACTGTCTCGGAAATTGACTTACGTCCATTATTTCTGCAATAGGTTTAGAATTCGAAAAGAAACTCAGATTTCTCACAGAGGCTTATCATTGAGCTTTAACAAATATACATGTCGAGAGTTTTTGTTCTCTCTTTATTATTTCTGTCTTGCAAGAATAATAAGACCCTTCAGGCTACAGATTCCTGGCACTGTCTGCAGAAAGGAAGTCACTTGACTTTCTTCCTGAGGCCCTCTAAAGCACCCAAAGTATATGACAGATACATAGATAAAATTTTAATAATACAACCAAGTTTAAATATACTCTCTGGACTATCTTATTACTTTAATGACATTGCTGATTGTTACTATCTAACTTTTCTACACCAAGAATTGTGAAAAAGGCTCATCTATGGAAGATTTGTAATCATGAAAATGGATATATGATCAGCATAAATCTCTCACTCTGGATGAAACCTCTTCAAGGATATATTTAATTTTGGATTGAAGTCTCCCTGTGAAAGGTTATGGGCTGAGGAGGGGGAGGTTCATTGGAAGAGGTGGTCCCTATACCATCATAAGACCTACAATATGCCAGGGATTCAGGCAGCCACTCTCATTAATGCCAAAAGACCTGAGTGTTATTAAGTGCATGCTGCTGAAAGCCCCTGCAGTTGCAAATAAAATGGCTAATGAGAAGAAAAACTGCCCATATTGCTCTACTCCCAAAGTGCCAGCCATCTTTACGTAAGAACGCTATGACAAATGGTACTTTTCGCCTCCCTAACATCACCCTTCTCAGATTCCAGATTTAGATGGATAACATGCCCACAAGTGTTAGGCACCCAGGCAGGTGATTGCCTCTGGCACCCTGGGTATGCAATCTGGCTGAAATTTCCAAGCGCCAAATGAAATAATTGCAACAGGGTGAGTCTAACTTGGCAAGCGAATTTATAAAAATTAAAAAGGTCTGAAAGGTACTGTTCACAGATCCATTTGTCTCATTCTTACCCATTAAGATTTAATTGAAATGAACTCTGGCAACAGTAAGAAAAGTTATATTCTTCTAAAGGCGATCAGGTGCAAGCAAGTGAGTTTTTGAAAAGTGCCTAAACCTTCTCAGTTGGAATTAATCTGATGAGCCAATAATTCAAACTTGAAAAGAGTGCAAACATGTTGATAAAATGCAAAGTATTCCATGTGACCTTGGGAGAGTTGCTTCATGCTTCTCTCATCTCTAAAAACAGAAGGTTTAACTGTATTATCTCAGCAGTTTCATCTGACAGTAACATTCTATGAATACATGGACATCCAAGTGCCAATCCTGAAAAGTGTAGAAAAGACTTCAGAGGTAAGCGACATAAACACCTCAGTATCTGTGTTCAAAAGAACAACTAAAACGATCTCCAAAGATATTCTGAAATATAAACTGATACCTTAGACTGTAAAACTAATTTGAAGGAAAAAGAAAGCTACAAGTATTCCATTTCAGTGGGTCCATGACCTCTTTATGGAGATTCCTGATAATCTACCCAATCCAATGACTTCTTATCCTGAGCCCCTCTTGCCCATACCCTTCCATAAATTCTCCATAATAGAACTACTCAATGTTTTTTTTGCAGGTCATCCTTTAAATAAATCTATCATGATAACAGTGTGGGACTGCAGGCTATCTCATATATTATCCCTCCCTCTCCTATGACTAAACTATTTCCTTTTCTAGTCAGACATACCCTTAATAATGTCTTTTACATCATTTCTTGCATACAAATCAATTGTAATATGATGGAGCCTACTTGCAGACAATACAAGTTTGCCCTTCTGGACAGTCACTTTACTGATTAATTGGGGATCATGGTATGCCAGGATTTGCTTCCATATAGTAATCACCAAAAGAACACTCATGTTGAAAATAGGGCTTTTTGGTCAATTAGCAGTCTGTATTCACTGAAATCACTGGGCAACATTGATTGGGAAATAGAATGAAATAGGGTGTGTGACTGTACTGTAGGAAACAGCAAATACGAAGAATTCAGAGAAATGTGGGAAGGCTTATATGAACTGACAGTGAAGTAAACACAGAGACGGGGAATGATGGGTCAAGTTGCAAATGCTGAAAGACATGGTCATAGCGTAGGCTGTTTTTGCGTAAGTGTTCTGCTTTGTTATAACAGAAGTCTCACTGGGTAGGGGCAGGAGAGAGTGAAACATATCCAGAAATGACTATGCTGTAAAAACAAAAGGCATCAAATGAAACTAATAAATAAAACAAAATTAAATTAAAAAAGAGGAAAAAACCCAACTCTGGATGATTACTCCAGTGCAGTCCAGCTCACTTGACACTTTATTCCCAGACCTAAATCACTGTCCATTTGTAATGCCTGCCCAAGATACTGAATGTCATAATTTGGGTAATATACATTCTTTGTCTGCTTAGCTTTTCCTATATTGATTCCTAGGTTGGTCTTTTTGGAGTGCCATCTGAAATAATCATCTTAAATACATAAATCCATCCATTTCCCCCATTCATTCAAGTTTCTTGAAAGAAATATTTCCACACACAATTTTATGTGTGCATGAGGGGATGTTGTAGCAAAGAAATAGAAATTTTCCTCCAATGTGAAATTTCTGAGTTACTCATAAGCACAACATCAACTATTTACTGCTCTATAAATCAGTTAGGTCCTCCTAGCCTAAGTGCAGCTATCAGGGCCCCACCTCTGACGTCGCCCATCACTGATGACAATGCCTACAAAAGAAATGGGTGGCACTGTGAGGGTGCCAATGGGCATTAACTTCAGTGCTGATTCCAAAAGCTTCTATCATTTACTCCAGGTAATATACAGGAGAAAGAAGCAGCAATGAGCCCCCAATGCTGTATTTTTGCCAATACATGAATGCTTGCTGGGAAATGTAATTGTCACCATTTTGATTAAAAGAAAGTACAGATTGGATATGTTATTTGATGATATGCAGTTAAAGCTTCCAGTGATAAAGGTTGTATAGGGAGTAAGGAAATGAATGGAATTTGTTTTCTGATGCCCATAAGAGAATTTTTTTTTTAAAAAAGCAGAAACATGGCTTGGATGCTTTCAATTCAATATAATATTTTTTAAAAATCTACAAAAGTAACAAGGCATTGCCAAATGTACAATGATCTCAGCCCTCAAAGAGTTCATTCTACTGTAAGAGTTTGGAAAACTGAGTGTCTCTCCTTAGAACCATAACAAATACTTAGCCATCACCTGGAATGTCTTGAGGACTTTGCTATTCATCCATCTTTTCCCTAGAAAGATTTCCAAATACCATTAAGCTAAGAAACTAACAAACTTCAAAGATAGCGCATTGCAACCTTCCTGTCTTTTTGAAAATATTTTCCTGATTTTAGCTAGAAAATCTTTGATGCTTATCCCAATGAAAACTTCACTATGTACATGATACTAATATTTCACATTTATATATAGCTTTAAAGGGTTATAAATCACTTAGCTCATTATAAACACATTATCTCATTTCATCTTTTCAACAATTCTATACGTTACACAGTATAAGCATCATTATCCTGATTAGGGTTGGGAAAATGAAGTAACTTGTAAAAAGTCACATTAATAATAAGAGGCAAAGCCAATACATGAGCCAAGGTCCTTGGATTCCACCTTTATTTTTTTTCTGACTCCAACTTTAAGGCTTGTCTACCATACTACCAGGCTTGACTTTCAAGATAGTGAACTAATGGAAGAGGACAAGCAAACAATTTTCTGGTATGAGAAGGAAGAGAATAAGCATTTATATAGTGCCTACTATGTACCAGGCACTGGACTGGGCAGTTTACCAATGTTGTCTTATTTGATACCCACAACAACCCTGTAAGAGAAGTGCTGCTATTACCCTCATTATAGAACTGAGGAAACTGAAATAAAGAGGTTAAGTGACTTGCCCAGGGTCACACAGCTAGTAAGTGTTTGAAGTTGATTTGAATTTCAGGTCTTTCTGACTCCAGGCCCAATGTTCTATCCACTGTACCACCTTGCTCCCAGATAGTTAACATTAATCAGAAGTGACTATTATAAGCAACAATCTTCTTTGCCTTCTTCTCTTCTATTTCTTACATTTTTTTCTCTTAGGGATTTCCTTAACATTTGTACCTTCAGTGACCACTTCCAATCATTTCCACATTTATCTCTCTAACCATAAGCTCTCACTTTTCTAATAGGTGGTTGGACATCTTTACTTGGATGTGTGGCTGACGCCTCGAACTCAACATGGGCCCTAACACTGCACAAAGTTGCATGCCTGTCTTTGTCATTTTCCTCTAATTCACCTCCTACACCCTGTCAATTCCCAAGTCTTGTGGATTCTCCTATTTGGGAGAGGTTGGCCCCATCCTGAAGCAGCAAAGCAACTACCTAAGAAATGGAAAGGATTCACATATTTTCTACCCGTGAGAGGCAGCTTGGTATAATGGAAAGGAGGCCAGACTTGGAATCAGGAGAGATACTTTGGTCCAAATCCTGTCTCTGAAGCTTTTTAGTTACGTGATTATGGATGAATCACTTTCTGAATTTCAATTTCCTCACCTTTAAAATGGAATAACAATACCTAGAGGATCTATTTCACAAGATTGTCAGGAGAGGGAGTGAACGAATAATGTAAGACCCTAAATGGCTATATAAAAGTCAACTCTTATTAGTGATCATTAGAGGAAGTTTAGAGAAGAATATATGATGAAGGAAAAACAACACTTCCAAAGCCATCTGAGAACCACTTACCAAATGTATCTGAATGATATGATTGGCAAGGAGACTGGCTAATTAGGTATAAAGAGCAAGGGGGTAACAGACATACATCCCAAGTTACAGATGGAATGGAAGGAGTGAGACATGAATTAAGTGCCTCCCATGTGTCAAGCACTGTGCTAAGCACTTTACAAATAGTATCTCATTTGATCCTCACAAGATCCCCGGGAGGTAGGTGCTCTTATTATTATCCCCACTTATAGTTCAGGAAACTGAGGCAGACAAAGGTTAAATGATTTCTCCAGTGTCACACGACTAAGTGTTTGAGGCAGAAATTGACCTCATCTTCCTAGTTAATACTCTATCACTGTATTGCCTATCTGCTTCTGGAGAAAAGACCTAGAAGGAGGCCTCATGCATATTGGATTGTTTCCTACATTTGGTCTTCATACATTGAAGAGCACAGACAAAAATCATGCCTGATGAGAAGTCCATGATCTCCACAGATGGTGGTAATTCCCACTTGATGAGATCATAGACCCATTGATATATTGAAGCCAGGATCCAAAAAAGGTCTTCATGTTTGAGAATATTGTACCAAAGATAATCTGATGACATTTTTGATAAGGGTAAATGCAAAGTCTTATATTTGAGTTCCAAAAATCATATTCATAAATAGCTAGACAAAAGTTCCCCTGAAAAAGATCTGGAGGTTTTAATAGAATACAAGTTCAATGTAAGCCAACAATGTGGTAGCAGCCAGAAAGGTTAGCTAAATCTTAAGCTGATTGTGCCTTCTTGTTCTAAGAGGTGATAGGTCTATTGTAGTCTGCCCAAGAGGAGTCACACAGGATATACTGGGTTCTGTTCCAGGTGTCACTTCATAAAAAAGGACATTCATAAGCTGAAGAGTGTCTATGAGAGTGAACCAGGATGGAAAAACGTATCTAGATCATGTTCTAGGAGGACAAGTTGAAAGGACTATGGATGTTTAGCCTAGAGAAGATTTGGTGTAAAGGTGAGAGTTGAGGAATCTACACTTTCCTTGCACTGTTGTTTTGAGAATTAAATTTGAGAATCAAACATTTAAACAATTAAACGTCATTTGAGGGTCATCAATTTCAAGCTAGAACAAAGTTTACAAGTCTAGTTTATGGTCTGACTTCCTTATTATACAGTCAAGAAAACTGAGGCTCAGAGATTCCGAAGGCAGTAAATGGCAAAACCAAGATTCCAGCTAGGTACCCGGACTCCAAATTAATTATCTTTCCGTTGGTCAATGTTGCCTCTCTAATGAATGTGCAATCTCTTTGCATGTGTTGGGATTTAAAATACTGTTTCTAAGAGCACATGTGTTCTGAGTTTCAAAACGGCTGACTTTTATATCACTTAATCAATAAACATTTATTAAGCACCTACTATGTGCCAGGTATTATGCTAGGCACTAGGGAAACAAACAAAAAACAAAAGACACTCCCTGCCCTTGAGGAGCTCAAAACCTTTTGAAGCCCACCTCCTCTGGACATTGGTGAATACCTGTATAGTCCATTTATTTCCAAAGTATTCCAATGCACACCTTTTTTCCATACTCTTGATCTGAAAATGTTTTTTTTTCCTGGGGAAAAACCCCCATGCAAATGTCTTAGAAACATTACAAATTGCACTAGTTACAAAAAATCCAATCTGCTCCATAAGAATCAGTCTACTGACTTTGTTTTCCTCCTTTTCAATAAGATTCTATTCATTTTAAACTTGGTACTTCAAGTCAGTGCTAAAATGAAGAAATAATATATTTCTCTTTTTCTTTATATTTCACCTTAAAACAGCCTTTCCTTAATGTTCTTCAATGTTCTCAACAACAATTTATTTCACCTTAGACAACACTTTTTAGAGGGTCATTGATAGTTCTAATTTTTTTTTAACATTTTATCTACTCAAGTGTATTCTATTTCTCTAAAATGTTCATTTGCTTATTTTAAAAACACAGGATTCCCTTTAATTTGGAAACAATCTCAGCACACATCTCAGTAGTACTAAGATTTCTCCTGAAGTAGTGATTATTGTTTCACCCTCCCCCCACCCATCACTCTGATCTTTTCAAACAGCACTTCTGTTTAAAAGATAATAATTTCTGTCACCCCAATGCTATGGAGACTTACATATTTAGTGATAGAGTAGATATCACCTCCTTAAATTCATATAGCAAATTCTGAACAATTATTTATTGTGGTTTCCTCTGAGTGACTCCAGTCAGACCTTCCTTGACATTTTCATACTATTTCACCTACACCTGGGTCATATTCCTTATCCCTTTCCCATTCAGAACCTAGGACTTTGCCGCTGGGTCGCTGAACTCAGTGAGGACAGCTTTTCACCTTTCCTTGCCAGAACTGGGCCTCCACATCACATTCTGGCCTTGTCTTCACTATAGTGTGGTGCTCACATCCCTTCCTATTTTCCTAGCTCTCCTTTATGTCTTCCTCAGCTTCCTTGAGGGCAGGGACTATATTAATAACCCTTGTGCTTAATACAGCACCTGGTACATAGGAAGGACTTAAGAAATGATCTGCCTCTCTGTCAATCTTCATCAGTTTTACTTTCAGCTTCCCTTCTTAGTACCATTAATTTCTTTGTCATCTGTCAGTAATTATGTTAAAGGCAATTCAAATAGACATTTATTTTTAGGATGGTGCTTAGAATCAGTTTGATGGGGGACCCAGCCAAATCTTAATTTGGACTGAGAATTAGGGAAGATTTAGGCAAGGGCATGGGATTGAAGTTCCTGAACCATATTATAATTAACTCTGTCATTGTTGCTGAAAAGGGTCAGTCTACTCCCCTATGGTTCCACTTACCTTTCTTATAACTTTTGAACCCAAATCTGCCCTCTTCTATGGCTACTACTCTTCTACTAGTGTTGCTTCTTCCTATTAGAATCTAAGATTCTTGAAGTCAGAGACTGTTACCAATTTTTAATTGTACATCCAGAACTTAGCACAATGCGTGGCCCATAATAAATGCTTTTTCATTCGCTCACTTGCGGGTTTTCAAGCCCTTCTAATTCAGATTTTCCTACCGGGTAATCTCATCTTCCATAATTCTTCTAAGGATGTCAGTTACACTTATATTCATATGTGAGTCTCCAAACAAATTATATAGTCCCAAAGAATTTTTTTTAAATTATCCATTTAAATGTTCATAACTAGTCACTTTTATTTAAAGAGATCATCAATATTTAACCAAACAGTGACTGTCCTTTAATAGCAGTGGTTAAGAAGTTAACATGTTAAGCTAGTAGGCTCCTTTTAATGTGATTTTTAATGACTTTTTTGCTTTGCAGAAAAGAGGCAAAAGATGCTCAGTGATCCTGCCTCTCCCTATGAAATTCATTTAAGGAGTGAAGAAAATGGGTAGAATTTCCTAATATATTATCACACCTTAGGTTCCTAAGTTTCTCTTCCATCAGATGATCATAACTAATGGGAAGTCAAATGTGTTTTTTTCACAGTGTAAGACCATGGAATAAATATTCTTGTTGGTTGTTTGGATACATTGTCATTTCCATCTAGAAATGGCCCAAAGCCGTGGGAAAACATTATTTAGAAATAATGTGTTTGCCCAGGGCAAAAGACCTCTGAAGTCAAAAGCTGAGCTGAATGGGTTCCCTTCAAAGTTGAGTAAAGCATTTTTAGTTATAATAAAGTCAATCAAATTCAATGAGTATTTGTTAGGTACCTACTAAGTCCCAGGCTCTGTGTTAGGCACTAGGGATACAAGAACAAAAATGAAAACACTTGCTGGAGGTGCACACAAGGAAACAGAGCATAGAAGCTCAAGAAGAAGGAATCCTTAGGTTGGGATTCTGCTGGTCCTTGGTTGTAGGCAGGGACCCCTGTTCCTCTTTTCTGTAGTCAGATGAGGGGAAAACAGTTGAAGAAGGGGTTCTTGCACCAGTTTCTTTGGGAGTTTGGGGAAAGGTGAAGTGTTCTCCTCCCTTTTAAGAACTGAGCCACTACTAATAGCAGTTTTCTTTCCTAGTATTAGAACTACTTTTCTGATATTCCTTGGGTCTAACTACGTATTGTTAATACAGATCATTGTTATTATTAATAAGGATGATGACTTGATGCTTTACCAACATTTTTTCTGTACAACAATCCTGGGAGGTAGTTACTATTTTTAATCTCTATTTTACAGATGAGGAAACTGAGGCAGCCAGAGGTTAAGTGACTTGCCCAGGGTCATACAACTAGCAGTTGTTGGAGGTAGGATTTGAACTCAATCTTCCAAACTTCATGCCCAGTACTCTTCAGTTTGTACTCACCACTTTCAGAAATCACATCAGTTTATGAGGTTTTGGGGATTCTCCTTGTGGCCCTAATGGAAAAATCAACTTAAGGCAAGTGTTTTCTTTTAACTCACATATTCATTTTAAGCAGGGGTTCTTAATTTTGTGCCTATGAATTTTTTAATTTAGTATTTGTATCTCAATATTATTGGTTTCCTTTGCACTCCTATGTATTCCATTTCATGCATTTAAAAATATTATTCCGACAATGGGCCGCCCGGCTTCACCAGACTGCCAAAGGGATCTATGATACAAACAAAAAAAGGTTAAGAACCCTAACACGAAAGGACAGAAATCTGTCGTGTTTTTTAAAGCACCCCCCCAAACCCCCCCCCCCCCAAAGTAAAACACAACAAAATAAAAGATTCATGTCCTCAAAGAACTCCCATTCCACTGGAAGGTATTATAGAAATTAAGAATCTTTTTGAGGGGCTGGGCAAGGTGGTATTTCTGGAATTGTGCTTGCCCTGGTGCGAGGAACTCAATGTGCAGAAACCTTCCTGTGATGGAGCTCAGCAATGTAGCTGTAATTTAGAACCTTGGAGAGTTTTCTGGGGGCACTGAGAAGCTTGTGTGGTCTGTACGTGATTCAAAGGCTGGTCTTCTATCCATTAAACTGCATTGCTTTTTGAAGAGACACTCTCCCCTCTCCCAAATTGATCTCTTTTCAGGGACTTGGCTGAAAGTTCCCCCCCGGCATGAGACTGTCCTCCTAGTGGACTCCAGGATTCTGAATTTGCTCACAATGTAAACATAGGCTTAGAGATGTATGATTCCTTTAGCTCATCACAAGATGTTTTCTGTGTGGCACCTACCTATCTATCCAATGACCAAAGCACTTTATTCCTCTCAATCCTTATCTGAACTTAGTTTACACTTTTGATTGATTGATTCAGTTGAGAAGTCTGGGTCTTCAGTAATGTCATTAATTGAGGTAGGAGTGGAAACTGCCCCCCTTACACTGTACTATTACCTATTGCAATTCTTCCCTTCAAAGCCCAACTCAGGTGCCAACCTGTCCATAAAGACTTTTCTGCTCCTCCTAAGCTAGAAATTTCCTATTCTTCCTCAAGTTTCTAATAATGCTTTTTTTTCTTTTCTTTTTTTGGTCACCTAACCCCTAGAACACATGTTCCTTAAGGGACAGGAACTATATATTCTTCTTTGTATTTGATGCAGCCTAGTAGTGATCTTCTTGTAGTAGGAACTTAATAAACATTTGGTGAGTTGAATTAAACTTCAGATTTGCTGCTAATTTATTGTATCATTTGCCTTCCATTTCTTCATTTGTAAATCAAGAAGGTTGGACTATAACTAGATGGTCTCTAAGTTCCCTTTCAGCTCTGACGTGTGATGATTCCAGATTTGCCACATTGATAGAGGCTGTGGAGGTGTTTTTATAACCTGACCTTGGATCTAAGAAATTATCCATCCCTCCTAGCATTTTGCCATCCATTCATCTAATAAATATGACCTATGTCTACATCATTGATAAAACGTTGAATGGAGCCAAATATGCCTTAGGGCTATTGCCTTAACTGTCTGTGTAGCAACATTGTCATGTATGAGTGCTTTCAAATATTCCCATCACTTAGAATATATACAGACAGAATGATTGCCATAATCAAAGACTTCCATAATTTTACTAAATGCAGGTATCTTTCATTAACCTACATGTTAGTACCACTAGATAATAAAGCACTATATATATGTAATGTTTATAAATTCATTAAAAATACAAAGGATTAGAAAGTAAACTAATTTTGTTGAAATAGCAGCTATTATATACATATATATTTGTATATATACATATATGTACATATTTATACAGATACATATACATAATACATTTATACACATACACATATTTATACATATACATATATACATATATATGTACACACACACACATACGTATTTATACACACACACACACACACATATGTTCATGGGTCCCAAGTTAAGAAACTTCTGTTCTGGTGGCTCTATTGGAGGCCTGATGACCACACAGTGAGGGTCTAAAACATTTAACAAGAGCCTACTATGTGCTACTAGGAGGAAGCTAGGAAGCTCAGTAGATAGGACCTTGGTCCTGCAGTCAGGAAGCCCTGAGTTCAAATCCAGCCTCAAACACTTCCTAGCTGAGTGACCCTGGGCAAGTCACAACCTCTGTTTGCCTTAAACTACCAGAGAAGGAAATGGCAAACCACTCCAGTATCTTTCTCAAGAAAATCCCATGGACAGTATGGTCCTCAGTGTTACGAAGAATCGGACACAACTAAAAGACAACAACCACAACTATGTGCTACCACATCTGAGACCCTGTGCTTAGCCCTAGGGATAGGAAGAAAGATGAGACAAAGCCAGCCACGTATCAGGAAGTAGCCAGGAATAGCCTTTTTCTGCTTAGCAGTCCAACCATCCCACAGGATTGTTATATACAAATGCAAACTATCATTCTTGTGCTTATTAACATCCTTCAAATGCCATTCCACTTTTCAAGGGCAATACTCATAAGATTTAAATTAAAGAATTGGTTCCATCTTAAAACTTCAAACTTTCTAAGAAGCCACTGACTATGCATACCTTTGACACTCCTAAAGCAATTTCTTTAGCAAATATCTTTATACCTTATTAAGGAATGACATGGTGAGCCTGAACTATATTTAATTTTTATTAACAATTTCACTTTCAATTGCTTTTTACTCTTTTATACGTGTCAGATTTCTTCAAACCTGTCAGATGTATGCCCTCTGCAGAGGTGAAGCCCTCAGTACCTGATCTCTTGTCCTCTCTACCATTGTCATCAATTATCTTAGAATCTCTCTTTTCCAATTTTACCTTGTTCTACTCTAGACATGGGCTTTATCCTAACCTAATAAAAACAAAAATAACCACATCCTGCCAAGGTTTTCAACCGTCCTCCTTTTGTTTAGCCACCTTCAGGAGAAAGCAAGCTCCACCAACTCCTCAATTGTTTTTTAGCCTTGCAGTTAACTTGTTCACAATCCTCCGATTGCCTTTATTAAGATAATTATGGAGCTCTTAGTTAGATCTGATTACTTTATTCTAATTCTAGTTGATCCACCTCATTTGAGTGCTGGGTACTTTCAAAATTTGATCAAGTTAACCTTATGGTGATGGTTCTAAAGACACTCTTGAGCTAATGGCTTTGCATCAGTCCAAATAAATCAGTTGATTGTAAAATGAGGCATATGGTCTGATATGGCCAAAGTATGGATTTGTCTTGCTTTATTGTACTTTTTTTTTGTTACAAGAGAGAGGTTAGCATGGGGTGGGGGGAAGTAGTGTGGGATATTCTGAATTAATATCAATGGTTTGCAATGTACCAGTAAAATGTAAACACACATAAAATAAACCAGGTGATTGAATCACAGTAACTGGACAATTCTGTATATTTACATAGTCAATTTGTCGTGTGAAGGTAATGATGTTTCTGATACTCTGCTTTCCTCTGGTACATTTGGGATGGAAGTTTATATTTTATATTCAACTTTTCTTTTCCTTGTTACGGTAGTACATGTATCCTAGGTGGCCGTTTCTTTCTGGAAGCACTGGTTCCTTCCTCCCTCTCTCCCTTCCTTTCTTCCTCCCACCCTCCCTTCCTTCTTTATTAAGTGCCTTTAGGAAATTAATATAACCTCTCTAAGCCTCAGTTACCATATCTATAACAGGGCCATATTAAGGCTTCTCCCATCTACTTTCCAAGGTTGTTCTGAGACTCAGGTGAGAAAATCCCTCAAAAGCTCTTTGTAAAATGTAAAATTCTATGGAAATCAGAGATATGTTACATTATAATTTTGCCATCAACAGAATGCCCCTACCACTCTGATCTGTTACTATTGGAGAAACAATGAACTCTAAGACACTATCTCTGATGTCAAAGAATATACACTGAAGTTGGAACTAAGATAGGAGAGAACGATACACCTACACACACACACACACACACACAGAGTATAAGAGAGCCTTGAAAATAAACAAAAAAATTTACCAGCCCACCTTTTATATTTAAATTCAAGATTCTTTCCCTATATATAGTAGTAGTAAAATGAATGAGAATAAGCATTCCCTACCCCATCCCCCATTTTAATCTTTTCCTCACTCTAGACAAGCAGGCAAAGCTATTTCCAAAGCTGATTTAACCTTAGGCTCCATCTTGCACTTAACTCTTCAATCCTTCATCTTTCTTCCTGGCCTGGCTATTTCTACCCTATCATTTCTCTTGATTTTCAGCATCTTGTTAAATAACAAATTCTTTCTCTTTTTCTAGTGTCTGAGACTTGGAAATTACTTTCTTTAATGCAAGACCTATTTGTACTTTTAAAGCCAGGCATTTTAGAAGCCTCCATGACTCTAAAATTGATATCTGCTTGTCTCTAAAGTTGCTGAAATTATGATTCTTTTTTTTTCTTTTTAACCATGAAGCACCTACTGTTTCCTCTCTCCTCTCTTGGAGAGACAACAACACAGTATGTGTGAACTTAGAACCAGAAGAAGTAGATTGTGGTCTTGGTACTACCACCTACTTAAAAATTATAAGAATTTGGGCAATACATTTATTATTAGCCCATCAGCCTCTGTTTCCTCATGTGTAAAATGGGAGCAACACAGTTAAACAGTGGGTACTTTATATAGTTTATAAAATAAGGCCACCCTGAAAAGTAGGTAGTACAAGTATTATCTCAATTTTACAGATGAGGAAACTAAGGCTCAGGTAGGCTTAACCTAGGATTTTTATGTGTGTGGGTGTATACACACATACAGATGTATGTATTCGTCTGTAGATATCTATATATCTATAGGGATAGATAGATATTCATTCTTCATTTGGTTGGGAAGTGAAATGTAAACAATTAGCAAGTATTAACATGGGACCTAAATGATTCATGGCTCTTTTGATAATATTCTTCATCTGTAGTAGTACGAGGGAGGAAGAAAGAACACTAGGCTTACAGTCAGAAGCTCTGGGTTTGTGTCCTAGCCACGCTACTCACTAGCAATGTGACCTTAGGTAACTGACTTCACTTTTTTGAACCTCAGTATCTTTATATGTCATGGGCACAAGACAATCATTATATGCTCTACCTTACTGAGTTGTTGTGAGGCTCAAAGAAAATGCTGGCTGTGAAGCACTTTGTACCATAAAGGGTGTTATATAAATGTGACTTCTTATTACTACTATCATGGATTAGACCATGGATGGTGTTGGTGGAAAAACCAAAAAACAAAGACATCAGGTAACACAAAAATGCACAAACACCTGGATTAGAGCCCCATGACAAAGGAAGTTTATTGTTCTAACTGAACGAGGAGATTCTCATGGAGAGAAATATATCTCCAAGACATTTCCAAAATAATGGAGGTGGGGGAAGGGGGACTAAAATATGAAGGTCTAGTTTATCTTCATGATTCAGGGCCTAAGATGAGACTGGTAATGAAAGTTAGCCATTGAAAGGGAAAGACTTCCTTCCTTGGGAGCTCAGAGCTTATTATTGTTAGAGCATTTGCATATGAGGAGAAATGAAGGGCCCCAAACTTATGGCCTGGATATGTGGTGATCATTGTTCACCTCAGTAAGGTCCTTAAAGAGGCACATGGTGGAAGCTGGGGGCCCAGTTTCTCCAGGGACATGAAGCTACTGATGATAATAGTAAATACTAGGGCTGCCTAAGGTAGCCTGCTCAGTTCCTTTATATCTACTCCAACAAAACCCTGAAGTTCATACCAGACTGAATAATGATCAAAAAATCAAATGAGAAACTATAAATGACTGCTTTCATCCCAGAACTACACCAAAAAGTCAGCCAAAAGCCCACAGGTAATATGAAAGGGGACTGCCAGAAAAGCCAGCATCTGTGCAAATGGAGATGGGACATATATAGTTTACAAGGCTCAGGTTCCTGAGGGAGTGACAGCGGAGGGTTCCCTTGAGAATGCCTAATGGTGGAGACCTTGGAGGTGCTGGAAAAAGCAGTAACAGTGACTCAAGTCAGAGTGCCCTAGGCGCAGAGTGTTTCAGGACAGTATTTCACTGTGTTAAGAAACGCCAGATGGGGCCCATCTAGCTCCTTCTAGCTTTAGATCCATCACTCTGAACCTCAACAATAGAGGGGGGTTCTAACTTTGGGAAGAAGTCAGTGTAGAAACCCAAGAAACCTAGGATGAGACTAAGCAGGGTTAACTATCTCACTCAAAAAGCCCAACAGGGATTGTGGACACTGGCCCTGCACAAAGCCCCAATTTAGGACCTAAAGTTGGAGAGACGAGTCAATCAAAGGAAATACCAAGCAGTATATTAAAAACAATATTGCAAATCTAGAGATTGTTCCAAAAAGAGAGAGTAATTCTGTAACATCTGCAAGCAGAGAATCAAAGGAGAAAATGGATTTTCCGCAAAGACTACATGAATACCTAGAAGAAATGAATCAAGAGATTAAAAAAAAAACAAAATAAAAGCTCTAAAGCTCTTGATGAATTGGAAGAATAAATAGCTTAGATGAGAAAGCAATAGATTTTATGTCTTCAAAGGGTATTGAGGGTGTTAAAATAAGAAAAATAGAAGTCCTGGGAATGGATTGGTTCTGTTCTGAAGGTTTGAAAAGGAGACAGAGGAGAAAGAGTTCTATTAGTGTGGAAAGGAGGAAGAAGAATGTAGAACTGGCTGTTTTTCATAGTTGGGGTTCATGAGAAGAAAAGAATACAAACATGGAGGAAGGATGTATCTCACTCTCATCTGAAACAAAGAAAAATGGAACACACATGCACACAAAGAGTTTAGTGTAGAAACACATAACATTGAATAGAGAAACAAATTGGGATGGTGGGGTGGGGTATTTAAAAGGGAGATTAATACCCAGGAAGGAAACTCCTTTATCCTGAAGAGGACGGTTGAAAGAGGGAAAGAAAAGAACTAGAATCTGTTGGAGTACCTTAGATTGTCTCTTACACAATTGGGGAATGGCTGAACCAACTGTGATATATGGTTGGAATGAAATATTATTGTACCTTAAGAAATGATGAAAAAGACAATTTCAGAGAATCCTGGGTAGCATGAACTGATGCAGAATGAAGTGAGCAGAACCAAACATTTATAGGACGATAAAACAATATAAAGAAAAACAACTTTGATAGATTAAAGAATTCTGATCAAAGCAATAACCAACCATGTTTCCAGAGGACTGGTTAAGAGTCATGTTGCCCATAGCCTGAGAGTAAAGTGATAGACACAGAGGGTGGAAAGAGACATATTTTTGGACATGGTCATTGCATGGACTCATTTTACTCGACCATATTCTGTATCTATTACAACAACCTGCCTTTCTCCCCCCTACCCTCCCTGTTTCCCTTCTTCATCTTGGTTTTCATTGAGGGAATATTGTGTTAGAAGAACAGGAGAGTTAGCAATGCTGATGCCAAAAGAGGGCCATGGAAACATTTTTTTAAAGTACACAGAAGAAAACATAAGGAAGTTCAGAAGGAAGCACAGACTAATTTTGAAAATAAAGTGTAGAATTTATTATATACTTTTAAAAAGCAAGAAATGTAAAATGGAGATTAATAGTTTCTTAGAGATTTCTACTTTTGTGCTCTGGTGTATGGATAGAAATGCTCTTTTTCATATCCATTTCAGAATTTAAAAATTACAAAAATAATATATACTACTTAAGCATTTTGGCATTTCTATCTGTTATCTCATTTCATATAGGACCATATGTGGTCCTATGAAAGAGCTGGAAAGGACCTTAAAGGTCATTAAACCCATACCTCTTCCCCATTTGGAGGCAGCTTAGGTGGCACAGGAGATATAGTGCTGGACCAGATATCAAGGAAGAACTGGGTTCAAATGTGGCCTCAGACACTTAGTAACTGTGATCCCGGGCAAGTCGCCTAACCTTTGCCTCAGTTTCTTCAACTGTGAAATGCAGATACTAATTGCACCTACCTCCCAGGATTGTGAAGATGAAATGAGGTAATATTTGTAAAGCTTCCAGCATAGCAGGCACTATGCAAATATTATCTATTAATATTATTTTTGCAGATAAGGAAATTATAGCTCAGTTGAGGTTAAATGACTTGGCCAGGAATATGCTGCTAAATGTCTGAATTGAGATTTGAACTTAGGTTCTTTTAATTCCAAACCCAGAGCCCTAGCTACTAGGTAATCACCTCCACAATAACTTAATGAGGTAGTTTGTGCAGATGTTTTTAAACCCATTTTACGGATAAGGAAATTGGGGCTTAGAGAGGCAAGATCACAAAGTAAGTTTCAGGGCTGGAATGAGAAGTTAGGCTTTTGTTTTTTCTCCACTATATCACCTGGCCTCTACATACTATTCACCTGCCCTATGCTGGTCAACATTTGTATGTTTGGAATGAGGTAAAAATGAACTATAAGGACAGCTTTGAGGGGAAAAGAAGTCCCAGAAGGGAAGCTTCATGGGCACTTGGGGAAAAGGGAAGGAGTAGTCTGCTGACAAAGCAGAGGTAGTGTGGGGCAGTGATGATAAGAGCAATTCTTGAGCCAGCAGACCTGAGCTCATGTCTTATTTCTGTCACCCGATGGCTGTGTGATCTTTGGCAAGTCACTGAATCTCAATTTCCTCAATAGCAAGAATAAGGATAACTATTTTCATGGCCTACCTGGTGAGACTGGGAGAAACAGCGCCTTGTAAACCTCACAGTACTATAGGCGAACAAGTCACTTGTTATCTGACCTGCACTCAGATTTCTTAGTAAACCCCCTAGTAGAGGGCTAGTTCGGTAATGACTTGTTTGAAAAGTCATTATTAGGTGATATTTTAGGAAACTCATGGACACCCTGGGGACTCTCTAGAATAGGGTAACTTGGATAATAAGGGAACTTGAAACCCTCTCCCATGAGAATGATAGGATCATATGTCTACAGCCAGAAAGGACCTTCCAGGCCAGGTGATTGAATTCCCTCATTTACAATCGAGGAGACTGAGGCTAGGGAAGTTAAGTTTCTTGCTCAAGTTCACGTGGACACAAAATGCCAGAGGTAATATTTGAACCCAGATTTTCTGACTTTGAAACCAGTGGGCTTTCCATTGAAGCCTGCTGCCTCCTATCACTTGGTGGGACAATAAGTGTTTAAGTCTGGATTTGAACTCAGGTCTTCCTGACTCCAGGCCTTGCACTCTATCCATTGTATCATCTTTGCTCTCCATTTAAAAATACTGTAGTACAAAAACCCTGGGGTGCCTAGGTGGCACAGTGAGGCCTAGAGTCAGAAAGATTCATCCTTCTGAGTTCAAATCTAACCTCAGACATTTGCTAGCTGTGTGACCCTGGGCAAGTCACTTAACCTTATTTGCCTCAGTTTCCTCATCTGTAAAGTGAGCTGGAGAAGGAAAAGGTAAACCACTAGAGTATCTTTGCCAAGACGACTGAACAGCAAACAAACCACAACAACAAAAAAGGCCCACTGAGAGAAAGGTAGGAAATAGACAGTTTGTCCACAGTTGCATTTTATGCTTGAGTTAGTTTTTGTTAAAACGCCCTTCCTTATTTTATAACATATAAAAGAAAAAAAAGGAATTCAAATTTAAAAGCTTATTATTAAAAAAAAAACAAACCACATATACAAATGTGAATTGCAGCCCACAGTAAACACTTAAGCCAAAGAGTTTCAGATACTGAGTTCAAAACTTAAATGACTGCACTCAAAGATGCTTTTCACGGAACAATTTAAGCATAGTGAGTAAGACAAAGTTTTCATTTCAAAATAACCAAAGAAAATAATTAGAAAAGAGGCAAATGGACTTCTAAGTATATTGGCTAATGGGAACTTTCATCATGAGCTCCACATTCAAATAAGGCCAAGGGAGAAAGGAACGAGGATACTCTTAAGATGTGCCCTTGGAGAAACAGCCCTCTACGATATTCCATTCGATGCAGTGTAACGTATGTATTAGGTGCCTACCATGTGCAAAACATTGGGACAGGTGGAGACAAAGTGAAAGATGACCCAATCTAGGAACGATGGAAGAGAAGATGGACTAAGGGAAAGGTCAGCTGACTAAAAACCTAGGTAGGGGTGCAGAACCTGTGGCCTCGAGGCCACACGTGGCCTTCCAGGTCCTCGAGCACCTAGTTCCCCACCCCTGATCCCAGGTCTCTTGGCTCTTTTTCTCCAATTAGTCACGGAATATGAAATGGAGGAAGGGAAAGGGAATCATTCATTCTCCCTGTAGAATGAGGCTAGTCTAGATATCTCTAAGAGTCCTTCCACCTCTGACATTCCCTGTTTTAAGGTCCTTTATAGCCCTCCATTCTATATTCTAAGGCAATGCCTTTCCAACTTTTGCTCACGGCAGGCACAGTGTTATTCTTTGCCATGAGGGAAGGATCACAGTACACTGAATGTTGAAGTTGGCAAAGATGAGGGGAAGCTGGGACATTGAAACATGTGCACATGATTGCAAATGAGAGTTTCATATCATTCCTGGGAGACCCAGACATGCTACAGCAAGGGTAATTTGGCACACTTAGCAAAACTCAGTCTGCCCGTGCTATTTGAGAACTTCAGTTCTGATCCCTCATAGCTGTAACATTCTAAGTAATGGGGACCCTGGCTTCTCTGACATTCCGTGTTCTATGTTCTAAGGGTTCTTCTGGTGCTAGCATGATGTGATGGCGAGATAGAAATGAAAAGACAAGAAAAGATGCATGGCAAACTTTGTTCTGGTTAGCTGTATTAAGGCCCAGGATTGATTTCCTAGGTTGGTGAAGGAGGCTATTGTTGTTTGTCCTTTGTTTTCAAAGAGGACCATGATATCAGGAAGGTGATGCCATGACTTGCAAGTGAATTGGATTTCAGTGAGGCAGGGCTTGCAAAGTCACCAGCCTCACTTTCTCTTCTGGAGCCATCTGGATCCAGTGGCAAGATGGGGTGGAGAACCTGTGGCCTAGAGTCCAAATGTGGTCTTCTAGGTCCTTGGGTACAGCCTTTTGCCTGAGTCCAAGTTTTACAGAACAAATCCTTTTATTAAGGGGATTTATTCTGTGGAGTTTGGATTCATTCAAAGGGCCGCACTTGAGGACCTTGAGGGCCACATGTGGCCTGGAGGCCACAGGTGCCCCACCCCTAAATCATGACAACTGGAAATGGCCCTCAGGTGAAGAAGGCAAAGTGATGTGAGAGACCCTAGAAAGATGCCACTGATTCAAACATTTCCCCAACTCGGGTTCTGTGGTAGAAACATTTTTATCACTCTCCAGGTACCTTTGGAGGCCTCTCTCACTTGTTCTCAATAAAATTTAAGTATGCAAGGGAAGAGTATTAAGAGTAAATCATACTGATTCAGTTTGATTGAGTGGCTAATATGTATATGGTATTGTACCAGTTTTGAGGATTTAAAATATACAACAGATTCTGCCCTCAAGGTACTTACCATCTGATAGTAGGATAATAATAATAATAGCTAACATTCATACATCACTTACTATATGCTACTATACTTGCTAGCACCATGCTAAGCATTTTCTAATTACCATTTCATTTGCTCTTCACAACAAGATAAGTGTGATTGGAAGATAAGATGGAGATAAATGCTATTATTATCCCCATTTTACAGATGAGGTAAGTGAGGAAAACAGTGGTTACATGAATTGGCTAGGATCACTCAACTAGGAAGTATCTGAGGCCAAATTTGAACTCTGGTCTTCCTGACTGCAGGCCCAGTGCTCAATCTAGTAGGCCACGTATATGTCCCACGGACACAAAGAAGTATGATACTGGTTACAACGTGATAGGGGTAAAGGAGAGCTCTGGATAGATTGCTCTAAGAAAATAAGAGTAGAGAGAGATCATTTTAAGGAAAGGCTATATAATGGAGGACAACCTAAACTGGGCTTTTCAAGAAGTAAAGGATTTCAATAGGAGGAGATATGGAAGGAGGCATGCATTCTAAGCCTTAGTGAGAAAGTGAGATTGGGGAACAGGGAGGGGTCTAGTTTGGTGAGAATGTGAAGGGTGTGAGGAGTGGGCTAGGATGGCAAGGGAGGATAGAGCCATTTGTAAAGGGCCAAGCTAGGCGTCTGCACTGTGTGCTATACTCAATAGGGAATAGCTATTCCTAGTGCTAACTAAGAACACACAAAAGTCACAGAAGTGAGAGAGGCAGTTGAAATGGACTAGTATTAGTTGTGTTGTCATTCTGTTATATGGACAGGGCATTTAACGGGAGTATTCAAGGAGAGGGGGTGTCTACAGTGTGCCATTAGCTTAGGATACACTATCTTCTCCCCTGCCCCTAGCTGTTGAAGCTCCTTCCTTTCTTCAAGACTCCACACGTATACTACCTTCTGCATGACCTTGACCAGTGCCTCACTCCCCACCCCCACCCTGGAGGAAAAGGATCTCTTCCCTCAAATTTCCCACAGCACTTAGCTTCCATCTCTCCTTTGCTCTTATCTTACTCTCTCTTGGTTCCTAGTTATTAGTGTATACGCCTTTTCTCCATTAGGATCCTAGCATCATTGACTTCGGAGCATCTAGACCAATTGCCTCATTTTACGGATGAGGAAACTGAAGCCCCGAAGGGGTGTGGGGGGGATGACTTTCTCAAATTCACATTGACAGTAAGCATGCAGAAGAGCTGGGATTCATCAAATCTAGGTCTTCTGACTCAAAATCCAGTGCAGTTTTTACTATACCACATTAAGGTATGAGGTCCTTGTGAGCAAGATCTATATTATAGCTATCTTTCTATTCCTAGAATCCTGTGCCTAGTTAATATAGGCTTACTGAATTGAAATCAGAGGTTAAATGACTTGCCCAAGGTCTTCTAGCAAGCAAGTGGTAGGGCTGAGCCTAGAACTCAGACTTCTGTTCTCATGCTCTTTCCACTACATAATGCTCTATACTCAGCACCATATCAGGTATGCTGAAAAATACAAAAGCACAGAATGGTGCATTAGGGAGAATACTGACTTTGGAGTTAGCATATATGGCTTCACTTAGAAGCTGTGTGATGCTGAGCAAGTCACTTAATCATTGCATATCCCTGGCCTGGACCTCCATTCCCTCATTTATAAAATGAGAGGACTGTCCTTGGATGACCTCTGCTGATTTCTAGCTTCAGATTTTTTTTTTATCCTATGATGGCCTCCGCCCTTATGTTCCTTATGCTGTTCTTTTTTTTTTTTTTAATTGTCAGGGGAAAGTGAGTGCTGGGGTGGGTGTAAAGGCAAAGTTAACATGTATGGAATGATTATAGAGCTATCACAGATATTCATATATACAATCCTAGGATACAAGGCTAAAAGAAAAATGAAAGACCGTATAGTCCAATCATCTCATTTTACATATGAGATGAGTGAAGCCTAATGTGCCCACGTGGTGCCCACCTTCACATAGCTAATAAGCACCCAAGCTGGAACTTGGATGGAGGGTCTCTGTCTCCAGTTCCAGTATCTCTCCACAAGAGAATCAAGTATAGAGTGAATTATAACTCAGAGTAGAAATGTATGGTACAGACAGCTTATACTTTGGAAGTCTGAACCATCAGATCATCAGAGCAAACCTGCACATTCAGGGACTAATGCTATTACTAGTCCAAGTTAACAAATGAACATGTGGAGTGTGAGAAAGGAAAATGGGTGGAATGGAAGCTGACATGGGCCCCACAGATGCTTCCATCCACCCCTCATTACCCAAATGCAAATTAAACTTCTCAACTTTTTTTTGCCTTTTGGAGGCATGATTTGGTTCTCCTAACAAAACCTCAGCAGGGGCAGGTACTCTCTCCTTCCCATGGACCCTTAGAACAATGCTATTGACTTGCAGGAACTCAGGCAAGGGCTAGGCCAAGGCTCCCCTGCTCCCTCCACTGCCTCTGGGCACTGCCACATTCAAGCCCTTACCCAGGAGGGAGCACACTAATTGGAGGCTGTTGTCATCCCAAATTCCATAACTGCCTGGAAATAGAAGCTCCAGAAGACATCTTCCAGAATGCCCACTTTTAAGAGTTACAATGGTAGAAAGCGCTACATGAAAGACATGGAAGGGCCTCAACCAGATGCTGAATTAAATACTACTAGGACCATGAAAGTTTCGTGGAGGTCAGTGGGTCACCCACCAGATGAAGTGAGATCTCACTTTCAGGAAGTGAGATTCCCCTCCTCCTGGTGACCTCAAGCTGCTGAACCAAGTAAGTACCAAGCAAGTTTACTCTGCCTGTTGGAAGCATTTGCACCTCTGAACGCAATGGCCTGCCAACCCTGTTATACTTCGAGGTAGCAGGGTATAACAGGCAATTTCAGAGAACCAAATTGAATGACAACAAATTGTTTCTGCTGTCCCTTCCTGCTTTCATCAGGTGAGGGGAGAGGAAGAAGGGGACTCCTGAAATAGCTCTATTCAGTCATCCAAGCTCAAGTCCATCTTACTGATTCAAAGCCAGGATGTTATGCTCTGCTTGGATTTACCCCCCAGAGAAGTCTTTCCCTGAATGCCAGAAACTTGGTTCTGTCAACCCTGCAGAGAACCTGACAGCAGATTTTACTAAGTGACTTTGGGATTCCTCAGAAAGCAAGGCATTTGTTTTGACAGAGTGAGATTACAGCAATTGTTTATTCTCAGTAGTACTTAATTATATCCCATGAAAGATGCAGTTGGTTCAAAATTCAGCAGTCTAGTGCATTCAGAAATCTTTATCTAGTCTTCCCGTGAAGCAAAGCATTGATTTTAACTTTTTCCATGAGCTTGTGAGGCTCTGAATTGATTGCCTATAGCATACCTGTCTGACCTTCTCTCATCCTAACACTGAAAGCTGCTATTTAAGACCCTAATTGGCTCTTTATTTGAACAATATTGAGGATGCCCTCCTGAAAATGGGAACCAGAGTTAGAATTTAAGCCTCTTGCATGGCTTTTTGGACCTATTTGGACTATTCAAGCCTGCATATCCATTCTAAAAGCTAAAGAAACTGACTTTTGCCCTTCAGCACATTAGATCTGGACTAGTCTCATGACTAATGTCATCTCACTGGCAGCATGTGGGCAGTTAGATGGGCTAGCCTGGCCACTAAGCCAGGCTGTATGTTAGTGAAGAGTCTCCACGGAGTAATGAGAGAAGTATCAGGAAGTAGTGCAGGGCAGGTTGGCCTCACTTCTGGCCCCTTGCTCATACATCCCAGCTGGACCTGAAAATGGATTGAGGAGCTAAGCCTGAATGGGTGAATGAAGGGGAGCAGGGAAGGGTATGGGAGGGAAAGGTGAGCAAGTCCAGAAAGCCAGCCACTTTCTCCATGGAGCCTTCTCTAACTTTCATCATCTTGCAATGATTGCTGTCTTTTAATCTCTTACAACATTTTGCTTGGACCTCCCATATTCATTTACCATAAAGATATGGACTGGACATATGATTTCACTGACATGGGAACTCTTGGACCTCTAAGCACCTTCTTCTGAAACTTACACTTTTAGAGAGCCCATGGCAGTGACCTGCCCAGCATATCATGGTTTGTGTCCGAGGCAGAACTTGGGAACTGGTTTCTCTAGCTCTGAGGTCAGGTTTCTTACTTGATATACCACACTGTCTCTCCACATAATTACCATTCTACGTATAACTTATCTGTGGGTTTGTATTATTTTCTCTACTGGAGTGTAAGCCCCTTGAGGGCAGGACTCACATCTTATTCACTGTCATAGCCCCATAGTTTCCAGTCCAATCCTTCGTTCATAATGACTTTGTATAAAGTACAAAAATCCTCTACTCAGGGTTTGCTGAGTTGAAAAGAACTGAAGGTCCTGGTGTTCATGATCTGTCCTTTTACTCTGATTCTGCCCAGGTTTGTCAAAGCTGAGATGTAGGGTATGACTCAGTTGTTATTTTATATTTATATATTCATATATTTATATTTACATGCATTTTATGTTTCCAAAGCTTTTTTAAGAAAATCATAAACAATTTTCTCCTCTGTGGGGAGCTACATAGCTGAAGTCCCTGGCCCCAAATGCAGTTTAGAATTTGCTCACAATTATCTCAGCCTCTTCATGAGACTCAGTTGTTTGTTTTTCTCTCCCTGTTAGACTACGAACTCCTCAAGGACAGGTACTATTCTTCATTGAGTTTTGTATCTCCTACACAGTATACCATACACAAAGTAGGGGGTTAAAAATATTTGTTCAAGGAAAACTGCCCTGATATTTTAGAGCCAGAGGGCAAAATAGAAATTGAAAGAATCCACCGATCTCCTCCTGAAAGAGATCCCCAAAGGAAACCTCCTAGGAATATTGTAGCCAAATTTCAGAATTCCCAGGTCAAGGAGAAAATATTGCAAGCAGCCAGAAAGAAACAATTCAAGTATTGTGAAAACACAATCAGGATAACACAAGATTTAGCAGCTTCTACACTAAGGGACCACAGGGCATGGAGTATGATATTTCAGAGGGCAAAGGAGACAGGATTACAACCAAGAATCACCTACCCGGAAAAACTGAGTATAATCCTTCAGGGAAAAAAATGGTCATTCAATGAAATAGGTGACTCTCAAGCATTTCTGAGGAAAAGATCAGAGCTGAATAGAAAATTTGACTTGCAAATACAAGACTCCAGTGAAACATGGAAGAGGTAAACAGGAAAGAGGAATCATAAGAGACTTATTAAGGTGGAACTGCTTACATTCCTGCATGGAAAGATGGTATTTGTAACTCATGAGTCCTTTCTCCGTATTGGGGGGGGGGAATTATATGTATGTATAGATAGAGGGCACAGGGTGAGTTAAGATGAAGGGGTGATATCTGGAAAATAAAATTAAGGGGTGAGAAAGGATTATACTGGGAGAAGGAAAAAGGGAGAAGTAGAATGGGGTAAATTATCTCACATGAAACAGACAAAAAAAGGCTTTTACAGTGGAGGGGAAATGGGGGAAGGTGAGAGGGAGTGAGTGAATCTTATTCTCATAGGATTTGGCTTAAGGAGGGAATAACATACACAGTGGGGTATGGAAATCTATCTTACCCTACAGGAAAATAAGGGGGGAAGGGGACGAGAGAGGAGGGGGTTGATAGAGGGGAGGGCAGATTGGGGGAGGGGATAATCAGAAGCGAACACTTCTGAGGAGGGGCAGGGTCAGAAGAAGAGAGACTAGAATAAATGGGGGTAGGATAGGATGAAGGGTAATATACTCTTAGTTTTTCACAACAATGACTACTATGGAAGTGTTTTGCATCTATAACCTGTATCGAGATGTTTGCCTTTTCAATGAGGGTGGGTGGAGAGGTAGGAAGGGAGAAAATTTGTAACCCAAAGTTTTAAAAACACATGTTAAAAATTTTTTTAAAAAATGACATTCCTCAATAAACACTAAAATTACTTACCGAAAAAAAATTGTTTGTTGGTTGAATGAATGAATAACAGCCCTATGGTTTCCTGTCTGGTATGGAAAAGTCCTTAAAACAAACTGCCTAGAGAGAATCTTCTCTTGGTACTTAGAAGAATTCTCCTATGATTCTTGATCAAATTAAAACACTACCAGCACACCGGTAAGTGCTGGATCCTGTTTATGCAATGCTCTTGCAGACTCTCATTCCAAACAGCCTGGATTTTAACTTCCTGCATCACTGGCCAGGCATCATTGGCCATGCATCAGCCTTCCCAGCCCTACTGAACACATCTGCGGGGTCATCTCTGAACACGGAGGACAAGGACAGATAGACAGAGAACATGCTGTGCTGTCACACCTTTTCTGGGGTAGACTTGTCAGGCTCCCAGCTCCTCTGCCATGGGCTTTCTTTCTCCTGTGTGTTGGGAAGGGCAGGGGGCTGGGAGCCTTTAGGCTGCCAAGTGACCTGGCACCATGCAGCCAGCCAGGAGCTTCAGGTGGTGGATTGCCGATTCACCACTGACTGTGGGGCCTGTGTTTGGCGGTGGCCGAACGTTTGAGTGAGAGGAAAGAAGGGAGGGATGCTTCCTTCTCCAACTTAGCTGAAGGAGGCATCCTGTTGTGCTCGGGAGAAAAGAATCAAGTCCCATATTTCTTATTTTAAATGAGAAATTCAAAGAATAAGCCTTTTTGTGTGTCTAACACAGACCCACAGAGGGGAATGCTGGTAGAATATAAAAATAAATGTACAAAATTTAACTGCATGAGGAGGAGGGTCAAAAAGCAATTCAAATAAATGTGTAGTTTTAGGGGAAAAATTACCAGGGCAATGAAGTGCCCATAGAATGAAGAATTAAGACTTAAGTTCCCAAAGGCGGAGGAATGCGGAACTTGGCTGGCTCTTGAGTTAGGGGGCCCCTTTTGATTTTGGAAGACAATGCCAGCTTTATGACTGAAACCATAGCTCTATGGATTTGTAACACTACTACTGTAATTCCATACTCTAGACCAGTAAGATATATGACACCCTTTCAAACCAAATCTTGAGGCCCTGGGTATGTATTTTGCATAAAACTCTACTTTCCCCCCACTTCTAATGCAAAATCAGATTTTACACTCTGTGTCACAATACAGGTTACACATTATAAGAAGGGCCTTGAGCAGCCTTGGAAGTGTTTGCATTAGAGGTGCGACATTACGGTACTTAGTGCTGAGTTTATTCAGGAGCTTATAAACACAGCTTTTCCCTAGAGGGAAGGCTGACTCTGAACAGGGGAAGGGAGCAGGGGGAGTGGGGGGAGATTCCTGGATTGAGATCAAGCTTCAGTGAAATCGGTAACAGTGAATTAGAAACCAGAGAAAACAAAAAGGAGAGAGTGCCAAAACATTTTATGAAATGGGAACATTTCTATCCTTTGAATAATTAATTCAGGGAGTCACACAAACAAGGAAAGAAAGCTTAACGCTTACAAACTCTGGGTTTTCTGCTTGTTGGAAAGAGAAAAACAACACCAACAAAACGGCCACCTCGCCCAAATCTGATGTTTCGGCGGCATGCCCACCTGGTACCTTTGGATTCTTCCGACTTAAGATTCATATAATGTTTGAAATGTTACTCGTGACAATGACCAGAAAGTCCCATTGCTCTTACCCTGAGGTAGTTGAGGGTGAAGTTAGTCAGCCCCATGCGGGTGATGTTTTTGGACAGCTGCTCCAACACCTGAGGGTCTTGTGCCTACAGAGAGAGACATCATTTTATTTCCTCTCCAGCCTTTATATGAATGAAAGAATACCTGAGCTAGAAAGAACTAGAATACACAGGAAAGAGCCCTGGATTTGGACTCAAAGGACCTGGGTTGTAATCTCAACTCTGGCACTTATCCCCCAGGTGACCAGAGGTAGGTCATTCATTTCACCCCAAATAAGCCTCAGTTTCCCTAGCTGTAAAATGAGGGTGTTGGATTTGATGATCTCTGAAGTTTCTTTAGCTCTAATTCTGTGATTCTATGATCCATTTTTATAGATGAGGTGGATAGGGAAGGAAATAAGCATTTTATATAACATCTACCATGTGCCCAACACTGTGCTAAACACTTTTACAAATACTGTCTCATTTGATCCTCATAAAGTGCTGACATTATTCCTATTTTATAATTGAGGAAGCTGAGGCTGGTCCAACGTGACACAGAGCTCAATCTACCGTGTCACCAGCTGCTTCTAATCATGAGCAAACGGAAGCCCATACAGGTGGAGGCGAAACAGCCTAAAAGAGAACTCAGATTTTAAGTAACATAGCTCAATTTTGCTCACTTTTCATTTCATTATTACATTAATATTTTTAAAATTTAAAGGTAGCTTTAGGTAGTATGTAGTGACTAGTTGGATTCTACTCTCTCTGAAAGCTCCAGCATCAGTAGATGTTGAACTGACAATCCCACAATTTCTGATTCTTTGGGAAAATAGCATCTAGCCCTGAGTAAAATGTTCCTTTCTCCCCATCTTTAAGCACTGGGTCATTACGGCCTGCCAGGGAACAGACAGATGATTGGATACAATTCTAAGAGAATGTGCCTTCAGATTTGGCAGAGACATATGTTTTCGGACTATGCTATGTTTCATTTCATGGTGATGGTGTTTGTTAACAGCTTGGAGTTAAGTTCTGTATTTGAAAACTTTGCAACTGCCATGAAACATTTTTTTTTTTTAAATCTGACTCTCCTACTCACTGAACCCATTCTGGAAATAGGCAATTCTTGACTGTTTTCATTTCCTAGAATGTTGAGGGGAAGCATCATATCTTCTCAAATGTCATTCCACTTTAAAGAAGAGATGCCAAATTTTGAAGCCCCATCCAAATGTTCTGTCTGGGGGTGGTTGTAATGTTGGTCTAAGGCAGGGGTTCTGAACTTTTTTTGGTGATAGTCTTGGTGATAGACCCTTTTCAGGGGTGATAGACCTTTTTAGGGCCCCTGCTTTAGATAGTCTGGTGAAGCCTATGGCGAACCCTTCTCCGAATAATGTTTTTAAGTGCTTAAAACAAAACACACAGGATTACAAAGGAAACTGATTCTACTGAAAGGCAGTTACTGGAGTATTTTATAAAAACAAGCAGATAAAAATCAAGTTCATGAACCCCAGGGTAAGAACTTCAGGAAAAAGTCTTGATTCTTCCTCTGAGCTACTTTATCAAACCTAATTGAGGGGAGGTTTCAAGCCAGAGACTCAAGATTGGCTGTGAATGACTCCTACCTGGCCAGGTTCTCACCCTTATCTTGAAAGATCTCTCTAGGCTGGTATTCACAGCTCCCTGCACATAGAACATGCTCGATAAATATCTGTTGATTTAATTTGATTTGATTTGTAGACGACGAAACAAAGAGAATTAATGCACATTGAGTTCCAATGCCACAGCATCATGTGAAAATGTTTGCCTCGGGATGACCCAGCCTCAAGTTTCATGAGAGCTTTTTAATAAAATCTATAAAATATTTTGCTTACTCTTTCCATTTCTTTTTCATTTATAGATAAGAGGTTTATTAGCCCAACTAGGGCAAACCATGATAATGATGAAATGGAATTTGGGATGAAGTGAAAAGAAAGGTTGACTAGGGGCAGTCTCATTTCTAAGTTTCAAATGCCAGAGTTCAGGACAAACATAAGGAGAGAATTAAGGTAACAAAGGCAGGGGAATTGGGCTCATGTAGTCAACCAGGCCAAGGCAAAACTAAATATTTACAGTTAATTGCTTAAGGTGTGAAAACTATTGGAGTTCTTTAAGAAACATAATCTCAGCTCTTCATGTTGGGTCAAGTGAAAAAATGGATTACTTACATGCATGGCTAGGATGCTTCGTGGGACTAATTCTCTGTATTGTCTAATAGTAAAGTGCCACGTTTTTATCCTCATAAGATCATCAAAAGTAAATTCCAAAATCAGACGCCCTTCTGTGCATACCTGGAATGAACAAGCAACAAAGGGATATTCCAAGACAGTTTCAGAGTTTCCTCTGTCCATTCAGTACAGACAACGTTCTTCCTTCTGGGAAGATACCAGAATGATTCAGGAAAAATGAAGACGTAGCTAGTTCTGCAGTGCCCAGTTCTCCCAAGCATACCCAAAGCTCTTCTGTCTAGGAGGAGAGCAATCTGATTACTTCACAGTTAAAGTATTAGTGACTCAAAAGCATTACACCCTTCGGCCTCAGTGCATTTGCATTTTAAAAGAGGATTCCTAGAGAGGACAATGCTTAACCAAAAGGACTAATTCTCAAGAAATCCAGCAGTTGGGTGGAAGAAAGATATTGCTGGTCAGTGGCCACCCCAGTGCCCCCTTAAGTCACACTTCATAGTTAATTGACTATTCTGTCTATGCCAACAGCCCACTTCAGAGGGCAGTTTCATCTAAGAGAAAAATATATTGTTAATGAAACATATTAGAATTTCCTAGATTCTTTTCTTTGATAGAGTAGTGGTGACTGGTTTGGTTTCATAGGGTTCTGAGTTTCAAACCATATTTATTTTGTCATTTTAATTTTTTTTTCTTTTCCTATGCCTAGGTAATGTGCTCAACCCTTTAAAACAGATAACTTTGTTATGCATATTTGAACACAAGCTTCAATGATGCTCCTCCCCCTCCCCCATGTTTAGCTATATTGCTAGAAGTGGTTAGAGCAATAATGTTGGTTGAATTGAAATAACTCCAGGTAATTTATCATTTCGCATTCAGATTGGGCAAAAAAAAAAAAGATAAATAGAAATGTGGTCACTGGTAACCAGAGATTGATGTTAGATGGCCAAGAAAAATGTGCAAATAGAAACTAACTGAACAGGACAAAAGTCTTGACCATTTCTAGAAATACTATCCTTCATGTAGCAAGACAATGCAAGTCTTATCTCTTCTGTTCAAAAACTTAGGTGGTTCAATGGATGAGGATAACCAAATGGGTAACCAAAGATATTAAATCCGTTCCAGCAGAATAACCAGACTATAAGCTCCTGGAAACAGAGTCCATGTTTATTCAATTTTGTACCTCCTCCGGGACTTGTCAGAGTCTAAATGCACACAAGTAAGAATAGAATAAGTACTTTTTGAACCCTGACCCAGCATAATGGAAAAATACTACAGATATTCAGATTTTGGCCCATGAAGATAAAATTCTCAGTTTATTTATTTTGAAAGTCATCTCAAAAGCACTGTAAGGTTATTATTGATATTCCAAGTGAAAACCTCTCAAAGGGTTCCAATTAGCAGCATCCCTGGGCAATCTTCGGCAGACAAACAACGTGACCCTGTATTTCTTGTTTAGTCGGTCTTTAGAACCCTATTTCTGGGATCCAAGCCAGTGAAGGCTGAGCCTCAGGAGACGGGGATAGGCTGGGGTGTTCTGGAGGGTGTGAAGCACATTGCTTCTCCAGTGCCCCAACTGGCTTATCCCCAGAGCTTCATTAGCAATGGAAATGATTTACTAGAGTTTTTCAAAAGAGTTGCATGGGGATTAAGCCACACAATTCCCACTAGGGTGTTAGTGTGACAGAAGGATCCTGTGGTGAGGGGTATGACAAAAGGGTGGGAGCCAAAGCAGGCAGCAATTAGTGAAATGTCTTTACAAAATAAAGCACAGACATTTGGATGGTATAATCCTCTATTTTAAAGAGAGGGGATTACCGGAAGTTTAAACAAATATTAGAGGAGTTAAATGTCATACTATATTATCTAATCCATTTGGTAGGCTGTTTATGAACCCCAAAGCCACCCTGGTATAGGTCCTGGTTCTTCCTTCAACTAGAACAAAATTTTATGTGCAATGCACGTGTGGAGTCTTTCTGATAAATTACTCAATTGGAGAACAGTAGGGTCAAGTTAAATTATGTTCTCTATTTGCTCTGACACGACAAAGAAGTTGGGGGTCCTTCTTGTAGTGGAAATACACAGACCTACACAATAAAGGGCTGCAACAAGTCTCTCCAGGACACATTGGAGTCACAAACAGGCTTTGCACTTTTTCATGATGGACAATCAGTGGGACAGATATTCTCAAATTTGAATCCGAGCCACATATATTTTCCCTGAGGGGGTGGGAGGGAAATAAGAAAACTGCCTGGATCAGAAGAAAATCTGAGCCTTTCAATTTGTTTATAATAAGGCCAAAGATATGTGTGACTGTCCTGCTTTTCTCCTGTAATCTTGCCTGTGAAAACCCCTCAGAGGCATCACTACAACTGGAGACCTCTTTTCATGATACTAAAGGAAACTGAGCACTTTTATATGCAATAATCGCCAAATGGAATAGAGACAACTAGGAGGAATACGCACCTCGCAGGGAGATGGCAAAAATGGGGCTGCTTAAAAAGAGGAAATCCATCCCCCTCCTGCAGAAAAATTCTGCGCATTGCTCTTAATCAATATAATTAATGTAGCTTTCATCTAAAGTTGCTTCCCCCCCCCCCAATTTTTCAGGCCGCCTTTTACTTAGAATCCAAAATCAAAAGGGTCCCCAATTAAGAAAACATTTTCTGTTGTGCTGAATTCATGTTACCGCACTGTGAGCTCTGACATTTTGTTTCTGTGGTAACCAAAATCAGCTGATTAGTTGGCATGGCAACAGAAAAGATGTAATCCCAGCAGACACACTCTAATCAATGCCCCCAGCACAGATGGTCTCCGGAGGATCAACAAGAAAGAGGCTGCAGGCATTCAGCATATCACGTGCTAGTTTGAGACTAGGCCAGGAACAAGAGAACTAAAAAAGAACATTTCTCAAACTAACCGGTAGCTTTTTAACCCCTTCCTCCCTGGGACTACTTGTAGGATGGGAATGAGCTTAATGTTCAGGGAAAACAAAAACTTCTAAGGGGTTCTTAGGCATTGAAATACTGACTTTAGATGGTGCTATGTGCAAATGTATATGTGAGTGCAGGTGTGTGATGCATATGTGCATATGTATATATCATATGTGTAAGTGTGCATGCATGGATGTGCATATAACTATACACGTGCATACAATGTATATATATTATATGCATGCCAGCACATGTATGAGTATCTATGCACATACATATGTACGTGTACAATATAACTGTGAGATGTATGTGCACAATTCAGAAGGATATGTGCACAGTATATATGTCCTCATATTGTATGTTATATATGTATTTGTGTGAGCATGTGCACACACACATTATATATGTACATATATGCATATTTCTATAATATCCTTCTTTTGAGCTTGATTCATATAGTAGCTGATTCCTGAATATTTTAACATTCTTTTAGTTTAAAAGTCACATAAAACGCATTCATTTCATTTTGAGCTATGGCATATACCTGTCAAATCTCTGCATTAAATACTATATATATCAAGATCTCCATGGTCACTCATAAAATACCTTAGTTATCCTTGTGGTAAAGATATACACAGAATGGATGCAGGCACTGTACATGTTAAGAAGGGATGATTAAATCACTGTTAGAGACATAAATAAGGTAGTATTTCCATTGAGGGAATTGGTACATACACCTTAATGGGAACTTCCTGCGGTGTTGAACATTGGAAAATTAGTATATAATTATTATGTATAATAAAGAATAACAAAAAGTATAGCCCATAAAGTGACAAGGAATATGTTTTTATGCATTCCACTGCAAAAATATATGCCTAATATGTGATAAAGATGTGCAGCATTCTCTAATTCTGATTTTAATGCCTAAAGACTAAAAAGCAAATTCACCCAGCAGAAAAGCCCAGGCAAACGTTGGCATCACTCAGCTATATTCTGGATTCCCTTGCTTCTAAACACTTTGAAGCAGGACACCGCACTTATTAAAATCTACTTGGAGCTTGCTTTCTAGTGTTTTTCAAAAGTTTTTTTTAAAGGAAAGGCTTTATTACACATATTGAAAAATCCAATTTTAAATTTATCCATAACCTATAATGTGACTGTGATCAGGAAATTGCAAAATGTGCACCGTCCACCTGGGAGTTATGAACTGGATCATTGAGGATTAGTGCTGCTGTGGATTCTCCACTCACCAGTTGACCAAATTTTCATAAGAGTTCCCAGGAACTACTAGGTCAAAAGCTATTTAGGGAATTACCCTTTATTGATAGTTTAAATCAGAACAACAGTGATGTTGCCCAGACACAATTTGCTTAGTAATGTCAGTGATGTTAATAGCCTATAGGAATATTTCCCTACATAAATTTCCTAGTCTCCCACAACTCCCTTTTTGGAAATGAAGCAACAGCTACTTGGCTAATTTTTTTTTTCCCCACACCACACTGAAAGGTCATTAGTCCGTGGTTTTATGCTAATCACCCATAACATTTTATTACAGGAGGCTGTTATTTTTCTCCCATTCTCCCAGCTCAGATGAAAAATTTGAAAGATTCTGTAGGCAGTTTTGCAACCATCCAAAAGCAAATGAATCTTCATAACTCATAAAAATAAATGTGCGTGATTAGCATCCAGAGTAAGACCTCATAGGAAGGTGGCATTTTTCATCACAGTATGGAAGAATTCATCACAGCTACTAGCATCACACATTTCCAGTATATGGGACAATGGGTACACCAAATAGTTCATGCTGAGGTGAACATGGCACGAGTATGTGAGTCCCCAAAGTAACTGCCCTGGACTTCTGGGTATAGCACTGGGCTGTAGCATCTCAGCACAGAATCTCAGAGACCTTCTCACTCAGTGACTACCCTCTCTTCAAGAAGGCCCTTTCCTCAACATACCCCCTAAAATAGTCATCCAACCTTTACTTGAAAACCCCTATTGAGGTGGCCACCCACTACTTGACAGGATAGACCATCCCACTTTGGTTTAGTTCCACTTGTTAAGAAATTTTCCCTAATTTTCCTTTTTTCCTTTCAGTTCTGCCTGAAACATTATGCTATGTAGAAATATTAAAACATTTGTAAATTAACTCCTTGACCAGGATGAAAAGATAGTTTTTAGATTTTACAGAAAAAGAGGTATACAAATATAAGTTTTAAATGTATAGTGCAACATTTTCAGAGTTGCCAGGTGGTGGCATCCTGTTGTAACCTCTGCTACTGGGTTGGGGTTGGGGAGTGGTGGATCACCTGAGCAAGGAAGTTTGGGCTGCATTAAGGCTAAGCCTTAGATGAGGTGGCTACACCAATGTGTGGAGCCCCTAGGAGAGGAGGGGGCACCACACTCCCTAATCAACCCAGATTGGAAACAGAACAGGTAAATATTCTTTGCCCACTAGTAGTGGAGTGGAGCCTGTGAGTGAACACTGCATTTCCACAGCTTTATTGAGATAGGGAGACCAAGTAGATTCATTTGGAAGTGCGTCACTAATGCACTTAAAGGTTTCTAAAGGGAGTTAAAGGTTTTTTTTTTTCATTTTGGGGGGTTCAGACATGTGAATTCATCAGCGTAAGAGCCCTAGGTGAATCTATTGATACAGATCAACCATTCATCTGTACCTGAAAGGTTATATCCCCTCACTCAGTATAGGGAAGAACCAGGACTTGTACATACATCTTCTGGACTCTAAGGCTAGCCTACTATTCATTACAACATACTCCCTCTCCCAAGTTTTCCTTATGTCATTTTTTTCTTTTGAAAATATAATAGATTTTGTATGCTCATTGAATTAGCATCCACCTCAAAATAAGGAAGGCATAAAACAGTATGGCAGGATACAAGCAGAGAAGGCTGACTTTTCTAGAGTGCTAACATTTTCTCTAGATAGAGATTCCTAATGTGAATCAAAGGAACCAATATGGATGCTAGGCTAGAGAAATGAAATAGGACCCTGCTAAGTTAATAATCGACAAAGAGATGATTCCTGCCCATGAAACAAAAACCTTTCCCATGCACCAAGTTCCTGTCTCATCCAGAGGGAAGGTTCCATATCTTTTACAAACAAATTTCTTTGCACAACTGTCAAAACAGGAGGAAATTGTGACACATGATCCCTCGCTCCTTATGACCTCTCAACATTTAGGATACACATTGATGATGCTTGGTTACCATAAAACCAGTGGCATCTGATGATTCATTTTCATATTTCTTTATCATCCCCTCTGGTTTTCCAGGCTACTGCTATAGCATCCTATGGTTTCACCATACAAACTAACTTGGAGAATGCATTTCACACTGGCCTTCTCTTCAGTTTCCAGTCATAACCTCTACCAGCATGACTCTCTGTATTTCTTTGTTCATAAACTCCCTCCTACCAGGAATGGCATCCCTTTCCCATTTTTTCTGCTGACACCTTCCATTAAAAGTATCTGTTGTCTACTCTTTAAAAGCACAGTGCAAATACTACTTCTTTCATGAAACCTTCCATGCTCTTCCTCTCCCTTCTGCTATTTTGTTTTGTACCTTTCTAATATGCTTAATAGCCACTCAATTTTGTTTATTGTTATTACCTGTAGCCTACCACAGAGGCCTAAGGTGCTTCATTAATGCTTGTTGACTGACTGATTGATTGTGTCTTATACCCTTACTAACGTTGCCGTTAAGATGTTAGCTACTTGAACCTCTCTCAGCATGCCTGTCCTTTGTATGTTGTGGGAGTTTGACAAACATTTGAAGAACTCAGCAGAACAAAATATTTTGGTTGAATTTGTATATGTTAAAAATCATACACCCAAGTTGTGAGGGTGCCTTTAATTATGTTATTTTGGCTTTTTGGACTGACTTCAGAATTTGTTTACATTTCAAAAGAAAAAGTGATCTTGTATGTACACAAGTCTACAGTGACCACTAGTCATTCCCTTTGGCCATGTAGGGGATTCCCAGTGTGGAAAATGAGTCCATTGATGCAGATCAACAATTCATCTATAATTTATAATCTTAGAGCTGGGTAGAGTAGCCTTATAGTTATAGGCTTATGTTAAGCATTAGCTTATTGCTTAATCTTATGACCATATCAAATGTAAAATTTTTATAGCATCCTAGGTTCATAAATCCAGGGCAGGAAGGGACTTACATATTACCTAGCCTGAGTCTTTCATTTTACACATGAGGAAACTGAATTCTATAGAAGAGAAATGACTTGTCCAAGGTCAAACAGGCAGTTTTAGAATCACTCACTCACTTTTTCTGTTTGAACTCAGGCCTCCTCATCTGAGTTAAAAACCTTGGAACAGCTTAAAACCTACATTTCTGCATTTCGTGAAGCTTCAGTCAAGCCCGGACCAGCCTGAGTTCACAGGGGGAAGCAGAGAGTTACAGTTAATCTATTTTATTCTGCTTAGCTAAGGTTAGCTTATAAGCTGAGTTATTTTGGAATTTCTGGTTGAAAATACTTCTAGTATGTAAGACTGCACATTCTTGCCCTACTAAGTACAATATACAGATCCAAATGAAAGATTTATTTGATGAAGTACAGATCAGAGTCCTGGGAATATTTCAATCTTTTTTATTTTTTGGGGCTAGGCAATGGGGTTAAGTGACTTGCCCAGGGTCACACAGCTAGTAAGTGTTATATGTCTGAGGCCACATTTGAACTCAGGTCCTCCTGCATCCAAAGCCGGTGCTCTATCCACTGTGCCACCTCGCTGCCCCAGTATTTCAAGTCTTTTATCTCCAAACATGACTAAGGTTAAAGAAAGTATAGAGGGCAGGGAGGAATCCATAATGGAAGATAATACTACTAATAGCTAACTATGCGAGGCACCATACTAAGTGCTTTTTACCACGATTATCTAGCTTGATTCTTTTTTTTTTTTTTTTGGTGAGGCAATTGGGGTTAAGTGACTTGCCCCGAGTCACACAGCTAAGTGAGTGTTATGTGTCTGAGGCCGGATTTGAACTCAGGTCCTCCTGATTCCAGGGCCAGTGCTCGATCCACTGCACTACCTAGCTGCCCCTTCTAGTTTGATTCTTACAACAAACCTAAGAAGCAGATGCTATTATTATCTTCATTTTTGTAGTGGAAGAAACTGAGGCAGACAGAGGTTAAGTGACTTGCCCAGGGTCACACAGCTACTAAATGTGTGAGGCTAGATTTGAACTCAGGTCCTCCTGCCTCCAGGCCAGATGCTAGGTCACTTGGTATCTCTTGCCTTCTCCTGGGGTTTGCCCAGGAGCTTTTATGTGACATCATGTTTCCAGTTCATCATGCTTCCCTTCTGCAGCCTTAGGGTTTTGCTTATTTCCTCCCCTCATTCAGGCTTGGCCTTCTCATCTCTGCAGGGGGCATAGAAATGTGATAGGATAATATAATATAATATGATATGATATGATATGATATGATATGATATGATATGATATAATATAACATAATATAATATGATATGATATGATATGATATGATATGATATGATATAATAAATATAATATAATTAATATAAGTATAGTATAATATGTTATTGTTATATATGATATGATATGATATGATATAATATATATAATATAATACGATATGATATGATATGATATGATATAATATAATATAATATAATTAATATAAGTATAGTATAATATGTTATTGTTATATATGATATGATATAATATAATATAATATATAATATAATATAATATAATATAATATAATATAATATAATATAATATAATATAATATAATATAATATAATATAATATATAATAAATAATATATAATATATTAATATAAGTATAGTATATATGTTATGTCATATATGATAATATGATATGATATATATAATATAATATGATATGATATGATATGATATAATAAATATAATATAATACATATCATATCATATCATATAACATGACATGACATGACATGACATGACATGACATAATATAATATAATATAATATATATATAATATAATATAATATAATATAATATAATATAATATAATATAATATAATATAATATAATATAATATAATATAATATAATATAATTAATATAAGTATAGTATAATATGTTATTGTTATGATATGATATGATATGATATGATATGATATAATATAATATAATGTAATATAATTAATATAAGTATAGTATAATATATGATATGATATGATATAATATAATGTAATATAATATAATTAATATAAGTATAGTATAATATGTTATTGTTATATATTATTATTACATATATATTATAATATTATATAATACCCAGGCTGCTGGGTTGATGAACTGACCAATCACATAGTTGTTTTTTTAAACAAACTATAAACTTAATAAACATAAACAAAGTCAAACAATCAAATAAACAAAAAAGGGTATAATGTCCCCCTTCATGTGTGATGCATGTGTTGTTGTTTATCCTTCATTTTTGAAAAGGATCGATGACATCATGGGGCGATATCTTGACTCATGAGTGAACTGGATTTAAGTAAGGCAGAGTTGCACAACGTCATCAGTCTCACTCTCTCTACCAGAGTCATGGAAGTCCAGTGGCAGGACAAAGGTGAAGAAGACCGGCGATGACCTGGGATGCAGTGGATGACCTTGGCGTCTCTGATGTCTGGCCAAGGTCTAAGTTCGTGGCCGTGGAACACATTCTTCTCATTTGCCCATTCACATGCTTGGGACAGATATTCCCGAACTTACGGGTGGGTTTGAAGCCTGCTGGTTACCCTCAACCTGATTTAGCCTGTCTGCCAAGGTGAAGCAGCTAGGTAACTCAGTGGATAGAGTTCTAGGAACTGGAGTCAGGAAAACCTGAGTTCAAATCTGGCCTCAGATACTTACTAGCTGTTTGACCCTGGGCAAGTCACTTAACCTCTGATATAAGCATATACACACCATATAGGCACACATATATGATGCATATATGTATGTATATATGTGCATATAAAATGTACACATATGTATACATGTTGTATACCCAGGGGCGGGGAAATGTAACCTCGATTCCCCACCCCGATATACATGCATGTATAATGAATACATATATGTAGATGTGTTTAAAAACAAATCTACAATATATAATGTATACATAATATATGCACATGAATTTATATGTATATATACATTATATACATAGACACAATGTATATATTATACACATATACACAATGCATGTTTATATACACATTATGTATCCATATTTATATATGCATAGATATCAGTATGTAGCTAAATGTTCACCATATTTGGCAGATGGCATTTTACTTTTTGTGTGTGTATGTATACACACATAATATATACATGCATATATATATACATGTGTGTCGCTAAATGTTAACCATACTTGAGAGAGGACATCTTAATTTGTGTGTGTGCATATTACACAAGATATCTATATCTTATATATAGGTTATATCACCATACATCTACATATATGACACTACATGTATACCTATACAAAGATACACAGTCTAGTGGCAGGAGGATAGGAGATCTGGAATCCAGAGCCCTGAGCTTGGATCCCGTCACTACAGGTCTGTCCTCAGCTATATCTCTTAACAACTCTGTGCCTCAATTTTCTCATTTGTAAGAAGGGGGGACATGACCTTCAAGTATTTAAAAAGATAACATGGAGATAAAGGTTTCAATTTGTTCTATTGGATGCCCAAAAGAAGAACCAGTCGCTAGGAGTGGGTGTTCTAAAAAGGAAAATTTAGGCTTGAGGTCAGGGAAAACTCCCTAACAATTCAAGCTAGCCATCCCCAACCACTGAAAAGACTGGAGAAGCATCCATCAGGCATAGTTTGGGGGCTGAGGCTGGGGCTGGACTAGACGGTGGCTGACGTCTCTTCCAACGTGAACATTTTGTTATTAAATATCTGCACTGTCTGCCTCAAGGGATTGCCATGGGAGAAAGTGCCTTGTAAACCATCAAGCATTATTCAGACATGAATTATTATGATTCTTCTACGCTGCACAGCCTCTCTTTAGTTGCTGGAAAACTCTTCATTAAAAGTAAATAAAGAAATCAATAAAGATAGTTCCCCACACAGCCAAAATGTCCATCCTATTAGTTCTGAGGTTCTCATGTCCTGACTAAACACACATTCTTTCTTGCACATAACTTACACAGAAGAATGACAGTTCACAAAAATTCCAGTCATGTAACAAACAAAAATTATCTAACCATGTTGAAAATGTCTGCAGAATGAGAAATTAGTTCCACATTCCAGAAGAAAATGGTAATTATTATCCTTCAATACAGTTAGAAAGAAAATGAAAAGGGGGGTAGGTAGATAGGTAGTGTTATAGAGACTTTTCTCTTACCTTGGTAAACATGGGTTTTCCATGCTGGGTGACCATGGTGCATTGATCACAGTCCACTGTGATTGATGAGTTGTGGTATGACTCTTTAGAATGCTTAAGAATGTAATATAGGTCTGTCACACCTCCTTCAAAGACAGTACTGAAATAGCGGGGGATGAGAGTCCTTCCAATTGCTGTAGGAAAATATTTTTAAAAAAATATATATATTATCAACTCAAATATTAAAATCCAAACACTGTGCAACTGAAAAAAAATCATTCTCATCTGGAATGATGCATTGGGCAGATTTCTTTTTTTCCAAAGTGGTCATGTTCTTTTGGCATCCCTATTACGGAGACACATTTTTCTTTATGGGTTTTTGCTTCAGTGCTTTAATTTCACTGATGCCTGGAAGTCCCAGTATGGAAACCACTTGCACTGATGCAGAACAGAGACATGTCTGTAATTCATAGTCAGAGAGCTGTCTAAGGCATTAAAAGGCTAAATGGCTGTAATCTGGTTACATTAGTAATATATATCAGAGGGAAGACTTGAATACAGGTCTTCCTGACTTCAAGGACAGCTCTCTACCCAATTCACTGTGATGCATTTGCTTTTTATTGCAATTCCTTTGGAAATAAGGGCATCCATCTTCTTCTCTCTGTGTGTGTGTGTGTGTGTGTGTGTGTGTGTGTGTGTGTGTGTGTGTGTGTGTATGACAGCGGAAATGACTGTGGGTTAGACTCAGAAGACTTCTGTTTGTGTTCCAATCCCAACACTGACTAGCTTCTGACTTCTTTTTGTTTGCTTGTTTGTTTTTTAATCTATAAAATGACGATGATAATATTTGTGATATCTCCTCCACTGGGTTGTTGTAGGAAAAGCAATGTAAATCTGAGTTGCTATTATTATATTTATGTTGTAACTATGGGAGGGAAGGGGGACCCGTTATATCAGCGGTAGCATTGTAAAAAAAATCTGAGAAAATTTCACGAGTATTACTTCAGGAGACGTACATACTATGCAAAATATCCGATAAATGAACTGGATCAACACTTCCCTTTTTACACGTGTTTGAATTCCAGCTGCCCCACCCTGCTCCCTTTCACATACCTACATATTTCTTTTCTTTTCTTTTTTTTTTTTTTGAGGTAATTGGGGTTAAGTGACTTGCTAGGATCACACAGCTAAGTAACTGAGGATGGATTTGAACTCAGGTCCTCCTGATTTCAGGGCTGGGGCTCTATCCACTGCACCACCTAGCTACCCCATATTTCATTTAAAAATGGAAATTCTTATACGTGGACAGAATCTTCATGTTGCTAAGCTGCACGCCCATGAGGAGAGGGTAAGAAAGGAGACTTGTAAATACCAATTACTCTAACAACTCGAGCCTAATTTCTAAAGAACTTTATGTAAATTTGTTAGGGAGCTAACACATCCCATTAAATGCACCTTGGCTGGATTTCCCTAGTTCACAGATTGCATAGAATGGTAGTATGTAGAACATTCAAAGTTAAGGGACTTTTCCTGTGCCTCAGTATCCTTATTCATAATGAGAAGAGATAAGACAAGATGATTACCAAGGTTCCTTTCAGTTTTTACCTTTTATGATTGCATTCCAACCTCTCCTTTCTCATACCCTATCCCACATTTTGTAGATTAGGAAACTGAAGAAAGGGAGAGAGTAGTGAGACTAAAGGACTGAGATTTGCCCAAGGTCTTACAGCTAGCTAAGGACAGAGATGGAAGTAGAATCTGGGTCTCTTACCCAGTGGCTGTTCCATTACTCTAGTCCGCCTCCAGTTCTTTTAAGCAGCTTGGTGTGCATCTGTTTATTTGTGGCACATTAGACTTAGAATGACAGAATCTTAGGGATTGGAAGGGACTGCAGAAGTCTTTTAATTTGTCCCATTCTATCCCCCTGGAGTAACCAGTTCATCCCCTCCACAACATCCCTGACAAGTGGTATTCCAGCCTCTACTTAAATATTTCCAGTGAGGGCAAGCTCTCTGTGTTACCAAGGCAGCCCATTCCCTTCTGAGCTGACGTTAATTGTTAGGAACTCCTTTCTCACATTAAGCGGAAAGTTGCCTGGCTTTTTCCTTAGAAGAGCATTGCATGCACTTATTTTTGCCGTGGCCTGAAGTCTTCTTACACAAAAACTTTCCACTGGCATTAGCAGGAACTTTGCCTGTGTGCAAATCGAAAGCCAGGCTGCAGGAGAATATTTTCTTAAGCATTTATTAAATCCCTCATGTTGACTATCCCAATGTTCTGGAGGCATACAATGCTATTTAATAGATGAATAAATAAGCCACTGGTGATAATGCTCAGCAAAAAAGCTTCTATTTAAGAAACATTTTAATGTTTGAAAACATTTAGTTATAATTTCAACAAACAGCAATGTTAATCCATTTGGTGTAAGCTCTACACCTAATTTATATATAGACTTACTTTTTAAATTAAATTAAAACACTCACTAACACACACAGAGGAGAGGTGTTGCTATAGAAAGCAGCTTCCTGCACCAGACTTTAAAGCAAGAGTTCTGGATCTAGGGGCCTAACAGGTCCATTGGAGTCTGTGAATGCGGGTGGGAAAATACAACACCTTTATTTTCACTAACCTTGGATTTTCTTTGTAATCTTAGGCATTTTGTGTTATGTGTTTAATAATATTATACAGAGAAGGGGTCTATAGGCTTTACTAGACTATCACAGAGGTCCATGACCCAAAAAGGTTAAGAATCCCCGCTCTAGAGGATCCTAACTGACAACCTTGTCCCAACACTTTGGCCCATCCAATCTGGCTTTCGTGCCGCTGCCCATATGCAACATACTATTGCCTATATCCATTCCTTTGTGTAGGCTCTCCCTGGTGCCTGGAATGCCTCTTTCAGCCTCCACTTTGTTTCCTCCAATGTCCACAGGAAGACCTGAGTTTTAATCTTGCCTCAGGTATTTATTAGTTGTACCACCCTGAGCAAGTCATTAACCTCTCTCATCTTCAGTTTCCTCATATGAAAAAATGGGGATAATAATAGCACCTATCTCAAAGTGTTGTTGCAAGGATCAAATGAGTCAAATATGTAAAGTTCTTCAAGAACTTTAAAGTCCCATATAAATGTTAGTTATTATGATTGTGATTTCATTGTTGTAAGGAACTCTTACATGAAGAAGCTCCTTATGTTGGCATAGGTCAACATGTACTCTGCAACTTCATTTTAGAGAGTTGTCTAAAGCATTGAGAGGTGAAGGAACTTGCCTAGGGTCACACAGCTAGGAGGTATCAAAGGGGGCACTCAAACCCGTGTTCCTGACTCCAAAGTCAGCTCTCTATCCACTGTCCCATGGCTGCCTCTCATTCATTATTACCATCTCCACCATTATTAATTTCATAAGTTGCCGGACCTCAAATGGCAGAAATGTAAACTGTCACCAGGCTTTCATTTGAAGCCTTTTCTGTTTGTTAGGACCACTGAGGGCTTCCATTCCCCTGGCAGAGCCTTTGAGAGCTCAGGGTCACAGCCATGCTGTGATGAGACATTTGAAGAAGATTTTAATGAGTTGCCTCCATAGTTCACATTCATTTTGAGAAATTTAACCCTATTATATCAATGAAAGGTGTCATGACTAATGTTGTAAAGAATCATTTGTGCTGTTAAACCTGTATAACTAGATCTAATAAATATAAATGTATAATTTAAAATAATTGTGATAATCATGTGTATCACTAAATATAAGCTAAATCATGAGAATTTTTGCACACAAACCACCCCCAGCTTAGAACTGATTACTGCAAATCAACCCAAATAATTTGGTGAGCTGAGATGCCTATTGATTAGCATAAATATACATATATATTTAAATATAGGATTAAAATGAAAATACCGCAACAGTATAATACAGTAGTATTATATAGGATCTAAGCAAAATTACATTCAACCCAATTAATTGTTGGTGACTGAATCACACTGCACTTTATCCACAACACATCTTGCTTTCAATTTCTTTGTGATATCATTGCTTACTTTAAATAAATCCTTTTCTGGTTTAGCTACCCTTTCAATTTATAGCCCAGCAGGAGCTGGATGGGAAAGAACTTTGTGATTCCTTCATATTAACCCTAAATTCTTAATCACCACCTCCAGCTCAGAAAATATATGAACTGGGTAGCAATTCACCCAGGCAATGGAGTGAGGAAAAAGAATGCTTTGCTTAAGGCTGGTCCTTTGCATCGATCTCAGAGATAATCTTGTCCACTTCCAACAAGAAATAGTGAGCTAGTGGATTAAGGAAGGATGGGATGTGAGAAAGTTGCAATCTTTTCCAGGGTCTTCTGGTCATAATACAAGTTCATGATTTTTTTTGGGGGGGTATCATACTGTGAATTCATAGACACACCTTTGTTATATTAGGCTGTAAGCTCCTCAAGGGCAGAAATTAGACAACCTAGCATAATAAAGATGGTTTATTAGTCTTATTCATCTTGATATCCTCCTTAGGACCAACACACTGTCTTCCACAAAGTAGGTGCTCAATTAATATTTGCTGAATGAATGGATAAAGACAAAAGCAGCATTCTTGTACTAATATATGTGATGTTGCATTGTCCACCATTCCCTGGTGGACAGGGTTCTGGATCATCAAGCATTACATTATGCTATGAATGCATTTTATTTTTATACCTGCATCATATGTTCATGCCATGGATAAGTCAAATGAAAATACATTATTTATCTATGCATTTAAATCAACCCTGTATCCATCCTTCACTCTCTAAAACAGAATATAATTCTTAAAGAGTCTTGCAATTCATGTTGGCCATAGTAATTGCTGTGTGGGACACTGCAGATTTAAAACACTCGGGGAGAAAAGTCAGAGATGTCATCACTGTTAAAAATTTACCATATCTCATGCATTCCCATCATTGTGGAGGCAAAAACAATAGCAATGGAAAAGATGGACTAGCACATGGAAGGTTGCTTGGAATACTGGTTGTAGTCCATACCCTATACACTATTTAATTCTATATTTTTGAGATAGAAAAGAAAATCATGGAGTAAATGATTCAGGAGACAGAAATATGTAAAAACTAGTTTAAATAATTCTCAAGCTTGTAGGAAAATATCAGTAACATATATATATACATATATATATATATACATATATATATATATATAATAAAAATAGCCTAGACATCACTAAATATTCCCATTCAGAGATTTTTCAGGATTTTGAGCTCACTGTTTAGGCTAGGCTTCTAGTGAGGGGAGAGGAAGGATCGCAAGTTAATTTTGTGACAAGGAATTTGACGCAATGATGGTTTTTCAGAAATAATAAATCAGCTTAATTTCAACCTGTCCCCTTTAAGTTTCTGAATGACTCACACTACTTGATACCTCAGGCACAGAAGTCACTGTGCTTCTATTCTCCTAGGTATCTTCCTCTCCTCTACATTCATGCCACTGTTAGGGAGTAGTCAGATATGGTGGTGTGCCTACAGAACGACTCTGTCCTGTCAACAATGTGCAATGACATTTTCCAACTCCTCAGCCAGAGTCCTCCATCATAATTTGGCCCCATTTTTCCTATGCAAACTTATGGATCAAAAAATCATGGAGATGCAACTTTGGAAGGGACCTCAAGTCCAAGTTCATTGCCGAGTATAAATCCTACCTATGACATCCCTGACATTATAGGGCCTGTTGGTCATCCAACCTCTGCTTCATGACCTCTAGTTACATCTTTCAATACAGCCCATTGTGTCATGGTACAGCTCTAGTTATTAGGAAGATTACATGCACACTGCACTCAATTATCTTGAAGCTTCCACCCATTTGTTCCCATTTAGCCTTCTGTGGTCAAGTAGAACAAACTGAATTCTTTTTTTTACATGGTAACCTCTCAGCTATTTGAAGACAGTAGGAAAGCCCCTCCTAAGCCTCTCATTTGCAATTCCTTTAATTCATCTTCATGTGATATCATTTCAAGTTCCTTCATCAGGAACCCACTCTGGACATGCTCACACTTGTCAATGCTCTACCTAAGACATGGCACTAGACTTGATGCAAGATTACTGATACTGTCTGACCAGGATTCAGTATAGTAGCAATGTCATATCCTTTAATCTGGCTACAAAACTTCTTTAATATAAAACTTTGCAATTTCCTGAAGACTATCTAGCCCACTTTCCTCCTCTTGCTAAACTCTGGGCCCAATTCATTATCTATTTGTTCTGTTTGTCTCTCTCCCCTACTTACCATTCACACATATGTTCATATACAACTGTTGGACAAACTCTATATATTGTTCATCTAACTGAATGTTGTAATCTGGGCAGTAGAATATTCTCCTGGCATTCAGTCTTGCATCTCCAAATGCCTGTTAAACATCTCAAACTTCATGTCCCACAGGCATCTTAAATTCAACATGTCCAAAACTGAAATTATTATCTCCACCCTCACCAAATCCCCCCCTTTTCCCAATTCACTATTATTACTACTAAGGGCACCGCCATCCTTCCAGTCACCCATGCTCGCAAACTAAGCATCATTCTTGATTCCCCACATTCTCTCAAACTTCCTTCTATGGCCATATCCAATCTGTTGACAAGACTTGTCCACTCTAGCTTTGAAACCTCTCTCACAAATACCACCTTTTCTCCTCTGACACTGACACTACCCTGGTGTAGATTCTCACTATCTTGTGCCTAGAATATTGCAGAACCATCTTGTTAGTCTCCCTTCTTCAAGTGTCTCCCCAGTATACATTAACCTCCACTCAGCTATTCAAAGTGATCTCCCTAAAGTTCTGGCCACATCATACTGTCTTATTCAATAAACTCCAGTGGCTCCCTATTATGAAGATCAAATATAAAATCTATGTTTGGCTTTTGAAGTCATTCACAACCTGACCCCTTTCTACCTTTCCAGTCTATACCTTACTCCTTGCCATATACTCAGTTCTCCAGTGATTCTGGCTCTCTTGCTGCTTCTCACACAAGACATTCCATCTCTAGACTGAAATTTCAAGGACTGTCCCCAGGTCTGAAATCCTCTCCCTACTTATCTTTGCCTCCTGGTTTTCCTGAATTCTTTCAAATCTCAACTAAAATTTAACATTCTTCAAGAAGCCTTTGCTGGTCCCCCTTTATGCTAGTATCTTTTCTATATTGAATGTCTCCAATTCATTCTGTACATATTTGGTTTGCACAGAGTTGTTATCTTCTCCATTATGTTGTAAGCTACTTGAGGGCAGTCACTGCTTTTGCTGCCTTTCCCCAGCACTTGGCATATTGATTGGCATATTGTAGGCGCTCAATATATGCTTCTTGACTTGATTTTATCTACTTGAATGTGCCTGCATGTGTCTGTGTGTGTGTGTGATTAGAACAAATTTTTTTGAGTGGTCACAGATAATTTCCCAGGGGTCTCTGACTTATTTCAAGATTTACTGTAACCAGCTCAATGTCGTGCACAAATAGAAACATGTCCTCAAATGTTTTCCAGAAACAGAGAACCATCGTTTTAATGTCAATATTCTACCAGCGTTGTTGTCTGGCTGCAGGTCATGGAACACCACAGTCTTCAAAGAATTAAAAATGAATCACACACAGAAAGAAACAGAGAAGCCCGTGGTGGATCTGAGAAGGTTGCAACATATAACAAATGAGGAAGTTTAAAAAAAGCATGGTGGGGGTGAGGGGGAGGTGGGGAGCTGGTCACATAGCCAGAGCAAAGGCTATAAAAAAGTCGACAGCCCAAGGGTTCTACTGGTATTCTCACAATGTCAGAAGAAACGAAAGAAGTCCCCCAGTATATTAGGTTGACTCCCTGTGCCTAACTTATAGAAGGACATGGAGAAGAGTCACAAAGGATGGGTTGGCATGGATGGGTTACCAGTTGCATCATTACAGGGACCAATCAATCCATTTGAGTACTTGAGTAAGATCTCATCATATCCCACTAATTCTTAAGAAGATTTTCTCTTTAAAAAATCATGGAATATTAGATTTGGAAGGGACCTCACAGGACAGCCATCTCAACTCATATATTAAAATAAAAAATCCTTTCTCCACAATTTCCAAGCTCCAATTCTTTTTATCCCTCATGTGAATATTTCTAGTGAGGAGAAACCCACTCCTCCAAGCCAGCTTATTACAAGTTGAGAATGCTCTAATGATTAGAAAGCTTTTTCCTTCCATGGAGTTTAAATCTACCTTTCTACAGCTTTTACCCTTTGCTTCTTCTTGACTTGTCTTCTAGGGCAAGTGGAAAAAGTCCAATTCTTCTTTCACTTGACAGCTCTCACATACATGAAGACCATGACCATATCTCCCCTACGTATTTTCTTCTCCTGTCTAAGTGCCCCAATTCTTTCAGCTGGATATTTGCTTTGTTATGACCAAAGGCTTTTACCAGTCCAGTTACCCTTTTCTGTCATATCTCCAGCTCATCAATCCCCTTTGAAAAGCTGGTTCTTAGGACCTAGCACAGTATCCGACAAAGGAGAACGTGGCTATCACTTCTGCTGGTTCAGGAATTCTTAACCTTGGGCTCTTAAACCTGGTTTAAAGAAATATATATTTTGATTATTGTATTTCAATATAATTGGTTTCTCTTGTAATACCACTGATTTTGTTTTATGTTCTCATTATTCTGAGAAGGGGTCCATAGGCTTTACTGGAGTAACAAACAAACAAATAAAAAGGTTAAAGAAGAAGGAAACAAACATTTACTTAGTACTTACTATGTTCCAGGCACTGTACTAAGCACTTTACAAATTTTGTCTCATTTTATCCTCACAATAGCCCTGGGAAATAAAGCTTATTATTATCTCCGTTTCATGTATGATGAAATGAAGACAGACAGAGATTAAGTGACTTGCCCAGGCACAGCTAGTAAATTTGTAAGATCAAATTTGAATTCAGGTCTTCTTGACTCCAGGACATGTATTGTATCCATTGTACCACCTACCTGCCTTTCAGTTAAGAACCTCTACTCTGTCTGGACACCAAGTCTCTCTCAATTCAGCCTAAAATTGTGTTAGTTTTTAGATACCATATCCCACAACTCACTCACATCAAGTTTCATCCTACTTTTTCAGATCTTTTCCAATAAACTACTATTAACCACATCTCCTGCATCTTCTATTTCTGAAGTTGATTTTTAAAGTCAACTGTAGGATTGTACACTTATCTGTATAACATTTCATCTTATTGTAGTCTGCTCAACATTCTGTCTTGTCAAGATCTTTCTGAATCTTGACCCTGTCATCCAACATGGTAGCCATTCTTGGGAATTTTATGTTACCTCTGATTTTGATGAATGTACCATCTATGCCATCATCCAAGCAATGGAGAAAACTGTTAACCAATGCAGGGATACACACACATACATATATGTACATGGGTATATAGCATATATACATAACATATATGTATACACACATTACATGTATATGTATATTGTACACATACTATATACATACATACATATATATATATGTATATAGTGTGTGCATGTGTATCTCTAGTCTCTTTTTAGTCAGTTCAGTGGATTATAGAATATCATTGACAAAAAACCTTGTTTCCTTTTCAAGTTTCAATGCAGATTGCCCTCAATGTGTGAACAGTTTTTCTTTTCTCATAAGACCTTATAGATATGGGAAAATAGGCATATAGGTCAGGAACTATATTTTTTAAATCTTTCTTTTGGGCAGTAATAAGGTCTAAGAATTTTTCTAGACATTTGTCATCCTCTCTTCTTTCAGATATATTGAAAATTGATCCTAAAATCACTTTCTCTGTGTATATATATGGTCTAGTTCAGTTGCTTTTCCCATCACTGGTCTTTAACACCATTTCTACTTCATGCAGGGAATCAGGAACTATGGTGTTCAAATCCAGATATGATGGCTCCATTGTCATTGATAGAGAAAAGAGTTTGTTATAGAATTATTGACATAATTTTTTCCACTTTTCATATATTTGTGTTTACTTTCAACTTTCATCTTTAAATGCCAATCAGGTAACTTAACTTTGTTAGGTCTTTTACCAAGCTTTCTGTGTTTTTCCTTCCACTACTTTATTCTGTTACTTTATGAGGCAGTTCTGCTCATGATCTTCTACCATCATTCCCTGCAACCTTTTATAAATGAGTTTATATTCTCAAGTAATATTTGAAATTGCTCTTGGCTGCTTTCCCTTTCCACTTGGCAAGGCTATCGAGTGTTTTTTTGGCTGATGCAGATCCTAAGGATATTTTCTAAGGTTCCTCCAAAAGAGGCAATGCTATGTATTTTAAATTCCTTTAGTACAAGGTTCTTGATTCTCTCTCTCTCTCTCTCTCTCTCTCTCTCTCTCTCTCTCTCTCTCTCTCTCTCTCTCTCTCTCTCTCTCTGATAGACCACTTTGGCACCCTGATGAACAACAAAAATAACAATGATGTTTTTGAATGTGTAAAATAAAATATATAGGATTACAAAGGAAGCCAAAGGTTAGTGAAAATAAAGATGCAATCTTTCCCAAGTAGACAGACTCCTGAAATCTATCCATACAACCCTAGGGGGTCTGTGGACCTCAGGTAAATTAGCCCTGACTTAGAAAATTGTGATAATATGCATAAATGTCTGTTCTTTTGTCTGTTTTTTTTTTCCTTAGGCTCAACAGCTTGGTTAAAGAGATCAAATTAGAGATGTCTCAGTTGTGTACCATATCTCATATTTATTTTTTCTCCTAATTTGGTATTGATTAGTGGTCCAATTATATATGGATAGCTGATTTATAAATTGCATCCACATTAGAAAGCAGTCCTTTCTTGTTCATTCAAATACAGTCAATTTTATTTTTGTTGATATTAACTGGTGCTTGTGATGTCTAATGCCTTTTCTCAAAGACAGTATTAATAATATGCAGTATGAGGCTTTTGTATTGTCTATTAGTTTCTGGTTTCTCATTTCTTACTCAGAACCATATGTTGCAATAAATTTTTCACTGTTCTCTATCCCTACAACAAAGTCACCAAGTATTGAAGTATATGATTTGATTTGGGCAATATTGAGTTTTCATAGAATATCTGTGCTTCCTCACTCTCTGTATTGGCAAATAATCTTCTATTATTGTCATAGTATTTTTTCCCCTGAAAATGCTTATCACAAACATTACAATACACAACAATACAAAACACAAACAAAAAAATGGCTGACTGTCTCATGAAATGTTTCTTGCTGTTTTTAGATATACAACAAAAGTAACTTCCTCAGCTCCTTTATTTGCCTCTCCAAAGGCATCATCCTTCCATTTAGTTGAAACTTCCTTTTGTTTCCTGGATATATTTATAGTGAGAATGACAAGTTTGATATGATTCAGTTTCCCTGGCAGTATGTGCACTCATTCATTCCTGAACAAGGACTTCACATCTAGAGTACCAATAGTTAAGTTAATGTCTTAAAAGTGTGAAGAAGATGAAGCTGGCCATATAAGGCTGAAGGATGTTTTGCATTTTTTTTGTTTGTTTTGTTTCATAGGTTGGGGTTGCCAAGGCCAAAGGATTTAATACCAAAGGTACTAAATCAACTTACTGTTGATCAGCCTTTTCATACTTATCTACGCTGGTCCTTGGGGAAAAAAAAAGTTAACTAGCAAATACTTATTAAATGGCTACTATAGGCCAACCACTGAACTAGACAATGGGGATATTAATACAAAAGTCAGACAGCCCCTTCCTTAAAGGAGCATACGTTCTGTTGGGAAGAAGCAACATGTTCAAAGATAAGTAAATACATCTCAAGGTATGTAAAAATACACATTAATAAGAGTCGGCACCAACATTTGGGGGCAATGAGGAAAGGCCTCTTGAGCAAGGTCATGTTTGAGCTTAGCCCTAAAAGGAGCTAAGGTTTTCAAGAGGTAAAAGGGGTGGGGAGATAAAGTATTTCAAGCTTGGGAAAGGCATGCAGGTGGAGATGGAATGTTATGTGATAGGAAAGCAGTCTAGTACACTAGGTACTGTTATAAGCATGGGATTGTAGGCTGGAGCCAAATTGTTCATCCCTTTAAATGTCAAGCAGGGAAATTTGTCAATGGGAAGTCACTGAAGTTTCTTGAACAGAGGAATGTTATAGTACAGGCTTGTGTAGCCTTTGAGAGTCCCATTTTGGCTACCATGAGATAATGGGGTAGGATTTGTGGTGTCTTTCAAGATCCTTTTGCTTAAATTAAGGTGTTCTAATTTCTACTCTCCATTAAAACTATCAACTTCTGTTAATTTCTGGGTTTTGATGGTAAACAACTTCAAATAGAGGATGAAATAATCTGAGATGATTAGAATTTTTTGTAGCAAGAAGGTATAACTCCATTAATGTATTATTATTATTATTATTAGTTAACACTTTACAATAATTTTGCTAATGGTTTTCTATGTCATTAGCAAGGAAGTACCATAACAAGAGATTTATGCTTCAAATAAGACAAAATTAATTATAATGGGAATAATTGATTATTATGAGTTGGTTTTTTTCCCCTTAACTTGATAACTGATAAGCTATCAGGGCCTGGATGGTATTAACTACAGCTCAGCTAAAACTTCAGTACACCAGAAATCCACATGCAAATTTAATTACTCAAGTTTATAATGTACTCATAGGATTCATTAAACTCCACAGGGTCATTTATATCTAGAAATCAATGAGCACATTATGCAAATATGCAAATGTGGGTGTTTCTATCATCAACATAAACAATTCTGATGATTTAATTTATGGCAAATAACCACGTTAGGTAACGAAACAGTGGATAAGACCAGGCTCAAGTGGGGAGGCACCTAAATCACATTAGGGAGTAGGTTTTTTTTTTGTATCTCAGTGAAGAAGGAATATCTCAATGCCAACTTTGTTTTCAATAACTGATATCCTTTTTGCCTTACTTTTTGAGTTTTAGTTTGGTACCTGCTGGGCTAAAGTGTATGTCAATGATATGTTTAAATTTTTCCCCTTGTTTCCTCTTTTGCTGTTCCCAAGATGTATCTGCTCTGTTTCTATAAGAATATATTACAGTTACATATTAATCCTACTAGACTCCTTGAAAGCAGGGACCATATCTTACCTAAACTTCGGGTCTCACATAGTACCTAGCATGAGCATAGTACCTAGCATAGCATGAGCTCTGAACATGATACTTACTTTATCATTGTTGAATGAATGAAAAGTTATAGAGACAATCAGAATTCAGGAAAAGGGGAACTCTCCATGGGCTGAAACAGTAAAGGAAGGCTTCATGAAGGAGTTAGGGCTTGATCTGAGTGGGCCTTGAAGGTGTGGGATACAGGTAAGTAGAAAGGTAGTGGTAGGACAGTCTGTGTGATGAACCAGTATAAGAAAAGTTCCTGAAAGCAGGAGCAAATATGGCTTGTATTGAGGGTGAATGAGAAGACTATCCTGGCTAGAACAAAGAATTTGTGTTGAGGAGTAATGGGAGATAAGTTTGGATACTTTTTCAATATTTCAAAGATTAATAATTTCATGAGACTTTATTATACCAGTGCAGATTACAACCTCCCTACTCCTTGGTAAATGGCCCTCGTGGATTGTTAAGGCTGCCTAAATTCATCACTTGGTGGCCAACCTTTGCTAATGAGCCTTTCTGCACTTAGCAAGGCTGATTCTTAGATAATAGACACACAGTCTCTGGTTGGGTCCAGATTCAGTCTCTCTCACTTAGTAGAACTTTTCAGAGCCTGTATTTTTTAGTCCAAATGTCAAGAATTCAGGGTAACCTCCATGCCCCAAAGTGAAGAGATCTTAGGGATAATGCCACAATACACTGAAGTATTAAAAGTATATAGATTATTTAATTTGATCAGTTAATCAATAAGCATGTATTAAGCACTTAATATATATTGAACATCATGCTAAGAGTTGAGGCTATGAGGAAAGAAGTCTCTGCCCTCAAGAAACTTACATTCCATAGGGTAGACAACATACACACAACACACATACACATATGCAAGACAAAGTGGATGGAAAGTAGCTTTAGAGGACAGGGAACTATCCGTTGATATCTGTACAACTCCATAATGGTAATATAGTTAGTATTTTCCTCATTTTATAGAGGTCTGTTAACTTGACTGTAGATATACAATTAGTAAGCAATGAAGCCAAGGATCAAACACTGATGTTTTGATCACCATTTCAGGGTACTTTCTACTCTCCAGAGTTAGGAAACTAGGGATCTGCCAAAAGTAACAAACAAGATAATGAGATAATGTTTTTAGTGGAAAGAGAGCAACTCTTGACAAAACTATTAATTTATTAGAGCCCTTCTACCCAAGCACCTATCTTGCGTCCTATTCTTGCTTATCCCAGCTCAAATCTTAACTGGTAATCTCTTGGAGAGTGACTCATCCCAGGGATATTTGAAAGGGGAATAAAAAGTTGTACTCAAACTATTACTACTAATGATGTCAATGCTGACAGATAGATAGCATTTGTGTAGCGTTTTAAGATTTGTAAAGTGCTTTACAAATATTAATTTGATCCTCACAACAACTTTGGGAGATAGGTCCTATTACTATCCCCATTTTACAGATGAGGAAACTGAAGCAGGCAAAGGTTTGGTGGCTTGTCCAAGGTTACACACCTAATAAGTTTCTGAAACTTGAATTCAGATCATCCGGAGTACAAGTCTAAAGATGCTCTACCCCCTGCACTACTTAGGTGCCTACATAAGAACTATAATGAAATAGTTCTCCCCCTCATCCCTTTTCCTTAATCAAACCATAGCACTTTGGAAAATAGAATATCAACCCTTATTTAGATACAGAATTGTAGATTCACAGAATTTTAGAGTCAGAAGTGAATTTAGAAATAATCTAGTCTACCCCTCTCACTTTACAAATGAGGAATCTGAGGCCATACAGGTGATGTGACTAATCCAAGGTCACAAGTAGTTGGTGGGAGATGTCAGGTGTCATGATTCCCCAACCCAATACTCTTTGCATCAAAGCAGGCTACCTCCCAATGTTTAGTTCTCAATTACCAGTAAGGCCAATTATAATGTTCATTCAGGGACTTAAAACAGAAGCACCATAAGGGGAGAAAACCAATGAATTATGGGCCCATAGCTGGAATTTCCACATTTGAATGTTAGAGTTGGGATAATTATGGCTTAGGGACCAATCATTTAAAAAGATTCATTTCTGGATTGGAGCTAATTTTGAATTTTACAAGTAAAAGTATCCCATCTGAGACTACTTAGTCTTGATTCATTTCTCCCTTAAAGTATTTATGTGCACAATCTATAAACATGCAAACTCCATAAACAAAAGCATGCTGCTTTTAAAGAAAGGACTGAGCTTGAAGACCACGGCAGAAATCCATGGGTATTTTTACAGGAAAGCAAAAATCCTTGAAAATGAAAGGCAGCAAGAAATGATCCTTAGGTTTACTTTCCATGTAAATATATATAGGGGATTGTGCATTTGAACCCACACTTGCTTCTACATGTCAATGAACCACTATTTTTACAGGGAATTAAATGGTGCATGGGGTTGCAGGCCGTACGCTGCAACATGCAAGATGCGTCCACCAGACAAAATGTTGGATTAAAACATCTTTTGGAGAAACCAATGTGTTCTGATATCTTAGGTGGTAGTTTTCAGTGAAAACTGTGATTCTAGTACTGGGGAAAAACAGCCAAAAAGGCCTATTCACCCAGATTCTCACCTCTTCTTTCCTAAACAATATCAGACTGCTCCCAAACCTCCTCCTCCCACATCCACACCATTCCTCTTGGTCTGTCCCTTGCCATTCAGATACCTGGACTGGAAAGAACCTAGTGGGTACCAAATCTTCCATTTGTCAAGTAGGCACAGAGAATCCCAGAACTGTTGAGATGGACAGAATCTCAATATCCTTCTAGCCCAAGCTGGCCCAAAGAAATATCTGCTAAAACATACCCCACAAGTGGGCAGCTGGCCTCTATCTGGAGACATCTGAAGAGGGGATGCTCCCTAGTAAGGTTGTTCATTCCATTCTCAGACAGTTCCCATTATTAGTGATTACTGACATTAAGCCCCACTTTGTCTCCTTGCAACTTTCATCCATTCATTGTTACTGTTTGGGACCCCAACAGAACAAGTCTAATCTCTGCTCCACATCAAAGTCCTTACCCCCTCACCTCCATCCAGGCCTTACTTTCTTCAGAATATACATTTTCATTTCCTTCAATCAATCCTTATATGGTATGGATTTCAAGGCCTGACATCATCCTAGCTCCCCTCCTTTGAATGCTCTCCAGTTTAGGATAATGGGATTGAGGATTTAAAACAGGAAGACACCTCAGAAGCCATCTAAGTCCAGTCCTCTCATTTTCTATTTTTTAAAAATAACATTTTATTTTCCTCCAATTACATGTAAAAACAATTTTTAACATTCACTGTTTTTTTTTTTAAGTTTTGAGTTCCAAATCCTATTCCTCCCTGAGATGGTAAGATTCTGATATAGGTTTTACATGTACAGTCATGTAAAACATTTCCATATTAGTTATTTTGTGGAAGAAAACATATATATGTATGTATATGTGTGTGTGTGTGTGTGTGTGTGTGTGTATATATATATATATACATATATATATATATGGAGAGAGAGAGAGAGAGAGAGAGGAGAGAGAGAGAGAGAGAGAGAGAGAGAGAGAGAGAGAGAGAGTGTATGCTTTGGCATTTATTCAGATGCCATTAGTTCTTTCTCTGAAGGTGGACAGAGTTTCATCATGAGTCCTTTGGGATTATCATAGACCATTCTAAGGCTGAGAATAGCTAAGTCATTCACAGCTGATCATCAGTGTTGCTGTTACTGTATACAATGTTCTCCTGGTTCTGTTCACTTCACTTTGTATAAGTTCATGTAAGTTACTCCAGGTTGTTCTGAAATCATCCTGCCTATCATTTCTTAGAGCATATTAGCATTCCATTACAATCATATACCACCACTTGTTCAACCACTCCCTAACTGATGAGCATCCCCTCAGCTTCCAATTCTTAGCCACCACAAAAAGAGCTGCTATAAATATTTTCATACAAACAGGTCCTTTCCCCTTTTTAAAGACATCTCTTTGGGATACAGATCTAGTAGTGGTATTGTTGGGTCAAAGCAGTCCTCTCATTTTACAGATGAAAAAACTGAAGACCACAGAAGTTGTGTGAATTACACAAGACCAAGGCTCTTTTCTGTCAGAGATGGTGGAGCAGTTACAAGGAGGAAATTATCCCATAAGCAGCACGGTATTAAAAAAAAGCAAAGAACTTAGATTTGGCAGACTTGGGTCTGAATCCTAACTCTGACATTTACCAGTCTGAAATGTCACCTCTTTAAGTCATAGTTTACCATCACCATTTTAGTACCTTCTCTCTGTTGATTATCTCCAATTTAAACTGTATACAATTTGTGTACATAAGTGTTTGTGTGTTATCTCTTTCATTAGATTGTGACTTCCTTGGGAGCAGAGAATGTTTTTTTTTAAACATTTCTTTTTGTCTTCAGCACTTAGTACAGTGTGAGGCATACAGTAGGTGCTTTATAAGTGCTACTAAGTGACTGGCTCATGTATAAAAGGAAGAAAATGAAAACTTGAATTCCCTACCCCAAAAGGGTTGTTGTGAGGCAAATACTTTGTAAATAGAAATGTTAGTTGTGTTATTATTCCTGCAAGGGATGGGAGGTTGGAGTAATGGGACCTAGGGGACTTCCAGTCAATCAGTCAATAAATATTTATTAAGCATCTACTGCATGCCTCGCCAGGTATTATCCTAAGCATCATGGATGAAATGAACTATAAAAAGGAAAGTGTCTAATCTTATAGAGTTCACAGCCTAAACTCTCCTATGGAGCTATGAGACTATGAGATTTTTCTAATCAAGTCCCCCAGCACGATTCCATGCAGGACGATCTAAATGTTTCATGAACAAGAACCAGAAATCACCTCTTGAAAAAATTTGGGAACATGGAAGCCTCTCTCTGTTCAACAAACGAAGTCTACTTCATGTGCCCAACATTCATAGAGTCATAAAACAGACAGGCAGTATAATCAATTTATAATGCTCCTGCCCTTATATTCTTTTTATCTCTCTCTCAAGTCGGAATTTTTTTCATTCTTGTTCTACTTTGCATTTGAATGAATGTACCTACTTATCATCTTGCCTTAATAACATCTCTTCAAAACTTTCTCTCTCTCCGGGTTTTGTCATTACAATAATTTTCCCCTCGGCAGCTAGTATATGGGCTCGTGGCTACTATGAGAAAGAAAGTTTGAAAGGCAAAGGCAACGAAGTTATCCTGGTCTTTATGACAAAGTACTATCACAACAGAAGCCCAGCTGGAGCAGCAATGACAAAAGGTAAGACCATAAAAATGATGGAAATCAGGAAGGACAGGCACTTTAGAGAAACAAACACCTTCCATGCAAGCAGATAGGGCAAGCACAGCGCTGAAAATGCTACCCGGAAAAATGGTTTGAAGAAATAAGGACAAAAACATAAAATTCAAATGACAGCCCAACCGAGGGAGATAAACCAGAGGCAGACAAATAATGCAATTTTACTAAATCAAGCCGACATCTCCCCTTTGACTTTAATTGACCTCAGCAGGAATATGAATTGTGAGCTGTGTATGGTAAAGGTAGGACAAATCCAGGAAGAAAAGGATGGTGGCCTAATGGTATGATCCTGCTGGGCCTTACAAGTTTCTTTTTGTCTGGTGACCTGTGGATTTGAATAGGAAATACCTATAGACATATCCAGCATAATACTACAGAACACAAGGTGGCTGGTTTTGTAGCACTGTGTGAAAGATACATTAGAATCTAAGCTCCTTGAGGGCAGGGACCACTTTTGTTTTTTCCTTTATATTTCCAGAGTTTGGCATAGTGCCTGGTACATAGTAAACACTTAGTAAATGCTTCTTTATTGATTATCATTCATCAAAAAAGGCCACGTGGACCTCCTATAAAATCCCAGTGTCTGGTTCTTGATGTATCACGTCCAAATAAATGCCAATTTCTGTCTGTGGCTGCTTCTTACAGAAGAACTCTTCTTGTATTGAGACATCAAGAGAGTGCAAAAGACAGAGTGTTGGATCGGAAGGCAGGAATAACTGAGTTCAAATCATGCCTCAGACACTTATTAGATGTGTAATTTCAGTCAAGTCACTTAACCTCTGTCTTCCTCAGTTTCTAATTTGTAAAAATGGGAATAATAATAGTACTTACCTCCTAGGATTGTTGTGAGGATAAAATAAGATAATATTTTGATGTGCTTTGCAAATCTTAAAGCTTTATATAAATGCTAGTTCTAGTTATCATCATCATCATCATCATCATCATCATCATCATCATCATCATCATCATCATCATCATCGTGGATTTGTCCCAGGAAGGAGAGTTGGGAGGACTAAGTTGAGATCTTGGTTGGACAATGAATGGCAAGTTGAAATACTTTGGGAAAATAATCTAATATCTCACCTTTCAATGTTACATTTATACATATGCACCAGCAACATACACCTGTCTTTCCCAGGACTGTTGAGTGTTAACTAACCAGCAAATTATATTGATAAATGAAAAATAGCATCCCCAAAACAATGTCAAATGGTCACAGGCCCAAAAGGATGTTGGAATATTTTCAGAGGATTTTTGATGTTAATTATGGAGAATTGTTTATTGATAGCTATATAGACTTTACTGTTTTAACAAAGAGGTGACATCAGATACTGGCCAGATCTTCAGTATTCATGTATATTTTTATATGTACTTATTGTATTCCTCATTAGAATATAAGCTCTTTTCAATTAGGGATTGTTTTACTCTTTGTACTCTTATCCTCAGAGCCTAGTGTGGTGTTTGACACATAGTAGGCACTTAAAAATACTTTCTGACTGATTAGGGAATTCATAAGAGATGAGAGATTGAGAGAAATCTCAACAAAATCCCCAAAGTAATTCCCCAAACTGTAAGGCTACTGTGAACATGTATGGATTGATAACCAATGTGATCATTTGTGCAGTTTTAGGCAGTGGAGATATGAACAATATCTCACCAGTGGATAATATCAGTTGTCAGGCACATGCTTTATAACACCCAGAACTCATTCTTGTTTTTGCAAGCTTCTAGTGGATATCTTTGATTTCCTTTCCTGCTGCAAAGCATTGTAGAGATTTTTTTTCTTCTTTTACCATAGAAGTTAATGGTAGGGAAAATTAAAAAAAGAAGAAACTCAAGACAGCGGACAGAATCATCAGGAAAAAAGCAGCTTATATACATCTCTTTTTTTTAAACTTCTGAAAGAATTTTAAGTCAAAGACTTCTCTCTCTGGAACCAGGACAGAAAAGCTACGTAGAGCATAAATGCATTGCTTTTATTGTAATGACTGAATAATTGTCAGCGTTGGGTTGTGAGTCACCATCTGAGGGGGCAGGACTGGCAGGAGGGCCCAGGGGCCAGGAGGTGAATTAATTAGGTTGGTGATATGGCACAGCATGACTACCCCATACAGAAAAAGAACCATAGCTGAGACATCAATCACCTCAGAAAGGGGCGTATGAAAAATGGCCATGCAGCAAGAAATGGGTGGGAGACAAGTTTCGAATACATAAGACAGGGCAAGTTAACAGAGCAGGCAGGGAATCTATGCTGGGCACAAGACAGAGCTTTGGGATGAAGGCAGAGGAGTAGATTCACACTGATGGCATGGCCATTAAAAAGTGGACAAGAAAGTCTCTCTCTGCTCTGAACTGATACATACTGCTGACTGTGGGTGTGCACGGTCTGTGCTGGTAGCCAGAGAGAGAGAGAGGAGGGCAGGACTATGGCTGATGATGGAAAGAAGTTGCAGGAAAAAAAATGTTTTTTGGAAGAGGATAAATTTTTTAATGACGAGAGCTGCTTCAAAGGAGGTGGGCTATCCTGGGTGACAGTGGGTTCCATCTCAGAGCAGACCTTTCAGCACAGGCTGGATGTCCATATGGATGACCATACCTTAGTGATACTGCAGAGGATAAGGCCAGACTAGAAGTCCCTGCTAGCTCTGTGATTCTGGGAAAGTTTAGCTCCTAGCTGACCCAGGGGCTCAGAGCAGCACTGTAGCATTGGCGCTTGGTGTCCCCAGTGAAAATGTCTCTGACCAAATTATGTCTATTTAAGAAAAAAAATGCATCTGCAAAAGGAAAATCGATGTAATGCAACGTATACTTCCCTCAGAATCACATCAATAATACCAAGAGTGGATAACTTGAGATAAATGCAGCAACAATAATGCCTGCACAGTAATCAGCAGGGTAACAAATCCGTACAAATGAGGAAACGACCCTTTCCTTTGATGTGCTCATCCTCAAGCTGTGGGATATTTCCCACGCTACACACACATCCATTATAGCATCACTTCTGTATTTGCAGCAACAATGGGGTGTGCTTTTTATGTGCTGCAATCTGTCTTGTTTTGCAGAGATGTGATTTTCAGGGCCTATCGGGGAGGCACAAACAGTAATAAACAGCAACAGGCTTCTATGCCTATGTAGTCCTAAAGGAATCACGTGGTATTTAAAAAAAAAACTTGAAAGAAATATATATATGCATGTGTATATACATATTTATAAACACATACATATGTATACTGATGTATATGGATCTGTGTATTACACGCACACACACATATTCACCAGGACTATTACATTCAACTTTTCTAAATACGCTGCCATACTTGAGGTTACTTTGTGATTCATAGGTCACAGCATTTGCCATGAAAAACCACGGACCGTGGAGATAATCTGGTCTAAGTCCCTGTATTTTACAGGAGACACAACTGAGGGGGAGATGACTGAGACTAAATGAGGGGGAATAAGGGCTGGCAGTGACCTTAGGGATTCTCTGTTTCAATCTCTCATTTTGCAAATGGAGAAATTGTGGCCTACAGGAGTGCTTCTCAAAGTGTAGTCCATAGACTTCTGGTGGACCCAAAGATCATTTCAGGGGCTCTTCAAGATCAAAACAATTTTAAAAATAATACTAACGTGCCATCTGTCTGTTAAAAAGATTCCTTCCTTTTCCAAGTACATATCTGTGTGAAGTCAGACTTTCCTCATAAACTTCAACTAAAACAACATATGACAAAAAACTGAATGCAGAAGCAGATATGAGTATTCACCTGTCTTTCATTAAGCCAGACATTAAAGAGATTTGCAGAAAGTATATAAAACAATGATACTCTTCTCATTAAATTTTTTTGGGGGAAATAGTTAATTTTCCTAAAATTATCTTTACATGTAATGGGCTTCTTATGGTTATTTTAAATGAACTAATAAATATTTTTAAAAGTATTAGTTCCAATTTCGAATATGGTTATTATTTACATATATAACCCATATAAACAAAAGCTCTCTGGAGTCCTCACTAATTTTAAGATTATAAGAGGGCAAAGGGGTCCTCAGATCAAAAAGTTAGAGAACCGCTCATTTAGCAGTCAAGAGATTTGCTCGTGTCAGAGATGGGATTTAAACCCAAGTTCATCACTCTGCAGAATAGTGGTTTTTAACCTGGAATCCTCATACCACAAAGGGGACCCAGGATTGATTTTGGGGGATCTATGACCTTGAATGAGAATAAAGTTACATCTTTATTTTCACTAATATCTAATTGAAATCTCACTTCCTTCAATTATATAAATACATTTTTGTGAGAAATCATCTCTAGACTTTACCATTACTACCAAAGGGGCCCATGATACAAAAAAGTGAAGGACAGCTGAGATAGTAACAATGTGGAAGAAAAAATGCTGGCTTAGGGATCAGGGCCTGATTCTGCCTCATTCACTTACTACCTGTGTGAACTTAGACAAGTGATTTGACTTCTTGGGGTCTCATTTTCCTCATCTGTAAAATAAAAGGGATTGGCTTATCCACCCCTCTCTCTCACTCTTTTTACATATATATGTATATATATAACATATATACAAAATATATATATATACACACATATATAATATGCACACATATGTGTATATATGTATACATAATATACATATACAATATATACACATATGTGTGTATATGTATATATAATATACACATATGTGTGTGCATATATATATGTATAGGACATGGTTAATGTAGGAATTTGTTTAACTGGACTGTGCAGCTGTGATTTGAGAGCTTTATTTTATTTGCCTAATGGTGGAGGAAGGGGTGGTGGTGGGAGGGACAGATGAATAAAATTTTTAAAATGAAGGCATGCAGGTAGGTGGAGGTAGAGGGAGGTTTGTGTTAAATGGTGTTTAAACTCCCTTCCAGATTTCTGAAATTTAAATACTCTGATTTTCCATGCTCCACTTCATCTCTTATGTTAGTTGGAGCTGCTACACAAACCCAGATCTTCTGACTTCACACTGAATGATCTTTGCACTATAGCTCACTCATTCATTTTGAGACTGGGGAAAACGTCAGGTGAAATAACTAAGCAATAAATTAGTTTTTGACATAACATAAAAATATAACTATACCTGTGGACAAACTCTGACCCATTATGTCCTGGGAATAATATATCAAAAAGGAAATTACCTCAACTCCCTTCATTCTGTGGAAAGTCTGAAGAGGGCACAGGTACCTACCTCGTGTAAAGCCCTGGGCTGGGTTCTAGATAAGCTACAAAGATAAATAAGACATCGAAGTATGATTTAGAGTTGTTTTTCAGTCATGTCCAACTCAGTCTGACTCCTTGTATAGCTTTCTTAGTAAAGATAGTGAAGTGGTTTGCCATTTCTTTCTTTGGGTCATTTTACAGATGAGGAAACTGAGGCAAACAGGGTTAAGTGACTCGCCCAGAGTCACACAATTAGTGTCTGAGGCCAGATTTGAACCCATTAAGATTCCAAGTCCAGTGCTCTCTCCACTGCGCCACCTAGCTGCATCTATACACATGCATCTATACACATTTATATACAAACACACAGTATGGATGCATACATGTATATATGTTTACATCTATATGAACAATATATGCACATGTATGGCTATGCATATATTATCCACATATTTGTACCTGCCTGTAAAAGTTGTCTATTCCAGCCCCATCACATTATTGACAAAGAAACTGAAATCCAGAGACTGCAATGACTTGTCCAGGATTATACAGGTATTGAGCAGCAGATGCGGGATTCTAACTCAAGACCTCTGGCTCCAAATCCAGCATTCATTTTCACCCCATTACATTGGATCGTACCCCAAGGACTAACAAAACAACTTAGAAAGGGTCATAAGATATGTGTCTTAAAAATCATGCAAATTAGAACATGACATGAGGAAATAAATCATTTTTTCATAAATCAATGTACATCACATAAATGTGAATTACCATTCAGTTTTTGACTCAGAAGACTGCAACCATAATTTCCAGTCTATGCCATTATAAAAACTCACATTGATATAGCTCTTTAAGGTTTGCAAAATATTTTCTTTTACTACTTTTGGTACTGAACCACATGTAGTTTATTAAATTGTATTTATACACAATCACTTCATGGGATGATTTTTAAAATAGGCACTACTGTAAATTAAAATTCATTTATTTAAATTATAAAATGCTTAATTTAAAATATTAATTTCTTTTGATAATTTTTTCTCCAACACTCAAATTTGTTAAACACAACATTCAAGACACTGAAGCAGGAACTTGGGGAGACACAGATACAGGATCCCTGACCTCATAGAGTTTACAATCTAGAATTCATTTGAAGCAAGGCTTAAGGTAGGGAGACAAGGTGAATCTCTACCAATTCAACTCTGAATATAATACCCCTTCTTCTAACTATGACCTCAGTCACCCTGTTGCTGATTTGGAAACTACATACATATGGAAAAGTGAAAAGGGAAGATGAAGGAGAAGAAAAAGTAATGAAAAGAAGGGAAAAGTAGAAGGGAGAGTAAGAGGAAAATGTGGTCTGGTTTTGATCACCTGAAAAGTGTGGAAATATATTTGTAATGGGAGGGGGAATAACATATTCTTTTCACCTTAAGCAATGATCTGAGCCAAAGATATGGAACTTTGGGTACATGGTCAGGTTATAACTATATGCCAAACAAATGCCATGAAATACTTAAAAATAGTTTAAAAAAACAGGTTAAAAAAAGTGAAAGACAGATTATATTTATCTAGTACTTTAAAATTTACAGACCCTTTAAGGTAGGTAGTACAGGTAATATGATCTCTATTTTGTGGATGGGGAAACTGAGGAACAGAAAGATTAAGGGACATATTTGGGGTTACACACCTGAGGTGTCTCAGAGTTGGACTGGAACCCAGGTCTCTTTACTCCAAAGTGCTTTTCTCACAACAACCCTGCCAGGTAGGTTGCATAAATATTTTTAGTCCTATTTAACAATGAGGAAACTGAGGTTATGCAGTATCAAGTGGCTTGCCCAAGGTTATTCAGCTAGTACCTAAGGTACAGGTCAAAGCCTGTTCTCCACCCCAGGTCCAACTCTCTTTTCACTACATTATATGCCTCTCAATAAAGAAATCCATAGACATTTATCTATTATAAAGCACAGACCTATCCCTACCATTGAAAAAGCCCCTTTCACTGGACTTTGTCTCACATGCATTCTAGATTGTAAACTCTGTGGGTCAAGGATTCTCTCTTTGTGTCTTGCCAAGCAGCTGGTTCAATGTCTTGCACATTAAGTGTTTAATAAATAGTTGAGTGTTGGGGGGAAAAGATTATCAAAAGAAGGTGCTCTTCTTTACAACATGACTAATGTGAAAATATGTTTAATAGGAATGTATATGTAGAGCTTATAGCAGATTGCACACCATCTTGGGAAGGGAAGGTGAGAAAATTTAAAACTCAAACACTTATGGAATGGCAGTTAGGTGGTGCAGTGGATAGAGCACTGGCCCTGGAATCAGGAGGACCTGAGTTCAAATATGGCCTCAGACATATCACACTTACTAGCTGTGTGAATTTGGGCAAGTCACAAACCCAATTGCCTTGCAAAAACAAAACAACAAAACAAAAAAACTTATGGAAGTGAATGTTGCAAACTAAAACTATTTTTTTTTTAAGAAAGAAGGCCCCTGTACTAGACTTGAACTCTCTAATGGTGTTAGCAACAGAAGTTCCAAGAAGCTACTGGAACCAGAAAAAAAAATTATTAATGGCCTAGCAAGGCCAGGTGTCCCATGTGTGGGCACACCTTACAGAAGGGAGAACCAAGCTTTTTATTCCCAGGTCCGAATCACAGTTTCCTCCTGTTTCCCCATTGGCTGGGTAACGTAAGCCTATCCAGAGCGCCTAATTTCCCCAGGTAAATCTCTGCCCCTAATTACATCTCCCACTCCCCACATTTCCTGGTCAACAGCCTACAACTGTCAATACCCCAGAAGCTACTCATCAGGGGGTTTGGGGGACTTATCCACGCCCTGATGAGTGATGTACAGTAGCAACATTGCCAACTACATTTTCTACAATGGGAAATGTAAAGTGGTAGTGGAGAGGTGGTAGAATGTGTGACTGAAAAAAAAAGTCTCTGGTCTCATGTGTTGCTCTACACAGCATAGACTCAAGATAACCTGCCCATTTTGGAAGAAGTCACAGTGTCTGGTCACAGGACAGATGAATGGGTTGAGTAATTGCAAGCTATGGTACTACTGAGATCCATACTAATTGCCATTAATGCGATTCTTTGTGACTAACCCATCAGTTCATAGAAAGGTAGGGGAATATTGTGGAAAGTGTGCTAGTTTTGTGTTCAGGAAATCTAAGTTATCATTCTAGCTGTTTCAGTAGTAACTACTTATTTCCACATTTTCTTTTAAACTAATCCTGCTTCCTAAGCATCTTTTTTTTTTGTTGTTAAACAAATTATGCTAAAGTTTGCATCTGTCTCTGATGTATATTTTCCTGAAGATCCAAACATACAATACACCATCAGATATACACCTTTGATTGGTTTGCTGGCATGCATCTTTGTTGCTCTGGATGCCAGTGGCACATAGGGCAAGTGATTATGGTAATTATTATTACTGTTACAGTTCCAGCCTATGTGTGAAGAAGGTAGAAGCTAAATATGTCTTACAGCATGGGCCAATGAAGAGAAAACTGGATTTGGAGTTAGAGAACCTGGAACCCTATCTTGGCTCTGCCCCTTTATGCCTGGGTGCCTTTGGACAAGTCATTGCAACTCTCCAAGTTTCTGTTTCCTCAGCTTTAAAATGAGTGGATGATCTCTAAAGTCCATTTCAGCTCTAAATTTATGATCAGAATTTTTTTGCTATGGACTTCTGGAGGCTATGGCTAACCTTCAAAGCAGTCTTCTGGCTTTTTGTGCCAGCTAGCACCTATCCACACAGCAGAGGACATCTCAGAGCTCTGTGATGGGGACCAGATGTTCAGTCCCTGGAAAAGAATATCTTTTTTTTTTTTTGGTACTGAGAAGAGGGAAATCTTTGGTATTGATTAGACCACAGGTATTTTTAAGAGGACAAAATGAGTTGGCCTTTTTTATGTACATCAGTGCTCTCAGTTTGATCAAGTTCTTTCCTTGATGGGAAAGGACTGTGTTTGTTGAGTTCCTCTGAATAATGTAAACACAACACTCTGAAACTGAAAATTGTTCATTATTGTCCCTTAATAGACAAATCTTTGTAATAATAATAACAATAGTAACAATAGCAAAGGTTTGCAAAGCACTTTATATCTTATTTTATATTCACAGTATCCCTGGGAGGTAGGTGCTATATTTACCCCATTTTATAAAACAGGAAACTGATTAACTTAACTACCTTAAGTGACATAGAAAATTAGACCTGGAATGTTCCTTATTTTATAGAGGATGAAGCAGAGGCCCAGAAAAGCTAAATTCAAATGTCAATGCAACATACATTCATCAGACACCTACTATGTGCCAGGGACTGTGCTATATTGTGGAGAGTTTGCAGCAGAGACAGGACTAGAAGCAGATTTCCTGATGTCCACACAGAGACTCTTTCCATTATCCTAGCTGGCTTCCTCTATGACGCTGATGTGCTTTATAATGCACATGAGATTAACAACATTTCCACCATGAGGGAAAAAGAGGCAATAAACCCTTTCCTGCAGCGCTGTTTTCAGAACCCTGGGAACCGTTTCTGCATCAAGAGTCACCAGAGTAGTCTTGCAAAGCACAGCCGCTTAAGTAGAGGCCTGATGCATGCACACTGTGGCCTCTCCTAGCAACAGGGAGCAATTCTCCATCTGAGTGTGCAGTTTCACCTATGATATCATTATCCATTGTAAATAATATTATGGAGATTCTCAGAAAGGCTGCCACTCCCTCCACCGGCGTGCTTAACAAGGAACTCTCATCTCCCTTTCCTTGACCCCCTCTGAATTCTAAAATCAGAATTTTCTTGTTGGTAGGGACTTCTAAATCATTTAATCAACCCCCACAATCTGACAGATAAGGGATTCCAAGGCTAGTTATTAATACATCTAGAACTAGAACCAAAATCCCTTGATTGTCATCCTATCCTTCCATCCTGTCTCTGATTAATTTACTCCTCTATCAGGTGGGCTCTCCTGAAGTAATGAAGCATCCCCTACCATAAATTGTCTCCAAGTCCATAGCATCCAGTGGCAGAAACTCATCTTCTGCTGGCTGTTTTTGTGGGCTAACAGAATGCATGTTTCACATTAGCAATGGAAACAAGAGGGGCTATAAAAGCTAACAAGAGGATTCCAGCCAAATATCCTTACCTTAATACTCCTAGCTTAATATGAGCCTAAACTATGATTGATATGTATGTGCATTTTTTAGTTGAGTCATTTTTCAGTTGTGTCTGACTCTTCATGACCCCATTTAGAGTTTTCTTGGCAGAGATACTGGAGTAGTTTGTGATGTCCATCTGTCCTTTTACAGATGAGGAAACTGAGGCAAATAGGGTTAAGTGACTTGCCCAAGGTCACACAGCTAATAAGTGTCTGAGGTCAGATCTGAACTGAGGAAGATGAGTCTTCCTGATGCCAGGCCTGACGTTCCATCCGCTCTATCACTTAGTTGTCTGCAGAGTGATGTGGCTACTAAAAATGGTAGGGAGATATAAATTGTCTTGGTGATGTAGAGATGATGGTCCAGTGGTAACCTGGTACCTGCAATACTGTGTTTAGTTCTGGTAGACACATTTCAGAAGGGGTTGTTGGCACATTGCAGCTCTCCTTCAAGGGGAGGGTGATCAGGATGGTGAGGAGGATCCTAACCCACTCCCTATGGGAATCTCTTAAAGAAACTGCCGATGTTTAGCTTGGAGAAAAGAAGATCTGAGGAAGGGCTCCATTCAACAAGCTTGCAATGTGTCAGATTCTATGCTAAACACTGCAGATCCAGAGACAAAAAGGAAATCAGCCTGTGTCTTCAGGAATTTGTTTTCTGTTGGGAGAAATAAGATGTATACAGAGAAGCAATACAAAATATATACAAAGACATTTGGAGCACATGGAGAGAGCTAACAGTTGGCAAAATGAGGAAAAATCCCCTGAAAGTAAGTGGCACTTGAGCTAATCCTTGAATAGAGCTGGGGGCTTCACGTCATGGAAATGAGAAGGTGAAGTGTCCCAGGTATGAGCAAAGGCAAAAAAAAGTTGGAGATGGAATGTCATTGAGGAAGAACAGCATATAGGCCGTCTTGGCTGGAACCCAGACTGGCCAGGGCAGTTGTGGGCAATTGGTCTGGAAAGATAGGACCATTCTGTGCAGGTGTACCTGTGTGTCTTTGGAAAAGTTTGTTGACTTCTCTGGGCTCTGGGCGGTGAGGTGGGGCAAAGGGGCAGGGTTGGGCATCAGGGGTCAGAAGACCATTGTCATATGGCCAAATCTCATCTCCCTCACCCCAGTTTTTGTATAGCCCTAAGTTAACAACGGTTTTGTTTTTTACATTTTTAAATACAATAAAACCTTATTTTAAAAATGGAAAAAACTATTCTTAGCTCAGAGACCATACAGAGAGGATGGGTTGGACTTGGCTTGGGGGCCATCATTTGCTGGTCCCTGGATTCAATAATTCCTTAAGTCTGTCTCACCTCCAAAGTTTATTAATGGGTACTATTCTGACAGGTGGAAATTAGCTGGGGGGAGGGGTGATGTGAGGAAGGAGGTATATAGACATCAATACAATGACAGGAAGTCTAGAGGGGAGGGAAAATATTGGCCAAGTCAGGAGAAGAGTGAGTACTTGATGAAGCCCATAAAACTAGGAATAAAGAGGAAAGAACAGAAAGCCAGGATATTTTTCAAGCATTTCAGGTTTACCCAAAATGGCCCATCCATCTTGCCAGCAAGAACCTTTTCCTTTAACTCTTAAACCTTTACAAGCTTTATGCGAATCAGAAACATACGGATAACATTCCTTTTACTCAATTCATCAAAATATTGTTTTCTAAGGATTATTTGAACTCCAGGGAGCCTTTGGAGTCCTTTAAAAATAGTTTTCTTTTATCTCTCATCCAGAAAGAGCCAGCAAGGAGTCCCACAGTACTGGGGTGTGTTAATAGACATTTTGCCGGGAAGGCCTCCATGGGGCTATTTCAATCCCCAACTGACAATCAGTGAATTCATTTCCCTCACAATGGGCTGGAATTGCTCCCTGTGTATGACCCTGTAGCTCAAGACTCTTTGCACAGCTCTTTCTTCACAAGAAGTTGAACAGTGCGAATATTATCCCCATTTTCCAAATGAGGAAAATGAGGCAGGCCCTGAGAAGGAAAATGACTTGGCCAAAGCTATTCAGCCATCAAAAATACAGAGCAGCAACTCAAACCCAGATCTTCTGGTGCTAATGAAACCATTCTCTCAGAGGTTATCAGTTAAGATAGTATGATACAATGGAAAGAACGCTGACTCTGGAGTCAGAGCATACGAGTTCAAATCTTACCCTGACACCAACTGTGTGTCCTTAGGTAAGTCATTTGGGGCAGCTAGGAGGCACAGTAGATAGAGTGCTGGGCCTGGAATCAGGAACAACTGAGTTCAGATTTGATCTCATACACTTGCTAGCTATGGACACCTGGGTGATCTGCTTAACCTTTGCCTGCCTCAGTTTCTTCATCTGTAAAATGGGGATCATGGCAGCATCTACTTTGCCAGGTTGATGTGAGGATGAAGGGAAAGATGACTTGTAAAGCACTTAGCACAGTGCCTGGCACACAGTAAGAGGTTAATAAAAGATTGTTTCCTACCTTCATTTATTTAACTTCCTTGGACCTAATATATAAAATGAGAGGGTTGGAGTAGATACATCATGAAGATACTTCTACCTCTGTGTCCATGATCCTATGATCTCTTACTTGACCTAATCTTTCTCTCCAAACTCATCTGTCTTCCTTATATATCTGTTTCTGTTGAGGACACTTCTGTCCTTCAGTTTCCAATTGGAGTCATGCTCACCTCTTCCTTTTCCCTCATCCTTCTTCAAATCCATTTATTAATAAATTGATAAATTGATAAATCTTTCCAATTTTGCCTGTGTGCCATCTCTCGAAACTGTTCCCTTCCTTCCACTATGACCCTGGTTAAAATCCTCATTACCTCTCACTTGGGACAATTGCAATTGTACCCTAATTGGTTTTCTTCCTTCCATTTCTCCCCTCTAATCTATCCTTCACACATGTTAAACTCATTTTCCTAAAGCACAAATTTGACTACGTCAGTTCCCTGTCCACCTCCCAACTATATTCAGTTTGGCTACAGATTACCTTTATGGGCTTACTAGACAATACTCTCCTGCATGAACATGTCCATGTACACACACTTCTAGCCAAACTGGGGTATTTGCTCTTTCTCATAAGTGATGTACCATCATCTGTCACCAATGGCATCAAGAATCCTCTAATATGTTTCAAGGCTCAAAATGCCACAAGGCCTATTCTTACTCTTCTGTTTGCTAATGCCTTTCCTCCAAATTAGCTTGCGTGTTTGTATTTGTATCCTCAGTGACTAGTACAATGACTGGCACATAGTAGGTGCTTAATAATACTCAATGGTTGATTACTTTGTATGTATTTTATCTTTATATCAAATAACGTTTTCTCTCTAATAGACTATAGACTATAGACTCCTCAAGGGCAGGCAATATCTTATTTTGGTCACTGAGTCCCCAGCTTCTACCACAAGGCTGAGCATAATGCTGGTGCTTAATAGATACTTGTTTGTAAGCACGGAGATCCAGTGTTCTTTTCACTGTGCCATGCTGACTTTCCATAGTAGCTTGATCCTCCAAGTGCCAAGTGCCCAGGGACTTGGGGTTGAGGGGTTGGAGGTTGGCAATGACTTCAAAGCACGAAGTGATATTTGCATGTTATTTGTGGAAGGCTTCTCTTTGATGCAGATCAAAGAGAAAGGAGAAGAGAGGTGAGCCCACCCCCTTCCTTGGCAAGAGGGATGCCCCTGTTCAAAAACAAAACCTCCTGGTAATAGAGTAAATTGAGTAAGGGAGCACAGACTGGATGGTAATCAAGCCTTCTGTTCTGACTCCGAGGCATAGCCAGCACTACCGCTTCTTCATCCAAACTGATTAGTACAGAAACATATGCAGCAAAGTCAATTAGGAGACATTAGGGCAAAGGCAATGCCAGCGTGTCTGGCTCTGGGAAGAAATTTAAGTTCGAGGTCATTTTACATAAGTCAAAAGTGATTTGATTTTTTTAAAGTCCATTTACCCCATGGACATGATAGTAGCTATATCATATGCCTAAAAAACAGTGTATCATCTCAGAAAGACTGCTGCATTCTAGAGTCAAGAGACTTGGGGCCAAGCTACTACTCTGCCATTTGGCCAAATTTCTTCATTTCTCTTAGCCTCAGTTTCTTCATTTGTATAATACAGAAGGTTGTACCTGAATCTTTGCTGTTCAATTGTTTTTCAGTTGTGTCTGACCCTCCATGACCCCATTTAGGATTTTCTTGGCAAAGATACTGGAGTGGTTTGCCATTTCCTTCTCCAGCTCATTTTACAGATGAGGAAACTGAGGCAAACAAGGGTAAGTGACTTTCCCTGGATCACATAACTAGTAAGTATCTGAGGCCAGATTTGAACTCAAGAAGATGAGTCTTCTTGACTCCAGGCTTGGCACTCTGTGCACTATGGAGTCCTCTAGCTGCTCTACTGAATCTGAAAGAACCCATTCTTTTTTTTTTTTGGCTAGGCAATGGGGTTAAGTGACTTGCCCAGGGTCACACAGCTAGTAAGTGTTATGTGTCTGAGGCCAGATTTGAACTCAGATCCTCCTGAATCCAGGGCCGGTGCTCTATCCACTGTGCCACCTAGTTGCCCCAGAACCCATTCTTTAAAGGCCAATCCAAATGTCACCTCCATGAAACAGCCCCAATCCCTAAATCTATGATGATCTACCCTTGCGGACCTCACACTTTGATGTATTTGCCCTGAAATATTGTTAATTATTAATGCCTGTGTTTTTGATTCATAATTCTACTGGACTGTGAACTCTGAGAAGGTCAGGACTTTGTTTAGCTAAGTATCTCATGGATTCTTGTGAAGAAATCATTTTATATAAATTTTGCCTCTTCCTCTATGCTTAAAGATTATCTGTAGAATCTTGGTTGTTGAGTATTTGCCTCCTCCCCTCACAAGGATATTGCATATTTTTATTTGGGGAAAACTCAGTGAAAAAAACATTAATTAAGTACTTCCTGCATGTCAGGCACTGTGCCAAGCTCTGGTGAGACCAAAAAAAAAAAAAAAGCAAAAAACATGGTGCTAGCTCCCAAGAAGCTCATGTTCTAAGAGGAGACAATGTGCTAACTGCTAATGTTCATACAAGATATATACAGTGTAAATGATGGGTAATCTAAGTAAAGGTACTAATAACAGGGGTAGGACATACACATGGGAAACCAAGTAAGACCTTCTTATGTAAGGTGGGCTTTGAGCTAAGTCTAGAAGGAAAGCAGGGTAGCTGTCAGCTAGAGATGAAAGACAAAGCACGCCAAGCAGGATAGAGGGCAGCCAGTGAAAAGGCACAGAGTTGGAAGATGAGGTATTCTGTGTGAGCAACTGAAAGAAATTCAGTAGTACTGGTTCAGAGAATGAGTGGAGGGGAGGAAAGGGTAATAATGCTGGAAATTTAGGAAAGGGCCAGGTTGTAGAGTTTTAAATGGCAGTACTGGGTACAATTTCACATGTCTGTATTTTTTTTCCTCTAGAATTCTATCAGACCTCACACCTTTTTTGACCACAGCTTGAAAATCCAATTTTTACTGAGCTCCCTTCTACCATGTCCATCCAATCCAGTTTACTGTTCCCAATTTCCTCTGCTCCTAAAGATGAAGTCAGACTTGTAAACTTGTAAAATACCTCATCACTAAGAGTAAATAGTCTCCAAACCAAGGCTCAGTGTTGTTCTTATGAGTAAACTGCATGAACACTGCCCTTCCTACACAACTGTATTGACTGTTCAGGTGCCTAAGTTAGCCTACTTCCATGTGGTATGGCTGGAAAGCGTTAAAGTTACACTGAAAGTGTGATGACTGTGGGCATGAATGATCACAAACAAAACAAATAAAGTGCTGTCTCTCATATGGGGATCCCTTACCCTGCAGGATGTCTGTGTTGCTGTACAGAGGATTTTTTTCATCTCTTCACCTCGATGTTTAATATTAGCACAATTCTGATAATCACAATGGCAAACCACAACTCCAGAGGATCAATGATCACACATGTGGCTCACCTCCTGATGGAGAGGTGGTAGACTCGGGGTGCAGAATCAGCCATATGCTTTTTGGACATGGCCAGTGCAGTCTGTTCTACTTCATTGTGCATGTTAGTTACAATGCTCTTTTTTTTCTTTTCTTTTTTCAGTGAGGGAAGAGAATGGGTGAGAAAATGAATGTTTGCCAATTAAAAAAAAGTTTTTTCTTTTTAAAGAAAAGATTAATGCCAGGAATAATTTCATTATGATAAAACCTCTGAAGTTTGGGGAAATGAGGGGAAGGATGGAGAGGAGCTGGCCTGTCTAGATTAGTAGGAAACTCTAATTCTCTGTGTCTCTTTTCATAATCTATAAAATGAAGGGCTAAGGATTTTTAAGATCTATTCTATAAATCCTATGAATCATTAAAATTGTCTCTTTTTTAAAGTATCTTTTTAAAAGATTCTTACAGCCACAGCAGTTAGAAGAAATGCATCAACAAGATTCAGGGCCTCCCGAACATCTGCCACTTTTGCTAGTTCTCTTTGGGAGTGGGTTTGAGTTCTCTGAGGATTAGTGGGGGGAGAAAAGATGCAATTAATGACCCATTAGTGGAGAATGTTGTCTGAATTTTTAAATGACTCGCTTAAAAGGGATTCAGGCCAATAGCTGGGAGATCCAGTAGAAAAAATATGAGGGAGAGAGAGCTGAGGGACCTGAATATATAGCTGGCTATTCCAGGACACTCCACATGAACTGGGTGGGAGAGATCATGGATGCACAGATGATAGAGTGAAATCTGCCTGCCTTCCTCAGAATTCATAACCTAAGAGGTAGATCCCATAAACTCTTTTCTTCCCTTAACAACCACAGAATTCAATTGAGAAGTCCCCATAATCAATTAATCAATCAACCAATAATCGTTTACCAAGAGCCTACTCTGTGCCAGGCACTGTGTTAAGTGCTGCAGATACAAAAAAAAAAAAAGTCAAAAGAGCCCCTACCTTCAAGGAGCTCATAATCTAATGGAGGAGACAAGATGTAAACAAATATATACAAATGAGTAATATACAGGATAAATAGGAAATAATTAACTTAGGGAGGCATTAGAATCAAAAGAGATTGGGAAAAGGCTTCCTGTAGAAGATGGGATTTTACTTGTGAGGTGTGAAGCCTGGGAAGTCTAGGCAGAGTTGAGGAGGGAGAGTGTTCCAGCCATGGGAGTTAGTTAGTTAGTTAGCACCATAAGAACTAATGGGTTCAATAGTAAAGGCAATGAGGATCTGATGCTCTAATTGTCACCACATAAGAAATTACCTGAGCCATGTATTATTCTTTTCCCTAACCTCTTCCGGGGCCTAGGGTAGGCACAGATAATGCAGAGATATAGGATGCTAGAGCTGGAATTTTTTTAAAGGGCCTCATAAATCATCCACTCCACCCCTCCCATCATTTTAGAGACAAGGAAATTAAAGCTAGAGAGAGAAAGTGACTCACTCACAGTCACACAGAAAGCAAACTATTTCTTTTTTGGTGAGCAATCCAGAGGGTCTTCCCTTCCCAGTTTGATTTTTTTTTATTAAAGGGGCCATCTCTTGACTCATTCCTTAAAGAAGCCTATTCACTGAATGGGTGTTGCCTCACTCAAAATGAGAACGTGAGAAGACTTTAGCTTAAAAAGGCCAAGGTCTCCCACTGCATCCGGGGATCTCCAATCATCCTGATCTATATCTCGCCACAGGGCCCAGGTGGCTCTAGAGGAGAAAGGTGACTTTGCACAGCCCTCGCTCACTCAAATCAAAGTCAATGGCAAGTCATGTCATCATCTCCCTGATGTCATGGTCCTCTTTGAGAATGAAGGACAAACACAACAGCAACAACAACAGCTGGCTGAGTAAGGAGCAGAACTCAGGTCTTCTGATTTGTGGTTGCAATGATAATCAAGAACAAACTGACCAGTCAGGTGGCAGCTAGGTGGCACAGTGCTAGGCCTGGAGTCAGGAAGACCTGAGTTCAAGTCCAGCTTTGGAAACTTCCTAGCTGTGTGATCCCAAGCAAGCCACTTCACTGCTGTCTGCCTCAGTTACTTCAACTGTAAAATAGAGATCCTAATGGGATCTACCACACAGGGTTGTTATGAGTATTAAATGAGATAATATTTCTAAAGCACTTAAATGCTTTACCTTCAATTAATTAAAAGGAGAGGGGGAGAAAGGGGTGCACATGTGCATGTATACATATATAGAGAAATCAAATTTTGTTTGGAAAACGCTTCCTCAAAATGTACTTTTCAAGTTACTGCAGATGGGAAGGTTTCCAGAGTAACAGCCTCATCACAGTATAAGGGGAAGAACATAGGATCTGTCCACCTATGGCCAGGCACACCCCAATGAGGTCGATGAGAAAAAGAAAGCCCCTGCATACACCAAAATATTTCTAGCAGCCCTTCTTGTAGTAGCAAAGAACTGAAAATACAATCAATGGCCACTGATCGGGAAATGGATAAATAAATGACACAAATGTGATCAAAGAGTGCTATGCCATAAGAAATGATTAATATAGGGAAGCACACAAAGAATTAAGTGAACTGATGCAAAGTGAATGAGCAGGACCAGGAAAGCCATGTTCACAATGACAATAAAGTGAAAGGCAAGAATAACCACCACAAAACAGTCACAACTGGGTCCTGTGAAAGTATAATGGTCAAGCGTGGCCACCAAGAAGCCATATGTGAAGACTTTTCTTCTTCATGATAGAGGGAGGGGACTGCAGGTGTGCAACACAGAATAAAATTATGTTTTTAGAGGGATGCTCAGCCAAGAGGCTAAGAGGGAGAAGATATGCCAGGAAATGTAAATGGTATAAAAACAAAAGAGAGCAATACAAATTATTTAAAAAATAACATGGCAATTAGAGTCGGAGGCTCTGAGTTCAAATGCTACCTCCAACACTAACTGTATGACATTGAGAGAGTAACTATATTTCATTGGGTCTTCATAAAATGAAAATACTGAACCAAATGTTTAGTCTCAAGTATATTTTCAGCTCTAATATCTAAGATTTTACTACAATTGACTCGAATTCCCATGTTATTCATTTAAAAGACATGAGGAATGTTAAGGACCCCTTACAAGTCAGGGAAAAAATTGGCTATCCCAAGATTTAGGAGGATCTTTGAGGACTCCAGAATGTCTATGTAATCTGAGTGATTCCCTACAGGGTTTAGGAAAACAGTTGACCCGGTCTATGTCAATATCAGATTGAGGTCTATTTAAGATTAATTCCACTTCATTCCACTCATGACTTTGTTTCTTAAATGAAGCAAATAGATAATGGACTACCAAACCCCATAACCTGCGGTGATTTTGAAACACTTGTTACATGCATTCCTTTTATGACTATTTTTCTGCCTGTCCCTGCACAAAGTGATTTCTTCCTATTTTAACTTCCTGCAGCACTTAGGGGTCTGAACCAGACTCTTTGCTTATAGTGCCTTACATTCTTCGTTATGTTTTACTTTCCAACATGAATGAATGAAGAAAGCATTTAAGTGTTTACATGGGTTCTTAATTTTTAGAGTTCTTGAATTTCTAAGGGATGTATGTAAAGATTTCAGGGGGTCCATGAATTTAAAAAATGATAACTGCATTTCAATATAATTTGTTTCCTTTATAATTCTATGTATCATATTTTAAGCATTTGAAAACATTTTTCTGAGGAGGAGTCCGTAGACTTGACCAGACTGCCGAAGGACTTCATGACATAAAAATGGTTTAGAACTCCTGCTCCAAAAATATGATTCAAAGATGATTCTGAGCTTTTAAACATGAGTGGTCAGGAAGAGAGTAGGGCCATAAATAGGAAAAGGGAAGTTTGGGGAAAAGGAAGGTTTTCAGAGGGATGATCAGTTTAGTTTTGGGCGTGTTGAATTTTAGGTGACGAGTGGAAGTAGCAGCTCCTTCAAAGCAGAGACTTATACTTTACATTAACTAGTAATGCAGAGGATGTACTTAGGGGACTGAATCTGTATATTTAATGATTGAAATCTTCTGTCTATAGAATAGCAAATGTATAAAGGACATTCCACATCCTCCTAAATCTGATACATTCAGATATAACAATATTAACATTTGTAAACTTGTCAATTCTTTCCTTGCTACCCTTTGAAACCAGTCCAGTAAAATCCCACCAGCAGCATGGTGACCTCTAGCTCTGGCCTGTTTGACCTAAAATTTCTGGAATTCCTTGAAGCCATGACCTCAAGAAACCCTTTTATAACAAGAATTCATTGCTTTATGAACTATATGAAATGTTGTATTACTTTCATATAAGGTGGTTTCACATACATTATTCCATTTGATAACCAAAATCAAATGGGTAGCTAAAATTGAAATGGCTTGCCTTAGTAGATAATGGGTTCCATCTTCTCCCTGAGGTTCTTCAAGCAATGCCAGTTGACTATTTGAACAGGATGCTAAAGAGAGGACTGAATTAGATGGCCTTTAGGGTCCCTTCCAACTCTGTGATTCAGTGATTATCTCAACAGCCCTGGAAGGCACTTACTGCAAACATTATTATGCTCCTTTTACAGGAAAAGGCTCAGAGAGATCTTAGGATAGTCTTGAGATTTAGAGCTAGAAAAGATCTCGGATATCCAGTTCCATCCTTTCTTTTCACCTGACATTCAAAGAGAGGAAGTACCTTGCCCTAACATCACACAGCTAGTACATGTCAGAGTTGGGATTGATGCTAAGTCTTCTGATTTTCAATCCAATGTTCCTTCCAATACCCACATTGCTTCTCATATCACATAATACATAAAGAAAAAACTTTGGAGTGATGCTTGAAACAGGCTGGGTAAATCAGAGTAAATTAGGATTCTAATCTTTACTTGGTTTTGCATTTCTTCATGCTAAATAAAATTATACTGAACAAACCATAGCTGACTCCCCCTTAAATGACTAATAGGTAAGAGTAATTCTAACATTGTCTGGTAGAGAAAAAGGCTGCTAGTTTTTTTGTTGTTGTTCAAGAATGATCTAAAGGCTAAACTATAGCAAATTGTGCTAAATTAGGTCCATAGAAAATTAGCTTTGCCCCAATTTGCCTTTGGAACAAACAATGAAATAAAACCCAGAGCTCTATATGTAAAATAATTAACTAAAAGAATCACAGAAGACCTGCTTTTATTCTTACTCTTAATTTTTAAAAAATTTTTATTTTTGGTACTACCTCTAAGGATGGCATCAGAATTGGACAGCTGTGTGGCATTACAGAAAAGGGCACAAGATGCAAGAGCCCAAAAGACTTGAGTTCAGGAGTGTGCTGATAAATGCTTGACAGCTAACTCTCCAAAAATCAGGGCAAGCTTTTAAGCTGAATTTGAATTATTACCACTTTCACCATCACTTTCTGAAGTCTAGGCAATCAACAAAACAATAAACCAAGGCCTGATCTGTCGCATTTGCCCATTTCTGATATGCAAACTCACACACTAAAAAATGAACAATCCACTTCGATTTGAGGTGACTCTAGCACACCCCTGCTTAGGTCCTAGCGCCAGGTCTGGGTACTC